>NC_137721.1:1455501-2100724 GCF_964034855.1 Anser brachyrhynchus | reverse complement strand
GGGTCCGCGTTGCCCCTTCCCCTGTGGGGTCAGGGGTCACCGGGGATGGGGATGTCCCGGTGTCCCTACAGGGCAATCCCGGGGTGGGGATGTCCGCGTGTCCCCGAGGATGCTCAGGGCCAGGAGCTGCTGCTTGGGATGGGGACATCGGTGTCCCTGGGGGGTGCTCGGGGTCGGGAGCCTCCAGTGTGGGGACATCCGCGTGTCCCTGGGGGGTGCTCGGGGTCGGGATGCCCCCAGGAGGGGAACATCCACGTCCCCGGGCGATGCTTGGGGTTGGGATTTGGCCCAGACAGGGACACCCATGTCCCTGAGAGGTGCTCCGGGTTGGGCCCCCCCAGGACGGGGATGTCCCTCCCTCTGCGGGGTGCTTGGGGGTGGCAGCGGAGGTCAGTCGGGGGGGCAGGAAGTTTTTGGGGGGGCCACAACCCCCTGGCCCCCAGCAGCGCGTGCTGTCACAGGGCTCAGCGGGGGTGCCAGCGGGCTTGGCACGGGGTGCTGCTACGTGGCTTCGAGCAGGGCCCCAGCAGCAGCAGCAGGAGGAGGAGGAGGAGGAGGAGGAGGAAGAGAAGGAAGCACAGCTGGGCACGAGGACACTTGCAGCCTCACCACGAAGGGGACGCAGCTGGGGACCACCGGTGTCCGGGGACACTTTTTGGATGGGGTCCCCACGGGGCCTCCGGTGCTGGGACAAAGGGAAGGGCTGGGAGGGCCCTGACGCCTCCTGTGGGGCTGCGGCAGGGGACGGGGATTCTCTGATGTCTGATAGGGGTTGTGCCCCGTAGCGTCTTGCCACTGACCGCTCTCCCTTCCAGGCACCGGCTGTCCCCGGGGCTGTCCCCTCTCACCAGGACACCCCGGGGACGGCGCGGTGGCCCCGGGGCGCAGCGTGGCGGAGCCGCTTTGCCGAGCTGGCGGGGAACATTTGTTCCCAATTAGGACGGGTAAGGCTCCTCGCTGAGCAGGCGCTTCACCTTTCCCCCCATCCCCGAGCGTTTGGCCACAAAGTCCCGGGCGCAGGATGTGAGCTCATGGCCGCGCCGGGAGCGAGCGGCCGAGGATCCGCTGGGGGGGCCCGGCTTCACCCCTGCCCACTGGGACATCCGTCCCCTGTGTCCGTCCCCATGTCCGTCCCCACGTCCGCCCCCCGTGCCCATCCCGCTATCCGTCCCAGCCCCGTGCCACCACGCCGCGCGCATCGCCCGCCGGCCGTGCCGCTAACGAGACCTTCTCCGCCGCTCCTAATTATTTCCCAGGGCGACGGATGATTAATTCTGCTCAGGAGCTGCGGCTTTCTGCAAACTCACCCGAGCAATTATCCGGCAGGCGCCGCGCCGGCCCCCCCGGGGTTGGAGGATGCCGCACGCCAGAGAAAGTTTTGAGTGAGATCTGGTTAAAAAAAAAAGCTCCGTCGTGGAGCTCGGCTCTGTGGGGGGGGGCAGACCCCAATCCCGGCTGCACCCAGGGCCCCGAATCCAGCCCAGCCCCATCCTGCTCCGCGGGGAGGATCCGGGGCTTGGCGTGCTTAAAGCACCCCCCCGGGGAGCAATCTGTGAGCCGCCAGACCTTGAGACGCGTTCATTATCCCAGCCCCGTTGAGATGTCCCTCTTCTCCTATCCCATGGCTGCAGGTGGGGAAACTGAGGCACGGCGCGTGCCGGGACGCCGCTCTTTTGGGGCTGGTGGAGCCCCCGGACCCCCCCGGCCCCACACTGTGCCTCCAGCACACGGGGCTGGCACGGGGTGGGGGGGGGTTTGCATGACAAAGCCCCAGCAACCGGGACCCCTGCCCTCAGCCCCCACCCCAATCCGGCTGAAAATGCCAAATATTGGGGTAGGCACCACAAAAAACCGAGGGGCTGCGGTGGGGAGGTTGGGGGGGGGGGCGGGGTTGGGGTGCCCCTTGCATCCATGGGGTTAACCAACGTGTCCGCCCGGAGGCATCCACCCGCCCGCCGCACGGGTCCCGTGCTGGCTTTGCCAGGAGGGAGGGAAGGGGAGGGACGAGGCGCCTGCCAGCACGGTAATATATTTTTTTTTTTCCTTACTTAGGGGAAGGAATAAAATATAAAAGGAGGAGGGGAAAGAGGAGGAAGAGGAAAAAAAAAAAAAAGAAGAGCCGCGGCCACGGCCACGCGCGCACACAGAGGGCTCCTCTCTTCTCGCTGCCCGCACTTATGCCCGGTGCGGCTCGCTCCCAGCCCCGCTGCCAACCTGCTGCCGAGCGCTGCCCCGGAGAAGCCGCAGCTCAGCCCCGTGCCGGACCCCCGGAGCCCCCCCCGAGCGCAGCGAGCAAGGTGGGAGACGGGCAAGTCGCGCGCTCGGGGAGCCGGCCGGCGCGGCTGCCGTACTTGCGCTATTACTTGCGATTTCTCTTCTCACCTCCGCGCTGGAAGGAAAACGAGGGGGGGGGGCCGGGGGGTTCAGCTCGCCCCGCTCCAGGGGGGTGGAGGGTTTTGGGGCTGACCCCCCCCCCCGGCAGGGATGCTCCGGCCGGTCCCCGCTTTGTCCTTGGCAGCGTGCGTGCGCTCCGCAAGTTCTATTTCGGCGGCTCTGCAGAGCTCGGGAGGGCTCCTGCGAGGAGAGACGGAGAAGAGGCTTCGGGCGGGGAGATGCCGGGGAGGGGGGGGGGCCGGGGGCTCGCAGCCCCCGAGCGCCCCGTTTTGGGGTCCCCTCCCCACGCGGCCCCTGGAGCCTCTGCACGGGTCCTCGTGCCGAGGAGGCTGCGGTCGGGGCAGCGCCAGGGAGGGAAACTGAGGCACGGAGCTGGGCAGGGGCCCGGCCGCATCCCCCCGGGGGTGCAGGGGACAAAGTTGCCCCCCGGGGAGAGCCCGGGGCTCGGGGCGGCTGCAGCACCGCAGGGGTTTTCCTTTTTTTCTCGTAGCTCTGCCGGTGTCCCAGAGGGGACAGGAGGGGCCGGGGGAAGACGGGAAATATTTTGCAGCATTTTTATGGATTTTCCCCGCTGAGCAGCCCCGGAGCGTGCACGCGGAGCACCCAGGGCTGGGGGATTTTCCTGCAAGCCCCTTCCCCAGGCTGGGCGGTTTGTCCCCGGGGGGAGGGCGCTGCCCTTGAGCATCCCCCAGCCGGGGGGTGGGGGGGGGGCAGAGCTCCCCTTGCCCCCATCCCACCGAGCTCTCGATGCTCCCTGGCTGAGAAAAGCCCCGGCAAAACCCAGAACCTGTTGCTTCTCCCCCTGGAGGGGCTGCTGCCCCCTCTGGGCAGGTCCTCGCCCACCTCCTGCGCCACGGCGCGAGGGTGCTCGGGGCATTTTGGGGCTGTTCTGCAGGGACTGGGTTTAACTGGGCAAACTGGGAGCCTGGCTCCTTCCTCGGGGTGCCGTGATCTTGTGCTTCGAGGGAGCATCTCCAGGCGAGGGTGCTGAGGGGGCCGGGCGGCACCGCCGGAATCTGGGGCACCCCCCGCTGCTCCTGCCCCGCTTCGTGCCTCAGTTTCCCCGCTGGAGCCCCGCAGCGGCGGGGGGGGGGCACAAAACCTCCACGTGCGTGCCCGGGGGGGGTCCCTCGGGGGGCTGCCCACCCGGCTCCACCTCGGGAGCCTTCCTGAGCATCAGTGGCACGTCCCGACCCTACAACAAGGAGCCCCTTTTTCCCCACGCAGACTGGGGGGGGGGGGGGGCGAGCGGCTCCGCCAGCCGGAGGGACCCCCCCCCTTTCCTCCCCACCTGCTTCCTGCCTTGTAGGCTCTGCCAGCGGCCGCTGCCAAGAGGCCGCCGGGCGCTTCCCGCAGCACCCCCTGCGCAGAATGCGACCCTGCCACCCCATCCCACACAGGGGGGGCTCGGCGCTGGGAGACACCCCCCCCCCCCCCCCAAGGCCCCGAGCAGGGCGCAGCAGGCGGTGCAGGGTGCGGGAGCGCTTTGCAGCAAGGGGTATGGGGGGGGGACCGGGACGGGGGAGGCTGGGCACGTGCGCGGGGCCGTCGGGGCGCCCGCAGCCCGGTGCCGGTGGGGACATCGGGGCAGGCTGGAGCGGGGCCAGGCTCTGCCCGCGGCTGCTGACTCATTCTGCAGCTGAGCATCCCTGGAAAGCCGCTGCTCCGCGGCGCTGCCTCGCTGCGGGCTGCCAGGGCACCTTGGGAGCGGGGACGCATCCGGCACGTGCGGGGACGCGGGGGGGGACAAAGCCCCCAGAGGGGTGGCGACGGGGAGGGGAAGGGCCTCGGCTGCGGGGTGCCCGCTCGCAGCAGCTCCCGTGCTTCGCCGCGGCCGAAAGCGGGGCTGGGCTCGGGGGAGAGAGGAAAAGAAAGATCGCTCCCGTCCCGAAGGAGGCCGCGGCTCCATTTTCCGCCCGGTTTCCCACGGAATCGGAGGGCGGCCGGCGGCGCCGTCTGTGCGCACGCGAGCGTCTCGTCGCCGTCCCCCAGCCCCTGGCTGTCACCGCGGGGCCGGGATCTCGGAGGTGCCCGAGTCCTGCTCCCTGCCCGCCGAGCGTGTTGGCCACCGTCCCCTGGTCCTGCTCCCAGCCTTTCCCCTCCTGACGTGTGGCCTAAAAAATTTTTCCGTTTGTGGCAAAAAAAAAAAAAAAAAAGATTCAAACCCCAAACCTCAGACGGTGACGCCTGAGAGTCTCCTGCCATCACGGGACCCTGTGGGCAGGATGAGGCCAGGTTTAATCCCCCCGCAGCCCCGGCCCCTCGGGCACACGCCGTCCCAGCCGTAGAAGGGGAGCAGATGCCCGGTGTCCCCAGCTCGCTGCCTTCCTGCAGACTTTTTATCCCTTGAATTTCCTCCCTGGGGCTTCGTGGGCTGCTCCGGCCGCCGCTCACGCCACCGCGGCGCCTTGGGAACGGGGAGAAAAGGAGCCCGCGACAAAAGCCTGCCTCGCTCCGCCGCGCTGGGGGACGGCGGCCAGCCCCCGCGCTGGAGCCCGGCCACCGTCACCGGGCAGGGGGGAATGGTCCCTCGCTCCGGAGCCGTGGGGCTGAATTCAAATGATCCGGCCAAAGCCGAAAAAGCCCCTGGCTTGGCTCTGGCAGTGCCGGCCAGGTTCTGGGGGAGGTCGTGCTGGGGAAGGGGTGCTAGGGACTGGACGTGCATGGTGCAGGGTGCTAGGGGCTGTACGTGCATGGTGCAGGGTGCTAGGGGCTGTACGTGCATGGTGCATGGTGCTAGGGGCTGGATGTGCATGGTGCAGGGTGCTAGGGGCTGTGTTTTCATGGGGCATGGTGCTAGGGGCTGTACGTGCATGGTGCATGGTGCTAGGGGCTGGATGTGCATGGTGCAGGGTGCTAGGGGCTGGATGTGCATGGTGCATAGTGCTAGGGGCTGAATGTGCATGGGGCATGGTTCTAGGGGCTGTACGTGCATGGTGCATAGTGCTAGGGGCTGAATGTGCATGGGGCATGGTTCTAGGGGCTGTACGTGCATGGTGCACAGTGCTAGGGGCTGGATGTGCATGGTGTAGGGTGCTAGGGGCTGTGTGTTCATGGGGCACGGTGCTAGGGGCTGTGCACACATGGTGCATGGTGCTAGGGGCTGGATGTGCATGGTGCATGGTGCTAAGGGCTATATATGCATGGTGCATGGTGCTAGGCTGTCTGTCCTTGCCACTTGGGCTGTATTCACACACAATTCCCGATGCATCGGCCCCATGGGAACCCCGGGAGCAAGGTTTGCAGAGGGATGTGGGCAGCGAGGACATCCTCCCGTCAGCCTGGCTCTGGCAGCCGGCGACCTGGGCCAGAGCTCACCACGGCGGTGCCAAATCCCCTTCAGCGGCTGCCAAAATCGATTCAGCACAAAGAGCTCGTAAATTACAAAGCTGCTCCGAGGCTCAGGGGCGCTGTGCTCCCGTCCCGGGGCGGCACCGTTACGGGGAGCCGAGGAAACCACCGAGCCCCGACATGCCTCTGCAGCGGGGTGCAGGGATAACGGGGCCGTGCCCTCCTCCTGCAGGGCCAGGCACCGCTCAGGGGCCTCTCTGCATCCTCTCCGCACAGCTGCGAGGTGCCACGGGTGGCCGGAGCCCCTCGGTGACGTCCCCGGCGTCCCCGGGGCTGCTTCTCGGGGCTGGCGACGGCCGCGCTAGCTGCGGGGCTCTCCTTTCAGAGCCGCTCCCCAGCCAGTGGGGGAGAGCCCTTTGTGCCAGGCAGCCTTGAGAGAGGCCCGGGACATAATGGCTGCTTTGCTCGGCCCCGCTTTTCCCAGCCTGAGCGCGGGGAACCTCTGCCGTGAGCTGAATGGCAAAGAGAAGCCCTCCTGCTCCGTCCCTCCCCCTCCGCCCCGCGCTTTTGTGCGCCCTCGGCATCCCCCGGCAGCTCTCCGACCAAAGCCCGCTCCCACACGTGCACAAGTGCATGTGCAAACACGCGTGTGCACCCATGGGCGTGCACGCACACGCATGCAGTGAGGCACACTGATGTGCGGGCACGCCGAAAAGCCCCCCTTGCACACGTGTGCACATGCGCTCGCCGCCCGCTCCGGGGCTCGGCGGCTCGTTCCTTCGGCCCTGCTCGACACCAGCTATTAAAATCCCGCCGGAGGTTTCTAACTGCGGTGCCTCCGGCCGCGCAGCCTGGCTCTGGCATCGCCTCCTGCCTGGCTGCGCTCAGACTTTCTGTGCCGCCGGGGCCAGGCTGGGCTCTGCCGTCCCCAGGGGACCCGGGGTCTGCGGGCCGAGGTCTCGCCCTCACCCCCATGCTCAGGGAACGGATGTTTTAATTCTCCTTTCCACTTTAAGCACCGCTGCCGGGTTTTGCCTCCCCCTCGCAGGGCACAGGATGGCCTCAGCCCTCCCGCTGCTGCTGCTCTGCGCCTTTGCCCCCGCGGCGGTCCCGGAGGTGCTTGGCCCCGGAGATGGCACAGGTAACGGCGTCACCGCACCTTGCACTTGCCCCTGCCCCACAGCCGGGCTCCGGGGGGGGGGTTTCCACGCGCCGGCCCCACTCACGTCTCCTCTCCTCTCCCCTCCCAGATGACCTCAAGGCGCTGCAGGTCTCCATCCCGCGGCACCCGGCCCTGGACGCCGTGCTGGCGGGGGACGTCACCATCCCCTGCCTCATCACCTACCTCGGGCCCCTGCCCACCGCCGGCACGGCCGGGCGCAGGGCGGTGCTGGGCGCCCCCCGGGTCAAGTGGACCTTCATCTCCGAGGGCAGGGAGGTGGAGATCTTGGTAGCGCGGGGGGACAGGGTGAAGGTGAGCGAGGACTATCGCCTCCGCGCCTCCCTGCCCATCTTCCACCAGCGGTACACCAACGCCTCCCTGCTGCTCACCGAGCTGCGCCCCAACGACTCGGGGATTTACCGCTGCGACGTGCAGCACGGCATCGAGGACGGCCACGACATCCTCGACCTCAGAGTCAAAGGTACCTCGGGGAGAAGCGGTGGTTTTGGGGGCTGGGGGCACAGACATCCACACCTCGGCTCCCATTTCTCGGCTCTTCGCGGTGGGGCTCAGCAAACCCCTCCTGCACCCGCGCGCGGGTGCACCCACGTGGGTGGGAGGCCGCTGCGAAGCCCCTCGCCCACCCCGTGCCTCCCTCCCTCCCCCAGGGGTTGTATTTCACTACCGCGAGGGCTCCATGCGCTACGCCTACACCTTCGCCGAGGCGCAGGAGGCTTGCGCCAGGATCGGCGCCCGCATCGCCACCCCCGAGCAGCTGTACGCCGCCTACCTGGGCGGCTACGAGCAGTGCGATGCCGGCTGGATCGCCGACCAGACCGTCAGGTGGGCACCCCCGGCACACGTTTGGCACCCGTGGCACGTGTTTGGCACCCACTGGGGCCCCCTGCGCCCCCCCCGCCATCGCCAACCCCCCACTTTCCTCTCGTGCCCCAGGTACCCCATCCACACGCCCCGCGAGGCTTGTTACGGAGACATGAACGGCTTCCCCGGGGTGAGGAACTACGGGGTGGTGGACCCGGAGGACATGTACGACGTGTACTGCTACGCCGAGGACCTGCCAGGTGCCCACAAACCCTGCGCCCTTCCCATCCCTGCTTTTGCGGCCGTGCACTAACCCGGCCCCATAACCCCCCCCCCCCATCCCACAACCCGACGGGCACCAGCGCACGGGGCCAAGAACTCGGAGGAATTTCCCCAAGCTGTAGGCGCTGCTCATGTCTCCAAAGCCTCTCCGAGACTTTGGGCGCTCCGGTGTGTGCAGGAGCTGGGTGCTGCTGCGCTGCTCCCAAAGCAGGAGCATTTCTGGGGTGGTTTTGCCTCACTCAGCTCCTGGCAGGGGTGCTGGGCTCTCCCCTGCGGCTTGCAGGTCGTCTGAGAAATGTGCCACGTGTGTATTGCTCCGTGCAGGGCAAGGATTTGCTCCTCTGCGGTCCTTTTTAGAGGTGCCTCAATGACTGTAGCAAAGCACTGATGCTTCGCACGGCCAGGGGACTGCTGGTGACCCGGGGCTGTCCCCCTGTGCCACGTGCCCGCTGCGGAGCTGCTCGTGCGTGCACGGAAGCTGCTGCCAGGTGGAAGCAGCAGCCCCCGCGTCGGTCACGTTGTGGTTTTGGGAAGCTTTGGGTCCGCAGCGGGCTTCAGGCAAAGTGCAGGCGGCTCGGGAAAGCAGAGCAGGACACTCAGCAAGGACAGACCGTGCCCCCCCCCCCAGATCCAGCCCTCGCAGCGTGGCAGCCCCGGTTGCGCCCCCGTTCCCGAGCCCTCTCCTGACGCCCTCCTCCTTCCTCTCTTGGCAGGGGAGATCTTTTTGGAGACGGCCCCAGACAAGTTCACGCTGGAGGAGGCGGAGGCGCGCTGCCGGGCGCGGGGCGCGGTGCTGGCGAGCCCGGGGCAGCTCTACGCCGCCTGGAGCGCGGGGCTGGACGCCTGCAGCCCTGGCTGGCTGGCCGACGGCAGTGTCCGCTACCCCATCGTCACCCCGCGGGAGCGCTGCGGCGGGGCGCTGCCCGGCGTCAAAACCATCTTCCTCTTCCGCAACCAGACGGGGTTCCCCGATGCCCAGAGCAGATACGATGCGTACTGCTTCCGAGGTAACCGGGGCACCCCTGGGGCGCAGGGCAGGGACTCGGGGTGCAACCTTGCATGGGGACCCCCCCGTGCGCTCGCCGTGCCGCCGCGTCGCGATGGAGCAGGGCTGTCGGCACCGCCTCAGTAGTGCATGACGACCCAGAACAGGGATGCCCTGCATGAGCTCGGTTTTGCACGCCGGTGCATTGGGATAGGGAGGGGTAACCTGCATGGTCTCAACGCTGCATGCATCGTGACGCAGGACGGGCGCTCTGCATGGTCCTAATAGCGCATCGGGACAGAGCGGGGCTGGCCTGAATGCTGCGTGCCGCTATATCGCGATAGAGCAGGGATGTCCCTGTGGCGCCGTCCTTCTGCACGAGCTCAGGGCCGGCTCCGGGGGGCAGCGGCTCTCCCAGGTCGGTGCCGCCAGCCCCGGCCTTGGCGCTGAGGGGGCTGCGTGGGCACGGTTTGGCCCCACACGGCTGCTGGGGGCATTTCGGGGCTCCCTGTGGGCTGCGGGGCACAGCCTGCCCGGGTTGCAGGGCACACACATCGCAGCCGTGGGTAGGGAATGAGACCGGTGGGTAGCGGCCGTGAGCTCAGCCGGGGTGCTGAGGGCACCCTGCGCACCGGGGGACGTCTGCGGTGCCCCAGGAGGGGATGAGCAAGGACAGGGATAACAGGCAGAGGGACCAACCACCCTCCTGCTGAACCTTCCCCATCCCGTCTCCCTGAGAGTCCCCTCAGGGCCATGGGGGCTGGCGGGATGGGACCCCAGCGCTCTCTCCTGGATCAACCGGCTGCCACATGCCTCAGTGCCTCAGTTTCCCCCTCAGCAGGGAATCCCACTGCCTCCGAGGCTGGGGCTAGGCAGGATGGACCCGTCCCACAGCGCCGCGACGCCGTCCCCGTAACCCACTAACTCCCGGGAGCTGCCAGCTCGGTCAGGGCAAGGGGGGCCTGATCCTGCCCTTTGCGGAGGGGCTCGGGGCTCGAGGAGCAGCGGGTCCCCGAGCGGGTGCCAGGTTGTCCCCAGCTGCCGCGGGGCCAGGACAAGGCAGTAATACCCCACTTTCTTTCTGCCCACAGAAGGGACAAACTCTATCCCTGAGGCCGCAGGAAAATACGGAGCCAGAGAGCCCGAGGGCCTCCAGGAGATTGTTACAGTGGCAGAAAAGCTGGAGGAGCTGCAGCTGCCCAAAGCGCAAGTGGAGATTGAGTCGCGAGGGGCTATTTACGCCGTCCCTTTCTTTAAGGACGTGGCTGACGCTGAGCTGGAAAAGCCGAGCCTGTCCCCCGAAGACGCCCCGGGGCCGGGGGCCTGGCACCCCCCGCTAGCTACCTCCGTGTCCTCAGCTCGAGGACGTCACCCAACCTCTGCCACCCCTTCCCCCATGGCCCCGGCCGTCCCCGAGGCAGGCGTCCCGCTTAGCTGTGGTGCAAAACCGGGGAGCCCGTCCCCTGCAGACGAGGAAGGGGCAACAGGGACGGGTGGAAAGTGCGCAGAGGCCGGGCGAGAGCCGTCCCGCACGGGTAGGTGGAGCGGCCGCTGCAGCGCTCAGGGCTGGGGCGCCGAGAGGAGCCGCAGGGATGCAGGCGCAGAGCTCGCCCGAGGAGCTCGGGGGTGGCCGAGCCGCCTCTGTCCCTTCTGCACCCCACGCAGGGCGCACCCACGGCCGGGCTGGCTCGGCGCAGCGGTGCCAGGCGATGTCTCCGGCGCGCACGTCGCTGGCTCGGGGATGTTGCTCCATCCCTCCCGCGGCCGGGGCAGCGCGGTGCGTTGGGCAGGGTCGGCACCGGAGGGTGCTTTAGCCATGCCAAGAGCCCGAGGAGGGAAAGGAGGTGGCGAGGGGCTGAGCACGACCCTGTTGCGGTGCAGCACGAGATGGCCGAGCCGGAGCGTGCCGCCGGTTCGGAGGGGGAAGCATCCTGGAGCCCTGGGGCTGTTTCTGCCTCCCTGAGCATCTTTGTGCCGGTGTCTCCCTCCCAGCCCTGCGCGCTGAAGCACCCGGTGTGGGTGCAGGCGTCTCACCCCAATTCTGCCTTGCCCTTTGCAGGGGAAGAGGGAGCAGCGCTGGAGCGGCCGCTGGGCTCCGCACCGGGCAGGGACCCCGGGAACACCGCAGCAGAGAGCCCGGGAGGATGGCGAGACCCCGGCCAGCCCACGGAGCCAGACACGGTGGGAGCAGAGGGACCCTCTGACGCCCCGTCCCCGGCGGTGGCCACAGCAGGTGACACAGAGCCACCCGACGGGCAGCCCCGGCCCCCCGGCCCCGCCGCCCCCTCGAGCCTCCCCAGCCGCCCGTGGGAAGCCGTGGGGCGGCCGGCCCTCACCAGAAGCCCCGGGCCACCCGGGCACAGGGACAGCGGGGTGACACCTCCGACCGGTGCCGCTTCTGCCGCCTCGACAGATAGCCAAGAGCCAGCCCCCGGGCCGCACGGCCGCGGGTCCGGTGGGACGAGCAGCCCCGTCCCTGCTGCGGGGGCTGCCGAGGACGCCGAGCTGTCCGGAGACGTGGCCGAAAGCCCCCGGGGGGCGTCCCCGCTGCCCCCCTCACAGCTGCAGGAGGACGGCGAGGAGCAGTCGGGGGCCCTGTGGCTCCCCTCGCCCACAGCCCCAGCGGAAGGGGGCATGGTCCCCGTGGCGGGGGCGACGGTGGTCACCCCGTGGCACACCGAGGTGCCCGGCGGCAGCGACGCAGCGGCCACTGGACACGAGGCTGTGCCGCAAACCCCGGGCACTGGAACACCCGCTGCGTCTTCGGAAGAAGAGGAGGAGAAGAAGGAAAAGGAAGAGGAGAAGGAAGAGGAGGAGGAAGAGGAAGAGCGACCCGTGCCCTCTGTCGCAACCGTGGAGGGTTTCCTTGCAGCCGTTCCCGGAGAACCAGGTGGGACCCTCGGGGATGGCCTCACCTCTCCCCGTGCTGGTGTCCCCGGGGTGTCTCCGGCAGGGACCCCGCTGGGGGACCCAGCCCCCAGCACGGCCGCCCCCCTGCCCGCCCTCCCCACGGAGCGCGCCAGCCTCGGGGCGGGGGCGAGCTCGGCCGGGGACCCCCGGCACCGCGCAGCCCTCGCGCTGGGGGCAGCGCTGCTGGCTGTGCGCTGGCACTAGACAACAGCAACGCCTTTCCTTCACGCTGTGCTTCCCTCTGTCCGTCTGTCTGTCCGTCTCTTTCCTCTCTCTTTCTCTCTCTCCTCCTCTCTTCGGCTGGGTAAGGGAAGGTTAAAGGTCCGGAGAAGCGCATATTTGTCAAACAAATTGGTCTGAGCTATGCATGCACTTAATTCTCTTCTACTTCTGTGAAGTGTTTTAATGACTGTTTCCATGAAAAAAAAATATATATCAAAAGAAGGCCCCAAACCCTCCTCTGACTAACAGTGGTACTAATAAAGGGAATTAAAAGCTTTCTAGAACACGCACCTTGGCTAGCTCTTCCCTTCGTCCTCGCGCCTGCTGCCTCGCTCGCGTTCCCCACTGACGAACTAATCCCCCCGGCCCTGCACCCCCGGCCCTGGACGAGGGCTTTTGGGGGCTGAGCATGATGTGAGCCGGGCGGCTTCCTGTCCCCTATGCCCTGGGGGGAGGGACACCCACGTCCTCGTGCCAGGGAGCACCCCCAAAGTGCACGCAGCCAAGCGCCCCAAAGCGCTGCAGGGTTTTAGGGGGTTGTGGGGTGCACGGGGGCAGTCCCAAGCCCCCTGGGGGCTGAGGTGGGACCCCCACGCCGCGGGAGGCCGGTGGATGCATGAGCTGTGACCTCAACCCAAATCACCCCGGTCCCCAACTCCGGGATGCTCCCAGCTCCGCGATCAGGCGCTGCCCCGCGTCCCAGGCGGGGTCCCCGGCTGTGCCCCCCGCACAGACGATGCTCTGCAGGGAGTGCCCGGGTCCTGCAGGACCCCCGCACCTTGCAGGACGGCTGCATTTGTCCTGGCAAGGAGAGAGGCACTCAGAGAGAGCCGGACGTGCTCGAGCCTTAAATAGCTCATTCTTCGCCCCGCTGCGCTCCACTGGAGCTGATCCGCGTGTCCCCAGCACCACGGGGCTGGCACGGAGGGGATGGTAGCAACAGCAGTCGGGGGGTGTCAAGGACTTTTGCTCCCCGCCCTGCTGGAGCCCTTAATCATGCTCTTGAACCGGGGACGGGTTAATGACCGCGTGCCTTAATGACCGGAACGAGCTGGTGCCAGCCAGGGAAGGGCTTTGCGGGCTGGGGCTGGCGCCGGGCGAGTTCTCAGCCCCGGCCAGGCTGAAGGTGAGAGCGGCGGGGCTGGGGGACAGGCACGAGGCTCGCCTCGCCCCCAGGCTGAGGACGTGCGGCCAGGACGTGCCCAAGGGCTTGTCCTTTTTATGTCCCCTCCAAAAGAGCCATCGCGGCGCCGCTCCGACAGCACGAGCTGTCCCCATCCGAGGGCTTGGCACGGCGGCGAGCCTGCCGGTGCGAAGGATGCGCCCAGCTCCCGGATTTGCGCTCCTGGGGGACATCAGAGCCCCAAACCCGGCCAGATGCAAGGGCTCCGGGCACGCCACCGTGCCCCAGACTTTGTGCACGTGGTGGCCAAATCCCGCACCCCGTCGCTGTGGGGTCTGCCCTCCTGCAGCGAGGAGGGGGCCGCGGCGATGCCGGGCGCTACCGAAGCGCCGGCGCTGAGCGGGGCCGCCCGTGCCTTGCAGGTGGCTGCGTCCCCAACCCCTGCCTCAACGGAGGGACCTGCACCGAGGACGGCGCCCGCCTCGCCTGCCTCTGCCTGCCCGGCTACGGAGGGAGCAGCTGTGAGAGACGTGAGTCCCGCGGGGCCAACACCATGCCGACCCTGCACGGCAGCCCCGGAGACAGAAGTGTGGGGATTTGGGGTATTTTTTGGGGGGGTTGCTCTCGGGCTGGGCTCCGTGGTGCTGATCCTGTCCTCTCTCCCCCCCCTCTTGCTCCCCACCGTGGTTCAGCGCTGAAGAGGTGCAGCCCCGGCTGGGAGAGCTTCCAGGGAGCCTGCTACAAGCACTTCTCCACCCGGAGGAGCTGGGAGGACGCGGAGACGCAGTGCAGGCACTACGGGGGGCACCTGGCCACCATCCTGACCCCCGAGGAGCAGGACTTCATCAACGGTACGTGGGGCCGGCCCAGCCCCTGCGGACCGTGGGAGCCGCAGGCAGGGGCACACCGTCACCCCCACCCCGCTGCGTTTAAGGTCTGAAAGCTGAGCCAAAAAGTGGCCGAGCTCCTCTCCCCCGGCTGTGCTGTACAGGGACAGGGGGCAGTTGGGACAGGAGGGACAGAGGGACAGAGGGACAGAGGGACAGAGGGACAGAGGGACAGAGGGACATGGGACACAGGGGACAGCAGGGACAGCAGGGACGGAGGGACAGAGGGACAGGAGGGACAGAGGGACAGAGGGACAGAGGGACAGAGGGACAGAGAGACAGAGGGACAGAGGGACAGAGGGACATGGGACACGGGACAGTTGGGACAGGAGGGACAGAGGGACAGCAGGGACAGCAGGGACAGCGGGGACAGAGGGACAGAGGGACAGGAGGGACAGAGGGACAGGAGGGACAGAGGGACAGAGGGACAGCAGGGACAGAGGGAACCAGGGCTCACTGCCCAGGAGGAGCAGCCGGGGACAGCAAAGCCACCAGGGACAGGAGGGGACACCGGGGCTCTGCTGCCCTCTCCCGGCGACCCCCCCCCACCCTCCCGGCCTCGCCCGAGCCCCCCCCCCACCCCCCAGATGCAGCCTCCAGCCCTTGAGCCCTGTTTTGGGGGTGCTGGGGGCCGGCTGTGCCCCCCAAGCCCCCCCGTGCCCCCAGACCAGTACCGGGAGTACCAGTGGATCGGCTTGAACGACCGGACCATCGAGGGGGATTTCCAGTGGTCCGACGGGAGCCCCTTGGTAAGTCGGGCTGCTGGCCCTCGCTCCCGTCCCCCCCGGGGACGAGAAGCCCCCCCCCGGGCACCTCCTTGTCCTTCTCCATCCTTTGGGACCGATCCCGCGGCGTGAGTCAGAGCCGGGCTTTGAAGCCGCTGCCAAAACCGCGGCGGCGCCGAGCATCGCGCCACACCTTGGGCACAGCAGCCCCGGGGTGTCGGGGTCCCGGGGCCGGCAGCACGGGGATGGGGCCCCGTGTCACCCCAAAAAAAGCGGTCCCCAGCCCCCGTCCCTTCCTGTCGCCCCCCCCTTCAGCTCTACGAGAACTGGCACCCCGGGCAGCCCGACAGCTACTTTCTCTCCGGGGAGAACTGCGTGGTCATCGTGTGGCACGACGGGGGGCAGTGGAGCGACGTCCCCTGCAACTACCACCTCTCCTACACCTGCAAAATGGGGCTGGGTAAGCCGTGCCCCCCCCCCCGCCCCGCCCCGGCCCCAAAACGGGGAGAGGAGAGGGTCTGGGGGCACCCTCCGCTTGCTTGGGGTTTACGCTGGGAACCTGGAGGGTGGCACTGGGGGGGTCCGTCTGGCACAGGGGTGCCCACCCTTGCCCCTCCCGTGCCTGCAGTGCAGTGTGGGCCCCCCCCCGCCGTCAGCAATGCCCACGCCTTCGGCAAAGCCAAGCCGCGCTACGAGGTCGGCTCCACCGCCCGCTACCAGTGCCGCCGCGGCTTCGCACCGCGCCGCTCGCCCGTCATCCGCTGCCGCGAGGACGGGACGTGGGAGCAGCCCCAGCTCTCCTGCCGCCCTGGTGAGCGTGGTGGGGGGGGCTACGACCCCCTCCCCCTGCATCGCACCCCAGCCTCTCGCCCTTCACCTGGGGATTTTTCTTCTGTTTCCCCCCCCTTCCTCTCCAGGCCTGGCTCAGCACCCCGGCGACTGAGCGGGTCCCCGAGGCAGGAGGCTCCCCGGTGGATGGGGACGGCACCGGGACGCCAGCGCGGGCACCGGCGGGGCGAGGAGCCTGCCCTGTGGGTGCCCGCCCTCTGCTTGTTTTATATCTGTACAAAGAAACCCCGATAACTAAAGATCCCCTGAAAAGGAGTCAGCAGCGACCCGCGTGGCGTCTCACCTCGCACGAGGGCTGTTGGGGTCCTGGAGTGACCACAGAGCCAAAATTGGGGGGGATCCTGGGGCGGGGGGGGTCACAGCTTGGAGGTGGCAGCGTCATCTCCAGCCTCTTGCTCCCACCTTTGCCCTGTGGGTCCTCGCCCTGTGACAGCAGGACGGGGACACCGAGGCGGTGTCCTGGACACAGCCACGCTGCTGGGAGCGGGCGCACGTCGCCCAAGCCCCCTCGGTGCTGCTGTGGGATTAAAGCAGATAAATGGGTGGCACAGAGCCGTGCCTCGGCCCTTCGGGGCAGCCGAGAGGCAGGGGTACCCAGCCCTGAAATTGGGAACGTGGGGTGCACACCAGTGCTGCTGGCACAGCGACGTCCCACGGCCACGGAAACGGGGAGGCGCAGCCCAAAGTGTCCCCAAATCCCGGTGGCCGCAGGGACCCGGCAAGGTTTGGGTTGGGAAGCTGCTGCTGGCGGGTGTGCAGGAGGCAGGGGGCACCTCGCAGGGCTGGGGCCACCCGTGTCTCCCCACGCTGCTATCTCCAGCGCCAGTGCTTTTTATAACTGTCCCCGGCTGTGTCACCAACCCAGAAACCCCCCCAGTGCGGTGCCAGGGACACCGATAACACCAGGACACCCCGAGGGGGGGGTCCCTATAAGCTGTCCCCTGCTCGAAACAAGAAGTCCTTGGCAGATCCCCATCGCTGAGAGCCCAGGAGGTCCCAGGGGCAGAGGGCACATGAGGGCACAGCTTCGTCATGCAGCTTTACCGTCGCTTTATTAATTAAGAAAGCGAAACTCCATTAGTCACGCTCGTTAATGCCCAGCTCTCCAGCACGCCTGCACTGGCCAGTCCTCGCGGCTGCGGGGAGCGAGAATGGGGCGAGGGAAACACCGGGGGTGGGGGGATCGGGGGGTATTGGAGCCCCCTTTCCTGGGCTGGTAATGGGACCGGCTTCTCCAGCAAGCCCCCAGTGCCCAGCGAGCCCTGGAGCAGCTGGGATGGGGGGAGCAGCTCCACCAGGGGATGCAAGAGCCACCTGAATTCAGCCCCATCACTCCGTCAGGGGATGCATGGCTCCACCAGAGGATGCACAAACCACCTGAATTCAGCCCCACCGCTCCCCCAGAGGATGCACAAACCATCAGAGGATGCACGAGCCACCCCAATTCAGCCCCACCGCTCCCCCAGAGGATGCACGAGCCATCCAACACCACCCCGAGACCCCCAGCCCCACCTCGAGCTCCCCACCTGGGTGCCGAGGGCCGGCGCCGTCCCCTGGGCTTGGCCCACCTCTCCTACACCCCTGCGAAGCAGTAGGTGCCGTAGGTCCGCTGCTCCTTGCTGGGGAAGCCGAAGCTCCGCACGCCGGGCTCGGGCAGCCCCCCGCAGCGCTGCCGGGGGGCGGTGATGGGGTACCGCACGCTGCCGTCCGCCAGCCACCCCCCGTCGCAGCGATCCAGCCCGGAAAACTTCCAGGCGGCGTAGAGCTGCCCCACTTTGGCCATGGCAGCCCCGTGGTTGCGGCACGCCTGCCCGGCCTCCTTGAAGCTCAGGTGGCCCCGGATGAAGTAGACCTCACCTAGGGACACATGGGGACACGGAGGGTGAGCAGGCACCGGACCCAGGAGGGGCCCCCGGTGGGCTCCGTGCCCGGGGACGACGGGGGGGCGCCGGCGGCACCTTGCAGCGCCGAGGTGAAGCAGAAGGCGTCGAAGCGGTCCCGCTGCTTGTCCCTGGCCCCGTAGGTGCGGACGCCGGGCAGGAGGAGGCGGCCGCCGCACGGCTCGCGGGAGTTGATGATGGGGTAGTGCACGGTGCCGTCGAGGACCCAGCCCGCGTTGCACCAGTCCAAGCCCTCTGTCCAGGCTGCGGGGCGAGCGGAGGGAGGACAAAATGAGGGACGGGGCTGTGCTGCCCCCGGGGACTTCAGCGTCACCGCTGCCATGCAGCTCTTCCCTCCTCCGCGGCCCAGCAGGGCGTGTTTCGGGGGCAGGAAAGGGTTTTTTTGGGTCCCCCCGCAGCAGCAGGGCGGTACCTTTGTAGAGCTGCTGGTAGGTGGCCAGCCGGGCGTCCTGCTGCTCGCACGCACGCTTGGCCTCGTGGTAGTTGAACCTGTAGCGCCCGTTGCTGGGCTGGTAGGGGAAGACGACGCCTGGGGAGGACAGGGACAGGGATGGAGGGGACGGAGATGCTCTCCCCGAGGGGGTTTTGGCTCATTCCCCCCCGAGAACCTGGTGCTGAGGAGCAAGGGGCATTGCAAGGGGGGGCACGGCGGGGACCCGCGGCCTCCTCTCCCCGCCGGGAGGCAGCCGAGGCTCACCCTCGAGGTGCAGCGTGAGCGAGACGCTCTCGTCCTCCAGCCCGTTGACCAGCTGGCAGCGGTAGCGCCCCTCGTCCTCCAAGGCCACGTCCGTGATGGTGAGCGAGGCGTCGTAGCGGTGGCTGTGCCGCAGGCGCACCCGGGGGCTGAGGGGCCCGTAGTTCTTGTGGTACAGCCCGTTGGTGATGATGATGACGCTCTCCCCGTAGTTGGCCGGCTCCACCTTGCTCCACTTCACCCGGTAGTTGCGGGGCAGGGCGCGCAGGACGCAGGGCAGCGTGGCGGTGGCACCGCGCTGCGTGTGCACCGCGCCGTGCAGGGGCTCCAGCAGGTACTGCAGGCGCGGGGCGGCTGCGGGGAGCCGGGCACCGGCTCAGAGCACCTCAGCGGCCCCAGACATCTCCCCACCGCCCTCATCAGCACCCCCAGCTGGCTTCCAGCACCCATCCTGGCTCAGCGCAGCTCAGCCCCCAGCACCGTTCCCAAGCAGCAGTTCCCTGTGCCCCCCGTCCCCGTCCCCGCTCCGTACCCGGGCTCCCCGTGGGCCGCTGGAAGATGCTGGAGGCTGGGGACGCTGCCAGGAGCCAGAGGGAGCTGAGCAGGAGAAGCCGGAGCATCTTTGGAGCTGGGGGCAGGAGGGTGCCCGGGGGGAGTGATGGGCTCAGGGACGTGCAGCGGGACGGCCCCCGGCCTTGCTGGGGACCAGAGGACGCGGTGGGGACATCCGCAGCCATCACCTCAATGCTTGCCCTGCGAAGGGGACATCTCCACGTGGGATGCGCGCAGCACTGAGCCGGGCAGGATCGGACCCCCCCAATGCCACCCCGCCCTCGGTCCCTGCCACCTCTTACCGTCCCCAGGGGAGCTGCTGTGGCCATCCACCCCCTCCAGCACCCAGGGCCCACGTCCCAGCTCCGTCACAGCCGCCCCGACATGGCACCGAGGGCTCTGGGAAGCTCAAACCTGCGCCGTGGTGCTGCCGGGAAGAGGGGACGCAGGGGTACAAGGGTGGCCTCGGGTGCTCCCAGCTGGCCCCTGCCCTCCCCGTGGGCCAGCGCTGCTGTCACCGTCACCGTCACCGTCCGTGGGCTGGCAGCGTCCCGGCAGCCCCGCGGCCCCGCGGCCCCTTCGTGCCTGCTCCCATGGCTGCGCCCTCGCTCCCTGCCCCGTCCCCGTCTCTTCCAGCTTTCTTCTCTCTTTTTTCTATTTTTTTTTTTTTTTCCCCAAACACCTCCCCGAGGAACGCACGGGGAGGAGGAAGCACAATTTCCCATTGTGAGCATCTTTCTCTTTATTGTTCTGCTGGGCAAAAACACAGCGCTCCCGGCTAACAAGCGTGCTTTTATTCGCAGGCCACAGAGCCGGGGAATTCAGGGGAAAATGTCAGCACCACGCAGGGCTCCGCAACCCCTGGTGCGGGCAGAGACCCCCTGGGCACCAGTTCCCCCCATGGGGACGCTGCTCCTTGCCACACAGATTAAATTCCTGCCCCCCACATCGAGTTCCCAGCTCACCGATGCCATCCTGCGGGGCTCCTGTGTGTGTGGGGGGTCCCTCCTGCCACCCCCCCGGCCTCACCCAAAGCCACCCGAGAGGCTCCCCTGCTGTCACCTTGGGGCCGGGAACAAAGCAGGGGCGCACAATGGGGCTGTGTGCTGGGCCCCCCCTTATCAGCTCCCCCCCCCCCCCGGGTCCATCTCCAGGGGAGGACGAAGCTCGTGGCCAACGAAGCGCGAGACAAGCGGCCGTCTGTCCCCGGAGGACACAGCGCTCCCGGCCTCGCATGGCGCATAAAATAACCCTCCTGGGGGGGATCAGCACCGCGTGCCCCCTCCCTAGCTCGCTGTAACCCCCTCAGAGCTGCCCGCATGAGCAGCCCCCCACGTCCCCCCCCTGCAGCTCAAGCCATTCAGTGGTTGTTACGAGCCAAAGTGGGGACAGAAAAGCGCAAAGAAAGGCAAAAACAACGCGGGACAGCCCGGCACGCTCCTCTCCGGGCTGCTGTGGGCTCTGTGCCATGCGCGTGGCTGCCAAAACAGACCCTAAAACCCCCCCCAGCAGCACCTGGCTGAGGTCTGGGGCTGGCTGCTTCTTCCCAGAGCCGCGGCACCACGAAGGGGCTGTGCCAGTGCTCGCATTTTCCCAGCAGCTGCGCCCAGCGGCCCTGCCACGACCACAGCCCCAGCCCTGAGTCGTTCCCCGCGCGGGGACCCCGGCCCGGCTCTGGGTCCCCGAAGTCCCAGCTCGGCACGGCACGGAGTCACCACAGCCGCTTCCCAAACGCGGGCTGCAACGCGCTTGTTTGGCTCCTTTCTCTTCCTCTTCCTTTTTGGGGTTTGCACTCCGGGCGCACAACAAACACGTCCCGGCAGCGGCAGCCAACGGAAAGCCGAGCGAAGGAGAGCAAAGCAAACAAAACCCTCGCCTTCCAGCTGGCCCGGCTGGGAGGGGATCCCTCCTCCTTTGCCGACAGCAGCCTCCGGCCCCTCTCCTCGCCCTTGTTTGCCTCCTTCCTTCCGGGGCGCTGGCTGGAGCCGGTGGCCCCGCAGGCAGGGTTTGCAGGCAGCTGCCCGCACGCCGCCGGCCCGATCCGGGGTTCGCCGCCCCCCTGGCATGGCCGAGGGCACTGCTGCTGCCTCGAGGCTCCGGCTGGCCGGGCTGTGCTTCTTCCTCCAGCTCCTCACCATCATCCTCTTCGCCGCCTTTGTCCGGTACGGCCCCGAGAGCGGCCCCGGCCTCTGCTCCCCGCAGTCCAACTGCAGCCGGAGAGACCCCGAGCCCGGGTCGGGGTACCCCCGTGAGTACGCCATCCCCGAGGGGCGCAGGGGCCGGCTCTGCCCGTCCCCCTGGGTGCTGCTGGATGTCGCCGTGCTCGGCGCAGGCTCAGCTCCGAACCGGACCCTAAAGGGGAGCAGGGGGCACATGAGGCTCACCAGGGTGCCCCCCGGGGAGGGCCGGTGGTTGGGAGGAGCATGTGCTGCCCGGCACAAGTCCCCAGGTGAGCTGAGGATGGGCAAGCCCTCAGCACGGATGGCTGCTGTGGGACACACACACGTTGGCGGCCCCGATCGTGCCCCCATCCCCTGATGGGAAGCCCAGGAGCTGCTCCCAGCGCTTGGGGGGCTTCAAAACCACCCGCGGGGTTTGTAGCACCGAGGGAACTGTGCCAAGCCCCTGCCACAGGGTGTTTGTCTTTCCAGGGGCTGATCCTGACCGTACCCCTCAGCCATCACAGGGGGCTCAGCACCCTGCACAGACCCTTTGGGGCAGCGCCGGGGCCAGGCAGGTGATTCAAACTCACCCGGGACCAGCCCTTTGCCCCGGCGCGGGCGGCAGCCGGCAGGTTCGCCCGGTTTCGCCGCGTAACCGCACCCGGTGCTGAGTCACCTGTCCCTGTGGGGCAGGCACGGCACCGGGCCCCGAAGGACACATCCCCCAAGGGAGACATGGGTCCCCACTCCTGGGTTTTGCTGCCAGCTGTGGGGTGACGCCCCTGGGTGTTTGCGCTTCGGGTCCCCTCGTCCCCCTGATGTCTCCAGGGGCAGCAGGGGGGTCCCCAGCCGTGGCTGGCACCTCTGGCCACCTTCGTGCCCGTGTCACCCGCCCCAGGAAGCTTCCAGGCTGTGGGGCACCCCACATGGGGTTTGTGGAGGCTGCTATCTGCGTGGAGCTGACGCATGTGGGGTGAGCCGGAGCCGCAGGAGGCGCATGTCGGGCAGGGACAGGCGTACGCCCGTGGTCCCCTCCGGAAACCTCCAAGGGCGGTGACACATCCACCGTGGGTGCTGGGACACGTAGGCGGGGAAGGCTGAAGGCTCCAGCACCCCAAAACCTGTTTGAACCCTAAAAGGTGGCCAAGCAGGCTGGGCGAGCATCGCTGCCGCCCATGGAGAGGACCCTGTGCCTGCCCCCCATGTCCCAAACCCCCCCTTGTGCCTCTCCCCGCCAGGTTTCCGCGATGCCCACCTCCAGGCTCTCCTCGGTTTCGGGTTCCTGCTGGCCTTCCTCGGCCGCTACGGGCTGGGCAGCGTGGCCACCAGCCTCCTCGTCATGGCCTTCGCCGTGCAGTGGGCCCTCCTGGCCCAGGGGCTTTTCTACTTCTCCCTGAAGGGCAAAATTTACGTGGGTGCTCAGAGGTAAGGCAGGGAAGGGTGCTGCTGCCGGGAAGGTGCCGATCCCGGCTCCATCCCTTGCACGCTGGCTCCCTCCTCTGTAAAACTCACCGCTGTGCTACGGAGGATGGGGAGGCCAAGCAGGACCAGGCTTGCGAGCCGTCAGCCAGCTTTTAGGGGGCACGGTGGCCCTGCCTGCCCCAAGCCACGCCGTCCCCTTGGCACCAACGCTGCAAGAAGCCGGCCGCCCGCTCGGCCTGCAGGAGCAGCGGGATGCAGGGTGCAGGATTTGGGATGTACGGGTCGGGATGCAGGGTTCGGGATATAGGGGTCAGGACACAGGATCTGGGATGTAGGGGTCAGGATGCAGGATTTGGGATACAGGGGTTGGGATGCAGGATTTGGGATGTAGGGGTCGGGACGCAGGATTCAGGCTCACCTCCAGCCTTTCCTCCGGTGCCTGCACTCACAGCCAGCAGCGCCGGATCCCACCCCACGCCTTTCCTCTCCTTCCCAGCATGGTCAGTGCCGACTTCTGCACTGCCGCCGTCCTCATCTCATCCGGAGCCGTTCTGGGCAGGGTAAACCCCATCCAGATGCTGCTGATGACCCTGCTGGAGGTCCCCCTCTTCGCCTGCAACGAATTCATCCTGCTCAGCCTCATGGGGGTGAGTCGCCCCTCCAAAAACAAGGTGGCCGCGGGCCTCCTGTCATCACGACCTGCCTTATCCATCGGGACCGATCCTGTACCCCGTCCGTGTTTTCTGCACCCACCAGATAAGCGACAGTGGGGGCTCCCTGACCGTCCACACCTTCGGAGCTTATTTCGGCTTGATGGTTTCGCGAGCCCTGCGCCAGCCCCGTGCGGATGAGCAGGAGGAGCAGCAGGACGCGGGGCGCCAGCCCGATGTCTTCGCTGTGCTCGGTACGGAGCTCGAGCCCGGCAGCACCGGGGTCACGGGGACGGCGGTGGGAGGACTGGC
Organism: Anser brachyrhynchus; assembly: GCF_964034855.1. Classification (NCBI taxonomy): domain Eukaryota; kingdom Metazoa; phylum Chordata; class Aves; order Anseriformes; family Anatidae; genus Anser; species Anser brachyrhynchus. Next base: position 2,077,379 of record NC_137721.1, on the reverse strand, counting down.
ACCGGAGCTAGGACGGGGCAACCGGAGGCCACCAAACCTCCGAGGACAGAGGACCTCCACCTCCCTAGGGATGGGGGGAAAAAGCTTTTTCTCCTGCCCAACGTGACCCTCCTACGCTGCCAAATGGGGCCTCGGTCCCTTTTTGCGTCCCCTGGCACTAGCGAGAAGAGTTATTCCTTGGAGGGAGCGTCCTCGGTGCCAAAACCTGCCTGGCCCCCTTCCCCGCAGGGACCCTCTACCTGTGGATCTTCTGGCCCAGCTTCGCCTCGGCCACCACGGCGCAGGACAGCGCCGAGCCCTGGGCAGTGCTGAACGTCTACTTCTCGCTGGCAGCGAGCACCCTGGCCGCCTTCGTCCTCTCGCCCATCCTCTACGAGGAGGGCACGCTGCAGGCGGTAGGTCCGCTCCTGAGCTGAACCCAAACCCCTGTCCCGTCCCGCGGGGCACATAAAGGGGCAAGGGGATGCTGTTAGGCTCCCTCGGCTTTGTTAAGACCCAGCTTGAGCCCTGCAGCAGCCCAAATCCCAGCCCAAAGGTGACGTTCTCCACGGGAACAGTGCCCTGACCGTGTCCTCCCCCAGGCCCAGATCCAGGATGCCGCCCTGGTCGGCGCGGCGGTGATGGGGATGGCCGGGGAGATGCTGCTCACCCCCTTCGGGGCCCTCGTGGCGGGGTTTCTGGCCAGCCACCTCTCCCTGCTGGGCTCCAGGTTCCTCTCGGTGAGTCCCCCCCTGACACCGAGGACGTGGGGATGTGGGGGACCCCCTCCGGGTGCGCTGGGGGGGCTGCATCAGCTCCAAAACGAGCAGCAGCCCGGCTTCCTTGGTGAGCATCCCCCCCCTCACCTCCTCTCCGTGCTCCCCCCCCCAGCCCATCCTGCGCTCCAGGCTGAAAATCCAGGACACGTGCGGGGTCCACAACGTCCACGGGCTGCCGGGGGTCCTGGGCACCTTGGTGGGGACGCTGCTGGCGGGGCTGGCCACCGCCGACGCTTACGGCGGCAGGTGAGAAGAGCCAGAATTTGGGAGGGGGGGGGGCTGCCCCACGACCCCCCGAGCTGGGGGGCTTCTCCAGCCACGAGCAGAGCCCCCCCCCCCCACCTTCCCCACCCTCAGGCTGGAGCGCGTGTTCCCGCTGGTGGCCCAGGGCAGCCGCACGGCCGGCGGCCAGGCGTGGTGGCAGCTCTGCGCCCTGCCCGTCACCCTGATCCTCGCCGCCCTCGGGGGCAGCCTCACGGGTGAGTTTCTCCTCCGGGAGCCCCTTCCCCGGGACCCCCCCCCCCCCACGCGTGTCCGCGGCCCTGCGGCCCCCCCGGGCAGCCGCTAGGTGGCAGGGGAAGGCCGGGGAGCGCGGCGGGACCCCCGCGCTCAGGGCGCCCCCGGCCGGCTCCGGCCGTCCCCAAGGTGCCCTCCTGGGAAGCAGGGTGCTGAGGTGGGCCCCGGAGAGCCCGGAGGCGGAGAGCAAGGTCCTGAGGGAGGTAAAGGGGGGGGTGGGGGGGTAAAAGTGGGTGTGGGGGGGGACGGGACCCTCCCTGGGGGTTTATTGGGGGGGAGCCTGGGGGTGTGTTGGGGTGGGAATCCTCCCTGTGAGTTTATTGGGGGGGACCCTGGGGGTTTATTGGGGTTAGGACCCTCCCTGGGGGTTTATTGGGGGGGAGCCTGGGGGTTTGTTGGGGTGGGGACCCTCCCTGGGGGTTTGTTGGGGTTGGGACCCTCCCTGGGGGTTTAGTGGGAGGGCACCCTGTGGGTTTTTGGGGTTGGGGACCCTCCCTGGGGGTTTATTGAGGGGGGACCCTGGGGGTTCATTGGGGTGGTAATCCTTCCTGGAGGTTTACTGGGGGGGACCCTGGGGGTGTGTTGGGGTTGGGACCCTCCCTGGGGGTTAACTGGGGGGGGACCCTGGGGGTTTGTTGGGGTGGGGACCCTCCCTGGGAGTTTAGTGGGGGGGATCCTGGGGTTTTATTGGGGTGCAGACCCTCTGTGTGGGTTTACTGGGGGGGACCCTGGGGATTTGTTGGGGTGGGGACCCTCCCTGGGGGTTTACTGGGGGGGGGACCCTGGGGGTTTGTTGGGGTGGGGACCCTCCCTGGGGGTTTAGTGGGGGGACCCTGGGGGTTTGTTGGGGTGCGGACCCTCCCTGGGGGTTTATTGGGGGGAGCCTATGGGGTGGGGACCCTCCCTGCGAGTTTACTGGGGGGGATCCTGTGGGTTTGTTGGGTTGGGGACCCTCCCTGGGGGTTTAGTGGGGGGGATCCTGGGGTTTTATTGGGGTGCGGACCCTCTGTGTGGGTTTAGTGGGGGGGACCCTGGGGATTTGTTGGGGTGGGGACCCTCCCTGGGGGTTTACTGGGGGGGGGACCCTGGGGGTTTGTTGGGGTGGGGACCCTCCCTACGGGTTTATTAGGGGGGATCCTGTGGGTTTGTTGGGGTGCGGACTCTCCCTAGGGGTTTACTGGGGGGGACCCTGTGGGTTTATTGGGGTTGGGACCCTCCCTGGGGGTTTATTGGAGAGAGGACTCCGTGGGATTATTGTGGGGGACCCTGGGGATTTATTGGGGTGGGGACCCTCCCTGGGTGTTTACTGGGGGGGACCCTTTGGGTTTATTGGCATGAGGACCTTCCCTGGAGGTTTACTGGGGGGGACCCTGTGGGTTTTTGGGGTGGGGACCCTCTGTGTGGGTTTACTGGGGGGGACCCTGCGGGTTTATTGGAGTGGGGACCCTCCCTGGGGGTTTATTGGGGGGAAGCCTATGGGTTTATTGGGGTTGGAACCCTCCCTGGGGGTTTATTGAGGGGATTCTGGGGGTTTATCGGTGTGGGGACCCTATGGGTTTATTGGGGTAGGGACCCTCCCTGAGGGTTTATTGGGGTGGGGACCCTGGGGGCTTATTGGCATGGGGACCTTCCTGTGGGGACCCTGTAGATTTATTGGTATGGGGTTCCTCCTTGTGGGTTTATTGGGGTGGGGACCCTCCATGGGGGTTTATTGGGGTAGGGACCCTCCCTGTTGGTTTATTTGGGAGCACCCTGGGAGCTTATTGGCGTGGGGACCCTCCGTGTGGGTTTATTGGGGTGGGGACCCTCCCTCTTCCCAGGGTGGGAAGCAGCTCCGTTAAAGGCCCCCCCCCCAAAATCCACATCCCTCTCCACATCTCCACATCGCTGCAGGTACCCGAGGACGGAGACGACCCTGGGGCGAGCGACGAGGAGCTGGGTGGCAGCACCCTCGCCTGATGGCCCCGACGCCACGGTGAGGTCCTGCAGCACCGGGCTCGACGCCTCCAGCAGCATCGCCAGCGCCGGGCGGTGCGGGCAGCCCCAAATCCCCGGCCCAGGCAGCCGGGCTCGTCCCCCCCGTGGGACCAGCACCCGGTCCCTAAGGCTGGGGAGCAGCGGGGTGCGTGGCGAGGAGATGCTGCAGCGGTTCGGGGGAGGAAGGCACGGCCCGGCTCGCTCCGGGGACGCGACACGGACCCAGACCTTGCTCAGCTTGGCGTGAGAGGTGTCGCTCCCGTGCCTCAGTTTCCCCGCCCGCTGCTCTCTGAGACGTGGGGGAGAGAGGAGAGCTACGGGGGGGCTCTTCTCCTTAGGGGAAGGGGTGTACCTAGGTAAAAGGCAAGCAGCAGCAGAGACTTTTTCGATGGACGCTTTTGAACACCACAATTAAAATACCTTTCCTTTCATAACTTCAGGGCTTCCCCGTGAATTCACGCATCGGCTTTGCTGGCGGATTTGCCTCCAGGTTTCTTTCCAGGGGGAAAGCAAGGCCCCCAGGTGCCCCCCCCCCCGCACCCTATACGGCGATGCTGTGGGGCCCCAGTCGGGCCCTGTGGGTTTTGTGCCTTGCTCTGATCCTCGCCCGCAAGGGGGGGGATCCTCCAGAGCTTCGCCACCAGAGGGTGCGATGGCCCCGGTGAGCCCAGGGTGACACCAGGGTCCCCAGCACGGAGGTGGCTCCTGCCTCCCCCTTCCCACCCCGCACCTCACACGGGGGCTGTGGCCGAGCAGAAGCCCCCCAGGCCAGGAAAGCGTCGCCCCTTTGAGCGAGGGATGCTCCCGCGGCCAAATCCTCATCCGATCCGGGGGCTCGTGGCGGGGGCCGTGGTGGCCGTGCCGGGGTCCCCCACAGGAGGGTGCCTGGGGGGGCCTCATCCTGCCGGCAGCTGCCAGAGGCTTTCACACCTCTGGTGCCAGACTCTGGCGCTCGCCAGGTGGGGCCCCCCGGTGCTGTCCCCTGGGGGGGGGGGGGGGGCAGCTCCATCCCACCCAGGGCTGGCACCCGGGTGGGGGGCAGCGGGAGGTGGGGTGACACCGGTGGGAGACGGGGCTCTGCGCCCTGCTGCCCACCCGACACGGCCACGTGCGGCACCGCCGCCTGTTAACTCCTGCTGCTCTTGGAGCACCTGAAACGACTGCATCAAAGGTGGAAGGAAAGGAATCGCTTCACAGCAGAAGTTCCCGGCTTTGGGCTCTGACGCGCGTCAAACCCCGCTTGAACCTGCCCGGGGGTTCGGTCGTTCCTTACAGGAAACCCGGTGAAACCGAGACAGTTTCAGGGCTTCGGTGCCACTGAAACCCCACAAAAAAAGCGCGTGGCAATGGGACACGCGGCTCCGTCCCCGCTGCCACCACGGCCACTGGGGGGCTTCTGCTGCCCTCGCCCCACGCAGAGACCCCAGCCCCACTCTGTTCACTGGGGGGACGCATCCCACGGCCAGGACCCCCCCGGCACGCACGGGGACGCGGGATGGAGAAGCAGCAGCGGGGCAGGGCTCCGGCCAGCAGCCCCCAGCCCCTTCCCACCCCACCTTCCCCTCCCCTCCTCTCTTTCCCAGGCAGCCCCTTGCCCCTTTTTCATCCCCTCCCGGCACGTTTCAAAAGCAACCCACTGCGAGGGGAAGAAAAGCCCCTCCAGTGAGATCATTGCGAGACCCCTGACGCAGGGGTCGGGCGCGAAGCCCACCTCCCTCCTCCTCCTCCTCCTCCTCCCCTCGCCCACCCCGGCCCCTCTGAGGGCTGTTATGTTTGGTAATCGGATTAGGGAGCCCCGCACCCTCCCCACGGCCGGCTCGCGCGCCGCCGCGCTCCCCGCAGGATTGTTTAAGCCGGGCGAGCGCGCCGAGAGCTCGCCCGCGCGGCGGCGAGGGTCGGGTGGGACGGCGAGAGCCTGAAAGGTTTCGTCAGCGAACAAATTGCTTCTCTGTAGGGGCCGTTTTCTTCCCAAGTTGAACATAATGATGGCAGTTTGGCGAACAGATGGCGCGGCTGAGCGGATAATCCCGGAGCCCCGCTTCTGCGGGGAGAGGCAGCGCCGGCTCTTCCCGCGGCACCGGGGGCCCGGGACGGGTGATGGTGTTGGGGTGACGGTCACATCCCCGTGGGGCGCAGCCTCAGCTCCTCACCCTGATGCCTCTCCAGCCCCGAGACCCCTCGTGCCTCAGTTTCCCCGCCTGGCAGGGCACGCTGTGCTCCGTGACCCCTCACAACCCGCAGCCCAGCCCAGGGGGACGCAGCACGGCCCAGGCGCAAAGGACGGGGCAGAAAAGCTGATTTTGCTTTTTGCTATAGCCACGGGCTCATCTAACTCACGTCTCCCCCCCCTGCTCCCAGCCCTGTCCCCCGGGAGCCCCGACTGCGCCAGCTCTCTCGCCCTCTCCCGCGGCAGCCCAGCTGCCGAGAGCCCTGCCTGAATCACCTCTTCTTTTTTTTTTTTTTTTATTTAGCTCAATCAGCTGCTCCGAGGGTGTTTCACACGGCGAGGCAATAACAACATCTCTCTGCTACAGCTGGGGAAACTAAGGCACACAAAGGGGTGCCCACGAGTGCATTGGAATTAGGGGCAGGACAAAGCCTGGGCTCCCGACGTGTCCTTACACATCGGCGGCCCCCGCCGCCTTCCCCCCCGGCCCAGCTGATGCCGTGTGCGGGTTGATAGAAAGCCAGCTAATCATCTTTCCCACCTTCCTTGGAGTGTGAATCGTTATCCGAGCGACACCTGTAAAGCTCCGTGTCAGACGGGGCTGGGGCACGCGCCTGATAATGGGCGCCATATGGGAGAGGGGAGGCTCCGGAGAGGAGCAGGGGCCCGAGCATCCCCGCTCCGAACAAAGAGCAGCGCCTGGGGGCTCCCCGCGGCCACGCGGCATCACCGGTGCTGGCATCGGGGCCTCGGCAACACCAGCGGTGCCGTGCCCGAGGAGGAGCCCCGGCAGCACCCCCGGTGCTTGACACCAGCACCCCAAAGCGCCCCATGGCACCCCGGCACCACCCATGGGTGCAAATCCCCCTGGACCCCTGCGTTATCTGGCGACAGGAGGACACGGCGTGAACGGATCCTGACCCAGAGCCCCCCAGTTTCCCTCCCTGACCCCAAGCCCGGGGGGGGGTAAAGCCCGGCCCCGCTGCCAAGCCACCCCCAGCAGGAGCACCCCTTTGACCCCTTGCAATTACGGAGCTCCGTTTGCTCGTTGCCAGCAGCGTAACGAGCCCCCGGGTGCCAGCACCGGGGGCACAGCAATTAAAATCGCTGGTGCCACCGGGCGAACAATCGGCTCCTTCTTCCGCCAGGTCCCGAGAACGATAAAATAAAATCAAGGGGGAATAAAGGCCCCGGCAAAAAGCGGGAGTCAAGTCTATTTACAAGGCGAATATGAAGCGAAGGGCCGGGAACAAAGGTGTTATGTAAGGGACAGTCACTAAGGGGCTCTTTACCCACGCTAATTGCCACTTGCTCTGCGATACCCGTTTGTCGAAGCGGCTGCAGGTTCAAGCACCGCTTGTTCGCCGCGCTGCCTGGCACAGTCGTGGCCCAAACCCGCGGGGAGCCCCGCGGCGCCCCAAAAAGCCAGAGGGCAGGTACGGAGAGATGCTGCTGGGGGTGAAACAGGACCTGGCTCTGCTGCAGGAAGAAAAAAACCCTGGGTCCCTGTGTCAAAGGGTGGAGAGGAGTGGGAAATCGTCATGGGATGCTCGTGGGGAAGGGACGCAGGAATGGCTGTGAAAGGAGAACCGGAGAGGGTGAATGATGCCGGTGCTGGGGACGGATGATGCCGGTGCTGGGGACGGATGATGCCGGTGCTGAGGACTGATGATGCCGGTGCTTAAGATGAATTTGCCAATTGCTCTGTCTGGAAATTGCCAAATGGCTTTGGTCAAATGCGAGAGAGCAAAAGGCAGAGCCCGGCACAAAACTGGGGTCCTTGCCGTGCCCCTCAGCTCGCCCCTCTCTGCTCCCCGGGCACGGGGATGGCCGAGGCGCCGCCGGCTCTGCTCCGGCCGAGCCGCTGGGAGAGGGAGGAAGAGGAGGAGGCTGCATCCCTGGGAGCCCAGAGGTCAATTTTATTGACAAACGGCCTCTTGAATGGCGCGCGGGGAACAATGCCGGCCCTCAGCCTGGGTCAATTGGGGCTGTGTAAAGCGAGGGGCCGGCAGCAGCGGCCCCGGGGAAGCCCTCCAGGCGAGTGGCCTTTGCCACCGTGTTTGCGTAACCCCTGACCCCTCCTTTGGGGGTTTAATTGAAATCCCAGCTTGGTGACAAATTGGCATGACCAGTGGGCCGGAGGGTGGAAGCGATGCCGGGGAGCCCTCTCCCTGCTCCGGCGGAGCCCGGCGCACCGCAGCGGGCTGCCCCTTCCCCTGCTGGCACGGCCACGTGCGGAGCAGCTTCCCCTGCACCCAAGCCGAGCGCTTTACTCCAGCGGGCTCCTTTCCCCCCGTGTCACTGCCCGTGATGTGCTCGGGCAACCTCCCTGCTCCACAAGGAGCTCCTGAGGGCACTCGGCGCGGGCAGGAGCAGGCAGGCAGTGCCCGTAAAAGCAGGGATCCTTTGGGATGAGACCCCGAGGATCCTCCTTGGGCTGAGGTGCTCTGCTGCTTCCCCTGCTCTCCTCGCCCTGCAAGAAGGGAATGGCCACGGCCCTTCACCGGTCTTGTGTGTGCAAGCGAAAGCTGCTTTTCAGAGCTAATACTAGACACGAGCTTCCGAAAAACAAACCTAACCGAAGCCCCAAAGCAGTCCCTGCAGGCTGGGGATCGGGAAATGGCACCGAACTGAACGGGGCTGAAGTCGCCCCATTTCAGAAGCTCCTGGGAGAGAGGTGAGAAACGACAGATGCGCCCTTGCGGTCGCAGAAATCTCACTTTCTGCAGGAATCAGACTGAAAACAGAGCAAAAAAGCCCCCAGACCAGCCTCCTCGAGATCCCCATCCCTTTTACAGCATCACATCCCTTTTAACAGCATCGCAGCCGCGCCGGTGACGCAGGGCTGTGCTAACGAAGGTGCTGCCCACCTGAGCTTTGATATTTTACATCAGGTAGGTCGCTTATGATGGATCCCAGCTGCTCTCTGTAGGGGATGGAGGAGCGCTGGGTCCCCACTCGCGTGTGCAACCAGACCCCAAAGCGAGTGGGGCTGGAACCGGTTCCAGATCAAATCCGTGCGGTGCCCGCGTGCTGCCGAGGCTCCTGCCGGCAGCTTCGCTGGCTCTGGCGACACGTCCCACGCCTGTCCTCGGAGCATCAACCCCGTTTTTACCGTGCCAGGACTTTCATCTGATCTCCATCCAACTCGCACCAAATCACCTCAAAAACAGAGCGGCCCCGCTTTGAGGCTAAACCCCCAAATATCCCCACCGACGCCTGCTTTAGCTCCCGGACCCCATTTCAAAATCATTCCCAGGGATTTTTACATATCTCAAAATACTCCTAACTGCAGGTTCCATGTCTGTCATGTGTGAATGAATACATTTCACTGCGATTATTGCTGGCATTATTGCTGTGAGACACGCACCCATCCCACCCATAAATCAGACGCCCTGATGGCCGGGACGGAGCCTGGGCTGGTTTTCAGGGGACGCAGCTATCGGGGACAACGAGGGCGGTCAGAGCAACCCCCTGCCCCCCAGTTCGATCTCAGACCAACTTGCAGGAGGCCTGGATTGCTGCTTTGCAGAGGGAGAGGAGCACGACAGGACGCAACCTGCTCCCAGTGTCCCCCAAAAACAAGGGACACCGCTGGGAACCAGATTTCGGGCCGGATCCTTGCCTCCTCCACCTCCCCATGCAGCTTTGGAGCTTGCTGCATTTCAAGGGAGAGAAAAGGGCCGCGGTTTTGTGTCGCTTAACCTCCGTCCCCACACGTCCCTGTGCGTAAACCTGGGATGGTTTCACCCCCCCCCGCCATCCCCCGGCCACCCTCCTGCACACCCCGCCGTTCCCCGAGCAGCCTCCGGTTTCCCCCAGCCGAGGTTTGGAGGCTCCTTGCACGAACCCTTCGAGGCGTTTCATGCGGGGCTCGACAAGGCTCCCGCTCCCTCTGGGGGGGTTCTCACGACCAGGGGCTTTCATCCAGCGCACGCCCCGCTCCCCGCTGGCTCCCCGGCACCCCAAAGACCCCAAAACCTTCAGCCACCACCGAGAGGCCAAAGGAGCACCCAGGGGGGCCCCGGCCCAGCCCCATCTCCCGGTTCCCATCCTCATATTTATTCCCTTTCAGTCTCCCTGTGCCTTTCTCCTTTGGCGAGCGCTGGCCTCCTCTTCCCCGCTCCCCCAGGCCCCCCTCCGGCCCCGGCACCCCCCTTTCCCTGGGCTCTCTATAAACAAAAGCGCCTCAGTGTCTGCAGGAAGAAAAGTTGCATTATGCAAATGGGAAAAAGCGACCGGGAGATTTCTCACTCCGAGAACCCCCATTCCGGGCCTGCACCTCGGTTTCCATGGCATGGCCAAAGCCTGCTGGAGCCTGGTTTGCATACGGATGAGAGAGGAGATGAAATCAGCACGAAAGCCCATCGCTGACAGAACGCCATTGTTTAGCCTGTCTGATTTGGAGGCTAATGAAACGCCATTAAAAAAAAAAAAAAAAAAAAAGGGAGAAAGAAAGAAAGAGGGGAAAAAAAAAAAAAAAAAAGCTGCTTTCATCCTGGCTTCGGTCAGCAGCGGGAGGGGGGGTTAAATATGATGACGGAAGGTTGTCTGCCCGACCGGGCTTGGGGTGAAGGTATTTGGGGAAGGAAATTCCCAGGATGCACTTCCCTGCGAGCCGGGGGATGCTGACGGGAGATGGTGCTGCGATGGTGCTGGGGGCAGCGCTGGGAACGCACCGCTGGGACCAGCCCTGAGTGTCCCCAGGGTGCAGCAGCGCCCGGCGTGAAAATCCCCAAACCCACCGCTGCTCAGCCACAAACCCTCCTGTCCTGCAGCATGGGTCTGGGCAGGGCATGGAGACACTCAGAAACACCCCACGCCCGGGCTGGGCTCTTCTGGTCGGGGGATTTTTGGGTACAGTGCCTAAAAAGCTGCAAATCCAAAGGCTGCAGCAGGAGAGGGTCAGCGAGCGAGCGTGGTGCAGCCGTGCCCATCCATGCTCCACGCGCTGGAGGCGTTTTGTGCACCTCGAAGGGCAGCACAACAAAGATGTAGGGACAGAAACACCCATGGGTGCTGCAAAACCACCCCTGGGGCTGCTCCCCATGCTCAGCCATGGGGGTCTGGGTGCCTCCGGGAGCATCCCGAGGTGGGACTGTGCCCGCTGCCCGGTACCCCTTTGTCCCTTGCACCCCGTCCCGCTGCCAGCAGCACGTTGTCCCCATTGGGACAGAGAACAGCGCGATCGGCCCTGAAAGGGCTGATTTGCTTCCCCCGGCCCATTGAAATGCCGGAGAGCAAAGCCTGTTCCCTCACGGCACTCGGAAACCTGGCACCCTTTCCGCTTCGCCGCCCCGTGCCCCTCAGCCCAGGGCTCCTGCTGGGACTTTGCTGTCAACAGAGTTTTGTTCCCTTTCTGGGGCGGCACGGGGGGGACACAAGGACCTTGGAAGTGGCAGCTCCTTTGACACTGCTATTCTGCCGCGACCCCCCTGGCTGAATAAACAGCTCACAAAAAAATGGAGTTTACTGTATTTCCTCCTCAGGGGGAAAACACTGCATCTTGTTTCTAATTAATTTACCCAATTAACATTATCTTCATTGGGGCTGTATGCAAAGACCTCTCTGTGCTGGCCGGGACGGAAGAAAAAAACAGGAATCAAACATATTCAGGCATCTCTCACCCCGACTGTAAAAGGGACATCGCGGAAGCACGCACGCTGCTCCGACCATCTCAGCCGAGGCAGCGACCACGGAAGCATCGCCTCCGCCTCCTCCTCCTCTGCTTCGCCACGGGTGCAGGATGAGGCCACCCGCAGACCGGCCCCTTGGTGCTGGAAGCACCCAGAAACGAGCTGCTGGGGGTGCACCTAAGGGTGCTGGGCTGGGTGAGGTGCGCGGCGTGGGGGGACCAGGGGATAGATGCAGGGGGGCACCCAGAGAGGTGTCCACACGGCCCCTAAATTCAAGGGTTGGCTTTCTGCCGCCGTCACCCATCGAGCTCTCGAGCCCGTGCTGCTCTGCACCTCCCCGGGAGCCAGTCCCGTGTTCAGACCCTGATTTTTCCTGGGGCTCGCCCAGGTCCTGGGCAGCCGCTGCTTGGCGAGGTCTGGGGCCCTTTGCACCTCCGCCCAGAGCCCTGCTCCGCTATTTTGTTCTTTTCCCTGCCAGATGCCAGCTCTCTTCAGCCTCTTTCTTCTCCCCACGCTTTGCTTTGCCGCATAGTTCAGGAAACCAGAAACAAAAGGAGAGGAAAGAAAATAGGCTGGATCTAGTGGGGGGGGGAGAGGAGGAGGAGGAGGAGGAGGAGGAGGAGGAGGAGGAGGAGGAGGAGGAGGGGGAGTTTCCCTTCCGTTAAGCTTTTTGCAGCTCTCCCTGCCTCCCCATACGAGACACGATGTGGCACCTCACATGACAAGCGCTCGTGCCCACGTGTGCATCCACGTGATGGGGCGCCCGGCCGTGCCAGGCCGTGGGACCCCTGCTCCCACTGCTGCGTGCACCGCTGGGATGCACGTGTCGGGGAGAAGCAACCTCGGCTCGGGTGCTCGCAGGCCTCCGTGCCTTAGTTTGCGCAGTGGGATCCGTGCTTTCAGGGCAGAGGATGTGGACTCGGGGCCCTGCATCCAGAACGTCCCAAAAGCATCGTGAATCACAGCTGCGCAGCTCTGCCTCGCATCTTCCCATCGTCTCCCCCTCAAACAGGGCTGCCAGCACGGGTTTAGGTGCCCTCGTCATCAGAATCATTTGATTCATAGATATTTCTGGTTTATGAAGGGAAATCCCCCATCCCAAGCTTCATAACCATTAGCCCAAATGGCCGGCAATCAGCCTGTAATTCGTTTCCCTTGCCGAAATAAAGTCCCAGCACGGGGAAACGCCAGCTCCCCGGCAGCCTGCCCAAGCGTTCCCACCACCCCTGATTTATGACAGCACTGAACCAACACACAGCTCCTGCTCTCAGGAGCACCGTCAGGAGGAGGAAGGGACAGGAACCCCATGGGCGAGGAGGAGAGGGAAGGTCTCGTCGCCCTCCGCTCTGCTTCTTTCCGGGGGTCGGAACCGTGCCGCAGCCGGCACGAAGCCCACCCGAGCAAGGAGGCAGGGTCTGGCTGGCTCCAGCCACTAGTAGGAGCTGCAAAGTGCGAGTCCGAGCAGCCAGAGCAGAGAAAAACGTGCCAGGCAGCGATGGCAGGAGGGAATGCACCCAGGCAGAAACGAGGGCTCCGCGGCCCCGGCAGCATTTTGCACGCTCGCATCTCCCAGGCCGTGCTCCCCGCTGCAAGGCTGCAGCTGCCCTGTGCTGATGGAGAAAGAGCACCACGAGCGCAGGGTCCCACAGCCAAGCCCCGTGTCCCCTTCCTGGGGACGAGACATCGTGGAGCAGAGGGTGGTCAAACACGATGCAACCCTGCAAGGCGTTTCTGCAGCCCAGCTCCTGGGGGAGCCCCTCGCAGACCTCCCCCTGCCCGCTGGACCAGGCAGAGGGGAGATGCTCCCACCACCAGGAACCCGCTATTAGCAGCAGGTGCTTTGTCCACCCCGTTTCCAGCTGCTGCCAGGACTTTCCGTAATTCTCAGTGACCTCAATTTCACTTCAATTTCGCAAATCATTTTTTTGGGGTTGTTGTTTTTCATTTTACTCTCTTTTTAATTTGTTGTTGTTTCCCTCTGAGCTGGAGTTTGTCATTTAATCAACTTAGACCCAGATAGCCCAGAGGGTGTTTGGGGAAGGGGGGTGGGGGGGGGAAGAATGAAAACGCTAATGTCACATCACCTCCCTAAAATGAGTTTTAATTGTAATCCTTTAATCCCTCTCAGATGGCCCTCTCTCCACTGATGTTTTTCATAATTATTCCTTGCCATTTTCCCATCGGTCTAAGGAGTGTCTTCAAGAGGGAGGGGGTGGAGAAAGGGCCCTTTTATAAAATAATAATAATGGGCCAAATTAAGACACAAAGAGGGAAGTAACAAGGGGGCAAGGGCTGCAGAGACAGAATGGGGATTATTAATGCCTCCCCCCTCAGAAATTTCAGCGATGGTGCTCTCAGCCACCCCAATCAGTGGGCAATTGAGGCTTGTTTGCTCGAGTGGCTGCACCCTCCTACAATGACCCACATTTAGCCAAGTGGCTGCATTGACGGAGTACCAGGTGCGCGGGATTGGGAAACCGCCTCGAGGCAGCGTCTCGCCAGCCCGCGCCGCTCCGGGGCTGTTCCCACCTGCCTGAGCCATGGCTCCGGCCGAGGCAACGCTCACAAGGGCCGAGAAAATGCTCACAAGGGCCGAGGAAATGCTCACAAGGGCCTCATCCCCACCGCTGCTGCCAGCCACCAGCCCCTGTGCCCTCCGAAATGAGCCTGACCCTTCTCTGGAGCTCGCTCAGGTGGAGCCCAGCGGCTGTTAATGAGGTTTCCTTCCCCAGCAGCAGCAGAGGAGGACCTGGCTGGGTGGGGAAGGTCAGGAAGGGTCCCCATGGAGGGCTCTGCTGGCCCAGGGGCACCAAGACCTCAGGGCTGGTGCCTCCAGCCCTCCAGCAGTATCAGTGCTGGTTGCACTGGAACCTCCCAGCAGCCACCGTCAGGCACCTCAGCCCCAAGGGACGGCAGGAGAACAAAGTGTCTCATCCTTGACCAGCTTTGTTGGCTCTGAGCAGCGCCAAGTACCACCCAGGAGCCCTGGGCCCTGGCTGCCATGGCTTGCCAGGTGCTTTACAGCAGTGGTCCCCGTGTTGTTAGCACCGTACTGATGAGAACACAACGCGGAGACTGTTGGAGGAAACACACAAGACCTATAAGAGTTCACTGGATGCTTCCGAGCAGCTTGAAATGCCCCCCAGGAAAGCCATGTGGGGACACAGGTCCCTGAAGACACAGAGGTGTTAGTTAAGGGGAATTGAACCTGGTGAGCAGGAGCGGGGAACTGAGATGCTACAACAGCCTGGTCCACAACCACGGGCTGCAGAGCAATCCCCAAGCCCACAGCTGCTCCGGCAAAGCACCCCGGTGAAAGGGGAGCCTTCACAGACCACTGAACTTCAACTTAATCTGGGAGACCTCTTGTACAGGTCTGACGGGGGTTAATCCAGCCTGAACTTCTTTGTCACCCTCTCTCCCCAGCCATAAAGCTCAATGGTCGTCGCTAATCATTGCATTACTTCAATGAACATGACCCCAAAGGCTCCGATGCCCGCTCCTGGCTGTCCCTCTCCCTAATTCGGCTTTCTCACCGCAGCAACCTGCACCATCCCACCCTCCGCCACGGTGCCCGATTGAATCGACAGTGCACGTTGGTGGAGTGACCCTCGGGGATGGCAGGTCGTGGCCACCACGACCCTGCAGGGCAGGCGATTCTTGCAGGAACAAAGAGCCCCTGTGTGCCGACGGCTGGGGCTTGTGTGCAATTAACTCTGGTCAAACCAAACACGCCGAGTTGATAAGTGCCGAGTTTAAGAGCTGCGCTGGGGTTGATAGACTGCAAGCTCCCAGGGAAGGGACTGGCCAGAGAGGGAACGGCTGAGCAGCAGGAGCTGCAAGACGAGAGGGGAAGAGAGCCCTGGACACAAAGCAGGGCAGGGAGGGGGTGGCAAAAATAGGATTACAGCAGGGGTAGAGCTGACAAATCGTGTCAGGCACCAGAAGCACTTGGGGAGGCAAGCTGCAAGGAAAAGGATCCCTTTAATTATCTACGGTGGGGCAGCAGAGGAATATGTGGCTGGAGGAGAGCGGGGGGAAGGTGGGCACGGGGCTCTCAGCTGCAGCCAGCAGCGGGGAGGGCACAGACCCTGTCCAGCAGCGGGGAAAGGGGAGCCCCCTGCACTCCCAGAAAATATCTCTTCCTCCCATATGACAGGGAGAAGAAAATGAAATTTGGCATGTGGGATTTCTCAAGAATTCCCGTGTAGAGGCAGCAGGGCATTTTGGTTTGAATTGCATCAGAAGACAACGTACAGAATTCCCAGTGATTTAGATAGTGCAGTCTGACTAGAGGTACAATACACAGCAAAAGTTTATCAGAATGAAACAGTCAAAATGAAGGTACTTCGTGGCATTTCGTGTTACCAGTCCTCGATAAAAGAATTAGAACAATATATTAGCAGGGTTGTTTTGTTGCTGACAAGAAAAGCAGTCCTGTAAAATGTGTCGATTCCAGCAAAACTGCATTTTCCATTGAAATATCACCAGCGAACTGGAGCATGTCCCTCCCTGCAGCCCTAAGCAGATGCTGCTCCCAGGCTCAGGCATGAGACAGCGCCAAGAGGAGTCATTGCACTGTGGACCACGAAAACGACCACAAAAACCTCTTTTCTTCCTGTATCCCCTCCTAACTGCAGGCTCCAGCAGTGGCATCGCCCATGCCCTGCAGCACTCCTGGTCCAGGTGAGGTTTTTGAACAAAGCCCCACCAGCCGCTCCTCGTGGTTCCATGAAACCAGAGCATCGCTGCGCTCCTTGAGGATCAACACCTCCCAACGTGCAAAAAGAGATGTACCACCTCCCCTGAATAAAGGCAGGGGAAGAGGGAAGGCTGGGGAACAACATACTCCCCCTCCTCCTGCATCTTCCTCTCGAACTGATGCAATTCTTTATATTTTCTAACGCCCCTTCCCCATTTATTTGGGAAGCTGGGAAGCATGTGCTGGTCTACAGCCACATCCAAAGCAGCGCCACGTCCCCGGCAGCCCCACCGCCCGTCTCCCAGCTCGTTTGCAGCCCCCCCAAAGCCCCAAGCCCCCCTCTCCGGCCCCCCGCTCATTGTCCTTGGCGGGCAGACGCGGGGCTGGCACCGAGTCGTGGGAAGTGAACCAGCAGCTGTGGGTGCTGGCGCGGCCGCCCCACCGGGCCCCATCGCCCCCCGAACCCCCTGCCGTCCCCACCCCACGGCGGGGGGCAGCTGGGGAAGAAGCAGGGCGGGGGGGGGATGGAAAAGGAGAGGGGGAAGAAGAAGAAAGGGAAAACGGCCCCCTTTAAAATAAAGAGGAGGAGAGGCAAAAAGGGGGGGGGGGGGTGTAAAAATCGTTAGCACTAATTATCAGGCACAGGGACAAACGATTAATTTGCAAGTCAATTAGTCTCAGATAGGTTCACGTTTCCTGTTCTCAGCCACTGAGGGGGAAAGAAAGAGGGAGACACAACTGCGGCCTTAATCCTCCTCAGAGGCGGCCATGGCGGGGCCGCCTGCCCGTGCCAAGGCGGAGGGAGGGGGGCTACAGCTGGCACCGCCGCGGCTGAGGGGCGGCCGCGGCGAGGGGCCGTTATGTGCCAGTCATTGTGCCCTCCGGAGCAGCCCTGGCACAGCGCCGGCATCTTCCCCGCCGGGGCCCCGCCGCCATTTGGGAGCCCCTGCCGCCATTTTGTGGATGCCCTGGGAGGGCGGCGGCTGCTGCGGGTTTCGGAGCCCGCTGTCATGCCGTCCTCCTGCCTCCTCCTCGTCCCTTGTGTCCTCTGCCAGGTCCCGGACGCCACGGGGGCCTGCGGGTGCCATCAGGACCTGCGGGCACCGTCAAGACATGTAGTGTTTGCTAGGTGGTTGTTATGGCCGCCCCGGGCCTTGGCTGGCCTGGGGTTATGGCCGCACCATGGAGGCTGGGGCAAAAGGCTCAACTCCAGCCGGTTGGGACCGCGCTATGAGGGGCCAGCTCCAAAACTGATCCATTTTAGCAGCTGAGGAATGGAGCTGGCACCTCCAGGAAGGTTCGCAGCCTTGCCCCACACCACAGAGCATCCAAAAGCGATAGGATTTAGCCCCAAATTTCCCTGAATTTCATCAAGCTAAGGTCCCAAAAGTGCCTGTGAAACTGGGGGTTTGGGGCAGCTGAGAGAGTGGAGCCCGGGGGTCTGGGTGGGAAGAGATGTGGGATGTTGCCCTGAACACAAATTCTGTTTTCTTTGAGCTCGCTGCCATCACTAATTACACACAAAATGACAAAAACAGCACTGTAAAATATACATTTTCTAGGAACACCTCGACGCACCCACCCTGACTTGATTGAACATCACCCCGTGCTCAAGAAACATGGGGAAAAACTGAAAAAAAAAAAAAAGCAGCTCAAAGCAACATAAAAAACAACGAGGGAGGAAAGTCAAGTGAGGGAGAGAGGTGCCAGCAACCCCTGGCTCCATCCAGGGGGACAGACGGCCCCCGAGGATGCACGGACACCTGCCACATCGCCTCGAGCAGCACCCTCACTGCTTCCCATTGTCCCCAAACCCCAAATCCCCCCAAGAACAGGGAGGGAGCGATGCTGGCGGCTCTTTAGCATGCGTGTGCGCCCGTGTGTGTGTGTGTTCGTGCACGGGAGGGTGCAGTGCATGATCTGAATGTGCACCATGCTCCCCACGCTCTGCGCGGGGATATTTGTGTGCGTGTGGACACAACATGTCTGGGACCTGACAAAAGCCATCTGATTGACACAGAAAAGGGGGCTGACAAAAGGCCGAGCAGAGCTGGAGAGCGGTACACAATGCTGGTCGCTGGTACCACGCGCAAGGATGGGGGACTGAGGTAGCAGGGTGGCTTTTAAGGACACCTCTGCCTTCCAGACTTAACAATAATAAATAATAGTTATTATAATGATACATAAACGATCCTTCAGCCTCGCTTTTGTGCAAAGTGGGTGCTCTTGCACCTAGCCAGGGAGATTTCAGCAAGCAGTGGCAATAGCAGGGTTGCTGTGGTCCCCTGGCCGCAGCTGGCACAGGGGTCCCTTTGTGCCACACAAAACACATTTTCAGCCACAAACCTGCCCAAAGCCTGCAGGAGCTTTTATTTTATATCCATTGCAATGGTGAAAACCAACTCTCTGCAAAAGACCCTCAGCGTGGCCTGAAATTTGGCTAAAATGCCTGCAGAGGAGAGGGCAGAGAACTCCACCTGCAGCAGAGGTGACCTTCGCCTTGCCCTGCCTACAAAAGCAGGCGCTTGCCCCTTCCAAAATCAACCACGGTGATCGGGGGGGCTGCACTAAAACATGTCTTTTCTTGTTGTAGGCAGCTGTTTCCACCTGGAGGGTCCTGAAACAGCAGGCAAGGACCCAGCCGAGTCCCAAGAACAGCTTACATTTTTTCTAAGGATCTTTCTCAAAACCCATTTATTTCCCCCCCCCACTCCTCCTCCTTGCCATAACGAGAAACAAAAATGTTTGCAATGTAAACGGCTTCGCTGCGCCAGGGAACTCCTGGAGCAGCAATGGCTTTGCTACACGGGCTCTGAATGCCTCCGAGCAGGGGGGGATGAAAAGAAACTGTTTTATCTTTAAAAAGTGAAAACTCACCGCGCTCGCTATCCTTTCGCTTTAATCGCATCCTGAAAATTTCCACCAGCTTCGGAACTGATTAAGCTTTTGTACCTGACAGGCTCGAGGATTGTTTTTCAATCAAAACTAGTTTTGAGTGTGATTGTCCCAAGTTTAGAAACTCTCCATCAGCCGCACACCTGGGATTTTATCTTCCTGTCTATGCACTGAAAGTGTCTGAAAACACTCTCTTATTTTGACACGTTTTTTTTCTAAGAGAAAAACAAGAACACTAGGAAAATATTTAGTTCACAATAAAGAGTCTATCCAAATTCCTAAGAATAATAGGAAATACCCTAGGATGATGCTACACAATGGGGCTAAATTGGTTCCCACCAGCTTAGGACCCTGTAAAAGCCTTATTAAGATTTTTTTTTTCATCTGGGCATTTTAAATTCTAATTAAAAATACACTCTTTTATCACAATAATTTATAATAAAATGATGACATTTTAGCATGCTCAAACATTTCTTGAATGCTGCTCATTCTACAAATTAACAACCGGTTCTTCTCGTGGCAGCAATAATAACGTAGCTAAAAATCCCCTTTTCAAACTTCTGGGGGCAAATGCTCGCTGCGGTATCTGCCCTGAGCAAAAAAAAGTATTTTTTCGTTTGCTAATTTGAGGGACAAGGTGGGAGAATTACATTTAGGAACGGGCTTACACGGGATCTTGCTTGACCCGACAAATCCCGGGGAACAAGACGGCTTTGTCTGAGCGTGCGGCAGGCGAAATTTCACACTTTCTCCCTCACAGAGCCGATACCAGACCCAGAAAAGCGCGATATTGCCCCAAACTTCCCCTGGCGGGTTGCAAGGAGACAATAAATCGACTTGAACGAGTTTGAGAGGAAAGGAAGATAAACCGAGTTCATGCGAAGAGTTTTTGCCGACTTGTTAGGCGGGAGAAATGAGGGGAGAAACGGCAGAAAACGAAGCTGAAGTTTGGCGGGGAGGGAATGGGGGAAATTCGGGGGATTTGGGGAACATTCCCACGCCCTCGCCCGCCCGGCGGGGGCGGCTGGAGGGGGGCGCAACCCCCCGCGGGATCAAACGGGGACCTTTTTTCCTAGAAAAAAAATAAATGGGCAGAGAAGAAATCTAACCGATTTTTATTTTTATTATCGTTATTGTTTTAACTGCAAAAGCAAGGGACAGCAGAGCCCAGCCGGGACGGAGCGAGAAGAGCCGGGCTCCGACTTGTTAGTTATTTATTTTTTAAACCCGAGGTGCTCGGGCTGGGGGGAGGCATTTCGGGGCTCCCCCCGTGCACACGCACAAGTGCCCCTTTTCTGCATTTTTTTTTTTTTTTTTTTTTTTTTTGCTTAAAGCCGGGTTAAAGCAATTCGGTGCCTGCGGGTTAAGCGCGGACCTTTCTGCTGCCGGCAGAGCGCTGTTTGCAAACGAATTTTTGCTCCGGGGTCGCCTGGTGCCAGCCGGGGCCCCCCCGCACCCCACAGCGGCCCCCCCCCCCGGCTCTGCCCCCGGCCGGGACCCCCCCACCCCCGACAGGCACCCGGAGGCTGCACCGAAAAAAGGGGGAAAAGAGTTAACTTCGTGTCCTTTGTCATTTCCAGTCGGTTGTTAGTTCTGTTTACTTCGCTCGTAATCTGGGGTTACTCTGATCAACTGCGCATCAACTAATTTAATTAAAAAAAGCTTATTTTATAATCTGATTTGGGAGGGGGAAATCTCCGTTTATGATTTTTTTTTCCCCCCTGCCTGCTGGATGCGATCATTATTCTTGCATTTTTCTAATGAAACGTAAGATTACAAATTAATTGAATTGCTTCCCCCCCCCTCCCAAATCTGTCATCTTTGTTAAATTTGGGGCTAATCGTAAATAAATTGCAAATAGCCAAAGCGAGCGCGGGGGTTTTTGTTTGCTTTGCATTGTGCCGCGCCTGGGAAGGGGCTGGTTTGGGGCAGCCCCTGGCGAGGAGAGGCAAAAATCCCAGCGGGGAGGGTCCCGCTGGGTCCCCCCGGCCAGGGCTGGCTCACCCCAAAGCCCCCTCCCCAGCCCCTCCATCCTCCCCATCACTTGTGGGCAGAGAAAAGTGTGCGTGTGGAAGGGGGACAGCGAGAAAAAGCACACCGCGGAACAAAAGGAAGGCTTGAATGGCCGGGGGGATGACAAACGAGAACATTTTTTATTTTTTAAATTTTTAAAAAAGTCAAACATACGGATTTTAGCCGGTTCCACAGCCCCACGGCCAAGGGACATCAGCACAGGAGCATCAGCTGCTCGGGAAGCACCCAAAGCACCCAAAGCACCCACGGCGCTGCTGCGGGGGTCCCGCAGCCCCCAGGAAAACCCGGAGCCGAAGAAATGCACAAAACCTCTGAACACACCGCCGGGCTGCCGAGGAACAGCGGCACAGAAACCCCGCAAAGCCCAGAACACAGGGCAGGAGTTGGGCAGTTTGAAGCTTTCCACCTGATGCTCTATCGCTAACATTACTGGTTTTAATTTTGGATGTATTATTTTCGTGCCTAAACACGATCCCTACATTTATAGCACATGAAATATTGTAGGTTTTTTTTCCTTTTTCTTTCTTTCTTTTCTAATTCACAGCACAGTTCTGTCAGAAAGCGCTGCAAGTTAATTTTTCATTTTTTTTTTCAACTTGAATTTTGCCTTTTTCCCCCCCACTGGCATATTCAGTCACCATTTGATTACATTTAACGTAAACAGCCCCCAAATTAACACGTTTGATGTCACCCAAATATATTTTTGAATTTGATGAGAAGTTATTCCCGCACAGCAGAAATCCAGCGCTGGAGCAAGTGCAATTGTTTTGCCTCGTGGATGTGCTCCTAAAAGCTCACTCGTGGCCTGACAGCCTTTAGCACTCCGTATCTGCCCCAGCCTCCTGCCTTTTGTCACGTACAGATACTTTAATTCAGGTTTAAGCAAAAAAATTAAGGTGTTCCAGTATGGAAAACATCTTCATAAATATATTAATTGCTGTTAATGATTACTGCTGTTTCCCCAGGTGCCACGGGCAGGAGCCAGGACCCTCCTTTTTGCATTTTTCTGGTACAAATAGCAAAACGAGGTGATTTCTCCCCAGAAACCTCACCCCAGGAGAAGCAAGAAGAGGTGGCCTCGTGCAGGCAGGCTCGCTTATGCTGCCAGCGGGTGCATCCTCCGAAGGCAGAGGGCCGTTTGCATAAATTCATGCAAAAAGGAGGGCAGGATCCTCTCTTTTTGGGTCCCGGCACCCCAAAAAGCTCCGTCAAGCGCCGGGGCTGAGTTGCTTTGTGCCATCGATCCGGCTCACGGCTACTTGGGCAGGGACATCAGCGTCACACGAGGCCCCTTGGTGACTGCCTGGGTGGACGTTGATCCCACGGAGCAGCCTCTTGAGGAAGGTCCCGGGGGGGGCACGGACCCCGGCACCACGTCCCCAGCCTGAGCATCAGGCCCTGGCAAAGAGACGAGGTGCTGGGCTGGGCCATGGGACAACGACATCCAATTTTTGGCCGCTCAGGCTTGGGAAGGAGCCAGCATGCCCGCAGAATCCCCAGTTCTTTCCCCTTAAATCCTCCTTGCACCCCAGTGGTGATGCAGAACCCCCCAAACCATCCCCCAAATCCCATCCTTCCACCCCAGCATCAGAAAGGAGCATTAATATATATAAGAGTGGTGTTTAACACAACGCTCCCGTACCCAAAAAGGCATTCTTCCCTGCTCCAGTCTTAAACTGGCTTCTATCATCACCACTACAGGCTTTAGGGGAAAAAATAAAATAAAATTCAAGGTGCCTGCAATGCCAGGGACTTCCCAGCACCGGGAAGGGGGTTGTGGCAGGACAATTTTGCAGTGGAAAATTCTTAGATCCCATATAAATTTTGTGCAGTGATTTATGTTCTCAGAATAAGGTGGCACCAGAACTGAGAAGCCTGTGAGGGTCTGGGGAGCACCAGAAAGGACATATCTTCAACATTTCTAGCAATTTAAATATGCCTTTTAATATTTTCTCCAAGAGGTTGGAACTTTAATCTAATAAAGCACAATTGGCTTTCAAACGTTGCTCTGAGCTGAGGCTGGGGGTGCGTGGGGGGGAAATGATGTGCTTTTGGTGCAGGAACCACATTTTTCCCTAGAAAAAAAAAAAAAAAAGTAAAATAAAACACCACCAAAAGCAGACTCAGGCGCACACACTGCCTGGCTCAGTCTGAACCTTTTTTCTTTCCCCCCTTAAAACCTGCGCAGCGAGCGCGGTTCTGAGCTTGTGGCAAACGAGGGTTCCCCTCCGCAGCCCCTGCTGAGATGCCTGGGCTAGCGAAGGGAGTTTCAGGAGGAGAATCCCCTACCTCTGAACCCCCTCCACCACATGTTATTGTTCCCTTGTATAGCAGACAGGGCTGTTTCCCCGCTATCCCTTGTTTTACGTATGCCATACATCATTCCTTCCTAATCCCCCATTAGAAAGAAAATAAAGCACATTATTGTTTGGAAGATGATAAAGTCGTACGTACATATCCTTTAATGATACATAAACAATTTCTGATAACATTCTCCGGGCTTTTTGTTCCTTCCCGATCCCGATAACTTTAATTCAACCTTTATGTAAGGCATCGCCTTCCCGAGACAATTCCCACCAAACACAGCTCTGAGCAGCGTGGTGCCTAACCTGAAATTTCGCTGCAATTGGGATCAGTTCAGCCTTCTCCGCGTGGGCTTTTCCCCCCTTAGCGCTCCGGTTCCAGCGGTGGTTATGGGATTTAGCACACAAGGGCTTCTAAGATCGCTAATCCTATTAAACTTCTGCAAACAGGCCGGGTGGGAGCCGCTGGCTGCCCAGGGCCGAGGAGAGGGGGACAGGCACCATGGCAGTGACCCCAAATCCTTGAGAGAGGCAACGTGCGTGGGCACGGGCATGAACCTCACCTATTCCTGGTGATCTGCCCTGGATGGGACCTACCGAGCACCCCCTGCCCAGGGGCTGGAACGGGGGGAAATGGGCACGAAGGTCCCTGCGCTCGCTCCGCAGGGTTTTGGAGACCCCAAAACCCAAGGTCAGCCCATATCCACCCTCCTTCTGCTCCTCCACCTCCAGGCAGGAGCATGGGGTTGCCCCCAGAGAGAGGGGACCCAGTGTCCCCCCAGGATGCTCTGCCAGCCCCCAAACCAACCTCAGAGCCAGGCGCCACCACTGGGGACCAGCGGGATCCCCAGGGCATCCCCCTTGCCTCGATGCCACCAGCCTGGCTCTGCCATCCCTTCCCCGCACCCCAGCCCTGCAGCAGGGCAGCCATTACTACAAGCCACAGGAAAACCCTAAAAGGGGTGCAGTCACCCCCATGGGACCCCCGCTGAGCTGTTTTCTTCCCCTAGAACCCACCGGGGTGCTTCCCGGTGCCAGCAGAAAGCTGCCGCCCTGGCACGCGCCGCGGGGAAAGGAGGGCAGCAGCTGCCAGGCAGCGCCAGCAATGACATTTATGGGGGGGCTGGTGGGGGCAGCTGGCTGCGGCTGATGATGATGATTATTTTTTTTTTTTTTTAATTCATCTTCCTTTAAATAAGATTGTTCCAATTAACAAAGCGCTCGCCCAGAACAGGTTTGGGAGAGAAAAGGAGCGGGCGCGGGGTGTGTGGCACAGCCATGTACACGCATACACACACCAAAAAAAGAGTAAAAATAGAGAAACCCCTTTGGGATTTGTCATGGGGCTTCTTCCCACTGCCTGCTCACTGCGAGCAATCCCAGGGATTGCAGCATCCAGAAAATGCCCCCCAAAACCCAGCGAAGAGCACAAGAACCAGCGGCCAGAGCAGCGGAGGTGCGCGGCCCCGGCTGCCCTTCCCACCCCAACTTGCCGTACCTGCTGCTGCACAATGGCCCTTTGTCTCCCAGCCCATTAGCGGGGGTGCCCCGCATTTTATTGCCATTAACGTCCAGAAAATAAATGGAAAATAAACTGTCTCTTCACAGCTGAACCGCCACAATCCCCCCCCCCAGCTCCCTGCATTAATACAGCGTCGAGCCTCTCTGACAAATATTCCCTTTTAAAAATGCCAGCACAGTCAAGAAGGGATTTGTTTTCATTTAGGGAGATGGGTCATTTTTGCCCTAATAAATGTTTTTCCTCATTTACACCGCGGTGGTGTATTTACGAGGGGCTCGATTGATATTACAGCCATGCAGACAGCAGCAGCTCATGCCGCAGATCCGCGTGTCAGGATTATCACGACAAGGCATCGCTGCTCCGTGCCACAATTTTAAGCCTCGAGACTGGCTGAACTCCATGATGCTCAACTTCATTTATTAATGTTTCATCTCACGTGTTATCTAAAAATATGACATTTTTATTATCCTACCTATAGAGCACGGGGAACTGCAAAGCAATTGGCTAAATTCAGATGTGGTCAAAATATTTTTAGCATATTCTTGCATGCTTTTTTTTTTTTTCAGTGTTTTTGTTGAATGCTCACTGACTGTATGGATATTTCATGACAAGAAAATCTGGCTTACTGATAGAGGGTTATTTCTGTTCAAATACAAGAAGCTGTTGATTTTTATTTGACGAAAGTTTAAGAACTGTCCACGCTCCATTACAAAATGAAGGGCAGGATCCTGCCCCTGCCTATTGCACACCCCTGACTCTGCTCCAAGCATCCCTGCCCCACGGCCCCACATCCAAGCTGGGCTCGCTTGTCCCCGCCAGCCTGCCCCAGCACCCTGCAGAGCTGGCGTTCGCTTTTCACCCATTTTCCAGCTTTTTGCAGCTCCCCCCAGCACGGGGCTGGGTCCACTCTGAGGTTCCAGCAGCGTTGGAGGCTCCTGGCGCTGCTTTCCTCCGCGATGATCCCAGCTGCTCCATCACCTCCCGGTCCCCAAAACACACCCAGAGCTGCCAGCACAGCTCCCCGTGTGGTTTCAGCTCCTGGGGTCCCCATGGGGCCGGGGGACTCGCTGGTGTCTAGCGCAGGATGAGCGCCCACCACCCTCCGCCTTGGCAGGGCAAAGCCACCGCCACTGCTCTTCTCTCCCCTTCTTTCCAATAAAACCCACGCTGAGGTGGCAAAACTCAGCCAAAGGGCTCCAATATTAGGGCAGGGGGAGATGGAGCTGCTCCCCACCTGATTTTTCTGGGGGAAAAAATAATAATAATAATAATTCTGCTTGTAAAGAAAAACCCTTTCCCTTCCCTGTGCTGAGCCAAGCGCTTGGCAACAACCCCACAAGCAGCACAAGGCCCCCATTTACCCGCCAGGAATGGAGCAAAACCTCCAGGAACCGCCTTCCCTGAGCCTGGAGCTGCTTCGCCTTCCCAAAACCTCTCTGGGTGCAGGGGGGAGATGCACAAGTCCCATTCCCTTCAAGACACCCCCACCCTGCACCCCTGGGCACGCCGAGCACCCCCGGCTGCTTTGGGCAGATGGGGAGGAGATGGGGGGGGGCAGGAGTGGAAATAGGTGGGAATTCCAAACCTGGCCAAGCACCAGAGCTGCCCCAGTGGTGTTTTGGTGCTTCCTGGTGTCTCTGGGGTTTGCCTGGGCTGGCCGAGGGGTGCAAGGAAAGCTCTCGTCTCTATTTGTGCACGAATCATGGCATTCAGGGAAATCACCGACACCCGGCTTAGTGCGTGGAGCTGGCCGGACGATTTTCTGGTGGAAAACGGCAATTCATCAAAAGCATCATTCAGCAAAGATGCCATGCAGAAGCACAGTCCGTTTCTACCCGGAGTTTGTTTTGAATGAGAAATGGAGGGGGGGAGAAGCACTGAAATGAGATCAACACATTTCGCTCTGGGCTTTTCGAGGAACGCTGAGCCTGTTTAAAAAAAAAAATCACTTTTCATTTCAATATTCCACATTATCGAGTCTGAAGTAATTTACTTTGCAATTTCACTCTGAGAAAAACATTGAAGTTTCTGCTCTTATTCTTTCTTGGAAGTGGAAGAAAGGGGGGAAGGAGAAGGAAAGAAAAACCTCAAGTATTGCCCATGAATTTAAAACATGCAGTTCCCCTTCCGGCTGCCTTAATGAGATCAGCCTCAAATCTGTAGGAACCCTGCTCAGGAAAAACCTCATTCAAAATGCTTTCTCCACAAGGAAAAAGATGAGGGATGGAAACACCCATGGGGAAGGAATTGGAGAACAATTTTTGGGGAGATTTTGGAGAAGCCACGCACGAGAAGGTCCCACGGGGAGGGGAAGGGGCCATCTGAGACCACTTGTTGCAGCCAGCGCCGGGGGGCAGCACGGGGTGAGGGTGCCAAGGGGGCACTGACCCTTCCCTCCCTGCAGCCCCCGCCCAGGGGCACCCCAACATTGGGGTCTCTGGGGACAACGACGAGACCCAGACCTGTGGTCCGGGGATTGGGAGGCTTTGGTGGGGGGAAAGCAGATTTGAAGCCCCTCCATAAAAAAAATGAAGGGGAAACATTGCAAAGAGCTCGTGGATGAGGCAGAGCAGTGACCCGTGATGCTGGAGGAAGGGGGTGCTGTGAAATGCTGCAGGAGGGGCAATAGGGACCCCCGCAGCCCGTCCCTGCCACCAAGGTCCCCCCGTGCGCGGTGCCACCGTCCCCTTCCTGCAGCGAGGCTCTGGGGAAGCGATGGGCACGAGGGAGGAGACCCCACTCCCCACGCCATCGGTACCCAAAGCAGCACAACCAGGGAAAAAAAAATCCCCAATCTTTTCTATTTTTTTGGACAAACGCTTCCTACCGTGGGAAACAAAACGGGACAGGGATGGAGGGACCCCATGCCCTGCTCCTCCTCCATCCACCTGCCCCCGGCAGAGCCGCATCCACCGCGATTGTGCGGGCATCGGGATGGGGGCGATGCCAGCCGCATCCCCCTTTGTCTGAGGGCATTAAACCCCCAAAAAATGCTCGGGGGGGGGACACCGGGAGGCTGTCGGTGCCTGATGAGCGGCTGCACAGCGCTGCCCGTCTGGCACCGGTGCCCCTCGCCACGGATGCCATTGGCAAAGCGCTGCACAAACATCTTTTCAGGGCTCGCCTGGTTCTCCCGGCTGCCATAGAAACCCCTGTTTAGCTGAAAGTATATTAAAGGGTGGCGCTGGCCCTCGTACTGAATTCATCACATTGTATTCCCCCAGAAAAAAAAAAAAAAGAGAGAGAGAAAGCCCACCCCTTTGTGCTTCTGCCGCTGCTTTCTCTGTCCGGGGGAGATGGTCGCTGGGCTCATTTTGCACTCGCGGTCGCAGCCCCAAAGGAAACCCCCCTGCGTCCCGCCAGCCCTTCGCCACCTTCCCAATCACCAAAGAAAAGGTTTCTCAGAGCACGAAAATGCAGATATGGGAAAAGTGGGGGGTAAAACCTTCCCTGCACCCACCCTGTTCCTGCCTGTTGCTGCAAACAGCTCCAACCCGAGCACATCAAGCACCCCGAGCTGGGCTTTTCCCGTGGCAAAGGCACATCTGGTCGCACATGTCCCTTTCCTTACAGAGCTGGGTTGAATGGGAAATTCCCAGCTTTTTACAGAAATATTTTGCTGTTTAAATTCCCAGAAATTTACAGCAGCAAATATACCACAGAATACACCCAAACCCAAATAAGAGACACCCCAAGGCACGGTTTGAAGAGGCACAAACCCGCTTCACCCCAAACCCGCTGGGCAGCCGGAGCAGGGATGCGGCCCCAAAACCTCCCCACGGCGTCGCCTGCCCCAGGCAGCCCCAGAGGGTGCCGGGGGGCAAATCGGTGTCGGGGGCACAGGGGAGGCGCGGGCTGGGAGGCGCCTTCAGGCAGATTTCATGCCCTGCCACCGGCCCTGCGTCTCTATCAGGAGCAGATCCCAGGCGCCCAGGGCCGAGCGATGCTCGGGGCACGCGCACCCCTCTCCGGGTCAAAAGCCCAGTTGGGCTTGACGAAAAAAAAAACACACACAGGATTTGGGGATTAAACCTCTGTTTTCACCTTGTTTCTTTCAGAATTTGCTCGTGGTCGGTGATATGTTTTTCTGAAGTTTTAATCCCCTGGAAGATTTCATTTCGTTGGAAATTTCCTCCCCATTTAAACAAAAAGGGATCACTTTTGCCCAGAATTATTGACCATTATTTTTATAAAGTTCCCCCCCACAGCAGAGTCCTCAAACCTAAACTGAACTTGTCCTTCTCTGACATCCACAGAGGTGACAGAGCACAGCTGCCTGAAAGTATTTCCTCAGTTTTAAGAACCCTTTTACCAATATAATTTTTACACCTTTTATTTTACCTGTACCAACAGTAAAAGAAACAAAGCCAAGCCCTTCTGTGGTGTGCCATCAGCTCACTTTGCTCGGAAATACCCTCACGGAAATTCTCCCTTTGGTCAAAAGCCAGCTGTAAAAAATAAAAAAATAAAAAAATAGCCAGGTGCTTTTAGGGGTGCACGAGGGTCAGCAGGTCCGTAAAGCCACCGAACGATCCCCACACCTTGCACGAGGCGGAGTTGGGTTGAATTTCGCCGGAGCAGAGGAGCACAGCGGCTGGGACATGTCCTTGCTCAAAGGGTCGAGGAAAAGGGCGACCCTCGGCTCGGGAGCGAACCCCACGCACCCCATCCTCCTTGCTTTCCCTCTCCCTGCTGCGTGCAGCACATCCCGGGCTGTAGGATCCTCTAGGGAGCGCGGTGCCGGGGTTTGCTCACCTCCCAGCAGCTTGGTTGTTCCCCACAGACACCCCAGGGGTCTCAGGGGGGGATTTGGGATCCACATAACCCCACGCAACCCCCCTGAGCCCTGCAGCAGGGCCAGGCTGAAACAGCACCGGGAAGAGGGACCCAAAAACATCCCATTCCCAACCCGTGCATGGGAAGGGGGGGGACGCGGGGCAGGATGCGTGCCAGTCCTACACCGGAGCCGAGCACCCTGCACCCCACAGCCCGGGCAAACCACGTCCTCACACCGCAGCACCTCCAGCACCCGGAGCCTCCAAAGCCGCCCCGCGAGCAGCCGGCGGTGCCCCCACCCGTGCCCCCCGTCCCACCGGTCCCACGCGATGCCACGGCGGTGGCGGGGACCCTGCCACGCTCATCTGGCCGCTCTGGGCCCATCTGCATGACAAAAGCCCCATTCTTGCGAACTTGGGCGACCTCCCGACCCCGCCGGCTCGGGGAGTGAATGGCTTTAGTCTGCCACGACCATCATGTCACTTTGATTAGTGCGTGAATAAACTCTCAATCCCGGGCTGGGGGAGGCAGCAGGGCTGGACGAGCCGCGCCGGGGACAGCACCCACGGCCCCACGCCCAGGGGACGCCGCACAGGGACCCCCCCCCACCGTGGGCACCCTCGCCCCTTTTCCATCCAGACACCCGGCTCGGTGCACGGGGTGGCCCCGCTCCCTTCCCATCCCTGCGCCACGGTGGGGAGCAGAGCAGCCAAAATTAGGACCCGCGGGGAAATGCCACCTGCTCTCACTCCTTCGGTGCCCAAACCTCAGGAAGCAGCCCCAAAAGAGAGACGGGCTGGGGGCTGCAAAGCAGGACGGATCTGGCTCTCGCTGACGGTAAGGGGCTTCAGGAGACCCCGAAACGCCTGAGCCTTCCCAAAACGTGGGGTTTTAGAGTTTGCCCTCATGTCTGGATGCACATGAGGCTCGGCCCCGTGTTTCCGTGACAACAGGGATGTGCCCAAAGGGATGGGGCTGGGGGCCGGTGGGGCTGCCCCGAGCCCCAGGGGTGCCCCCAGCTCCCTCAGGACCAGCGGCCGCATCCTGCTCCGCGGGACTTGCCATCGCCCCTTGCTCCACCTAAAAAACCCAGTGGCATTGGGGGGATGGAGGAAGTTTGCAAGAGCTTTGGGGTGGGCAGACTGCTTCTAGGCACTGCTTTTGGGGAAAATCCTGGGGGATTTTGCATTCCAGGAGGCCCTGCGGTGTGTTCCAGTTCCCCAGCCGGGCTGGGGTCCGTTCCCTGTTCCCATCTGCCTCGGAGGAGCCGAGCTCTTACACGCCCCTGCCTCTCGCTGCGCATCCCACACCATCCAATAAAGCCCAAGTTGTCCAACACCTATCAAACCTGCCAAAACCTCCCCGTTCCGCGCCTCAAAATGCGAGATCTGTAGGAAGGGGTGAGGAAGACAGTAAATTAGGCCCCGCACGAAGGGCTCTACATGGGAAGCTAATGACCTTTTGTCTCTCCTGTCTACAGACGGGCCTCATTTGCATGTATGCACTCGGAATAATCTCGCCCATATTTCAAGCGTGCGGCTGCATCCCCGCGTCCTCCTCCGAGAAGTTCCCTCCCGCTGTGCCTGCCGTTACCGCGCCCAGGGCGGCCTCCGAAGCCAACCAGACCCCTGCCGGAGGGGAGGAGAGGTCTGACACCCTGAGCTGGGGGATCCCTGGGGGCTGCAGGACCCCCGGCTATGGGGAACAGCCCTGGGCTTTGGGGGAATCGCTCCAGCAACAGCCCCCGGCCTCCTCTGGAGGCTGGATTTTCGGTTGATTTACCGAGCCCCAGCCTTGCTTTGGGGCTTCATGTTTTTTGCCAAAGCGGTTCCCAAAGGGCAGGCTGAAGGTGGTGGGAGGGTAAATTTTGGGTGCTGCTCGATGCCTCCGCCACCACCTGACCACCTCCCTCTGCTTTGCTCCAAGCTGGGAGGTTTTGGGCCTCCAGCAGCCCGGGGAGGAGCTGTGACCCCTGCGGGCACACGGCGGGTACGGGGCCAGTGCCGCTCTCTGCATCATCCATGAACCCGCTTCCTGCAGATCAGGAGGTCCCTGCAGCACCGAGGCAGCTGCACTGGCAGCACCGGGCTTCGCACTGCCCAGCCTCACCCATGGAGGCACCGAGAGCAGGATCAGTCCCGGCTCAGAGCAACCCAGATCACAGGAGCCCTTGGGTAACCCCGGGTGCGCCTCTCCACGCCAGGACCCCAAAACACAGAGCATCAGTCGCCCCCTAAACCCCTTCCAGCACTAAAACCAAACAAATTCCCATTTACGCCCCTCTCCCTGAGCCCCCAGAGCCGGTCCCAGCCCCTCGCCCTGCGCCAGGATCAGGCCCGGCGGGGAGCGGCGCGGCGCGGCCAACAAAGCGGCTCCCGCTTGGGCGCTGGGAAGGCAGCGCCGCGGCGAGCACAAGACCTCGGCCAGGCAGAGCTGTCAATCCGGCCCCCGATCCCTCAAAAGACGGATTGTTTAAGGACAAAAAAAAAAAAAAAAAAAAAAAAAAACAAACAAAGGAGAAAAGGGAACTTATGGACGTGAGCTGAGAGGCGGGGAAAGAGGGGAGGGGAAACGAGCCCGGCCAAGTTAAAATTCCGACGGAGAAGTTGCGGCTGAACTATAGAGTCTAGACAACCATTCACCGCCCGGCCCCGATTGTTATATAGCCTCTATTGTCTTAATTAACCATTTTAGCTGAAATGGGAGCAGACAAATCTTTTCTTCTGCGCTCCACCCCTCCTCTGCCGCACACTCATGCAGACAAACACACGGCCGAGTCAAGTGCTTTGATTTCAAAACCCCTCCGCGTCCCCGCGCGCGCACACGCACACACACACAGAGCCCCCTTCTTTGGGGAGGGCTCCGCGAGGTCCCTTGAGAAAAACGCCTCGCCAAATGCACCCGGGGAGCCAAACGCACCCGGGGAGCCAAACGTTCACGGGGAGAGGGGCTCGCTGGAGGTTGGGGAGGGGGGGAAAAAGAAATGCAAATCCCGACGCAACGTGAATGGGAACAAATGGGTTGATTCTTTTAATCTCCTAATGTGCTTAATAAAGCATTATTGCGATGCAAATTTTATTTTAATGCTGTACATATTTTATTTGACGTGCCGGTAATTTTAGTTGGCTGAACAACCCGCCGCTTTGTTTTGCCGAGTTATTTCTGTTTCGGGGAGGGGGGGGGGGATATTTTTGAGGCCATCACGGGACTTGTGCCAACCGATACCCCCCTGGGAACCTCTGCGGCACGCTCTTTGGAGGCTTAAGCTAAAAAATAAATAAATAGGAGGGCCAAATTCTCCTCTCATGACCCCGGCGGCAGCGCAGCAGCCCTGGCGAGCCCCGCTGCCTCTCCCAGCCCTCCCACCGCTGCCCTTCCTGCCCCTTTTCCTGCTGCAGTGGGAAAGCCCCAAGCACAAATTGGGCATCGTCCCGGCTCCCCCCAAGGAAATCTGGGCTCCACCAGCACTTGGAGAGCCAGCCCTGCCCCGGGGGGGGGTGGGGGGAACCTGCCTCATTTTATGCCAATGTGTCAAGGTGCAAACCTGATTGCAAAAGAAAGAAATTAGCGACAATTATAATCATCATGCCAGGCTGCGGCTCTCTAATAGAAAACTGTCATTTTGGCAGGATAAATGCAGCTCCAAGAGCCCTGGGAAGCAAACACGGGTGCGTGCAAACGTGCGAGCTGGGGAAACGTGCCCGAGACCTCTCGGAAAGGGCTCCTGGGCACAGGGCTGAGCATCGAATGGCTTGGGGTGGCGAGAGACGAGCCAAAGGGCAGGGAACAACCGCGTAGCAGCACCAAGCAGACCAGAGGCACGGGTGGAGGAGCACCGAAAGGGAATGGAAAAGCCTCTGCTGGGTGCACCTGTGGGGTCCTCGAGGCGGAGACCCCTGGGCAGAGCCCCACAACCCCTCCTGCCACCGTTCCTCCTGGGATGCAGGAGCAGCGCCTTGGGGATGGGCACCGCCGGGGGGATGGCGTCGCAAAGCGCTCAGGTGCAAGCAGGGCGCGTGCCACATTCGGGGCTGGAAATCCAGACCCCCCAGCTGTGAGCAGCAGGTTTAGGAGCAGGCAGGAGGCTCTCCCGGTCTTCTGCTCGTCCCTACAGCTGGGCAAGACTTTACTGCGGGAGGCGAGCAGAGCAGGGGCGTACAGAGCACCCATGGCCCCAAAAAGGATCGGGCACCTCCAGGAAAAAGCGGATCCCATCCCAAACAGGTCAGAGGTGGGGCCAGGAGGGCTCTCGGGGCTCCCCACCAGCAGGGAACGGCCACAGAGGGGATTCACGGGGGGGCCAGGAGCTGCTCCCGAGGCTTTGCCCCAGTCCCTTGCCTCCACCACCCTGCGCGCCCCTTCCTACCTTCAATCCGGGGGGGCTCTAACCTGTAAAAAGCCAATTCCCGAGGGTCCTCCAGAGGAGCAGACCCCACAGAGGTGACCGGGCTCACCCACAGCCCCAGAAAAATCCTTTAAGACCACCACCAACGAGAACCCAGCCCTTCTCCAAAGCACACCCCAAAAAAAAACACCCCAGAGACCAACCTGAGAGCCACGGCCGCATCCTGCAGGGCTCGGGGTGAGGCAGGGGGAAAGCAGAGCCCCCCCCAGCCCAGCCTGACACAGAGCAGCCCCCCAGCTGCTCCTGGGTCCACGTGGGGGCCCCTCAGACCCATCACCCAGCTGGGGGCACCCTGGGGTGCGGGGGGTCCCCGCGTGCGAGACACCCAGGGAGGGCCAGGAGGAGGCAGGATGTTGAGGTCCTCACCTTCGTTAAGGCCCCCCCAGGCACGATCTTGCCTCCCCCCCCCCAATAAATAATATTTCATCTGCCGTATCTGATTAGGTTAGGCTCATTTGTGTTTTTTTTTTCTTTTTTTTTTTTTTTCCAAAACACCTTTGATCACCTCGCAAATTCCCCGTCGTCACAAACAGAGCCACCACAAACATTTGCTGAAATCCAAGTTTTATTTTCGGCAATCTTTTTTTTTTTTTTTTTAAATGCAAGAAAGGCAGTTGTAAAAAAAAAATATTTTAAAAATATGAAAAAGACAGAGGCTGAGAAAACATTAACAAGGCCCTGTGCTTTCTGCTAAAGTGCCTTCATTTCATTATCATTAAATTTGCCTAGTAATTAGATTTCAGTGCATGAATATTTTAAAAAAAAATGTAACAGACAGGCTGTCAAAAAAAAAGCACGACAACATCAATTCGGTAATTTTTTAGACAGAGACATTCATAAGCAATTAACACAGATTTCCTGGGTTTGGAGACTTTTTTTCCTTTCTTTTCTTCTTTTTTGTTTTTTTTTTTTCCTTCCAGCCTTGTGTTCTTCACCTGAAATCAAAAGAAAAAGAAAACCACCGTAAACATCGGCGCTGCTGGTTAAGCTGTTTTCATTTTTTTTAGTCCCCCCGGCTCGGTTTCCTCCCCAGCCCCGCTGAGCACCGTGGGGCCAGGCACCGGCCCCGCAGCACCCGATTCACCCAAGGTATCACGGAGCTCCTGGCTCGATTTTCAGGCATTTCTGCTGAAAACGGTGATTTCGAGCATTATTTGCATAATTGTACAGTTCGCCGGCTCCCTAATTATGTGATCTGTGTTTGGCACCGCTGCAGACTAGGGGAAGCTGGTGAGGGGCAAGGAGGTGCCGGGGCCTGATCCTGCACCTGGCTGAGCACCGCAGACCCCGTCCCATCGAGTGCACGGGGCTCGGACATCCCACAGAGCCAAGGGACCAAACCCCAAACCCACCAAGCATCCCTTGACCAAAACCACCTTGACCCAAACCCATCCCTTGACCTAAACACGGGTGGATGCTGAAAACCCACGGCTAGTTTTTATCAGCGTCACCGGCAAACGTGAGAATACCCAAAAACAGCCCCACACAAAGAAAATCCGAGACCTCAGCTCGGGTCATGCCTTCCCGAAATCTCCTTTGCGAGGTTTTATCGGCAAAGGCAGGGAGTGGAAGCAGTTGGTACAAGCGGCTGAACGACCAAATCAAAAGCATGTGAGCAGATTAAAGAATCAATCTCCCCGTTTGATGCAGAGGAAATCCCGCTAATTATAAAGAAGGGGCTTATTTCCTGGAGTCACTCTGTTTGAAGTCATCAGAAACTAGTAATACTTAATTACTCGACTTTATGGACTAGGGAGCGGCGAGCCCCTTCGCCCGCTCGCCGGCCCGCTGGTGCCATCGCTGGGGCTTGCAGGGGGTGGTGGAGATGTTCCTCCCGTCCCCCTGCACTTATTTATTCAGACGAAGCCCTTAACAGCCCTCACATGAGCCTGCAGGGAAGCATTTACACGCGCGCCTTAAAAGGCGAATATAATGAAAATTAAAAATAATCATTAAAAAAAAAAAAAAAGGCAACCAACACAACAGAGTGCTTTCGCCATGCAAGCTACCTGGGTATTAGCGCAGGCGTGTGGGCTTTGTGCTAGCAAACGCCTGCGGGATCAGGAATTTGGAAAGAAACCCAAGGGAAGGCGTTCACTGCATCTGAGTCCTTGGGCAGGGAAGGGTGCGGCCGCCACCAGCTCTCCCTGGGCGAGATTGTGGCCACGGACCGAAAATAACGCCCTCGGATATTCTGGGGGAGAGCACGTGGGGAAAGAGAGCGGCAGGGAGGCACAGGGTCTCGGAAATGGCACGGGGTAAGGTAATGTAAAGGACCTGGAGAGGTGCCACGTGCAGGGCAAACGCGTTTGGCACGTGGCCGGGATGGGCTTCGCCTAAACCGCCACGGGAAAGCTCCAGCTCCAGCTGCCAGGTCGCTCACATGGAGGAGGAAAAATGTAAAATAAAATAGCAGCGATCATGTTGTAACGGACTGGGAGAAAAGCTCGAAAACTGCGACCCAAGAGATTCAAACGGGGAAATCCGAATAAGTTCATTTTTATTAAGTCTTGCCCTTGTGGGTGCAGTCTCAAGGGGAGCCGAACACCGAGCGCGCCTCAACCGAAG
Organism: Anser brachyrhynchus; assembly: GCF_964034855.1. Lineage (NCBI taxonomy): Eukaryota > Metazoa > Chordata > Aves > Anseriformes > Anatidae > Anser > Anser brachyrhynchus. The sequence continues at coordinate 2,041,120 of NC_137721.1, read as the reverse complement.
CCCCAGGAGAACCCGTCCCTGGCCAGGGAGCAAACCCCACAGAGCCAAACCCACTCTGAGGCTGACACTGGGGTCTCTGCGTCCCTCGGCGCCTGGCCCTCATCCTCCTAAAGGTTTCGGGCAGCTTCCATGGTGGCAGTGCCTGGAGGACGCAGCTTTGGTTTTGCTCCAGTTGGCGTTGGCTTTCCAAATTCCTCACCACCTTCTCCAACTAAATCGGTAAATTTGGGGATGGGCAGCAGCAACCTCTTCCTCCAGCCCCACCAGTGCTCACCCACCCAGCTCGAGGTCTCTGTTAGGAGCAGCAGCTACAAAAGCCAAGATTTTGGGGTTTTTGTGGCTCCATCCCAGTGTCTATTGAGCACTGGGGGACGTGGCACTGCCACGCTCTGAAATTCTGCACATACCAGCTCGCCTCGGGAATGTCCCAGGAATGCTGCTGCGGAGTCATGAGGCTTCACAGCCAGGAACTGGGGGAGAAAAGGGTGGTTTATTTTTCCTAAGAGAGAGGGAGGCAAGCTGCTAAGCCCAGGCTTGGCCTAGGTGGGAAACTGTGCTGGTCAGAGCCATCCCTCCCGAGGTGGCTGAGCTTTTGTGCAAACCAGGCTGGGAGCCCCAAGATGCAAACTCCGGGGGGCTCTGGGTGCTGCAGGGGGCTCTGGGTGCTGTGGGGGCTCACGCTGGGGCAGGACACCCACCAGCATGACCCTTGGGTGCCCTCACCACCACACATCTCACCGTCATGCTGCCGGTGGGAGCGCAGTATCAGCATCTCATGCTGCTCCTCGTGCCCGTTCCTGGCGCTTTTTGCAGAAAAACCCTGCCCCAGCGCTGTGCAGAAGGCTGGATTCCCAGCCTGGCATTTGCTGGAGGATGAGAGCTGCATTTCCCACCCAGAGGCATTTCCTCCAGTCCCCACCAGCACTTTCTGTGCTCCAGGTTCCCCGTTGGAGGCACGGCCTCCACCCAGTGAGCCAGCGGAGGCCGGCGAGGCAGGTAGCCATGGCAGGGAAGGGAATGGGCTGAGACAGACCCCAGGTTAAACCCTCACCCCCCCTGCCCAAGCAGAACCCAGAAAGCCCCCAGGTGAGCGCACCACGGGTGGGTTTTTCCTCCCCTCGTCATCTCCAAGGTACGCGAGGAGGCGAGGAAGGATGCGCCGCGAGGGGAACGTCCCCGCCATCGTGGCTGGCAAGTGGGAGGGGAATTGGGTTTTGTCCACCTGGGGCTGGAGGCCTCCTTCACCACAACCCATCGCTGGCACAAGCACAGCCAGCCCCATGCAGGGCTCCCAAACCCAAACCCAGGGCTGCTTCTCCATGTGCCACCCCAAGGCCAGGGCCGATGGACGTGCCCCTGCACCACCCCAAAATGGGCTCAAGCAGTGTCACCATCCCTTGGTTCAGGGGATCGGCTGCGCTCAACGCACCTGGAAAATAAACTCATCAGCAAGAAAACCTTGCCGCCAGCGAAGTAAAGGCTTTAACGCCCCGCGAGGGCTGGGCACCCAAAGGTCCTGCTCCCATTTCGCTCCCTTAGGGGCGATGGGGACGGCGAGGCGGGCGCAGAGCCCCCCGCAGCCGGCGGCTCGCCGCAGCCCGGCCGAGGTCCGTTTGTCACTTTTCCTTCATTATTTGCAGTTTGTACACAGGCATCATTAGGGATTCATTCGGTTTCCCTAGCAGCAGGCATTAGTCTGGCTTCCCTTTTCCCCCTCTCTCTCCCTCTCTCAGCAGCGCTCTTTATTTTTAGTGTCTTATTTACAGTTTGACAGAGTAACTGTAACCCTTGCAAGCTACTCCAGCGGCTTTAATCGGGGGAATAATGGGTCCTGTCTGGCGATGAATAGAATTTAGGGGACAGATTGTTCCACACTCGCCCGGTGGGGGTAATTTATTTATGTGCGCACTTGTCAGGAGGAGAAAGGGACGGGGGGATCTGTATGCGCCGAGGACACCGCCACCGCTGAAAGGCGGAGGGGAAGGGAGAATGGAGCCAAACGCCCCGGATCCCGCTGCCCCCCTGGCAGCTGAATGCCTCCGGTGGCCGTGAACTTGGAGGGGCCGAAAGCCCCATTCCCAGGCCCTCGGCACGTCAGCGGGGCCGCCCGCGGGTGCTGCCGGCAGCGGGGCTGCGGGGCTCCAGATGGGTCCGGCCGTGGCGCTCTGCCCTCCCCAGCGCTGCCCCGCATTGCCGCGGCGCGGGGAGCACGTCCCATGGCAACGGTACAGTAGCAGCGGCACAGCGGGGGGCTGGGAAGAGAGGCAAAGCCCTCGGAAAAATACAGGATGGGTCCAGACAATGGCCCCCCTCTCATATCATAAATTACACGGCGGCGACAAAAGGGGGACGGATGCTGACGCTCCCTCGCTCCCCGTTCCCAAAGTCCCCGCGCTCGCTGGGCGCCGTGGGCAGGGCGGTGGAGGAGGGATGCTGTGGCACCCATGGGCGCCGTGCTCGGGGAGAAAGCCTCAGCCCTGTCCCCACCTGCAGCACGGATCCTTCGCCCCGCAGCAGCCCCGCTTCCTGCCCCAAAACGCTCCCTGAGCGCCCGCTGCCCAGGCCCCAGGCTCGACCCCGACACCGGGACCAGCTCCTGCTGCAGAAGGCTCTCCCTTCGGAAATAAAGGCCTTTTTTTCCCCCTCCCATTTCCTCTCTGCAGCTCAAGGGCCAGAGCATTTTGCATTTATTGCTGATGGCTCGGTGCCTCTGCACGGCTTCTCCAAACCAGCTTCTGCCTGGCGAGGGCTGGGGGTGGACGCACGCAGCTCCCCATGGGACGCGGGGCGCTCCCCAAGCCCCCCGAGCTGCCAGCAGCATCAGGCCGAAGGAGAAGGGGCTCAGGCTGCACCCACCAGCATCAGAGGACTCCCTGCTTGGCTCCTTTCCTCCCTGAAAGCGCAAAGAAGCCTCAAAGCCTGTGCGCGGTGGCGCTTCCTGACCCTCTTTGTGCCGCACGGAGGTACCTCGGCCCCGATGCGCCCGGTGCCGCGCTAGGGCTGCCCTGGGTGCCCGAGCTTGCCTTACAGGATGGGGTCAGTGGGACTGGGAACGAAGCACTTTCAGTTCCTGGGCTTCCAGTGGTACGGGAGAGCTGCTCGGAGCTGGGAGGGCTGCGGGGCTCAGCACCCCAAACCTCCTCGCCCCAGCCCAGGACGCCACAAGCGCTGTGGTTCCCCCACAGGCACCTCCCAGGAGCTCAAACCTCGCTGCAGAGAGCTGGAGGATGGCGAAGGAGGACAGCAAAGGAGGCCTGAGCCACGTGAAAAGCACCGAGACGTCTTCTCCAGGCAGAGATGCACGAGGTCTTCTGGTGGCGCCAAGGGCCGTGGCGCAGCGCTGGGACGCAGGAGGTTGGCGGTTGTGCTTGCTGATCTTCAAGTTCGCTTCCAGCCCCGGTGATTCTGTGACTCTTTGGCTGCCCACGAGCTGTAGGACAGCCCACACGATGCTCCTGGTGTCTCCTACCCCGCTCCCCAGAACCGAGGGCAATGCAGCACCGGGAGGTCTGGGTGCTGCCCTCGTGGTCCCACGGCCAGGGCAGAGCACGCTGAGGCCCAAGCCAGCCCAGCACCGATTCTGGGGAAGACCTTCCCTTGGCAGGGAGACCAAAAGCTCTCCTTGCTCGGCCAAACTCAAGCCAAGAGTGCTCGAATATGTTCAAAAAAAAGGCAAAAAGGTGGCCTTCACCCCAGGAACCCAGCGGCTTGCGGGCTGGCCCCTGCGCCACCGCATCCCACCACCGCCGGACCTGGAGGGGGGACCCTAGCCCGGGCACAATGACTGTCTATTCTGCTGATCACAAGCCTAATCCTCTTTGGTTTTTAATTGGCATTTGGGCTAAGCTGATTTAAACCTCTTCACCTTGTTGGGTCCCCCCCTCCCCACTTCTTTCTTTTCTTTTTACTTTTTTTTTTTTTTGGACCAAATAACAACGCTGCCATCACCCAGCCCCCGGCACAATGACATCTTTGTGCGAGGGCGAGAGGAGAGGAAAGGGGAAGGGGGGGGGGGGGGGGGGGGGGGGCGGCGAAATGTGCCGAACCCCCTCGGAAACAATGCGCAGTTTGTGATTCAGCCTTGACCACGGGCAAAGCACCCGCTTCAGCTGCGCCTCGGTCACAACCGCGCTGGCCCTGGCCATCGGTCCCCTCCCCAGCCCGGTCCCCTGCCCGTCACCTCCACCTGCGCACCCCGAGGTGCCCCCCGCGCCCCCCCAGGCTCACCCACGAGGCTCGGTGCTGCCCGGCACAGGGATGCTCAGTGGTGTCCTTGCCTGTCCCCAGGGCAGTCCCCGGTGTCCCCGTGGCCGCGGTGCTGGCACCAGGCGTGCTCTGCGCTGCTCCAGCCAGCGGCTGCAGGCAGGAGGAGGAGGAGGAGAAGGAGGAGGAGGAAGGTTCACGTGGGATCGGCCACTGCGAGGGCTTCTGGTGGCCGTGACCCCCTGAGACGGGGCTGGTGGCTCTCAGGGCCAGGCTCTCCTGGGTTTGCAGGGTGGGTTTTTCCCCACTCCTGGGTTCATGCGGTAGCGAGACGACCTGGGATAGAAACAAAAGAAACGGAAACACCTTTATTACCTCCACGGATTTCACATATAAAACACAAAAATGAAAGAAAATATCATTGCAGGAGCCCTTTGTTCCTACAGGTGGGAAGGACGCCGCTGGCAGGCTTGGAGGATTGCAAGTTAACGAAACAGCTTCGAGAGGTTTTAGGAGCCAAACCCAAGGGTGTGCGAGGAGCCGGGGAGGCATCCTGGATGGCGAGCGAGGCACTGCCCCCCCTGATCCCCGCAGCCAGCGTCGCCTGCACCCATCCCCGAGCTCCTGCCATGGGGAAGCCCAGCCCGTGCCGGAGCCTGCTCAGCCCTCGGTGTGCGGAGAAAACCTTGAGAAATAAATTCACTTACCAGGAAATTCCCCGTGAACTCTCACTGGGAGCTACATGCCACGATGTGCCGGCCACAACACGAGCAGAGCATCGCGCCGGGGGAAGCCACGCCGCTCCCTGGCAGGGAGAGAGGGGGGAAAAGGGAATGGGATGAACGTCAGCCCCAACCCCGGTGCTTCTGCCCCGAGCTGGGTGCGAACTCATTCAGCACCCCCTGTCCCTGCCAGCCTCAGGGGCACGGGAATTACAAGGCTGGACCCACGGCTGTAAATCCCAGTGGAAAAAACAAAACAAAACAAAACAAAACACATTTTTCCATCAGCCTTCTGGGGAGCTGCGAGCCCCAGGCTTCCCTCCGTGCCCAGGGATGCTGAAAAACCCAAAGCCAAGGGGTTCATCCAGACACGGGAATGCTGGGCAGCTCCGAGGCTCAGCCACATGATGCCCCCAAAACCGGGGTGGCCACAGCCCTCGTGCTGCCCCACATCACCCTTACGGATTCATTGTGGCTTTATTAACTCGTTTTGTATATTTTCGTGAAAACTCTGCTTTATCCGTGGCTCTTCACAGGCTACACATGGATTTAGACATCCTGAGCAGAATTTATGGGGCACATTTAATAGAGAAAGGCATTTGGGGCCAAGAAAGATCCTTTTTCTGCTGGTTAAACCGGGGAGAAGCCAACCGGTGGAAAGGACGAGACCGGCCGGGGACGGAGGCGACCCCGAGACACAGATGATGCCCAGCCTCAGCCCCGACCCAAGCCCAGGCCCCAGGAATGAGAAAAAATGAGAAAAGGGAACAAAAAAACGTCCCCCAGCACGGACAAATACACTAAGGCAGGGGGAAATCAGCTGAGCAGCTAAGAGCCTTAGCGCATTTTTGCGGGCGTTAGGGACGGGGCTCCCATTCCTGCACACGCTGGGCCGGGCGCGCCGAGCCATCGGTGGCCTTTTCCACTAGGGAGGGGGAAAAAAAAAAGTGAATTATTTTTCTTGAAACCATAAATTTCTGGTTGTTTCGGTTTGCCGTGAAAATTCCCCTCGTGCCAGGGTTAAGCTCGCTCCGCGTATTTAGACTTTCGAGTTTCTCATGGCAACAGGGGGATGGGGAGAAACGAAAAAAGAAAAGCAAGCCCAGCCTTACGGAGCACAAATTTCATCACCTAAAAATCACAAGCCTCTCATGTGGGGTCTGTAGATAAAACACCCCAAAATACCTCAAGTGCCAGAGTAAAAACCGATCAGTTCACACGTGGCCGGGTTGTGCCAGACCCGGTGATTTTCCCCTCTCCTGTCCTGCTTTCGGTGCCACGAACCAGCCCTAGGCAAGGGCAGGGATGACCCCACTTGTGTTTGGCATCGGTTTTTTTCCTCCCCTAAACAGCCAAAAAATGTCCTCAGCGATAATTAAGTCTGTTGGATTTTTCTAATCCAAAAAATGGGGGAAAAAAAATAAAAATAATAATCGAGCAGCTGCTTCCCTAATATTATCGTGACACGTTGAAAATTCAACGTCAGCTGGAGCCACTACAAGAAAATTCGGTGCATGAACCAAACCCCCAATACCCCTGCGTGGCATGGAACACTTTTTAACGATAATTACAAAATCCCTTGTAGAAAGGACTGGGCACCTGCTTCAGCACCATCCCCACCGCAGGGATCGAGGGTGAAATAAAATTGGGGTGTTTTAGGGCGCGGGTGATGTCGGTGGCACTCAGTGGCTGCAACGCCGAGTCCATCGCCGGTGGGAAAAGGAAAAATTTGGGTGGCTGAGGCCAGGACGGAGGCACGCTGAGCCCCATGCCCCCATGGCGAGCACAGGGGGCCGAGGGCAGGATGCGTCCCCCCGTGCCCGCAGTGCCGCATGGCGCTGAGCGGGGAGAGAGCATCGGCCATTTTACGTGTCGGCTGCCTAAAATGGTGGCTCGCACCTTTTTCCCTTTCTGCTACCGTTTCCAGCACGCATGCACCCGCGGGGAAGGGGAGGGAGAGGGGCCGCGGCCCCCCCAGCGCGGGCGAGGGCGCCGGGAACGGGAGCCAAGCTGGAATTAGAGGGGGGGAAATTAAAGGAGGGGGAGAGGGAAGGATGCGCTCGCCTCGACACGGCCCATCCGCCCTTGGCTTTTGTGCGTCGAAGGGAGAGGCAGGAAGGCATCGAGGGGGGGAAAAATGGGGGGAAAATTAAAAAAAAAAAAGGGGGGGGAGGGGGGAAGAATCACAGCGTTTGGGTGAGGATGGGGGAAAACACAGAGGGGGCAGGGATGCGCGTGGGGCGCGGGGAAATCTTCCCGTCTTTCTTCGCCGACCCCCCTTCGCCCTCCCCGCAATCCCGCTTTGACTTTTCCCACAGAAGTAGCCAACCTCCAAGAATGCAAATGACATTCATTATGCAAATGCATGCAAATCAGGTTTAACTATCGGAAGAAGGGCTCGGAATTTCTAATGGCTTAACTCTTTCGCACACAACCACCACAACAAGAGCCCGTGTCGTGGTGCTTGGGCTTTGTGTTTGCTCCATCCCTCCCCAGGCACCCCGGCCCCGCACCCTCGCTGGGGTCCCCCCAGTCCCCCCCGAGCATGGGGGCGAGGGACGAGGGGCACAGGGAGGGCGCCAGGGGGGAACAAAGCACCAGGAAAACAACAACAACAGCCCCAACCCCATTGGCGTGGGAGCGGCTGCCCCTTCGTTAAACAACGCCAGCAGGAGATGAGACAAAGCAGGCTGAAACGCAGAATTTGAGGGGGGGGGTGCAAAAGGTATTTAAAAAAAAAAAAAAAAAAAGGAGAAAAAAGGAGGAAAAAACAGGCCGCTATGGACCGAATGTAAAATCCCAGTGATGCATCGGCAATGGCAACCACCAAGGTTTGGCAACCTGCGCACCAGGACAGTGCAGAGCCACTGTCCCAGGCTCTCCTGGCAGGAAAATAACCACCAAAACCCCACCTTTTCCTTTTTATTTATTTATTTTCCCCTCCTTTCATCAAGGGAAAAAAAAAATACGTCCTTTCCCACTGTGCTAGATGAGCTACCAGGCACCCACGGCCACGATCTGCCCTAGGATGCTCCAACACAAGAACCCGAGCCCTGTGCCTTATGCGCAGCGTAATTCTGAATATTCCATGGCTGTGCTGTTATCGATTAACAATAATTATGTTATGCCTCACCTGAGCTAAAACCACCTTGTTGTTTATTTTCTACATCTCCTTCCAATGGCCAAATTTGTGTTGTTTCCTCCCCATCTGCTCGAAGGCTCATTATTTAAGCTAGGAGCTGTTGTGGGAAGGAGCAATTATCTGTACTAGGGCAAGGAATTCTCAAAATTTTAGGGAATGGCTAAAAATATGGCCATAAATCAGTTGTTTTTTACGATCTGGTGTGTTCCAAAATGCAGAATACCCCAAATTACTGGCCGGTTAGGGAAAAAAAGACACTTCATTTTTTCCACCTGATCTCAACCTGTTCAGCTAAGGCCTCTCCACAAACTAAAAATATTCAGCACTTCTGCCAGCCTCAAGTGTCTAAAAAAAATAAAATAAATAATAGTGAGTCAGCCCCCTCCCTACCAAAAAAAAAAAAAAAAGATGAGAGGGGAATAAAAGCAAATAAATCAGCAGCGTGGATTTCTTTATTTGTCCCCTGGCTTGAGACCCACCAGCCTTGCCAGGAGGGCACCCTCCAGCTGCTCAACTCCGAGCCTCAAATTTCCAAGCACACCCGATTCCTGAAGTTGGTGGATTTTTTTGATTTTACAATAGTTATCAGATTAATTTTTTTGTTTAATTAGATGAAAGCAGGGAGGACCAAGTGAAGGTCGGTGGGTGCGCCAGCGTGCGCCCCATGCCCAGCAAGGCTGGTGCCGACAGCTGCTTATTGCTAATGACCAAGATGCAGCATGATTCTCATCTTGCTGTGCTGAGAAAGCAAACTTCTCTGATTCTTCCTTACGAGCACACAAACAGCACGGAAATTGGCGTTTGGGCAGGGTGGTAACGGGGGGGGTCACTTGGCAAATACCTGGTGTCACCTGGTGCCGCTGCGGGACCGCGCGGTGGCTGCCGGAAAGGAAGGCGAGTCCATGGGTTTCAAACCAAAAATGGTTTGACATGGAAAACCTCCCTCGTGGAGCCGTGTGGAAAAGTGTTAGGCACCAAATTCATCAAAATTATTATTTTTTAAGTTAAAAAATAAAAGGGGGTTCTCTCTTTCCCTTCCCATCCCTTGCCAACTCTATTTAAGAGCCTGCTCTGACCCCTGCGCACACCTCGAGCATCGTTGGCCGTGGGAGGAGGCGGCATTTCTGCAGCCCAGAGGCCACGAGGAAGCATTCTGGGGACGGAGGACAGAGGAGCTGCCAACACCCACGGCCCTCACAGCCCCACCGTGCCCAAAATCCAACTTCCCAAATGTTTTCAGCCACTCTGCATCTGAACCCCATTGGGGAAGCTCAGGCACCGAGCGTTTATCCACGCAGGGGGTGGGACGGAGCCCCGCAGCTCCGACAGCGATCCCTAACTCGGAGGCTCCACGCTGGGAAGAAGGAGGAGGAGAAGAAAAAGGAAAAATGACAAAGGGAAGGGGAAAAAAAAAAGAGGAGGGGGGATTTTTTACATTGAGAAGTCTAAAGAAATCATTCCTTGCGGAAGTTAGCAAGGAGGGGGAGAGGAAAGGCTGCACGCACGAGGCGCAGCGGTGGTTTTGGATAGGGCACCGGGCCTCGCCCTTTGCCTGCCAGTTTGGGGTCAGAATATTTATTCCTGGTAGTTCCCAGCAAGCCCTCAAAAAGGTCCAGGGAAATATTCACGGGTCAAGATGGGCCACGCGCTGAATCCACCTTGGCCACCTGGCTGAGCATCCATTCCCGATTCCACCAACGGCCCCATACAGAGCCGGCCCCATATAAAGCCAGCCCTGCAGCCTTCAGCCCCCAACCACTTTCTGCTGGAAATCCCCTCCCAGACAAGATGGCCCTGAAAAAATGAGCAGGGGCGAGCAGAAAGCATCGCACATGGAGATAGAGAGAGAGGTGGGAACTCTGAGCCCTCAGCAGCCACGAGCATCCCGCGCTTGGACCAGGCTCATGGGACAACCCCGTGCCTTAAATAAAGGCTTTTCAGCGAGAACCCCAATTTGTCACCGCTCCCATCGAGAGCGAGAAGAAAAGAGGAATTTTCAGTTTGTGGGGCAAAAACAGGAGGTGGAGGTGCCATCAGGCAACCGCACCACAATTTCTCCATGGATCACGGGGAGCGGGGGGATTTGTGTTTCGAGCGCTGGGCCTTAAAAAAGCAGGAGGCAGAGGCAGCCAACGCAGTTTTTTTTAAATCCAGATTTTCTCATCTCACCCGGCCCTTTTTTAAAGCCGGCTCACGAAGCGTTCTGGGGCCAGACTCCATTTTTTCAGCGGCTGGGGCATAGTTGTCAAGAAAAAAAAAAAAAAAAGCAGGCCCACCACCCTTTTTCTAATTTTTCCCAAAGACCTCGGAGGCGTGAGCACTCGAGAGTCAAATTTGCCCAGGACCCGCGTCCCCTAAGAAAGCAGGGCTCATTCGCCTTCCACAAACTCCGCAGCGGCAACAAAAGTCCCTTTCAAGCCCTTCCAGACGCAAGTCCTTCAGCTCAATTAGTCAGGCACACAGAGGCACAAAAAAGCCTCCCATTCAGGCTAGAGGCTGGCTGCGGAGGACAAGGGCGAAGAAAGGATCTTTCTCCCACGCTTTCACTGGGTGTCATAACAAGCAGAAAGCCCTCTTACCGGGGGATTATTGGAGATAAGAGCCCGACCGAGGGGCTGGGGCTGCAGGAGGAGGGGAAGGAGGCTGCAGGGGAAGGAGGCCGCGAAGGCTGCGGCTCCCGCGCCGGGGGAGAACGGCACCGCGCACGCTAAAAACGACAGCCCCGGCCCCCTTCTGCACGGGCACAGGAGGAATAATCCTGGTTTTCCATGGCAACCCGCTCACCGCCGGCCCGGCACCGGGGTAGGGAGAAGCCTGGGAGAGCCTCGACCCCAGCAGAGAACCTCGTGCCCCGGGTGCCTCCCGAAACCGCGGCTGGCTTTGGAGCGGAGAGCCAAGGCCGTGCGCAAAGCAGCTCCAGAAAAGGGTGGTTTCAAGATAAAAATAACTTAATTTTTTTTTTCCCTAAAAAGGTAGAACAAGTTTTTGGAAGGCCTTTTGTTGCTCAAAACAAAGCAAACAGGAGGAAAGGAGCAAATCCTGCAGAGAACAGACTCCGTCCACAAAAATCGGTGGCCCGGGGCCACCCGCCTGCTGCGGCACCCACCCGCAGCATCCAGCCCAGGTCCTGCAGGAATCAGGTGCCCAAAACCCTTTAACAGCTCCCTGAACCTTTCCCAGTAACTCCACACACCCAGCTCCATCCAAAGGCACGATTCCCTTTCCAGGGAGCAGGGGCACAGAGGGAAACCCAAAAGCAATTATAAATTTGGGGCTCTCCACCCCTCCTGCTCAACCCCGAGCCCTGTGGGGTGCGAGGACAGCCAAACCCAGCCCAGGCACTTTTTGGGGAGGCTCGGGGAGGGGACACAAACTCTCCAGCTCGGGCTGGCAAGCCGAGAAGCTCGCTCGGAATTAATTATCCCATAATTGTGGGGTTTCAAGCACTTTCCTCCCCAGCAGCTGGCGCCTACTGGGGCCAGGGGAAGGCAGCTTGGCCCCAGTGTGCTCCTGCCCTGCTCGGCCCAGGAATCCCTACAAGGGGTCGCTCCTGCAGAACACCACAAAAGCTGAATGCTTCAATCTTGCCCAAAACATCGGATATTTACAGCCAGAAGGAACAAGCACCTCAAGGACAGCTCTCCCTCCTCCCCAAGGGGACAGACAGCGACAAGCGACACGGACCCAGGGTCCCTCACCCCCCTCCCCATTGCTCACACACTGCCTTTCAGAAGGGGAAAAAACGGCTTCTTGGACAGATATTATATTTTTCTCCCCAAAAAGAGACGTGTTCTGGGTTGGCCACCTCAGCAGACGCCCGCCATGGAGGTCACATCGAGCCTGGCACGGCTGTGCCAACACCAGTGACGTCCCTCCAGGGAAGGCGCTGTGCGCCCTGCACGAGCCCCAGGCCACCCCCTCCCCATCATCCCCAGGGTAGGATTTTTTCCCCCAAATCCCACGTTTTGCAGCTCCACCTGCCCCAGCCCCAAGAACTGATGGCGTGACGCTGAGCGGTTAAAACACGCCCGAGGCGGCGGCTCCTCTCCGCACCGCGGTGCCCTGCCACTGCCCCCCTGTCCCTGCAGGACAGGAATCCCTAAAAGCAGAATTAAAATGTTTTTTTTTTTTACACCTAGCCGGAGCTCAGGCCTGCAGCTGCTGGGATTACACGGCTTAGCTGTAGGGTTTCAGACTGCAGCTCCGAGCCCGGCCCTGGCTGCAGTGGGGGAAATCCCCCAGTGACACCAGCACGAGACCAGGAGCGGATCCAGCGCCCCGAGACCTCCTGCCCTGTAATTCAGGAACCAGGATTTCCCAGCTTTTCCTGCAAAACCAACCACGGCCACCACAGCTCTGCAGATGGCCAGATCCTGCCTGCCCTGAAGCCCCCAGCCGTCCCCACTCCCCTTACGTCTTCCAGCAGTGGATGAAGGCAGCGAGCACGGACTCGCACGCACATGTCCTTTCCTATCTCCGTCCCTAAAAACCCTACAGGACGAGCCAGAACGCTGCCCCGGGACTATTTTTAGGGCCACGCTGTCGGCGGCAGCGCTGTCACAGCCCTCCCGCGGTGAGGCTGTGAGCACCGCAGCTCTGCAATCACATCCGATCACCCTCAGAGCATCCCAGCCACCTTCCTGGCTGCGCCCAGCAGCCCCACAGGCGCCCAGCTCAGCATTTTCCTCCCCACTGCCCCCGGGGGAAAGTGCCACCAGCTGTCCCCCCGGGGCTGGATGCGGGGGACCCGTCCGGTCCCATTTGTTGGATGCCCTGTGCCATGTTCGCACCCTGAAAGGGGGGGCTCAGAGAAAGCCCCTCACCCTTTATTTTTTTTGCTCCGTGGTGCAAAAACCAGCAGCGAGCATCCCAAAGCAAGCCCCGTCGTGGGGGCATCGGGGGCGAGACCCAAATCTGGGAATGGGACGGGGACCCCCGAGGCACAGCGAATCCGGGGCAGGGCCCCGGCCGTTCCCACACAGCCCCAGAATGAAAGCGGGGCCTGATCCGATTCCCTCAGCAGCTTAGCATGCCTGGTTTATCATAATCCTGGCAGAAAAAAAAAATAAGAAAAAAAAAATCACTCCCTTGAAACCACTCGGGGGCGGGGGGGGGGTTTGAAGCCCAGATTGTTTGGAGAGGGGTGGCTGCTGGTGGCATAAAGGTGCCCTCGCCTCCCAGCCTCAGTCCGGAAGCTTCAGTGAGCCTTCCTGACCTCCCCGGGTACCGGTGGCAGGGAACCTCGCTCCTGCCCCCAGCACAGACCCAGAGCAGTGAGGTGCAGCCTCAGGTGGCCCCAAAATGCCCCAAATCCCCGGCACTTTGGGGGCACCGCGCTGGGAATGGGCTGAGGCAGGGACCTGAAAGCCAAAGCCCATCCTGCATCCAATGCCAGGCTGCGACTGCTCGGGGTGGGGAAAAAAAAAAAAAAAAATCTGTTCATACCTATATTTCTACACCTATACATGCACAACTTCTTTGTGATTGCCCCTTTCAACATCCCATAGCACGAGTGCAAGGGAGAGGCCGGAGACCCGAAAGCCTCCGGCCACCGGGGCCTCCCTTTGTTCCCACCTTCACATCGCCAACGAGGCCAGCAGAAAATTCCTTCAGTCAGGGAACGCCTGCTGTCCTCCAACACAGAAATCCCCCCCTTTTTTTTTTGGATTTAACATTTTTGGGCTGAGAATTTGCCGTTACCTATCCCATATATTTGTTTTAGCCCTCCCAAAGGAGGGGTTGGTGCCAGCAGATCGCCGTGACCCCCATGGCACCGATGGGGCTGAGGGTTCAGAGGGGTCCCTGCAGCAAACGGGCTGGGGAAGAAGGAGGAGGAGGCGGCAGAGGAAGGCCAGGACAGGGACACCTGGCCCAAACCATCCTTCCCCCTCCTCCTGACATCGCCCTATCCCCACGTCCTCACACCCCTCACGCTGCGGGCAGGGGAGCAGCTCTCCTCGGCTATTTCAAGGTGAAAACGATGCACCGAGCGGAATGATGAATTTTCAGCAGCTCTATTTGTACAGCTCGGCTCTTCTTAATGACTCGCCCATTGAAAAGTTTGGATGGCATTTGCCTTTTTTTTTTTTTTATTTTTTGGCTCCAACCACACTGCTTCAAGCAGAAAAAAGGACGTGGAGAGCGCAGCTCGCAATACAGGAGCACAGAACCCGCATGAACGTCTCCTCTGAACGTCCCCAGCAGTTACGCAGACACGAGGGAGAGGAGAGCAGACAGTGCTGAGTGTTAACCAGTCACATCAGAGTGTCCAAGCAAGCTTAAACGGCCACATGTAAGCTGCAATTTAGATCAACGTCACGCCAACACGCGGGGCTTTCCTAGAGCTGCTGCGCCCCGGGAGCAAACTGGGGAGAAAAAGGGAAAAAAAAAAAAAAAAAAAAAAAAAAGAAATGCCCCAAACAGCTGCTTGCAGCCTGCCCCAGCTCCCGAAGGCCTCCTGGACTTCCAGTCCTGGGCTGGAAGCGCTCACCTGCCACGATTCAGCCAAAATGTAAAAAAAAAAAAAAATCACCAAGATGGAGAGCAGCACGGTCACGGAGCTGTGGGACGTTCCTGCCCCTCTGCTGGGGTCTCTGCCCCTTTCTTGGGGTCTCTGGCCACTAAAGAGATGGGGTGGAGGGAAAAGGACCCCATTTTTGGGGGCTTCGCACCCCCACGGGGATGGGAACGTTTGCTGGGCGCTCTCCAACAGGGGCGCAGGACCCTGGGTGCCCCCTGCCACCAAACAGCACCAGCACCTCCTGCCCCGTGCGCCCCCAGATCCATCTTGCTCCAGGACGGCACCCAGGCTGCGGGGTGCCCAATTCCCCACCCAGCTCTGCCCTCGTCCCAGGCCACGAGCCCCCATTTCTGCCCATGCCTTTTGTTATCCCCAAGCAAGTGACACCGCCAGGCTGCGGCCTCCGGCGTGCCCCCCGCGCACAATTGGCCACGGCAGAAACCCGAAAGGCGAGCGCACGGCACCGCTTCCAGCCCCGGATTGGCCAAAAAGCGCCGTCCCCCCCCCGGGATGAAGGCACCGGCCAATGGTGGGTGGCACGTGGCAGCTCGCCGCCGCTCGCCCAGCCATAAAAGCGCCTCGTCCCTGCACCAGGAGCCACCCGGCGCTGCCGCCCGAGGATTTGGGGGTGAGAGACGTGGCCGCGCTCGGTGCTGGCATCCGAGGTCACGGGGAACGGTGGCACCGGTGGCCACAAGACTAGGAGGGACCGAGGCACGGTGACGTCCCGCTGCCACCGGGGCCAGGGCTCTGTCCCCCGAAAGATGCTCGAGCCTAATGCGTGGTGCCCAAGACCCCGCCAGACCCCCGGAGAATTCCCCCATTCCGAGTTCCACGGCCAAGGAAAATAACCTCGTTTATTAATTTAAAAGTAACCCCAGGAGCAGGACAAATCCTTCACACTGCACCCAGAACTAGAGCCTTTCCCTGCCCCAGGGACAGTTCCTTTTGCCCTTTTTTTTTTAAATAAATAAAAGATCCTGCACAAGAGCAGGACCAGCACGGGTCAGAGGCCAGCTCTTTTTCTCCATCTCCCACAATTTTTGTGAGGTTGCAATGCCATAAATACCCCTTCCCCACCTCACTTCAGGTGCTGCCACCCATATGGATTTTTATTACGATTTTTTCCCTTGGAATCACCATTCCAAGGTTATATTTAACAAATAACTGAATCCATCACAAGACCTTTGTGTTCCAAGCACCATCGCGACACCTCTCCAAACAGGCTGCCGTATTTCACGGCAGCCTCTAAGCCAACCAGCTTGACCATTAAAAGCAGGCAAGAAGCACCCGGCCCACGTCTTTGACCTAAAATTCCCTTCTAAAAGAGAGCAGGTAAAATAAAATAAAAAAATCTGATTCCACAAGGAAAAGGATGGCAGAAAATCCAGTGCAGGGGGTGATGGCCAGCGTGAATTTGCAGTCGGAGAGGATAAATTAAATAAAACCAGGTTCCCTGATTAGCCTCATACGGTTTCATACCCAAGTTTTAAATATATATTTTCTAAATCCCTGATCTTGGAACCTTAAATCCATTCAGGGAAACGCTCATAGACAAAGGGTTAAAAGGAGAGAGCCAGCGCTTGGATCGAGAGGTACTGGGAAAGAAAAACAAAGAAAACTGCAAGATCCCATTTTCCAAATCACCACCTCGGTCTTTCTAGCCCTGATACCAAGTTGTATCTGCCAGGGAATGAAATTACACATTTAACAGAGAGAAAGGAAAAAAAAAGGGATGAATCCAGCGTTTGTGTTTGCAAAACAACCATTAATAAAGCGTGCTCCGGTGCTGCGTTATTGCCCAGATAATCCACGGCAGTAACCTGCATCGATTTACGGGCTCTGGGCTGCCGTGGGGCTGCTTACGGGAGGAAAGTTCATCCTCGGTGTGCAGCCTGGGTCCTGCACTTCGCCAATTCCTGACCTGGGGAAGTTTTACTTCGTTAATTCAATCACGGGCAGCGGCCGAGGGGAGAGCGGCCGCAGCCTCGGCTGACTCAAGGCAGGCTTTTTTTTTTTTCCCCCTCGCATGCACAGCATCGCTGAACTCTTCCTTAAAACCATAAGGAGGAAATTAGGTGCTTAAAAATTAAAAAAAAAAAAAATCCTACCTCGGGTTTTAATTCCAGTCCCAAAAAGTTGTCTTTTTTTTTTCCCCATGCCTTTTTTTTTTTCGCCTCTCGTTTCCTTTCTCTTCTTTCTTTTCCATTTCTTTTTTTTTTTCCTCTCCTTTTCCTCCTCTTCCTTTTGATGAATTTCCTTTCTTCTCCACATCCTCCTCAGGCGTGTACTGGGGTTATTTTTACTTTCGGTTATCTAGCTTTATGAAGAATTGACACCACTCATACAGCTAGATAACCAAAGATAACAACCAACCCCTGAAGTCTACAGCATCAGCAGGAAAAAAAGCCAGCCTCCTCTTCTCCAGGGGCTTGGGAGGAAGGAACGAGGGAGGAAACGAATAAAAAGAGAGGCAAATATTAGCAGTGCGATCCGGAACAGCACAGACACGTCAGGGTCCTCGACCCAGTGCCAAGCTCCCCTCAGCACCAGTGGGACGAGCAGGATCAGGCCCTCGAAAACGTGATTTTGGGCAGAATTTGGGGAATCAGCACCCAGGAGCTGCCCGTTTCCCGCAGCCAGCTTAAAGCTGGTCCATTTGCAAGCCAAATGGTGCTCTGCAGGTGCTGAAAATCGAGCCCACGGTTTGCTTTTTTTTTTTTTCTAACCCCGAGCCCCCTCGAATTGAAGGGCTCAGCGCAGCAATGAGCAAAGCGAACAGAATTTGTGCCCCCAACTTCACATAGGGGACCAGAAGGACGTTTCCTTTCCCCCCCCCCGGGAACGCATTGAACCCTCGCTGAACAAGACGACTGCCAAAAAAAATTAATCATAACCCGCAGGTTAAAAATAAATGATAACTTGCGATGCCTCGGGTTCAGCCAAGGTGTGGGGGGACGGGAGGGATGGAGAGGGGCGGAAAAGGCGGAGGAAATGATGGAAGGCTGGGAAGAGAGGACGGGGGGGAGGCAGCGAGCCCTGCTCGCATGGCTCCGCGCCGCTCCCCGCAGCCCCCCGAGCCTTCATCCCTCTTCCTCCTCCCTCCTCGGGGGCTCTGCTGCCCCCCGGGGGGAGGTTTATGGGGAAGGGGGGGGGGGGACACCCGCAGGCGGCTCCTTCCCGGCCGAGCTCCGCGCCTCCACCCTGCCTCCCCCGGGCAGCCTCCGTCCTCCGGGGAGGCACGGCAGCCTCCGCCTTCCTCGGGGAGCCCGGAGGGCGTCCTCCCTTCTGCCTCCACCTGCGGACGGGTCTCCCCCCCATCCATCCATCCGTCCATCCCCCCATCCTCCCTTCCATCCTCCCATCCTCCTCTCCATCCCTCAACGCATCCATCCTTCCTTCCATCCTCCCCCCATCCTTCTCTCCTTCCCTCCATCCTCCCCTCCATCCCTCTCTCCATCCTTCCCTCCATCTCTCCTTCCCTCCATCCCTCTCTCCATCCTCCTCTCCACCTCTCCATCCTTGTCCCCCCCGTCCCCGCCCAGCCCCGGTTATTTCACCTGCAGCCCTCCTTGCTCCGCGGGAGGCCAATTCGCACGGCTCGGCACGGCCACGTCCTACGGGCTCGGCACGGCTCGGCACGGCCGGGGCCGCATCCCAGGGCCACGGCAGCATCCTCCGGCCACGGCCACGGCCACGGCTCGACCCGGCTCAGCTCGGCTCGGCACGGCATGGCTTGGCCCGACCCGACACGGCTCGGAACGGCTTGGCACGGCTTGGCCCGGCTCGTAACGGCTCTGGCACAGCTTGGCACAGCTTGGCCCGGCTCGTAACGGCTCAGAACGGCTTGGCCCGGCCCGGCCCGGCCCGGCTCGGCACGGTTTGGCCCGGCTCTGGCACGGCTCGGCCCGGTTCCGGCGGCCGCCCGCAGGCTGTGCGCCGGGGGGAGCGGCGCGCGGCACTTTTCATTCATGCTTTCCCCACTCCCGGCCCTCGCCGCCGCCCCCCATTGGCTGGGCCCCGCCTGACGTCACCGGCCCCGGTTCCCACCCCTCTGCAGCGCCTATCAATGGGCGGGGGGGGGGACTACGGGACGGGGGGGGGGGGCGGGAGCGCTCAGCACACGCCGGGACCGCAGCCCCCACCCCCGGCACCCCCTCCCCATTCCCCCATAGCCCCCCCATCACTCCCCATTGCCCCCCCACCCCCCCCATCACGACCCCCCCAACCCCCAACCCCAACCCCCCAGACCCAAAATCCCCAACCCCAAACCCCCTCAAGCCCCCCCAAGCGCCCCCAAACCCAACCCCAAAACCTCCAACCCCAAAATCCCCAAGCCCAAACCCCCCAAGCCTGACCCCCCCCCAGCCCCAACAGCCCCCCATCGTCCCCCAGGGGTCCCAGCTCCCCGGGGGGGGCACCAAAACCTGCATTATTTCCCCACTCTTAACCCCACAGCCTCTTTTTTCCCCCTCCCCGCCGCCCTTTTATTCCCCGTTAGCACCAAAACCACCCCAGGATCCCTCAAACAGAACTGGAGCGGCTGCGATTTTTTTTTCCTTTTTTTCCTTAAAATTCCCCTCGGCCTTGGATTACTATTATTATTATTATCTTTTTTTTTTTTTTTTTTTTACCCCAGCCTAAAAGCAGCCGAATTTGGGGCTGTTTCCATCAATTTTCCCTCCTTCCCCGGGCCGCATCCTCCCCACCGGGGCCCTCTCCCAGTTCCCCAAACTGGGAAACCCGGAGCCCACTGGGCCGGCCCCCAGCGACGGGGACCAGGGATGACCCTGGGGGCCAAGGACACCTTTGATTTGGGGCATTTCCTTTTTATTTGAGCATTTTACAGCTTTTTTTTCCCCCCTACTTTCACTTCCCGGATCCTGCGGGGACCGAGCAAAGGGCGCAACCACCGCGCGGCTCCGCGCATCCCCGCCCGGTTTCCCGCACACGGCCGCGATTTTCTTTCGATTTTTTCATTGCAAATCGAGCTAAATTGATAAATCAACACCCTCCCGGAATTATAGAATTTTTTAAAAAACCGTCGAGAAAAAAAAAAAAAGAAAAAAAAAGAAAACCAACGATATTTCTGCTATTTACCCCGAGCCGCACCGCGACCAAACTTGGCCGCTCGGAAGGGTTTTCCCCATGACCTTGCGATTTGATTTGGATTTGGATTTGATTTTAAATTATTTTCTCATCCCTCCCTTCGCGGGGGGGGGGGGGGTCGGGATTTGCAGAGGATGCCCCCCCGGCTTGGGTTTTGCCGTAGCTAAATGCAAACCCCGCTCCATGCTTTGCTGCCTCCCTACAAAAAGTCGCTTTCCGCGCCCCGAAGGCAGAACAAAACCCAAATACAATGAGCGGCTGCTGGGGGGGGGGGGGCGGGGGGGGGGTCCAGCTTTAAAAATCGCACCGAGAATTGCAGAAAATCGCAGAAAAAGCCCAAATCTGGGGGCTGGCGGAGCTCCGCACCTTCCCCTCTTTGCCCGGCTCCTTCCTTGGAGGCGAATTAAGGACGGGCTGCGGGGCGCGGGTCTTTGGGGGGGTGGGGGGATAGGAAAAAAAGAAATGAATTAAAATGAAATTAAAATGAAAATTAAAGGGCCCTTCCGTGCGCTGGGGTGAAGAAGGCGGGCGGGGGGGTTCTGCTGGCCCCGCCGGCTCCGGGGAGGGCTCACATCTGGGCAGCTGTGCTGCCCTCACATCTGGCCAGATGTGCCCCCCCCCCCCCCCCCGCCCAGGGTATCCTGGGCCCGACTTCAAGCCCCCCCCGCCCCAAATATTTGGGGGAGCGGGGCGTGCCGACAGCGGGCTCTTGGGATCAGGGGGGTTATGGGGGGGGGGGGGGAGAGAAAACCCCAAGCCCCCCGCCGGAGCAGGGCTGGGGGGAGCGCCGAGGTCAGCCCGGCCTGGGGAGGGGGGGGGGGCCCATCCCTGTGACCCCAACCGTGAATATTTTGGGATACGGACCCCCCCCCCCCCCCGCTATCAGGACACCCCCAGGCCCCCGCCCCCAGCCCCTGATAAAGGCGCTTCGAGAGCCGAATTCCTCCAGCGCCTCCGCCGGCTTCCCCCCGATTTTTTTTTCTCTTTTTTTTTTCTTTTTTTTTCTTTCTCTCTTTTTTTATTATGATTTTCTCACCGAGTCCGATAAATTGAGCGGCTCGTCTGGCCTCAGACGTGTTCAGCAACCCAAGCCCCCGGGCTTTTGTTCCGCCGAGGCTCTCACATTGTTTGGCCGGCTCCGGGCCGGGCGAGCGCAGCGCGCACACGCTCCCGGGGGGGGCGCGCTGCTTGGGGGGGGGGGGGGGGGACACACGGTTGGGGGGTGGGAGGGGGGGGTCTCGGCCGCCCCCTTCCCCCGGGGCTGTCCCCGAGGTTTGTCCCCGCGGGGAGGTATGCGTGGGGCGGGACGTGGGGCCGAGGGCTGCTGCTGCTGGGGCTGGGGCTGCCTGTGCTGCCCTGCTCACCTGCATCCCTCCCTGCCCGGTATCCCGGATCCCTGCCCTATATCCCTGCCCTATAACCCCATATCCCTGCCCTATATCCCCGCATCCCTGTCCTATATCCCTGTATCCCTGCCCTGCATCCCTCCCTGCCCTATATCCCTGTATCTCTGCCCTGTATCCCTGTATCCCTTTCCTATATCCCTGTATCCCTGCCCTGCATCCCTCCCTGCCCTATATCCCTGTATCTCTGCCCTGTATCCCTGTATCCCTTTCCTATATCCCTGCATCCCTGCCCTGTATCTCTGCATCCATCCCTGCCCTCTATCCCTCTGTCCCTGCCCCATATCCCTCTATCCCTGCCCCATATTCCTGCCCTATATCCCTCTATCCCTGCACTGCATCCCTGCATCCATCTGTGCCCTACAACCTTGCATCCTTGCCCTGCCTCCCTGCCCTATATCCTTCTATCCCTGCCCTCTATCCCTTCTCTCTGTCCCTGTATCCCTGCCCTGTATCCTTGCGTCCATCCCTGCCCTATATCCCTACCCTATATCCCTGTGTCCTTGCGCTATATCCCTACCCTATATCCCTGCATCCCTGCCCTCTCTCCCTGCCTCCTTGACCCATATCCCTGCCCTCTATCCCTGTATCCCCACTCTGCATCCCTGCACGCATCCCTGCCCTATATCCCTACCCAATATCCACGCACCCCTGCCCTGTATCCCACCCTCCCTGCCCCACAAGCCTGCCCCACATCCCTGCGTCCCTGCCCCACATCCCTGCGTCCCTGCCCCACATTTCTGCCGCGCATCCTTCTACCCCTGCCCCACAGCCCTGCCCCATAACCCTGCCCCAAATCCCTCTACCCCCTGCCCCACATCCCCCTATCCCTGCCCCACAGCCCTCCCTCCCTGCCCGCCGCGGGCTCCCCCCCCCCCCCCCCCCCCCACCTCCGCAGCCCCCGCGCCGGGGCCGGGGCCGGGGCCGGATCCGTCGGCGGAGGAGCGGGGCCGGAGCCGGGCGCGGGGATCCGGAGGAGCGGGCGCGGAGCCTTCCCCGCAGCCTTCCCCGCAACCTCCCCGCAGCTTCCCCGCAGCCTCCCCGCGGCGCAGCCGTGGCTCCAGGTGCAAAAGTTGCGCTGCGAAACGCGGGGACGGCTCCGGCCGGGGGGCCGGGGGGGGGTGCTGCGAGGGGGGAAGGGAGCTGCGCTATTTCCGAGCTCCCTTCACCTCTGGATTTCTGGAAATCGATCGGCGAAGCGCCGCAGCCTGGCAATTAGGGGCTCATTAGCATATATGCAAATATGGTAAGCCCTAGGCGCAGCGGCGGGGCTGAGATGCGGGGAGCGTTTCCGAGCGAACGCGCCCCGGTTCGGGGCCGAACAGGGCGGGGGGAGCTCAGGGGACTTTTTGGGGGGGCTTCTAGGGCACAAAGAGCTCGCTGGGGCCCCCAAAAAGCCAAATGCAGGACGGGCGGCACGGCCCCGGCTCGCTCCCGGCGGCGGCAGCCCGGGGAAAACGGCCGCTAATTGGGGAAAGCGCCTGGTAATTAGCGAAACGCCGGGTGCCAGGATGCCGGGGGACCCGGGCGGCTCCGGCCCGGGCACGACCAACCTCGGAAAATACGGATTTCTCCCTGAAAAATAAAAGCAAATCAACCAAACCTGGGATTTCCCGGCGCACACGATCGACCGCGGGTTCCCTATCGCGATAGAGAGTTACCTGCGATTTTAGAAGCACCGCCGGCTGGGTTTCCCATTTCTTTATTTTTATTATTATCATATATTTTTTTTTTCTCGATAAGCACAGATTAGCAGCAAAATCCCCCCCGGCATTTCCTGAGCAAAGCCGGAGGATTTCCTCCCCGGTGCCCACCCAGGGCAGGGGGCACCGGCACCGAGGCATTTCCCCAAGTTTCCCCAGCTCCACGCTCTCCCCCCTCTCTTTCCCAAACGCCTTCTGTCCCCCCCCCCCCTCCACAAACCCGAAACTTGGCTTATTCCGCAGAAAAAAAATCCCCCTTCCAAGCCGGACTCCAATTTTCCTCCCTATTTGGGATTTTTTTTTTTTTCCCCTTTCGCTTCGCCCGCAGCATTTTTTATTTCTTTTGCAACACCCCCAAAACCCCGACGACGCGACCAAACTCGCAACCGATCCCTTCCCCCTCCGGGCGCGATTTTTCACGGCTTTCCCTTAAAACAACCCCAAAATTTTCTTCCGGCGAGCAACAGCCCCGCAGCCCGGCTCGGCCCCGCGGGGAACGAGGTAATTGCAGGGGGTCCTGGGGGTGGGCCCGGGGGGGGGGGGCACTTCTTTTTTTTTTTTTTTTTAATTGGGAAAAGCCCTTTCAAGCTCCTGAATTTGCAGCCCGGCAGCTGAGCCGCTTTTCCCAGCCCCGTGCGGGTCGCTGCTCTCCGCATTCCTCTGCCCCATCCCTCATTAATTCCTCAGCCACCAGGATTTTTTTTTCCCTTTTTTTCCTTT
This sequence comes from Anser brachyrhynchus, assembly GCF_964034855.1. NCBI lineage: Eukaryota > Metazoa > Chordata > Aves > Anseriformes > Anatidae > Anser > Anser brachyrhynchus. The sequence goes on along the minus strand of NC_137721.1, from coordinate 2,017,598 downwards.
TTTTTTTTTTACCCATTCATGTATTTACCATGAATGGCCCCAAATTGGAAAACAGCTCGGGAGGCGACGGGCGGAGGGACTTTCCTCCCCCCCTTTCGCCTTATCTCCTATTTGGATTTGTTTCGCGTTTCTGTTTGGGGTTAATTCCCGCTAGTTTCTGCAAACCGCCGGCGAGTTCCCAAACACCGTCTGAAAAGGAGAAAATAAACCAAAAAAAAAATAAATAAACACAAATCCTCTCGGTTCCCCCCGAGCGAAAAAAAATCGCTCTTTCGACCCCCGGTGGAAATTTAAGTGGAAATTACAGAAATCGGCGACTTTTCGCCTCCGGACCAGGCTCGGCTGCGGGCGCTGCGCTCCGGCGGGCGCCCAGCTCCGGGGAGGGGGGGGCAAAGCTCCGCGGTGCTTTGCAGGAGCAGGGGCCGGGGGGGGGCACCGAAATAAGGCACCCCCCAGCCTGCTCGGCACCACCTCGGGAAGCAGCGCAGCCCACAGCCGGGGAGTTTTGCGCCCACCGAGGCTCGCGTTTATTTTTTAAGGCGTCGGCGGTTCTCAGTCCGGGCACTTGGGGATGGGTGGGGGGGGCGTTATTTAAGGAAAACGGGCGTTTTAAACTTTATTTTTTTTTTCTAGCGAGCTTGTGAAGGGAGGCAAATTCAGGAGGAAGGGAAATCCCGAAGGCAGGCAAATTTCGCAGGAAGGCAGACAAATCCCGAAGGCAGACAAATTTCGCAGGAAGGCGAATTTCGAAGGGAGAAAAAATTCCCAAACCAGGCAAATTTCGAAGCCAGGCAACCTCCGGGCTGCCGTGCAGGAGGGGGGATCAATAATCGCAGGTGCTCGAGGCGAGTTTCACCCCCGAAAGCCGCAGTTTTGCGCAATTGGTGTCCCGGGGGGGCGAGGGACAGGGGGACCCCCTGCGCCCTCCCCATCCCCACGGTGTTTGCGCGCACCGGGGGCCGCGGGGGAGCCCCCGGGGTCCTTTGACCCGCACCTGGCTTAAAAAATCCTTTTTTAGGGAATGTAAATAATAATAATAATAATAATAATAATAATAATAATAATAATAACAAACCACCACAGCAACGCAATGCCTCGATTCTGCCCCAAAACGCGCCCAGCGCTGGGCTCGTGTGCGTGGCACGGTGCAGGCGTTGTGCCAGGGGGGGCTCAGGGGGGCTTGCGAGGGGTCCGAGCCCCCCAGCCCGCATCAGGCCACGCTCAGCAGGGGGCTGCGATGCCAGCAGGGTGCGAATCCAGCAGCACCAACACCCAGAGCTGCCCCAAAACCTTTGGGGTGCGCTCACACCCCATAGGGACGCGCCCTGTACGCAGGATGTGTGCGGTGCCAGAGCCGGTGCGGGAATCCCGCAGCGATCCCGCAGCGAAGCCCTGGGCACGCCGGGCGCGCAGCACACGCAGGCGGCGAGCGTGCAAGGCGCGGGGGGGTTTGCACGGAGCTGCAGGCGTGCGCCCAGCAGCCACGTCCAGCTGGGGAGCGCGGGCACACGCGGGGAGCACGCAGACGGGCGAAGCGTGTGGTGGGGTTTTTGAGGGTAATTCCCTCGTTTTCGCCTGCCAGCTCGGAGAGGCTCCATTTGGGAGATGTTTGAGCTCTGGAAGAAATGCCACAGATGGTCCAGAGAAGATTTTTTTTGGCTTTTTAAGTGTTTGCACCGAGATGTGCACCAACACATGTGACTCCAGACACGCCGCGTGCGCTTATTGCCTATAAACCATGGCCGTGCAACAACCGCTGCCTCCTCCGACAGCGCGCACGGATTCTCACCCAGCCTAGCATGCCCAGGTTTTGTTCGAAATCCTCTTTATGGCCCCAAGCACATCTAAAATTGGGGTGCGGGTGTGTGAGCAGGTCAATGGCTAAACTGATTTTTGGGGACTTCTTTTGGGCGATGCCCAGGGAAAAGCCTTTGTCTCGCTGGTAAGCACCCCCACAGCGTTTTGCACTTGGCATTTTCATTCACCGGGCATTTTTTGCTCCGCCTGGGCCACGCGATGCCCCCGTTTCAGCACGCACCAGACAAAGAAAATTGCAACAAAAGATGCTCCAGAGCCATCCCCAGGCCTGCGGGGCTGCGCTGCGCACGGGCAGCCTCCGGTACCGCGTGCCCGGCTCCACCGTAGCCCAGGCACCCACGGGTACCGGGGCAAATCCTCATCCCCCAGCCAGATCCAGGCTGGGAAGCCTCCTGCCTTCTTCCTGCCTCTCCACAGCACGGGTTTCCTGCCCGAGACGGAGATTTTAACTGTTCTCCCAAAGGCCAAGCCGCGGCTAGATGCCTCCAAAGCACCCACGCTGCCAGGGAGCTCCGCAGGGGAAAGGGGCTGGAGCCTGGAAACAAATCCATTTACACCAGGCAATCCTCACCCGAGGTGTGACGCTGTCCTCATCAGTTCATCCCCAAATGCGCAGTAACCCCCCCAAAAATATATAGTTAAATAAACAAAATCTCCCTTTCCGCACTGAAGGGGGGGGCTCTGTTTTGTCTCGGTGAAATTGGGCGAAGTGTCCCCCGGCACCTACCCGGCTCGCACAGCTGCCCGCAGCGCTCAGTCCAGCAGGTGCCTTTTCTTCTGCTTCAAAGGGCTCTGGATGGGCTCTGGACAGCTCTTTTGGAGAATGGCGTTTGTTAGTAAGAGATGCCTGGCACGAACGCGGCCTGATTACAGCCCTGCTCGTTAAAAAAATGTTCTCTAGGTATTGAAGGGGATAACAAGGATATTTAAACATTCCCAGCGTGCACCTTTAAGCGGCGGAAAATAAGGGAAATTGCCATCGTTTAATTCAGTATTGCTCCTTTTGAACTCCCACTGGCTTTGCCTGCAATTGTTCCCTCAGCCAGGGCTTGGAGCAGGGTCTGGATTACGGGGGTGCGGGGTCCACGGGGCTGCTTTCCACCCGGGTTGTGAAAAGTTCCCCCAGAGCGGGGTTTGGGGCTGTAATCTTGTGATTCCTCCCCGATTTCGTGCGCGAGGGAGAGGGTGGAGCAGCGTTCCTTTTTGTCTGCGTCTCCGAGGAAGCCTTTCTGAAGCAAGAGCAAAACCCACAGCTGGTGTTTGTGGATGAGACACAGCCATGTTCTGGCAGGGGACAAAAATAATAAAAAAAAGAAACCCTAATATCTAATTTTAGATGTTCTGAAATGCCTACAACAAATGATATGCGCGCATCCCTCGCCCGGTGTTTGGCCATGGCCCCAGGTGCCCTCAGCATCATCCACAGGGGTCCCGCTGCCCCCTCCGTGTGAAAAGCAGCTCCTGGGCAATTATTTGGGGTAATTTAGTCACATTTTTGCTTAGGAGGGTTCGTCCTGAGCTCTTTGGGGAAAGGCTCTGCCCGATTGTCCCCCAAAATCTGCTTTCTACGAAGCATCCGGAGCCTGCCTGATGCCGGACCACACCACACGACCACAGCTGGTGATTTATCGAGAAGTTCATTATTTCCTGGGTCTTGGGGGCAAAAGACTCGTACCGTCCCCCTGCTTCTCCCTGCGGTGACACGGGCGGGCCGTACCGCTGCCCAGTCAGGGGGTCGGCGGCCCCCGGGTGCCGATGGAGCTGGGCTCTGCCTTGGCCCTGCTCCCGTGTGCTTTTTCTGCTGCCCCAAGGGATTTTGGACTCAGACCCAAGCAGTTTCCCATTTTCCCTTCCTCTGATCCCAAGAGATCCGATCCCAAGCGTCACCAAAACAGCGGAGCTTGGACCAGGGAGATGTTTTCAGCCAGGGCACCGCAGCAGCACCCGGGAGTCGTGCACGGAGGCAGGACAAGGAGGCTGCAGCCTCCTGCCATCGCCCCGCCGAGGCCAGGGCAGGGTCTCGGCTTACCGGCCTCTCCTAAAGGTCTCCCCCCTTCCAGCACATAACCTTTATGTCCAGGACTACCAAAGTTTGCTTTCTCCCTCCAGGGTTAGGCACAGCAGGAGCGAAAGAGAAAGCGACCGCTTGTAGGAGGTTCCCTCGGCATAATAACCTCAGAGGAGTTTAGGTCTAAAGACTAAAAGGCTCTATTTACTTTCACTGACAAGGAACAATCTAAGCAGATGTCCTTTGATGGGATTAGTTATTAATCCTTGAATCATGGGTAAATGGGAAAATGATCCATTATTTTCCGCAAAATCCTTCACTACTTTAGATTTCAAGGATGGGGTGGAGGATTGTTAACAGAAAGGTCTCGACCTGTCTGTTTTTGCCATTTAAAAATGTATTTTTACAGTTTGTGCCATGGAGCGTGACTGTGAAATAAAAAAAAAAATAAAATAAAAAACCAACAAGAAAAGGTTTTTCCTTCCACTGAAGAGTGAGAACAATGCGCCGTGTCAGAGATTTATCAATACATAGGCCCGAGCATCCCTCAAATAATAATAATAATGCCGACGACAATACTGATAATAATCCTCCCCCCTCCAGAAGCGCGCTCGGTGCCGTTCTCCGCGCAGCTTTGGCAACTCTGCCTAAATGTTTAGATCCTTCGACGCCTCTGTGTCATGTTAGCAGCAAAACACAGGAGGAGCCCCGCAACGCGACGCCGGCGCTGGAAGCGTTGTTTCACAACGAGCAGGGGGGGCACGAGGGCTATGGGGGGAGCTGGGGAGGGACACGGGGGTCCGCTTCCACGTCCCCTTTCTCGTGGGGATTCAGCTCCCGGTGCGGGGGAGAGGACGAAGAGCCCCGAGACCGCAGTGCAGCCCCGGCCTCTGCCTCCGAGCCTCGCCGTGTCGGGCGCGGAAAGATTCCCAATGAATAATTCACTTCGCTTTCTTTTGATTTGCGTTCCGATTGTACACAGCGGTGCGGGCTCCGAAGGGGAAAGCATGTTCTGATTAAAGATTTATACCGGGCACATGAGCTTGTTGCTGTTGTTTAAAAGATCTACTTCAAAGTTTGAGGATGGGGGGGTCTGTAAAACAGGCAGGGAGTGCCTGGAGTGTGCGGACGGCTCTCAGGGCACGCGGGAGCTTTCCTTGGGGTTTTCTTCTCACCCCGTTGGCTCTCTGGAGCTAAGCCCGAGCCTCTGAGCCCGGCGGCTGGCTCTGCCGTGCACCGAGCGGCTCCGGCTGCAAGGAGCCATCAGTTTACACGGGGAAATCGCTGGAGGATGCCTTGCCCAGGGGTCACCCCACACGCAGGGGGGCACCAAGGTTTTTTTTTCCAGCCTCCTCGCTTGCCAAATCTTAGCAGTGTATTGGGGGACAAGCCCAGGCTGCCAGCGGAATGACGAGGGGCAAACGGTTTTCTCTTTCTTCTTCCCTTCTCCCTGCGGCTGTCCCCGGAGGGCAGAGATGCTTCCCAGCACCTGCCGGTGCCGAAGCCCCTCCAGCACGAACAGCCGCAATACAAACACGATTATCGCTCCGTTTTTGCAAGTTTCTTTTGATGAAACCTCCTTATTTACACCCCAAGCGTGCGCTTGCTGCAGGGGGGACAGGCTCCCGCAACGGGGAGTCAGGCCTTGTAGGAAAGTGATTTTGATGAAGTGGTGGTTCACAACCTTAACATTTGTATTGGAAATTTTGGGGGTCTTTTAGGGCCTTGTACCAGCCCTCGTGCCCCCCGAAGCCTCCAGGAGGCCGCCACCACGCTTTGAGGCCGCCTGGGCCGAAGGACGGCTGTGGGTCGGCGCGTGATGGCGGCCAACACAGGGCCCAGGCCGTTCGCCTTTCTTTTTATTTATTTTCACAGAATTCGCGCCCAACGCCGGGAGCCCGCCGGCCTCCCCCAGCAGGGAGGCCCAAACTCCTTTTCGGGGGGGGGGTCCCAAACGTCCCCAGCGCCCACCCTGGCTCCCGGGGCCTGCTCCACGGCCACGGCGCCATCCCGCGGCCATGCGGGGCCGGGCTGAGGACGGAGCTCTGCCGCCATCTGGCGGCCCGGCCTGGCCTCGACCCCAAAACCCGGGCCTCGTGGGCAGGGGGGGCCCAGAGGGTGAAGACCCCACGATGTGAAGGCCCCGAAGACGTGAAGACCCCTCCCATGAAGTGAAAACCCCACAACGTGAAGACCCCACGACATAAAGACCCCCCATGGCATGAAGGCCCCATGATGTGAAGACCACAAGACCCCCACGTTGTGAAGACCCCACGACGTGAGGACCCCACGACCCCCACGACATGAGGACCCCACGACGTGAGGACCCCCACGACATAAAGACCCCCCATGGCATGAAGGCCCCAGGATGTGAAGACCACAAGACCCCCACGTTGTGAAGACCCCACGACGTGAGGACTCCATGACATGAAGACCCCAAGACCCCCACGACATGAGGACCCCCCACGACGTGAGGACCCCCACGACATGGACACACCCCCCCGTGGTATGGGGGCCCTGTGACTTAGGGACCCCTCCAGCCATGTTTGGGACGAGGAGGACATCGGAGGCCCGTGCCTCCTCCCGTCCCATAGCCTCCAGGTGCGGTGCCGCTTGCCCCCAGTGCCCACACCACGAGCCCCACGGGTGTTTGTGGGACCCCACAGCTTGGCCCCAAGGAATGCACCCACTTACCCGCAGCCCCATGCCCACACCAGAGCCCACCTCCAGGTGGAGGCCGGGAGGCCGTTTATCTGACCTCCTGCAGGTGGGGTGGGTTGAGCGTGCCCCATAAACCCGCTGCAGCGGGTCTCATCAGCCATCGGGGAAGTGATTTGGGTGGGAAATGTGGTGCCAGAGGGTGGCGGAACGTGGGTGGCCATGGGGACCGCTGTCCCTGCAGGCCTCCTGCGCTGCCTCCACCACCACGCCATGGTGAGGCTGGGGAACGGAGCCCACAGGGAGGGACAGGGCTGCGAGGGGGGCCAGAAGCGGCTGTCCCGGGGGGCACTGTCCCCAGCTCGGCGTCCCCGAATGTGTCCCGCTGCCCCGCCACGGCGTCTGGGCCAGCCTGTGCCAACGCACCCAAGGGTGCCTCAGGCCACCGGGGCTGGGTGAGACAACAACCGCCCCACGGCACGAGGGGGTGAGGAGGGAGGGGAATGAAGAGCCAGAGGCACAGAAAGTTATCAGAAACGTGTATTTTTTTTCCTTTTTAATAGTAAACCTCTTTACAACAAATATAGTGAAAGAGTTTCCAAACAAAACTCATAAGAATTTCTCATGATAATTATTATTATTAGCATTTTTTTATCCCTTTTTTTTTTTTCTTTTTCTTTTCTTTTTTTTCCCTTTTCTTATTGTGGAATATACAATAACGCATCACCATACAGCACAAAAAAAAAGGAATATCGAAAAACCAAAACGGACGTCTCAGCCACGTGCTGCGGTCCCCAGGAAGGAGCCACTGATTGTCAGAGGTGCGGACGGGGACGGGGACGGGGGCGCCCCCAGGGCTCGGGAGCCCCTCGGCCAGGCGGGACCCGAGGGTGCAAACGCTCAAAGGAAGATGGAATTGGTCAAAGATCCCAGTGCAACGCTCGCAAGTTCTTGGCGTAAACCCTCCCTCTCCCTGCTTTGACCCCCAAAAAAACCTGCGCGTGGTGGCGGGACCCCCGGTCCCCCCACCCTGTGCCCCTTCCCCAGGGCAAAAGCGACGTCGCACGTCTGCCCCCCCGGCTGCCGCAGAACCCCTCGACTCGCACACACACACACGCACACACACAGCTGGAGGAGCATCGAGGGGGGGGAAAAAAAGGTTAAAAATATATATATATATATTTATAGATACACGGTTTATCTTTTTTTTTTTCTTTTCTTTTTTAAATTGCTTCTTGGAACAATAAATAAAACTACGAGGAGGGGGGAGTGCACGTCCTGGTTCGCTTCTACCTGTGCAGCATCCTGGGGGGGGGCGAGGAGCGGAGCCGCCTGGGACAGCACATCCAGGCTGGGCCGTGCAGGAGCTCCGACTGCCCACTGCATATCTACACTTTTGGGGGGGATTTTTATTTTTTTTTTCTCTTAGTGCATCATTTAAAGGGTCTAGTCTATCTTACAGAGGTTGCTGCGGGCACCCCAGAGTATGCTACCACCTACTTGAGCTACAGGGCACGGGGGACGGCGACGGGGTTGGGGTAAGAAGCAGGACCCGCCACTAAAGCCACCGCAGGTGACCGGAGGGACACGGGGGGGCCACGGCGCAGCCGCGATGCCCCCTGCGATTTCAGCATCCTATTTTTCTGCAAATTGCTTGGGCAGAGCCGCAGGACATCGCCGCTGTCCTTGCGCCCTGGGCACTTGGCAGGGGACACTGCAGAATCCCCAATCCCAGGACCCCTTCCCCCCCAAAAAAAGCCCCCCCAGGCTGCCCCCGCCACGCCACCCTCTTCTGGCTCGAGGTTTTACAAAAGGCATCGCTCTTAGAAAACAGGGCTGAAAAATTCCCTTGGGGTTCGGTGGCGGGGTCCCCTCGGCCTCTCCGAGCCCGGGGTCTCTCCACATTAGAACCCAAATCGGGGGGTCCTGGGCTTGCCCCCCACCCCCATCGGCCCCATTTGGCCACATCCTGGGGGGTCCGGGCTGGGCAAAGCAGGACCGGGGAAGAGCCAGGGGTAAAACAAGAAACAGCTGTACAGTTCGGCCATGTCCAAAGTCAGTATTATTACAATATACTCTGACAAAAATATAATCTCATTTCATATCAATACAACAAAAACCAGTTTTCTGTACTGTTACCATTGCTAACATATCGAAACTCGCTATTTACAGTTACAGTAGCCAGGTAAAATCCTACGAGAGAGAGATCAGAGAGAGAGGAGGGGAGAAGGACGGGGAACACGAAGGGAGGAGCGGCCCTCCTGCATCCCGAGCATGGCTTCTGGCTTCGGGCAGGGGAAGGGGGATGGAGGTAGTGAGCACACGATGCTCGTTCGGGGGCCCGGAGGGGCTTGGGGGGTTAAAAATGAAAAAAAAAGTGAAAAGGAAAAAAAAAAAAAAGGAAAAAAGTGAAAAGGAAAAAAGTGAAAAGGAAAAAAAAGGTGAAAGGGAAAAAAGTGAAAAGGAAAAAAAAGGTGAAAGGGAAAAAAATGAAAAGGAGAAAAAGTGAAAAGGAAAAAAAAAAAAGTGAAAAGGAAAAAAAAAGTGAAGCAAGGGGAGGAGAAGAAAGGACAGAGTAAAAGCGATGCCAAGATGGGAACCGAGCAAACCTTTGGCTGAAGCCCACTGGCGCTGTGGGCAGGGAGAGGGGACGGGGATGGGTTTTTGTCACTTTGGGTGCTTGAGGTCCCCGGAGGACCCCGAGTGTCACCCTCAGCCGGAGGGGACAGGCGGGGGGGCAGCGCATGCCACCGCGATGCCGCGGGCACCGCAGCACGATGCTCCGCCGGGCAAACTGGTGCAAAAAAAGGGCAGGAGGTGGAGTTTTTAAGGATTTTTTTGTTGTAATTCTGTGTTTTCCCTGGTTAGGTGAGAATTTGAAGGGCGGAAAGTGAGGAAGGGGAGAAAGCATCCCCCTCCTCCTTGCCCCCCTTTGAGGACCACGCGCACCCTTTTTGCGACCAGCTCTGCTTCCAACGCTTCCACCCACCGGGGGCGACCTCGAATCCCCGCCCTGAGCACCGGGGGCGATGGGGGGGACACGGAGACCCCTGCCCGGAGGTTTGGGGTGCCCCTCGCACAGCCACAGCCAGCACCAGCACCCCATTAGCAGGGGCCACCCCGTCCCTCCGCCAGCCGAGCACCCTGCAGCCCCCGCGGGGGCGAGCCCCCAGCAGCCCCCCGCGTATTTTGGGTGCCCCTCCATACCCTACACCCGGGTTTTTCCCTAAATACCCTACACCCGGGTTATTTTTCGTGAGCCCCTCTCTGCACAGGACGCCCACCCGAGGGCAAACCCCACTCGTCGCATCACCCACTGCCCCCCCCGTCCCGGGCACCCCGAGGGGAACCGCGCACCCAGGGACCCCCCCCAAAGCCCCAGTGGGATCGGGGAAAGGCCAGCATCCCCCAAATCAGCCAGCACGGGGGGGTCCCGAGCCCATCCCCACCTGCACGGAGCCCCCAAGGAGAAAGAAGAGGAGGAGAAGGAGGAGGAGGAGGAGGAGGAGGAGGAAGCCGGCACCGGGGTCTTGCGCCGGGTTACCTCTGGGTCCGGCCCGCGGCGTCGAGCCCCCCGGCGGTGCGCGCTCGAGGGATCCACGGAGGGTTCGAGAAGGTAAAGATCAGAAACAGGCTTTGGTAAGTAACCACACTTTTAGAAAGTAATATATCATTTTTGAAACATATCAGTGCATACTTCTTATATGAAAATATACACAATTGTATTTCATTCTCCAAAAAAGGAACAATTAAAAACAAAAGCAAACTAGCCCAAACACAATATATTAGCTGTTTTTTCTCTTTTTTTTTTTTTTTGTTGTTGTCATTGTTGTCGTCGTTTAAAATTTTTAACGCTACACTTTGTTCAGGTTACACTTTTTTTGTCTTTTTTTTTTTTGTAAATGTTTTTTTTTTTTTCTTCATGCATTTTACACCTTTATAGCCTTTGAGAATAAATAAGCTCCATTTTGCTTCCACATCTCTAAAAACTGCAGCATTTTAACTATTGTCATTTAAATCGTGCAATTTTTTTTGCAACACCCCTTTTTAAAAAATGGAAAATATATATATATATATTTTAAAACTAAACCCTATACAACGCAAAAATTCCAAATTAAAAAAAAAAAAAAATTATACACAATTGTAACTGTCAACAGTACAGATGAGCACGAGAAATAAAATTATAAGATCAGAAACATATTTATAGAAGCACAAAGGAGGGTGTTGGTTTCTTAGATTGTCGTTCTTCTTGGTGTCTTTTGAAAATTAGGAGGAGTTTACTGGACTCTACAGTCTGTGGGGAAAGGAAGGATGATGGCCCGGACGAAAAAAAAATAATACCCCAAGCCCCCGATGAAAGGAACGGAGAGACCCCCGACAAACCAACCCCAAAATCATTTCGCCCACGAGCCGTACTTGCCCGTGGCACGAGCCGGGGGTCGTCGAGTCCCGGGGCCACGCTGCTGCGGATCCACTTGGCACGGCTCGGCACGGCTCGGCACACGTCGGCACGGCTTGGCACGGCTCGGCACGGCTCGGCACGGCACGGCACGGCTCGCCCCTCCAGGTGGATCCGCGTCCAAGTGCGTTTTTCTGGGTTTGTTTTGTTCCGTTTGTGGGTTTTTGTATTTTGTTTTGTTTTGTTGTGGGTTTTTTTTTTGTTTTTTCCTCTTTTTCCAGGCTCTCAGCTTCAAGGTAGAGGTGTGAGCGCGGGAGCCGGGGCGTGAAGTTCATGAGCAGAAATGTTTCATCGCCCCCCCCTGCACGGCCGCGTGCTGCTGCTCGGTGCCGCGGGGTGCCCGGCGCTCCTCGCATCCCCCGGGGAGCGTCACCGCCGCCCTCCCGCTCCCCCCCCCCCCCCCCGGCGGGGCGGAAAACGTTTGGTTGTGGTTTGGTTTTCCTCGCAGGACGGTGAAGAAGGAAAAGAAAACAAAATGATGCCGATGAGACGTCGTCGTCAATCCCGCCTAATTTCCAAAGCAAGGCCGTGCAAAGAGCTGCGGTGCGGCTCCGCGGGGCAGAGCCGGACGGTGACGGAAAGCGGTGGGGAGCGCGCGGGGGGGGGGGGGCTCCTGCCTCCCGGACAGACGGACGGACAGAGGCACGTCCGCCCCCCCCCTGCTCGCGACGCGAAGCCTCCCAGTACGCCCCAGTAAGCGCTGGGCAAGGCTTGGGGCGCAGGGAGAGAGGTGCTGCAGCAGAACCGCACAAAACCTGCCGGGAGCCTGCGGGGGCTCCCATCGCCCGCCCGAGTCCCTCGGGAGCGCCGTGCTGGATCGGGAGAGGAAAGCGAGAATTTTTCATCAAAAAGAACAAAAAAAAAAAAATAATGTGGAGACGGTTTGATATTTCAAAGCTTTTCGTTAGGAAATCTCCGCCCGGCACGTCCCTGGGTGAGCCGGTGGCGTGTGGCATTGCCCTGCGCGGGGATTTTGGGGTGAGAAGCGGCGGGGCCGGGCTGGGGAAGTTTTCGTGCTGCTTTTCCCAGCTGGCGGCTCGCGCAGGGACAGGAGGAGCACCCCGTGCTTCCCCCCCCGGCCATCGTTTCTCCTAGCCGTTCCTTTCCACCTGATTTCTGGAGGACGTTCTGTCTCCTCGCCTCAAACTACTCGCTTTAAGTTGCCCACGTTCATTCCATCCCGATCGTTTACTTTCTTCCTGTTGCTTTTTCCAATTAAGACACTTTGGGGAAATCACATCGGGGGAAAAAAAAATAATAAATAAAATAAAAGGGGTGGAAAAACTTTAGAAAAACACCAATTGGCTTCTCCTTTGACATCACCCAAGCACGTTTTCACGCAACGCTCCCCGTTTCAGCAGGCTGGGCTGGAAACCCCACGCTCTGCGGAGGTCTCCGGGAGGAGCAAGAGCTGGGGGGGTGGGTGGGGGGTGAATCCCACCGGGAATTTTCGCTCCTCTCCCCACAACGCAGGCCCCAGGGCAGCCTCTGCCACCAGCTGCGGCTGGCGGGGAGGCGTTTGGGCAGGTTTTGTGCCGTTTTGCAACCGCGACCTTCAGCGGAGGGGGAGCGCTGCCGGCGTGAGGGATGTCCCCAAGGTCATCCCCCGCCGGGAACGGGGACGGGGACGGGGACGGGGACGGGGACGGCATCCCAGAGCAGAGAGCCTGCAGGGGAAAGCCCAAAAGGCTGCGGCACCCAGGGGACCCGCCGGAGCAGCCGGCAGCACCACAACTTCCCCCTTCTCCCTCGTGCCCTTTTTCCTGCCCCTGGATCACGCGGCTGAGGCTGCAGCAGATTTTCCGCGTGGCTCACCCCCGCCTTCCGAGGCCTTCGGGCGAAATCCCAAGGGCGTTATTTCAGCTGCATCCCCTAAATAAACGCTATCTGCTCCTATTCCTCTAATTTAAAGCTTTGACCCACGTGGGATGGGAACGCATTTGAAATGCATTTGCGCCTTTTGTTTGGTAAAAACCGCAATTTCTTCAAAACCAGCGCCACCACGGCCGGGCTCCGCCTGCACCCCGCAGGACGCGGCCAGGAGAGGTCAGGGCAGGTTTAACGTGACTGCGGCCGGACACAGTTCCCTTATCTGCAGGAAAAGATGCTCTCTGTCGCTAAGTTTCAACCCAAAAGTCAGGATTAAGCCTTAAAAAATAAATCTGCCTCTCGTGCCCCCGACGCCTTCCCGTGGCGAAGGACGCGCGCGCTGCGCTCCATCCCGGCAGGAACCCCGCTCCTGCCCGCCGCTACCTGGGGACCGGCGGAGGATGCGGCCCTCGGGCAGCCTCTTTTTGGGGAGGATTTCAGCCCGATTTCGCACGGCCGAGCCTCCTCTCCCTGCCCCGGGTTCTCAGGGCAGCACGAGGCGTTCCGGGGATGCTCAGCGCCTGCCAGCACGCGCCCCATCGCCCCTCGCCCCCCGAAAAAGCTCTGCTCCGGGGATGTCCCAACCCCGGGACCCCTCGTCCCCGCTGTCCCCGCAGGGATGAGCCCCGCTGGGGACCTCTCCTTCCGGCACGGACGCAGCCATCCGATTTTCGCCGCCCCCCCCCCCCCCATCCCCATCCCCATCCTCGCCGCCCGCAGCCGGCCTCGCCGCGCGCGCCGCCCGCTGTGCTAGAATGAATGCCTACAAAATCCTAAAGCTATTTCTCAGGCAGTTTATGATAATCCCCCCAACCCCACCCCAACCCCTAACCCGTTTCACCCCGTAGCCCTCCCCCCAATCCCCCCCACGCCCTCCCCTTCCCCGCTGCGAGCCAGCGGAGCCTCCCCCCCCTCTCCCCCCCCCCCCCAAAAAAAAGAGGGACGGCGGGGACCCCGTTATGTGACCCAGGTATCCAACCGCATGCGCTTCACCGAGGGGCTCTCCCCCTCGGGCTCGCTGCTGGGGCGCAGGAGCCCCAGGGAGGAGCCGAAATCGGCGCGGGCGGGATCATCCCGCTCGCTGCCCTCGTAGGAGCTGGTGTTGCTGCTGAGGCTGTCGACGGGCGAGCGGCCGGTGGGCTCGTGCCGGGGCTGGTGGGGGAAGGTGCTGAGCGGGGTGGCAGTGTTTCGTTCCCGGTTGGGCGAGACGGGCTCCGACTTGATGCTGATGTTGGGGTTGGTGTTGACAGTCAAAGTGGTGGTGTGGGACAAGTGGCTCCCTTGTCTGGGCGTCCGAGGGCGGGGGGCGTGCGAGGAGGAGGAGGAGGAGGAGGAGGAGGAGGAGGAGGAGGAGGAGGAGGAGGAGGAGGAGGAGGAGGTAGGGAGGAGGTGGAGAAAGAGGTGAGGAGGAGATAACGGGAAGGCTCTCGTTATTCATCTCGTCGCTGGCACTTCGCCCTCCAATCCACTGAGCTCCTAACCCGCGCATCGCGGAGGAACGGGCCGTGACGCTGCCGAGCCAGGATTAGACCCTGCCCAAGCCCTTCACCACCAGCACCCCGCGTTCCAGCCCCGATCCCACCTCCGGACCCTGGACACGCGGAGGAGAGAGGTGCTGCCGTGCCCGCGTGGGACCCGGGCACCCCGGGGGGAGAGCCAAGTGCCGGCTTCTTCCTCCTGAGCGGGCTTTGGGGCCGCCGCTGAGCCCCTCTCTCTTCAATCCCTGCTTCGCAGCCTTTGTGCGACCGAGGGCGAGCTGCTTAGACCTTGGTTTTGACTGAAACACCCTGAAAAAGCTCCGGGCGGGTGGCTGCTTTGCTCCTGGCTGTGAGCAGATCCATTTCTGCACACCTGCTCCACGAGGGAACCGCACGGGACTTTGGAATTCGAGCGACTCACCGCCAGCACTAGGAGTTACTCCTCCTGCACTAGCGGGACCGCTCTTCGCAGTCACCTCATCCTGCCACAGGCTCCCATTTCCCTTTGGATGTGGTTTTGTTTTTTTTTTCCCCCTTTGCAGCACGAAGTGAGCCGCCCACGGTACCCGTGTCACTTACATTAAGTTCCCTAGCGAGACGGGAACGAGGTGCTGCTGCTGCTGCTGCTGCTGCTGCTGCTGCTGCTGCTGCTGCTGTTGCTGCTGCTGCTGTTGTTGTTGCTGCTGCTGCTGCTGCTGCTGCTGCTGCTGTTGCTGCTGCTGCTGCTGCTGCCAGGCAGAGATGTTGCCAAGGGACAAGCCCCCGGGTGAGCTGAACGCGGGCAGCGAGGACAACTCAGCGCTCGTCAGCTGATAATCTGCAAGAGAAGGAGCAGCAACGCCGACGTGAGCAGCAGCACGGCTGTCACCAAGTTTCGCAGCAGCGCTGGCCACGGGGCACCTCCCCCCCAGCTCCGAGGCACGAGCCCCCCCCCCAGGAGCCCCCCATGCAGCCCCCACCGCCCGCTGCAGCCCCCCGAAAGCGCGGCGGCCGGTCCAAGGAATCGGCAGCTTCGCCGGCACACGGGGCTGGAGGGCCCGAGGGCACCCCCCTGTGCCCCCCCCCCAGGCCCAGGCAGCACCGGGCATGGGCAGCAGGAGCCAAAAGGAGGGGGTGGGGGGTGGGGGGGGGGCACCCCTCGGCTCTGCGCGCCCCCGGCCCCTCGCTGCGCATCAGCAGATGGCGCTGCCCGGCCGCCGGTAGGGAGGCACGAGCTGAGGCCGGGGGAGGCTGCTGGGGTGGGGGGAGGCAAATCGGGGTGCAGGGAGGGCGCTGGGATGGAAGGGAGGCTGCTGGGATGCAGGGAGGACACCGGGATGCAAGGAAGAAAATGGGGATGCAGGGAGGCTGCTGGGATGCAGGGAAGAAAACTGGGATGCAGGGAGGCTGCCGGATTGCGGGGAGGACACTGGGGTGAAGGGAGGCTGCTGGGATGTAAGGAGGGCACGGGGATGCAGGGAAGAAAACTGGGATGCAGGGAGGACGCTGGGATGCAGGGAGGCCACCGGGATTCAGGGGAGAAAATTGGGATGCAGGGAGGCCGCTGGGATGCAGGGAGGATGCTGGGATGAAGGGAGGCCACTAAGATGCAGGGAGGACGTTGGGATGAAGGGAGGACATTGGGATGAAGGGAGGCCACCGGGCTGCAAGGCAGAAAATGGGGCTGCAGGGAGTGGTGGCAACTCTCCCGCTGCTGCAGCGCCGAGGAGGGAGCTGCTTATCCAGGAGCCGTCCAAAGCCGCGACCGGCTCCGTCCTCGGAGCCACGTCTGCATCTGATACGGCCACCCGCAGATGCTCGGCCGCAGAGCGAGCCCGACCCCGACCCCGCTCCTCCCTCTCCCCTCTGTCATTTCGGGTGCCTGTGGTTTCAGCCGCCCCCGCCCGAACCCGCCGGCGGCAGCGGCGGCGCACGGAGAGGTGGCTGCGAAGGCGCTGAACCGCTGCCAGGGCCGGCGGGCTGGTGGGCGGCACGCCCTGCGCACCCTCCCCGCACCACGTTCCTGCCCCACACGGGGTTTTTTCTCACCCCGGCACCAGCCCGTCAGGTCGGGGAGCTCCCGGCACCCCCCCGGTCCCTCCAGCAGCCCCGAGCCACTGGGTTCGGCACCAGCTGGCTGCGGTGCCGGTGCCAGGAAGGGCCCCGGGAAGCTCCAGGTCATCTCCGCGGCCCCAAACGGAGACTTCCCGGCAAGTCGGCAGGTTGGGAGAAACGAGGGGCAACAGCCGGGGCACGGGGTTGGGGCTCTGGCGAGGACCCCGCGGCGATCCAAGCCCCCGCAGCGCCTCCACCAAACACCCCGGCCACGGACACCCCAGGCGCCCGGGTGGGAATCGCTTCTCCACCCGTGGCTCATCTCAGGAGGAAAAGGAATCCCAGGAGCTGACCTTCGGCCCCAAGCCACGTGGGCTGGCGGCAGCGCGGGGCCCAATTAAAGCCTATTTTGGGGATTTTGGCAATAGGCAGGCTTGCTGGGGGCCGAGGGCGACTTCCACGGGAGGAGAGGAGCCTCCCCGCCACGCACAAACATCTCCTGGGCAACACCTACTAATTACGGCAGGGAGTTCCCAGCACGCCTAGCCCGGGTTCTTCCAGCCCAGCAGCTTTCGACATTTTTTTGCAAACTTTTCTCGGCGCAAACGCCAGAAGGAGTCGGGCAGGAAAGCCCTGAAGCCTCCAGGAGGTTTGACAAGCCCTCCGCTTGGGCTCGTGCCCCACCAGCCCCATCTCCGCCTGCGAGCAGGACGGTTTGCATTCTTCCCCAACTTTTGGGTCCCCGACGCTCATTTTCGTTAAGCCCCTGTTACAACATCGCCCCCAGCTCGCCTTGAGCAGGGCGTAGCTGCAATTAGCAGCCGCTTAACAGCACCTCCGCGCGCTGCCAGCACCCTGCAATGGGCTGCAGCACCAGAAGCGTGCCCTTACAGCGCTTCTGGCTATAACAGCCAGGTCCCACTATATTTATATAACGAGCTTCCCCTCGCTTTTAATCCCGTGAAGCTCCCGGAGCTCACCACGCCTGGCAGCAGGGAGCTGGGCGAGCGGTCATGGAGCGCCCCCCTCCTTACCTGTGTTGTAGGCGGTGGGCATGGCCGAGAAAGGCAGCCCCTGCGTCAGCAGGCTCGGGGTGGCCACCGAAACCACCGGCGTGGTTAAAGAGTGGGTCGCCTGGGAGACACCTAACCGCTGCGTGTTCTGCTGGGGAAGCGAAGGGAGAGGTTGTCACAAGGCGTTGCGCTGCACCCCGCTGTCCCACCCCAAAAAATCCACATACCCCCCCCCCCCAAGCTGCCCCCCAGGCAGGTCCCGGGGCTAAGCAAACGCTCTGGGGGTTCCTCCCCGCAGCACGAAGACCACCGGTTAGGGACTTTTAGGAGCCTTGGGAGGTTTGGGGGTGTTTGGGTGGGCATCGGGGCATTTCTCTGCTCAGGGCTGGGAGGGCACAGCCTCCGCCGCCGCAACGGCCTCCGTAAGGCACCCGTCCTCCCAGCTCCCTTCCGATGTGATAAAAAAAAAAAAAAAGGAAAAGGAACAGGCAGTATTTTCCAGAGGATGCATGCGATGGCTGTGCTGGGAGAAAGGCGCGGAACAAAATCAACGCTGGCTGACGCCGCGCGGGGCTGACGCCTCCTCCTCCTCCTCCTCCTCCTCCACGGCCTCCGACGCGAGCTGCGGCACCGGGTTCGGAAGGCGATCCGGCCTCCTCGCACCCAAAAAACCCCGCGCTCGGCGGCATCGTGGGGCTGGTGCCCTCGTGGGCTTTGGGGGGGCTCGGGCGTCAGCGGGGCCGCCGCGGAAAAATCCCGCCCTTGGAGGGGCGCGCGCCGGCCTCCCCCCGGGGTTCGAGAGGCAGCTACGTGGGCGGCTCGGCGGGTCGGATTCAGCCCTGTTTACAAGGCAGATAATCTGCGCTGCCTCTGCTTGATCTGATTTAAACCGGACTCAAGAGGCTTGCCTCTAAGCTGCAGCACCCCGGCGCACGTCACCCTGGCAAGACCGGGGCGGTGCCCGGCTCCCACCGCGCCCGGCACGAGGCCACCGCGTCCCCCGCGGCACGGCGGGCACCGGCGCGGGGACCCCGGGGCTCCCGCGGCGTTTTGGGGCTGGGCACGGGGCCGGGCACCGGTCTGCAGCCTCCCAGGGCCCTCCTGGGCTGAACGCTGCCCTCGCAGGGTGCTGGGTGCTGCAGCCACGCAGGGAAGGCGATTAGCAGGGTGCTGATTGCTAAAGCCCCGGGGCCGTCGGGGGAAGGTTTGTCCTGGCGTGCATCCCGCTGGCACGCGCGCCCGCCGGCGCCCGCTGACCCGTGGGGCAGGGATGCTGCAGGGAAACGCCGTGGCGGTGGGCTCAGCCCCGTCCCGTGCATGGCAAGAGCGAGCAGGATGTGACCCCCAGCCCCCAGGCCCTCCACCCGGGGGTGCCAGCCCCGGCTGCGCTGTGGGGAGTGCCCCCCCCGACCTTTGATCCCGACGCATGCAGGGAAGAGGTGCCGAGGCGTGCAAGCTCCACACCCCAGGTGCCAGGCAGGTTGCAAAGCGCTGCGAGCCCCCCCAAAGCTTCCCCCAAACCATGCAGGCATGCCCCAGAGGTGCGACCGCCGTGCTCGTGGGGAGCAGACCCTGCAGGGGCACGGGGGGCGCCTCTCCAAAGCCCCCCCCAAAAAGCCTCCCGAGGAGCCAGAGGTCACCCGCAGCACCCCGGTGGGGACAGCGGGGCAGATCCCGTGCAGGGACAGGAGGTTTAGGACGTGTTTTCTGGGGAAACTGAGGCACGGTGCTGCCAGGGAGGGGAAGGCAGGAGGTCTGGAGGGCACGGGGAGCAGCAGAATTCATCCGCCAAAGCCCTGCTCAGTCCTCGCCCTGGCCAGGAGCGTCTCCTCGCAGGCTGCAGAGGCACCGGCTCGCTGCCGGGCTTTTGGAGAGCTTTTCCCTGGCCGCGGGAGCTGCGTCCCGCTGCGGCTCTCGCGCTCTCCTCGCTGCGCTGCCCTGCCGCCCATCTGCCCTGCACCGGAATAGCAACGGAGCCGAGTGAATCACGGCCACCAGCAAGGTGGCGTTCACTTTGCTGGCAGGAAAAAAAAAAAAAGGGAAAACTGCCACAAAAATAACAGGGAGAACGGCCCCTGCGCACAAAGGGGGGTTGGAGGATTCGCTCGGGCTTTAAATAACACCCTCCCCACGGGAGGATGCCCCCCGTCTCTCCTGGGGGGGACATCGGGCCAGGTCTCCCCATGCCACGAGCTGTGGTGGTCCCGGTGAAGGTCAGGGGTGGCACACGGGGACCTGGCTGAGCCCCTGGGGGAGGCCAGCAGGGTTTGTGCTCACGTCCTAGCCTGTGATTCAGATCTCCCTTCTGCTTTCCCTAAAAAAGGGACTTTTTTCTCGGGACGGGGGGGGCAGCGGTGCCCATGCCGGTGGCTTTCCCAGTGGAGAGCCGGGGCAGGATGCGGGGACAACGGGGACGAGCAGCCCACGTCCCGCCCCGCCACGATGCGCACTCAGCAGGCAACTCACCAGAGCCAAGTGGTCCTCCGTCTGCCCGCGCAGGAACGGGGAGAAAACCGAGAGGCACCGTTAACCCCACTGCCCGTGCCCGCCGCCGTGCACCCCCCGCGGCAAAGCCCAACCCCCCGGTGCCCGGCACGGGACCCCCAGCCCCACGGAGCTCCCCCCCCCCACCCCAGGCTCACCAAATGGTGCATGAGCCCCTTGCCGCTCTGCGAGGTGATCACGCGCAGGTCCGGCTTGCGGCTGTTGGCGGCCAGCTGGGCGCCGTGCGCGGGCGGCGGCGGCGGCGGGGACTTGGCCGGGATGATTTTGCCCAAGGTGCTGCCGTTGGAGACGGGGAGGAGACCCGGCGAGGCGCGGGCGCTCACGTAGCCGTTGCCTGCGGGGAAAGCGGGCACGAGAAGGAGGTGAGAGCGCGGCCGCGGCGATGCCCCAAGGTCCCCCCTGTGTGCGCACGGCAAAGTGGCCACGAGCCCCCCGTGGCCGGGCAGCTCCTGGCCTGCAGGACATCGCCACAATAACCAGCGGTAACTCTCGGGGCGATGACTCCTCGCACTGCTCCAGCAGGGCACCAGGGCCCTGGCGGGGGGGGCGTAATTACTCTTACGTTCACTTTTCAGGCCCCTTTTTGGGACCGGAGCAACGAAAAGGGGCTGTGGCGGAGCAGAGGAGCCGGTTCCCTGATCCTGCTGCCCCTTTGAAGATCTGAGCATCCCTCCTCCTCCTCCTCCTCCTCCCGCTGCTCCACTTAAGGATTTTATGTGCAAAGAGGAGAGGGGAAAAAAAAAAAAAAAAAGAAGAAAGGAAAGGAAGAAAAAAATTTAAAAAGGAAAAGATTTGATGAACATCAGGAAAGGAATAAATTGGATCAGATTACTGTTCTGATGAGGGTTTTTTTTTTTTTTTTATGAATAGGCCCCAAAGATAGAAAGGCGTTTAGCAATCACCAGGATTCAGCCCTCATATTCATTGCACGTTAGACCGGGAAAAATAGGTCGCTGATTGCATTATTAATCACATCCACCATGGCACTGCTACATCTGCGTTTCAGCAGGCGCCTGGTGGCAGCGGCGTTGCCCCGGCACGCTGGCAACGCCTGCAGCACCGTCCCTGCCCGAGGGAGGGGACCGGCCCCCGGCCCCGAAGCAGCACATGGGGTCCCGAGCATCGCCTCGGTGCACCGGGAGCTGCTCACCACCAGCGTGCAAAGCCCCCGGCTCTGATGCCGGTGACATTTCCCGGGTGACCTTCACCACCCGTGGCGCATCCTCACCGCCGGTGGCAGCGGCCCGGAGCCGTGCCAAAGCCCGGAGGTGGAGGCAGAGCCCCCCCTCCAACCCAGAAGCGTTAAAAAGCAAAATTCTCCTTGCTAAGGTGGCGCTGCCACCGCTGCGTGCGCGGCTCCCGGGGCGACTGCAGCTTGGGGGGACGCTGCAACCCTCCCTGCGTGCAGCGCTCGGGGCAGTCTGCCCGGGAGAGAGCCCCCTGCCCCGCCGGCGTGACCGCCGTGGGGGGGGGGGGGAAATGCAGAAATGGAAAAAGGAAGAAAAGACAAAAACGCAGAAACGGAAAAGAAAAAGGAGTAAAAAAAAAAATATGCAAAAATGGAAAAGAACAGGTCAAAAATGCAAAAATGGAAAAGAGAAAAAAAAAAAAGTCAAAATCGTGGCGAGGCCCCTTGCTGCTGCCCCCGCGTCCCTGTTGCGGCGAGGCCGGGGGTGGGCAGGGTGCTCGCCCCCCCCTCCCCGAGGCACCGGGGGCGCTGGATCCGGGGATGCCGCCCGCATCGCTGCGGGATCGGGGCCAGAGGCACGGCGGCCGATGACTCAGAGGCAGCAGGTGACGGTGGTGCAGAGCCGAGGAGGAGGAAGAGGAGGAGGAGGAGGAGGAGGAGGAGGAGGAGGAAGGGGGGAGGAGATGCCCCGGGTACCCCAAAACCCACCCGGGCTCCGTCGGCTGGCTCGGGGAGCCCCCGGGGCCACCGAGCCCTCTCCTCGCGCCCGTCGGCACGCGGGGAATGCTGCGCTGACGTCAATGCTGACATTCACCGGCCCTGCCAAGCTCCGCGCCGCCGCGGCTGCTCGCGACAGCTGACGTGGGGGCGGCGGGCGGCCTCGGGGGGCCGGGGGGGCGCGACGGAGCCGCAGAGGCCCCCCCCACACCCCGCCATCCCCGGCGCAGGGCGGTTGCAGGGCCGGGGGTGCCGCCGGAGCAGCGGGATCCAGGTCCCAGTTGGGTTTTAACCGGGGGAACGGCGAACCCCGTGCTCCTGCGGCGTGCTGGCGGCCGGCAACGCCACGGCAAAACGGGACGGTTGGGGTGCTGGGTGTGGGGTCACCTTCCCTGCTCCCCCCGGGGGGGTCAGCACCCGTCCCGTGGAGCTGCAGGAGCCATCGCCGGGTACCAGCTGCACCCACGCAAGCGCCGGTCCCGGTGCCGGCCCCGAAGCCCTCGCTGCTCAGCCAGCGGAGGCAGGAGGCATTATTAGCTCATTTTATAGCCGGGGAGCTAAGCCACAAGGTCTGAGCCTCGTTAGCGCCGGGGCTCTCGCAGTGGAAAGGGGCCTTAATGAGCTTTTTTCCTTGCTGTAAAGTTCCTTTACAGGGCCCAGGCGCGAGGAGGAATCAGGTGTTAAGTGACTCACCCGGGGTCAGGGGAGGAGCGGGTTTTGGCTCGGGGAGCTAAATGCCAAGCTGCCCAAATCCCCGCCATGTGGCTGCCCACGGCCAGCCCCGTGCTTTGCGGCAATCCCAAAACCAAGGAGCCCCCGAACATGCCGAACCCCCTGGATCCGTGCCGAAACGCCTCCAGGAAACGTGCCGGCTCGGGGCATCGCGGGCAAAACCCCCCTGCCGGTGGGACCACGACCCACCAAATCCTCCCCGGCGCCTCTCCATCCTCCCCCAGCTGCTCTGAATGGCACTAGGGAAACCCTTGTCCCTGTAGGATTTGTGGGGAAACTGAGGCACGGGGCCGCAAACAGAGCCTGGGGCGCTGCCCCGCACTTACCCACGGGGCTCGGGCAGGCTCCGTTCGTGGTGTTCAGGTCTCCGCCGAGCATCGCCCCTGCAAAGGCATCGGAAAGGGGGGGGGGTCAGTGGCAGCTCGGGAACGTGGGGAGCAGGGAGGAGGAAGAGGGGGAACGCGAGGGAGGAAGGCAGATGGAAATCAGCGGCGGCGCATTCCCGGGGAGAAAAGTCGCCGGCGAAAGCGAGCAGCATTCCTGGTGATCGGGTTTGGAAACAATATCCAGGCAGATCCGTTTCCTTTGGGCAGCAGCCAGGCGGCACGGGGGGCCCGGTCCGAAGCGCGCGCGGCTCGGAAAACACTGCGGCTATTTTGTTCCGAGCCCTCCTGAGGGACTCGGGGCCCGTGCTGCGGGGAAGCGAGCCCCGGCAGCACGGCGTGAAACACAACCTGCCCCGTAACGCTCGCACCGCACGGAAACCGGCCCCGCGGCCCCGCTGCACGAAGGCGAGCGCTTGGAAAGCACTGCGAAAAGCAGGCCGGGGCCCTTTTCCTTCCCCAAAACACCAGACCCACCTCGCTCCTCGCCCCTACATGGGGAGAGAGGAGCCGGGAACCTGCTGCCAGAGCAGGGGCTGAGGGTTGCAGCGAGCCCCCGAAAGCAGAAGTGCTGGGGGGGGGCCGCCGTGCCGCGAAGCGCCTTCGCGCTCTGCGTGAAAGTGGGACTGTGGGCTGTGGTGGTCCCCAAAATAAATTACAGCGTGGTGAAGGGCACGGTGAGCCCAGAGGCACGGCAAGCACGGCGCTGCCTTAGGGGATGGGGGCGCAAACCGTGCCCGGCAGCTCCGAAGCCCGGCTCGGAGAGGCAGGACCCCGTGTGCCCCCGACCCTCACCGGCACAGCGGAGCCCCGGGGGTCGAGAGCAGGCCCAGCGATGCTGACCCCATCTCAGCCCCCAAAACCTCCCCTGGCCGTCGCCCTGTGCCCGTGACGTCCCCGTGCAGGCGGCAGCAGTGAGCGCAGGGACACGGAGCCAGCGCTGCCTTCGCTTTGGAAACAATACCGCGGCGCTCTGCGCCCCTCTCGAGCGCATTGCTAAAAAAAAAAGAAAAGAGAGAAAAGAAATAGCTCTTCTAACATGCGAAGGCCTGGCTCCTATAAACAGGATTTCTTCCGTGTCCCAGGCAGCGAGTGAATGAAACGCAGATGGTTGGACTTGGAACACCTCTGCGCTCCCAACCACCAAATTATCCCCCCCCGAAACCAACGCTTCGTGAGCTGGATGGAAACTGCGAGCGTCGAGCGGGCTCTGCCTCGCAACGAAGCCTCTTTTTTTCCTGCGGAGGCCGGCAGCAGGGCAGGGGCGATGCCTGCAGGTGGCCTGGGCACGGGGCTCAGCCTCTGCCCCGTCCTGGGGGGAGCTGCTGCCCTTTGGGAGCAGCCCCGGAGCACCAAGAGCCTTCCCCCAAATCCGGGGGCTGCTCCTCAGCTCCAAGAGCTTTCAGCCGTCCCTGGGACTGCGCAGAAGGAGCAGAAAGCGAACGAGCCACCTCCGAACCGCGGCTCCTATCGTGTCCAGCTGAAATCCCACCCCCCGCCCCCTCCAGAGGTTTCTGGGGGCACCCCCTGGCCCCCTTCCCACGCCCTCGCCTCTGCCGCTTGCAGCCCGTGCGACCGGCTCGGACCGTCTGCCACATCCAAAATAGCAGGCGGGGGCTTTCTGCACGCTATTATTATTTATGACCACACCGCGGGAGAGCCGGGCTGCGGTCACACGTCCCCAGCCCCGTGTCCCCCCCCCCTCCAAGCTGCAGGGGACGTGGGTGACACGAGCCTCTCCCCAGCCTGCCCTCCTCGGCAGATCGGTGTCAGTGACAGCTCAGGGACCGACTGCAGCCAGAAAAACCCTTTTTACGCAGCAGTCCCGTGTCCCCCAGCACCGCCGGCACAGGGGACGCCGGCTGCCACCTCTGAGCCGGGACTGGCACAGGGTGACTCGGCTCCGCCTGGCTCCGAAACATCCTGCTCTGGAAAAGCACACCCCGGCGAGGTGGGGGGGATGGTCACCGGGACCCCCAGGAGGAGGATTTTAGGGTGTCCCATATCGCGGGGTGCCCGCCGTGCCGCTCACCTGCGCTGGCCGGCCGCTGCGGCAGCCCCGGGGACACGGTGTTCCTCTGCAGCGCCGGCTGCTGCGGCGAGAGGAGCCGGGGGTCGGTGAGCGACGAGGTGACGAGGGACTGGGTGACCAGCGAGCTCCCCGGGTTGCTGAACTGCAGCGTGCTCTGGTTGGTCACGGGAACCGTCACCGGCATGGCGAAGTTCGGCGCGGGCACTGCGGACTGAAGAGAGAGCGGGAGGTAAAGGGGGGGCCGTCGGGCAGGCGGCGGCCGAGAAAGGGGCCGGATCCTGCCTCGGGAGAGGCGGCGACGTCCTACGGCTGAAGCGGGGGCCGCTTTGGTCACCCCGAGCCCCCTCGCTGCTGCCGCATGCTGCTGCCGTCCATCCCGGCGACTTGGGAACCCCAGCACAGGAGCCTGGACCCCCCAGGGAAAGCAGCTGGGGGTCCGCTCGGACACAGCCGAGCTTCGCCACCAGCCGCTTTGCCTCTCTTTGAGGCCACGTCTATTTATTTATTTACCCCTGGTGCCTGGCCATGTGTTCCCAGAGCAGCCCCAGCAGGACGTGACTCAAAGCATCACAGGGGGGAGCAGCGCCCTGGGGTGCCCCGAGGGGCGCCGGCACCTCCTTTTGTCCCACCGCAGAGGACGGGGGGACCTCACGAGGCCGTTCCCCATCCGTAGGTTTGGGACGAGCCCCCTAAGCCAGCACCGCTGCCCCATGGACACCCCGCAGCCCGGGCAGGCTCCGCTCGGCGCCGAGCCCCCGGTGCAGGCTGGCGTCCCCTCGTCCCCTCCGGGTGACACCGGGGTCTGTCCTGCCACCACCAGGAGCTGCAGGGCAGGAGGAGGAGGCGACCCGGGGCAGCAGGAGCACGGCTCAAGCCCTATCCTCGGCCGCGGGTCGAGGCCCAGTTTCACCTACCAGCGTCCCCGCGGGAGCCAGGCTCGCCGTGCTTATCCCATCAGCCTCTCTTATGTCACTGATTTGCTCTTCATTAACAGGAGCAGGCACCTGCTTAGAGGCTTTAGCAGAGGCTTTGCTAAAGTCCCACTTCAATTTGCCGGGGGCTGGCGCGGCACAGCACCCCGGTGCCGCCGGGCATCGCCGCGGGGCCCCCGGCTGCGGGGAAGGGCAGGGGGAGCGGAGCATCCCCCGTCGCTGTGCCCCGAGCGGGTGAATTCCTTTAGGGGGAGAGGAGAGGAGGGGAGAAGGGAAGGTGCTCGCCCAGCTGGCTGCTGGAAACCCTCCCGCCCGCTCAAGGGCATCCTGCCCTTCACAGATCCTGCAGCTGCTGCCAGCCCGCGCTGCCCCACGGCTCCGGGAGGCTCCGGGGCACCGGGCTCATCCCCTCCCAGCCCCGACGCCGAGCCCTCCCCGTGCTCAGCGCAGATGAGAAAAAGGAAAAAAAAAAAAAAAAAAAAAGGGGGGGTGTGGAGAGAGGCAGGGGAAGCAGGTTTTGTTGGGCGTGTGAACGCTGAAGCGGCGGCGTTGTGTAAGAAATCACCGCGAGCGCGGGGGTGCGCGGCGTGTCCCCGGGAAGGGGAAGGACGAGCTAACGCGGCGCGGCCTCGGCGACGCCGTGGGCAGAGCCGGGAGGGCTGGGGCCGGAGAGCGGCGCCTGGCCTTAACCCGCCTCCGGCCCCCGGCACCTCCGCACCCGGTGCCAGGTCCCCAAGGTGCCAGCACCCCGGGGCGGGGGGCGCAGCCGGGACCCGGGGGCGCGCGGCGTGCGTCTCTGGCCGAAATCTGGGGGAGAAGATGCACACGTGAGCCAAGCCTCGACCGGTTCTGCTCTCACCGAAAGCCTTCGCAAACGCGCTGCGGAAACGCAGAGGCTTCTTGAGCGAGCAAGGCTGCTGTTAGCGCCCCCTGTTAGTTCTCGTCACACACACGCACACGCACAAAACCACCGCAGCCGGTTAAAAAGGAGAAGCGTCGGCTTCAACCGCCGGCACCGCTCCGTCCCTGCCGCGCGAGGGGGTTTAGTCGGGGAGCCCGATGCCCTGCCGTCGATCCCCGGCGCCCGAATGCCACCCGCCGAACCGCGGCGGGCACGGGGAGCTCCCCTGGGGTCCGCAGGGAGCCGGGGGGCCGGGGCTGTGCCGCCCCCACCCCGCTCAAGCCCCAGCAAGGGCTGGGAACCTCGTCGCCGTCGTCGCCGCCGGGCGAGCGGCACCGGGGCGAAAACGCCTCGCGCTTTGGCAGCTGAGTCAGCAAAAGCAAGGGAGGTGGATTTCACAAGCCCCGAATCTCGAGAAAAGCCCGAATTTTCACTTGCGTGGGCTTGCGAGCAGCGCAGAAGGGCAGATATCGGGTTCTCGTGTTTCTTTTTTTTTTTTTTTCCTTTTTTTTTTTCTGGGGAGGGGGCGTGAAGTTTTCGAACGCTGCAGCCAAGCCCTTGAAAATTCGCCTCCGTCGTGCTCTCGGCGGCGCTGATTACGGCTGCAGCGGCTCGGGGCTAATCCCCCCTGCTCCAAGCCCTCGCTGCCTTGCCCTAACGACTAATTTGACACGCTCGCCCCCTCCCACCCCTGCCTCCTGACACAAATCCCTTCCAGCGCTGTCCCGATGCCACCCCGCTGACGGGCCTGGGATCACGGGGCTAAAACCTGCCTGGATTCCTGCCACGGCCGCCAGCTGCCCCGAGGGCTTGATGGATTTGGGGGGAATTAAGGCGGAATCGCCCAAACCGGGCTGACCCCGTCTGCTCCCTGCCGGCCCGGGGGGATCTCGGGGGGCAGGAGCCAGGGAAAACCCCTTTTCGGGGCCAAAAGGAGACTGGTATTTGGGGCTATTTGGGGTATTTGAGTCACCCTGGGGGTGCTGGAGCTGGCTGGGACAGGGCCCCCAGGGGCTGCTCCCACTCCTCCAGCTGGGAAACCGGAGGGACCCCGAGGGTCCCCGGTGCCGCCACCCCTAGGAGCCACTTTCCCCCTTTTTCTCCCCTATTTCCTGCCCTTTCGGGTGCATTCGGGGCCCTGGTGCATCGGCTCCCACGGCACAGCACGGCTCCGAAGCAAAGCCATGCAAGTCCCCCGTCACCTGGAGGCGGCCGGGGAAGGGGTCGGGGGGGGGGGCTGCAGGCCACCAGCTACTCACTGCGAGCCGGTAACTCTGCATCATTTTATCAAACTCCTCATCAATCTTTTTATATTTCTCCTCCGTCTGCGGGGTCAACGCAAACACTTCGTCCCCTTCCGGGCTCTCGCACTCCCTGTGCTTCTTGTTCAGCGCCTGTGACGTGCGGGGTGGGGTGGGGGGACACGGGGGTGTCGGGGAGGGAGCGGGGACGAGGTCGGGGGGCGGGGGGGGGAATCGAACAGAAGAAAAACAAAACAAAAAGAACAGATAATGAAGGCTTTCCGGCCACGGGGCAGGTACTTACACCGTATCGCTTGAACAGGATATCCAGATCCTCGCTGCCTTTACGGTATTTATCCTCCATCAAGGGGCTCTGGTCTATCGAGTCATCTCCGTCGGGCTCCGGGCTGTCACAGCCGTTAAAACCTTTCTTTCTTAACGTCTGCAAACACAACCGGGACACTTTGAGATCCGGGACTGCTGGGGGCAACGGGCAGCCCTCGGGGACGGGTGGCGTCCCCCCCCCAAAACGCCCCCCCGGCGCGCGGTGGCATTAAAAAGGGTCAGCGCCGGGTCGGTCCTAAGGGGGTTTTGGTGGATGGATGGAGAGAAACTTCCCGGATTTCATGTTTTTTTTTTTTTTTCCCTATTTTTCCTGACTGCGCTGGTGCTGAGTTCGGCCCCGCACCAGCTCGGATGCGTTTTTGTCACCCGGGGTCACCGCAGCGACAAGGAGGGGAAATAAACCCTAAAGGACGGGATGCGCTCTCCTGCTAGAAACACAAAAACCGTTATTACACGTAGGAAACCAAAACCAAAACCAAAAAAAAAAAAGGTAAAAAGCAGGCCCAGGCCCCGATCACCCCAGCACCGTTGCAGCGGCTTCGGGGTCCGTCCATTTCACGCGGGGTGGGCACGAAGACCCCGGGCAGGCTTTGGACCAAAAACCCCTCCGTCGTGCTCAGGAGCCGATCTGCAGATTGCGTTACGCAGGCACATTTAATCATTTTATTTTCAAAATACCAAAGGCAATTAGGCGTTATTATGGAACCGCCGCTTGCCAATTTTTTTTTTTATTATTTTTTTTTTTTTGAAAGTCAAAGCTACAGAATTTCCTGGAAGTCTTGGTCTCTTTTCATGCCAAATCCAGCAGGGGAAAAAAAAAAAAAGAAAAGAAAAAAAAAAAAAAAGGCCTTGACAATTCTCCTCTTGTCTTCCTAAACAGCAATAAACAGCTCTGTTTCGGGGCCAAAACATCCTGGAGCGGCTCTCCGTCTACCTGGGGGCCGTAGGGGCAGCGTGGTTTGCCCAAAAGTCGCTTTTTTTTCCCTGAAAACTCTGCGAATCTCCAGCCGAACCCCCCGCGTTGCAGCCGTGCCTCGACGCTTTCTCCATCACCCACCCGAGGCACTTCCCCGACCGGCCCGCTCGCCCGACAGCGCGGGGAATTCAGCCCCAACAGCAACGAAAACGAGCGGATTTGGACACGATATCTCGAAAAAGCGGCCCCATTTCTTCGTGCCTCCCTCGTGCCCGGCATTTTCACACCCGGGACTTGGCCGCGTCCTCGCCCTAGCGCCGCGGCGGCATCCGAAGCCCCGTTCGGCGCTGTCGTACCCCGAAATCCTACAAAATCG
Source organism: Anser brachyrhynchus (assembly GCF_964034855.1). NCBI lineage: Eukaryota > Metazoa > Chordata > Aves > Anseriformes > Anatidae > Anser > Anser brachyrhynchus. The sequence goes on along the minus strand of NC_137721.1, from coordinate 1,987,992 downwards.
TGCCATTTGTTGCCCTTTCCCCAGGGAAGGGCAGGCAGGGGCAGACGTGGTGGAAATGCCCTTTACTGGCACGGCTGGGAGCGAATCTCATCGGCGTCACCCACGGAGCTGGGGCTTGACCCCGAGGGCTGCACCGAAGGGGAGGTTCCCGAGGCTTTTTTTTGGTTTTTTTTTTTTTTTTTCTTGTAGGTTCCCGAGGATTTTTCCCAGTTATTTTGCTATTTTTGTGCGTGCCCTTGTTTGTTTTCAGAACGGGCCAGAAACAGCCCCGCGCTCCCGCAGCAAGGAAGGGACGGGTTCGCCTTTTTTTTTTTTTGGAAAGTGCTTTTTTTTTTTGCACGCGTTTCTTTTCCAAAACCTTTTGTTTCGCTGCTGCGGCTGGGAGACGGAAAGTTGAGCCCCTCTCCTTGCTCTGCAAAGAGTTTTTCCTCCGTCTCTCTCTTCCAGAGGCAAAGTGGAAAACGCCGTTCCGTGAGCCGTGGAAGCGATGAAGCCGGGTTTCCTCCAGATGTGTGCGGCGGGAGCCGTGCTGGGGAGACTCTCCGGTGTCTAATAAGGGCTGTGCCCCCCTCGCGGCTCTCCCACCTCTCTCCTCTCTGTTCACAAAACAGCAAGGAAACCCCCTCGCCCCCCTGGAGATCCCCTCCAACCGCGGTCGAAGCCCCCATCGGGGTCAGCTCCTGCTACCCTGCAGGAGGTCGCAGCCGAGCGGGACCCCCCCCTCTCCTCCTTTCTAAACCCCGCAGCCCAGAAGCGGGGCAGGAGGCTTTAGGCGATGCCCAGCTGCACCGAATCTGCCCCAAACTCCCACGATTTATTGCCCAAGCGGAGCAGAAAGTGCAGAATTACGGCTGCTGTCGCCTCGCCGGAGCGGTGCCACGGCCCCTTCCCTCTCCCCGGCCACTTCATGCAATTAGTCCTGCTGTAATTAACCTGCGAGCCCCACCGGGTTCGGTCCGCTGCTAGGGGGAAAAGCAGAAGGCGTGAAGAGAAAGGAAACCTTTATTTCACCGGGCCGCATCCAGTGGAAAACGCCCACTTCTCATTTCAAGCCCATCGAAGACGAACACCTTCGCATCGGGAATTTTTCGAAGCATGAAACCAGGGCAAGAAGGTCACATCCCCCCCCAAAAAAAGCCCTTTCCTAGGTTTCCTGCCTCATCCAGGAGCGGGTTTAAACCTAAGGAGGGTGAGAGAGCAGCAGGAAACCCGGAGCATGGAGAGGAAATGATGCTCGACCAGGATGCAGGATCCTTCCCCTAAAGGAGGGCGACCGGGATCCAGACTGTCCCCGGCTTCGGGGAAGGCTGGAGGGGGACCGGGACGGGGCCGCGGCTCTGAACCCACGCGAGCACAGCCCTGGGAAGGGGAATTAGGGAAGATGCAGCTCCCCTGGGACGCTCGGGGAAAGCAGGGGATTTGCAGCCTGACTTTAAGAGCTGGAGAGCCCCGGTCCCCCCGCAGCTCTGCCCCGTCCGTCGGGAGCTGGCACGTCAGCGGGGCTGCGGGAAACGAGGAGCGACAGCGAGAGCAAAGCCGGCGCGATCCCCGGCCGGGCGCGCACGTGGCACCCAGCGTGCCTGCCCGGGGGCCTCAGCTGTCCCCCGACCGATTAAGGAGCCCCCCCCCCATGCAGGCAGGGAGATTTTCTCAGACTTAAAAGCTTGCCGCAGCCAGGACTTGGCCGGGCGCAGAGCGGAGGGGCTGAAAGCCCTCCCGACGCAGGGGGTAAACGCGTCCCCAGGGAGCGCCGCCCCTCGCCGAGCTCTTTAATTTCGGGACCTTCCCACCCGGAGGCTTTTTGCTCCGAGGGTGCTCAGCTGCTCGCTCTCCTTCTTTCTCTTTCAAGGGGAGCAAGGTGAAATCCTCGCCTTGTTCCAAGCGCTGGTGCGAAGGAAAAGCCCAGATCCCCTCCGTCACGAGCCCGCGCTCGCTCCCCTTGCACCGGGAAAACCAACTCGAGGGGCTTCTCCCCGGGCTGCCAACGGCCCCACGGCCACCCCCAAACACCCGAGATGCTGCTGGGGGCTGCGGCCCTCCCGGGGGGACGGGACACGGGTGTCACGGCCACCTCCGCCCAGCCGAATCTCTGCTGCTCAGCCCCTCGCAGTCAGCTTCGGAGCAGGAAAACCCTGGAGCGGCCCCAGCCCTGCTCCAAGGGACGAGGACGGATGCTCGAGCAGCTTCAAACCTGCCCGAGCAGGATCTCCCTGCGCTCGGGAGCGGGTGACAGCAGCTCTGCGTGCCGAGCTGGGGCTCTCCTCCCCGCCATCCACCCGGATCCTTCCCCTCCCGACGCTCCTCTCTCCAGCTCTGGATGCAGATTCATCGTTTCATGTGGTGCAAACACAGAATTTCTTTGGGTGCCAAGGACTGCGTGTAACTTGTCGGCTTGGGAGTGTTTGCATCTTGGACCATAAGGGAACAGAGAATGCTGCCCAAAATGTTTACGGTATTTTTAGGCCAAGACAAATCTGTTCGACGCTGCGAGCTCCAGTATGAGCATCCTGGAGAGGCTGGGCGAGGAACCGCGGCTGTAAAACCACCGCGTGGTGCTCGGGGCGCTTCCCTGCCTGGGGACGGGGCTGTGCGCCTTTAAAAGGGTCCAGAAAAGGCATTTTGAACAATTTAAGGCTCAAGCGTGCGCGGGCAGGGAGGTCTCCAAAGGTCCACGGGGCGGGCAGGTGCTGCTGCTGGCGCAGAGGACGGCTCAGAAACGAGACGTTTCGGGGAGGTGCGAGAAAAAAAATAATAAAAATTCCGATTCGTGAGCTAGGCTGTGGGCTTTTTTTTTTTTTTTTTTTTCCCTTCACGAAATCAAAGCCTGAGGCTGCTGAATTGCACCGGAGAGATTCAAAGGCAGCAGTGACAGGTCCGAGCGGCGGGGGAGGACGATCCCCGCAGCGCTTCGGGGCCTCGCCGCGCGAGGTCCGAGCGGCTCCGTGCCGGGGAGCGCCCGCGCCCCCCGTGGCACCGCTCTGATCTGCTGCTGCTCGCCCGCCCCGAGTGCCTGATGGCTCGGCGGGTGTTGATGCCTGCCCGCCTGTAATGTCAATGATTACCCGGCCGGCCCCTTGCGTTTGTCTGAATTTGCCCAGGCGTAAACGGGAGCTGCCCACACGCGGCTCGCCGATGAGGAGCGAGGAGCACGCGGCGCCCTCGTGCCATCGCCGCTCTGTGGGGCGCCCGGTGAACATCCCTGAGCGGGGGTGGGACCAGAGGCACCCAAAGGTCCCTCCCAGCCCGAATCATTCGGTGAGGCAGGTCCTGGTGTCCTGCAACCCCACCGTGAGCACCTGGAGCAGCTTCGGGGGAACAGCGCCGGCTGCAGCCACGCGCCCAGCGCCGCAGCCCCGGGAGGTGCCTCCAAAACCACGCCGGGTTCGCCTGCGCCATGGGCAGATCCCACAAAGCAAATCCCAAAAGCACACCTCGCTTTCGCAGCCCTAAAACAGCCCCCAGCTCCGGGTGGCTTCCAACTCCGCCACCCAGAAGTGAGGATTTGCGCACGCTCAACCAAAAAGGCCCAAAATCAGCCCGGCACCGGGCGTTTGCGCGTCCCCCTCCCGGCCCCAGCCTCCTCCCGGCCCCGGCCCCGGCCTCACCTCGATGATGTCCGCGTTGGTCCGGCTCTCGTGGGGCTCGTTGTACTCGGTGTACTTGAGCAGCACCTTGTCCATGTCGGTGCTGGCGTACTGGAACAGCTTGTTGGAGTGGTTGAAGATGATCAAGGCGATCTCGCAGTCGCACAGGACACTCAGCTCGTAGGCTTTCTTCATCAAGCCGAATTTGCGCTTGGTGAAGGTCACCTGGAAGCAAGCGGAGAGGATTCGGGATGAGCACCGGGGGCGAAACCAAAGGGAAGGGCAGAGGGACACCTCCTGTCCTCGGCCCCCCACGGGGACCACAGCCCCAAGCTCTCCCCTCTCACCTCCCTCTTCCGCACGCTCACGCGGCCCAACGGATTCGTGCCGATGCCTATTTTGGGCTCGGCGCGAGGCAGACACTTCACAAGCACAGAGATGATTATCAGCATTGGAAATCGCATATTGCCAAATCAAGAGAAAAGAAATTTCAGCAAAATCCCCAGCAGAGCTACCATCTGTCCGGGGGCTGAGGGTTGTTGGGTTTTTTTCTTTTTTTTTTTTTTTTTTCCAGCCCAACGTTCATGCAGCACAGAGCTCTTCCTCGCTCGCCGCGGCCGCTTGGATGGCACCGGACCCCGGGAGCAGCGGAGCTTGGGCCAAGCGCCCCCCGGCACAGAAAAGGAGCGCCGGGAACAAAGCTTTGGGCCTTGGGGTTGGCCCCTCTGCGTGTCCCACTCTGCAGCTTGGCTCCTGCTGCCACCTCCCTGCCCTGCTGGTGACATTGCCGGGGCATCTCCCGCACCGCCTGCCCGGCCAGCAGGGTCGCCGCGGCCCTATCCTGCCCCTGCTTCCAACGAGGTGCCCCCTAACACCTCGACAGCCCCCAAACCCCTGCACCTCGTGCAGGAGAAGGCGGGGGGCCAGGAACGAGGCGGCCACAGCTGCGGGGAGCTGGGCACAAGCTCCAAACCCAAGCAATTCACAGCCCAAACCCAGCCCCACCAGGACCCTGCTGGCCGGGTTGTGGCTGGTTCACACGCAGATGCTCCGGGTGCCCTCAAGCAAACGCTGAACACCCCCCCTGTGAACCCTCCAGCGACAAACTGCTGGAGAAAGGCGCGATGCTTGGCCAAAGCTCCCTGAGCAAGAAGAAAAAAAGCAGGAACAAAAAGGAACAAAGAGGTAGGGAGGCTCCCGCGCCGCTCCGAGCGCTGCCCTTGCAGGTGAGGCAGCAGCCGGGGCACGGCCAGGGATCGCCGCCCGCGGGCACGGGAGGGCTCGACCCCGTTACGGCCTCAGAGCCCAACAGCTTCAGCTCGAAGCACGGGTGGACGAGCGTGGATGAGGATTTTGCTTCCACCAGCCTCTGCTTGGGGGAGTAAAAGAGCTGAGCCCGAGGCCGCCTGAGCCTCCCCGTCCACCCCGGCGCAGATGGATGGAGCGCGTCTCGCCCAGCCGGCGATGGCACAGCCCGGGGAGCCCCGGCGCGGGGAGCTGCCCACCACCCCCCTGCCATCTCCCGGGGATGATTAAGCATTAACGAGATTCAGCTCTAATCGCCTCACCCGCTGCTCCCCGCCACGTGCGCCTGCTCGCCCCGGTGCTCCAGCGGCTCCGAGCGTGCGCTCACGTGGCCGGCGTCCGCGCGAGCCCGGCCTCGCCGCGCGGCGAGACGCTCGAGGGCCAAGGGGCTCCGAACACCTGTGGGGAACCCCCCTCCTGCTCTGGGGGTCAGAATGAACCCGCATAATGAGCAGCCACCAGCAGGACCCAAAGCACCGAATAAACCCCCGTGGCTCTGCAGAGGAGGGGATGTTTCCCCTACAGGTGGGGGACAGGGCTCAGGAGCACCCCCCCGTCTCGGTGCCCCGCAGAGGAAAGCTCAGATTTGCCCTTTAACCAGCCCCATCGCGCCACCGTCCCCAGCACCACCGCCCCGCACATCCACCAGGAACCGGGGAGAGAAACCCCAAACCCAGCCGAGCCGAGCCGGGGGCCGGGGCGCACACGGGTGCGAGCCTCATCTCCAAGAATTAACCTTCTAAGGCTAAGAGGGTAATCAAATCTCATGCTTCGGGGCGTAAGCCGATCACCGAAGGGGTCAGGAAGGAATTACTGCCCCGCACAGCCCCGCGCCACCAGCGGCTTTTTGCCTTTCCCCTGATGCAAACCATATTGGCCGCTGCCAGAGTCAGCAGCCCGGCCCTGAAGGGCTGATGGTCTGATCTGTCGTGGCAAATCCTCTCCAGTAATTCCCCTAATGACATTAGTGACTCTTACTCGCTTTCCTCCCTGGGCTTTGGCTTCTGCTGTAATCCCGGTCTCCTCCGCACGGGCTCGTGGATGGCTGCTGATAGACCCGAGGCAGCAGCAGCCCCGGCGGGGACGTGGGTGCCGCCGCAATATTCCCCCTCTGCAGCCCTCTCCTTGCCAGGCTGCAGGATCCGGCCGGGCGATGCAGGCTGTGACCACAGGGCCTCCATTTGAGCTGGCTGCAGGGCAGCAGCACGAAACCCCGTGCGTAATCCAGCAGCCTCGGGCTCCGCGAACCCCGGAGCGCAGCACCGAGAGCGAGCCCTTCCCCGTGCCTGCCCTCACCCTGGTTTTAAGCCGGCTTCGCCGAGCAGCCGCGCACAAAGCGCCGGCACGGACATCCCCCACCTGCAGCAGCAGGAGAAGGAGGGGAACAAACGAGATGAGGCGAGACGGGGGCGTTGGTGAGCCCGGCGACCTGAGCCCGCGAAGCCGCTTCCCCGCGGGGCCAACGCCGCGGCACCGCCGGAGGCTCCGCGCCGCCCCGCAAACGCCTGCCACCGCCTCGGCTGCTGGCACAGAGCTGCCTCTTCCCCTTCCCGACGGCTTCTACAGCAGCGCCGGGCTGTGCCACCAAGCCCCGGGGTGACCAAACGTTCGCCCTTCGTTTCGGCCTCCCACGGGGCGCCGGTAAGCGGCTGCGCGCACCCAACGCCGGGCAGCGCCGGCGCATCCCTGCAGCAGCCCCTCGCGCCCCTGCGCGGTGCGGAACCGAGCAGCGCCGCGAGCGTTTGGGACCTTACCGAAACCATTTCACCCCCGGCCTGCCCCCCCAGCACCACCACGTAAAGCGACCCCGCGGTTTTCTCTCGTTTAGCTGCGGAGCAACAAAACGGCTCCGCGGATTTTGCCGCTTGCCACCTTTCACGCGCTAGGAACGCACACCGGGCCCACGATTTTGGGGTTTTCCTTCGGAAAAAAATAAAAAGCAGCAGGAAAGAAGCGGAGCGGGACACGCTGCGGCACCTGCAGCTGGAAGTCTCACAGCTACGGGGAAAAACACCGATGGATCCATCCCAGGGCAAAGCTGCTCCAGGAAAGCGCTGCCACTCCACCCGTCAGGCTCAGCAAAGAGAAAAAACGAGGGAAAAACTGTGGGTTTTTTTCACTCTGAGATACACGCCCGTGTTTTTCACGCATGCACACGCAAGGACGCGTGGCAGCGGCTTGGCTTCAGCCCAGCACAAGTCTGGCACAACAAGAAAAAAAAAAAAAAAGATCCCCGGGCAGCTAGAAGTTTTCAAGCGAAAAAAAAATAAAAATAAAAATTGTTTGGGTTGTTAGCGTTCAGAAAAATGGAGACTTGTTGTGGCTGTTTTTTGTTGGAAAAACCTCACGGAAAATGTCAAACGAAATATATTTTCTGCAAGGAGAAAAAAAAAATAGAAAAGCAGCAGCTAAGCGGAGAAGACGCTTTTCTGGAAAAGCACTTAGATGGAAATGGCACGAGCGGCTCCAGGACGCGGCTGCGGCCGGCCCAAGAAAATGGGGTTATTTGCCCCGTTTTTGGGTAACTGTCGCAAACGGCCTGAATCCAGCCCCAGGTGCCGAGCTCCGCCCGTCTCTTTGCCTTATGGGTTAGGAGAGAAAAGCACAGGTTGGCCCCAAGGGGGTGGAAATGGCGATTCTAGAAATGGGACCCTGGAAATATGTGAAAAAAGGGTTTTGGGGAGGGGGGGCACCCACCTGCCGGTTGCGCTCGTCCGTGATCCGCTGGATCTGGATCTTTTTTCTCCCCATCTTCTCGGGAAATCCTCACCGCAGCGGGGCGACTCGGCTCAGGGGAGGCGAAGAGGAGCCCCCTTTTTAAAAGGCTTTCATGAAAAAGCGTTGGGGAGGGGGGGAGGCGATGAAAAACGGACGGGAAAAAAGAAATCAACTCGAATCAAAGAGCGACGAGCCGCGGGGCGCTGCGCTCTCAGTTCATGGCACCCTCCTGCGCGGCCGGGTCCGGCGGGGCTGAGCCGTCAGAAACCTGCGGGGAGGGAGAGAGAAGGGAGTGAGACCCAAACCCGTCCGCGCCCAGGCTGTGGCCCCCCAGGACCCCCCCCCCCCAAGCACCAGGGCCCAGTTTGGGGACGAGGGACCTCGGCAGGTCTCCGATCCATCGCACGGGGTCGGGGGCGTCGCGTTTGTCCCATCTGGTCTTGGAAACCCCCAGGGACGGAGCCGGAGCACCGAGGGAAGGCAGGGAACCGGGGGGGGGGCACGGAGGTACCGGGGGGGCACAGCGCCGTCCCTCTGCGATCCTCTGGGATCTTTTTTTTCCCTCTTAATAAAGCCGTAAGCGGCGGAGCGGCGGGTGATTAGCTCGGGCCATTTCCATGCGGCTCCGATTCCCGCGTTAAGCTTCAATTTGGCATTTTCAGCTGTTTTTATTCGATTACTTTGAAAAAAAAAACGCGTAACCGGGGCACGGGAACCTCCTTCCCGGGGGCAGGGGGGAAGGAAGGTGGAGGGGGGGGAGCCGAGGCGGCCCCGAGCCCGACCCCTTTGGTGAAACACCGGGACGCGGAGGGGCGGCACGGGTGGACTTGGCAAAGCCAAGGGGCAGCGCTAACGTCGCGCTTTGACGCCACGGTGCCCCGTGCCAAGGCCCGGACGGAGGGAAAAGCCAGTCCCAAAATAGCCCCGTATCTGCCTCCGCTTGGCAGTCCCAAACGCTCTCGGTTTGGCTCCGGGAGGCACGATCCCAAAGCCTCCTCCCTGCCCCCGTCCCACCCCGCGGCCCCCGCCCCGGGCCCCACGGGGATTTTTGCCCCATCCTTTGCCTCCTCGCCGGGCACTGCCGCGACCCCAAAGCAGCCCCGACGCTCCCGCGCTTGTTTTTCGGGGTTCGTGGAGGCCTGTGAGTCACTCGCCTTTTTTTTTTTTTTGGTGCAATTATTCATCGTGCCTCGCGCTGAGCGGTGTCGGCACGGATCTGAGCACCAGGCAGGGGAGGGAGAAGATTTTCCCCACCGTTCGCTGCCTGGAGCAGGCGAGCGCTCAGGAGCCCGACTGCTCGGGGAGGCAGAGGACGACCAAAGCCCCTTTTCCTCCAAACCCCAGCGGGACGAGGACAGATCGCCCGTTTGCTGCTTGAATCTTTCCCACTTTGGGCACCAGTTTCTCTGGACGCCAGAGGCTGAGAAAGGCCCGGTGCCAGGGGTGCCATCGCCTCTCCGAGCGCACGCGCGGTACCCGGGCTGCGCACCGCGCACCCAGCACCGCGGGGAGGCGAGGGGCCGGCGCGAGGACCTGGGGAAGAGCACGAGGAGCTTTCTGCAAAGTTTTCTTTGCAGCTTCTCCCTTCGGAGCCGTTTCCTTCAGCTGGCCGAGAACAGGCACCTTCCCCAGCCTCGGCACCGCCAGCGGCAGGACGAAGCAGCAACAGCTCCGCATCCGGACCCGGGGCAGGCCGCTAATTCTTTCCTTCTGCCGCAGCGCTTGGACGGAGAAACCCTCCAAAACGACGGCGGGTTTGCTATCCAAACCAGAGAGGAACTCTCCAGCAGCAACAATAAACACTGCAGAACAACGGGCCGTAAATTTAAAGCGAGTGAAAGGAAACATATTTTAACGTTACTCGTCTGCGGGACTCCTTCACAGGATGCTGTCGCAGCCAAGAGCTCCGCGGCGCTCACGAAGCCGGGGCCGAGAGGAGCGAAGCCCAGCCCTGCCCCGAGCCTTGCTCGTGCTTCTCTCACCAAAACCACGCTCCCCTCCCCGAGCCGCAAATAAAACCCAGGTGTCCCGACGCAAATCACCTTTCTCAACCACCAGACCGCATTCCTTGGAGCCTGCCCCGGCCGGATGGGGACGGCGCGTCCCGGCCCCGTGCTCGCCCACGCCGCCCCGAGGACGCTGCTCCTCCTGCTCGTCCCCAGGGGAGAGGATCCGGAGCCGGCACCGAGGAGGAAAACGCCAAATTCGGGGCTCCGATAGGAAAAGGGAAGGGATTGAGAGCAGCACAGCGGCGCTTGCTGCTCTCCAAGCTCACCCACGGGGAGGTTTTTAAACTCACCCCTTTTCTCTCCATGTTCCTGGTGGGGTTTTAGGGCGTTGCGGGGTTTCTTTTTCCCCCCGAGGTATTTTTAAACCCAGGTATTCTTTCAAGCTTCCTGGCCAGGTGGCTGTTTCAGAAAGCCCGACCACAGGCTCCGCTTTCTGAGCAGCATCTGCAGGCACAAGGAACGCGGAGCGAGCGCCGGGTCCCACCCACCGCATACCTCGCCGGCGGGTCCCCCTCCTTCCCTGAAAATCCTTTCAGCCCCCAGTCGGCCACCCCAAAGCACCGGGGTCTCCCACCACCCTCCGGCACGCTCAGGGGGGGCTCAAACACCGGGACACACGTTCCCGAGCACCCAGGGCTCGGGACTTTTAAAGAGACTTCAAACTCCTCGATAACTTGTAACGCGCGGGGCCTCGGGCGTTTTAATTCCGAGTAATATCCCCGATGACCCAACCATCTTTTTGGCCTTCTGAGACAGCAGCTCCTCGCTCCTCAGCCTGGTTTTCTAAGGAAACGAGGCTCGCTCCATCGCGGGACGAGGAGGCACCGACCCCGTGTGCCCACCAAGCCCAGGGGACGTCGCCGTCCCCAAGCCACGGCACTCCGGGCGGAAAGCCCAGCCTTTAAAAGACACCGGAGAATCCCCACAGCCCTAAAATTCAGCCCGGCAAATCACGGGCACCCGGGAATTGCTGCGAGGATCAGAGGGACCCAAAACCCCGGGGGGAAATTTGGCATTGCCCCCGCGAGCCGCGCTGGGACGGGGCCGCATCCCTCCCACCCGGCACCCCCTCGCGCGCTCGCACCAGCATGACTGTCACGGCAATTAACACACATGCCAATTAACTGCGAGCAGGTGCTGGTTAACTCTGTGCTGAGTAATTCATACCCGGCTCCAAGCAAATTGCTTCAAATTGGAGAGACGGGCGAGGGAGCAGAGTTAGCATTTTGCAAATGGGGGAAGAAAGGAGAGGAGCAGAAGCCTCCCAGCTGGGAGGTGTTTGCACAAAACAAGGAGTTTGGGGGTGCTGAGCCCAGGAGCCGGGGAGGCGCGAGAGCTGCCATCTCCCCCGAGTCTTTATTCCTGCAGTCCTGACCCTTTATACATATTTACAGCCTATTTTACCGATTTTTAAATGATTTTCCCTTGGCGCTGCACGAGCAGCGGGGTCCTTCGCGCCGTCCCCTTTCCATCCCCACCAAAGAGCCCCGCGTTTCCCTAGGAGCGAGCGGGGGCTCTCAGGGTCTCACACCCACTTTTTGGGGCCGTTTTGCTATTTTTGATGCGCTTTTATCGCATCCCCTTTTCGTTGCCTCCTCGCCGAAGTCAGCCGCACTGTGAGCTCAGCACAATGTCAGCTCCAATAAACCAAGCGCCGGCCGTGCAGCTGTAAAGGCAAGATCAAAACGGCGAACCCCAAAGCCCTCGGAATAGGAAGGCAAAGGCAAATAATCGTATCCTTTCCAAAAAAAAAAAAACCAACAACTTATTTTCCTTTCAAGTGCTGCCCGCTCTGTACTTCTGCGTGGCCTTGCCCTTCCCGGCGCGCTCACGGATCCACGCTCCCCGGGGCGCCAGGGCAGAAATCCGTGGTGGAAGCAGGGTGAAAAGTGACAGCAAAATCTGGAAGGAAATTTGGAGAGGAAGGAAAAGAAGAAAAGCGCCCCCCTGGGAAGAGGCTGGAGGGCCCTGCGCTGCTCAGCTGGTGGAGGAGGTGAACGGGAGGGAGAACGCCTGCCAGCGGTGCAGAAAATCCCCAAATTAAATCCAAAATTGAATCCCAAATTAAAGGGAGAAAGGCTGTTTCCCACCTCCTGCGAGGCACGAGGAAAGGAGAGTCGCTGCAAGCCGCAACATGGAGGCACCAGCGGCCGTGGCCGGTGGCAGGGGCCAGGCACGGGGAAGCACGCCCCGAAATAAAACCACAACGGCCAAAAGCCAGCGCCTTTTCCACCCCAGCACCACCCGCTCCCACAGCACAAAACCACCCTTTAACGAGGATTTGGGGGAATTATCCCCAAGATGGGCTTGTCCCTGCTTGGCATCCTTCGAGCCGGGGCATCCGTCCCCGGTCAGGGCAGGGAGGCGCCGGCGCTGTGCGGGGACCAGCGCGGGGCCCCCCCGGTGCCAAACCCGCAGCTTCCCCCGGGAAAAGTCTGGGAGACGCGACGCAGTGCCCTGAGAGCAGCCTGGCGGCACCCCCCCGGGCTCTCTCCCGTGGCAAAAGAGCCCTAAAAGCACCTGCAAATGAAGCAGCAAAGCGCAGCCGAGGTGTCCAAGCCCCCAGCATCGCACGTCTTGGTCTCACCATGGCACGAACCGGCGGCGGCGGCGCGGGGCTGCACTTCCACCTCCCAAGGCTACGGATTGCGCTCGGGTCACCTCTTGAACCTGACTGTTTAGCTGCAGTTCTTGCCTTCCTGTTTCCTTTTCTCGCTGACGGCTGGGCCGGCCTTTTGTGCCTTAATTGTTGTTTTTTACATATCCTCTACGCTGACACCAAGGACTTTTCATTTCCTCCTTGCCGGCTTCGGGATCCGCGGGACCCCGCTTCCTTCTCCCGCGGGGAAGGGGGGACGAGAAGCCCCCAGCGCTAACGCACGGCGCTGGCGCTCAGCTGGCACCGCTCCTCCTCCTCCTCCTCCTCCTGCAACGTCGCCGCTTCGTGCTCGCCATCACCTCCCCAGCGAGCCATCGCCCCGCGCGGGTTCGCCCAGGACGGTGGCACCGGGCAGGACACGGCCACAGCTCCATCGGGCACCGCGTGTCCGCGCGCCCCCGGCCCCGCCGCGCGCCGTGCGAAGGGCTAACTCACCAGCTCAGCATTGTTTAGCACCTCTTTATCTCCAAACCGAGATCAAAACCGCACAAACACGCTCGAGTCTCCTCCAAAGCTTCTATTCTGGTTTCAGGATGATGCTATCTGGGTTCCTGTGCCGAGCCTCCAGATGCAGGCAGGGGGAGGGGAGAGGAAGGCGGCCGAAACGCGGCTCCGGAGCAAACCTGGCTCGGAAGCACAGCTGCAAGGCTCGCCCGAGCCCTCCCAGGGGCCGAATCCTGCTCTTGGAGCAGGTGCAGAGCCGACGCGATGCGGCGAGGAGCCTGGCAGCGGGCGGGCGGGCAGGTCCCCCCCGCGCACCCGGCGCCCGGTGCGCGCAGCCGGAGCAGCGAGCGCCCAGCTCGGGCGGGTTCCCGGGGGGGGGGTGCTCGGCAAAAAACGGCCCCGCTGCCGGTGCAGGATCCGTCCCACCAGCTGCAGGTACAGACCTCGGGAGGCTCCAGAGAGCGGAATCGAGGCTGGATTCAATCAGGCCCCCGAGGAATTTGAAAAGATACATATATTCCTGACCCAGATTCAGGCGTTCTCTGGAGAAAAGCAGATGCCAACCGCACCGCCGGCTCCGCCGAGCTGTAACAAAACCGCGGGCCGTGCCAACAGCGGCCGAGCCCGGGGAAAAAAAAGCACAGCCCTTAAACGAGGCTGGAGAAGCAGCGTTCACGGGGGGAGCGGCTTTAGAGGATTTGGGGAGAGCATTAACCAGGGGCACGCTTTCTCTTCCCCTGCAGCTCCTGCGCTCGTCTGCGCCAGCGTCACACCGGGCGCGAGGCGAAGGGGCCGCGGCGAGCTGGGGGTGCCCTCACGGCCCGCGGCCGACCACGTCCCTGGGGTCCCCTTCTCACCCTCCCCATGCCACCAGCACGGCCGGAGCCGACGGAGGCTCGCGGCTGCCCACGCCGCTTAAATGGAAAGGACACGGGGGAAGGAAGCAGGGAGGGGGCCCCCCGGACAAGGTCAGCGGTACGCCCGCGGTCCTGCTCAGCGCTGGCCAAAAGCCAGAAGCCACCCAGGGACGCTCGCGCTGTGCAAAGGCGAGAAGGCAGCCGCTGGGAGGAAGCACCCGCGGGACCGGGACGCCCCCCGAGGAGCCACCCCACGGGGACAGGGCAGGGGACCATGGGGCGGAGGCGTTGCGCCAGGCAGAGCTTTGCCAAGCGACCTCCGAAGCGCCCTTGGGCACGGGACGGGTTTCGCCGCCGCCACAGCCGTCACCTTGAGCGGCACGACCTTGGCGGTGGCATCCCTGCGGTGGTGGCATCCCCGCGGTGGCACCCACACGATGGCACCCCCGGAGGTGGCACCCAGCCCTCCCGGGCGCTGTCGGGGCCGCGGATGGTGCCGGGGAGGGTCCCGCGCCCACCCCGCGCGCCCGCCGTCACCTGCGATGCCGGAGTCCCATCGCGAGGCCGCTTCGCCTCCCTCCTGTCCTCCATCCGTCACCAGCTCCGGCGCTGGGGAGCGGGGTAATTTTCCCTCGGCACTAAGTACAGTTTTCTAAATGAAGGGAAGCGAGAGCCCATTATCCGGCTCCGTCGCCCACCCCCACGGCTCCCTGCAGGGCACGAAATAACCACCTGCCAGCTCCCCGTAGCCATGCGCCGCGGCAATGATATCGCAGCTTCCCCTGTCACTATTGTCAGAGCAAAATTTAGATACCTGGTAATGAGGAGGTTTAATATGACAGATGAGAGGTTGACTCATTAAAAAAAGGCAGAGAAGGAGAGGGAGCTGAGTTAGGGGATGGATCCTGCGCTCCGAGCCCGGATGGAAAGCGGGAGGCTGTCAAATCGTCCCCGTGCCGGGGGGGGGAGCAAAAGCAGGGCTGGATCCCAAAGCAGAGCAAGAGTGGGGAGTTTGGGTTGAGGACGTGGGGAGGAAAGGGGAGGAATGGGGAGGAAAGGGGATGGGTGGGGAGGAAAGGCAAGGAATGGATGCGGAGGAAAGGGGAGGAATGGGGAGGAAAGGGGAGGAATGGATGGGGAGGAAAGGGGATGGATGGGGACGAAGCGGCTGCAGTTTTGGGGTCACCCAGCCCTGCTCCCCCCAGGGCAGCTCAGGCCCTGCACCCGGCGGTGGCGACGCTTCGGTGTTTCGCTTTGAGGTTTTCTCTCTCGAATGGGAAACGGTGCAGCGCCGCACAAACGAGGGGTGGGGGAGCTGAGGCGGAGCGGCGCCGCGCGGCGCCAGCGCCTGTTACGGTAAGCGCCGGGCATCCGCCGCGAGAAGGGTGCAGCAGGGACCCAAACCTCTGCTCCTGAGGGTGCACCCCTGGGTGCAGCCCAGCGAGCTCCGACGGCCGTCGGAAGGATGCTGATGGCTCGAAAATCCCAAAATACAACACGCCTGACGGGCACCACCCCTGCCTCCGGACCCCCGCCTCGACCAGGACACGGGAGCGCGGCTCCGCACCGCGATTCTGCAGGGGGAGGAGGGCGAAACCTGCCCAGAAGGAAAGTCTGGGGCTCTCCAGGAGTGGGGCCGGGTTTTCCCCCCGCGGCAGCGAGGACAAATCTCTCCCCAGGGTGGGTTTTACCCAGGGGAAACTCCACGAGGCCCGGCTACTGTTGCTGCGCCGTGCCATCCAGGAACGCAATGGGAACGCAGAGCTTGCTGCCGCGCTGGATGCCCGTGGGGCAGAGCGCGCCGGAGCATCCTCAAAAGGGATGGGGGAAATCGGGCAGCAGCACTGGGAACATCCAGGGCCGGGTTTGCGCCTCCATCCCAGCCACCAGACCCCATTCTCACGGCACAAGTCAGCCCGAGGCACGTCCGCTCGCCTCCCCGACCGGTTCCAGCCCCAAACTCTGCTCCCCAGCCCCTCGGTGGAAGCCTTCCACCAGACAGAGCTATCTGGGGAGTAAAGGGAAAAAAGGTCCACGCGCAGCCCTCGCCCCTCGGGGCGAAGACGGCGGCACTGGGGGTGAGGATCCGGCCCCGGCTCGCGGAGACAGCTGGCCGTCAGCTGCTGCCGCTCGCTCTCAAGTGCCCCGTTCCCATTCCCATTCCTGTTCCCGTTCCCGACGCAGAACCTGTCCTCCCCGCCCCACGCAGCTGGCCCTGCTGCAGGCGGTGACCGGGGCCGAGCCGGGCCAAACTGGAAAGCCAAAACCAAACCGAGCCGTGCAGGGTCCCCGCGCCGAGGGCCGCCGCCGGCTGCGCCAGCCGGCCCCGCTGCGGTGTGTTTCCTATTAGTGGGGAAGGCAAACGTGGAGCTGCTTTAACCCCATCCGCGTCCCACGGCCCTGGAGCTAATCCTTGGGTTTTGAAAAGCTTTTGGGTTTGTTTTTGGCACGTTTACATGGCTGCTTGCGCTCCGAAAACGCCCGTCCCCATCCCTCGCTGGGGTGTCCCCGTGACTTGCTCACGCGCACGCCCACGTCACATCACGCCTCTCCCCGAGGGCGTTCGGGAAATGCAAATAACCCCCAAAACAATGCAAATAACCCCAAAACTCCGTGAGGGATGGGCGGCCGGGCTACGAAAAGCCTCAGCACGCCGCGGGGCCTGCAGTTTCGGCCACCCCAGCGAGCCGCGGGGGCGAGCGCGAGGAGATGCCCGGCCCGGCGGCGCTGGGGACGCGGGCCGCAGTCACGGCCCCGTGAGCCCGACGCCGCCCGCGCTCCCGACGCGTTTCCTGGCCCTGCCAGGAATAGAAAGCAGGAGCCTGAGTCACCGCCCGGCCCCGTGCCCGTGCCCAGCTCGCCCCCGAAGTCCCCCAAACGCGGGGAAGCCGCGGAGATGCTCCCGCACCCGGCGGGGGCACCCGCGGGACCCGAAGGCAGCCGGGAGCCCTCGGGGTTGCACAAGTGTTGTGGGTGAAGGACAGTCCCAGTGGGGGAAAGTCCTCGGAAAAGGGAAAATAGGGGAAAAAAAAAAAAAGAAAATGCGGCCACAAGGCGTTTTTTTTTTTTCTCTGCAGGCTTCCAAATTGGGGGGGGGGGGAGAAAACGCGTGGTTTTCAGGAGGAACAAGTTGGCGGGTTGAAGTTAAAGCGTTTCAGCCAAAATTTTGGCTTAGGAAAGGGGATTTAAAAATAATAATAAAAAAAAAAAAATTAAAAAAAGGGGTAGAGCAGGAGGAGGAAAGCACTCTCCCAGCAGGCCTGGAGCAGGTAGCGGGACCCAGGTTTGGTTTCCAAAGGAGAAGATCAGGGATGGGACCCGCGGCCACAAACCCCGTCCCCGAACGGTGCCAAACCCAGAGCGAAGACCCCGCAGAGCCCCCCCAGCACGGGCTAAATGTTGGGTTTTAGCCCAAATCGTGGCGTTTCTCACCCACCCCACGGCTGTCGCCACCAAGCTCTCAGTGGCCACAGAGAAGCCTCTGAGCTGGTTTTGGTCCTTCCCCAGATCCTCTTCCAAGGGCGGCGCGCTAAAGAACTCAAAGAACTAAACAACTAAAACTCGTCCTAAAAAAATCCCCCCTCCTACAGGCTGTGCACCTAAATTTTCACGGAAATGGATCTTAAAATTCCTACTGGTATTGGCAGAAGTATTACTGGGGTGATTCGCTCTAACCCAGGCCCACCCAGGATCAGAGCAGTCCCGGCCCCAAAGCCGTGAGGAACCCCGAAGAAGGGCAGGGGCAGAGGCGTCCGTCCCCAAACCCCTGGGGTCCCTGCGTCCCCACACCAGGAGATGGTCACGGGAAATCCCCAGGCTCGGACACCTCCGAGACTTCTTATTTTGGGGGGGGGCAAGCCCACAGCTGAGAACCCTCCACCTCCGCTGGTCACCCTCAGCCCCCTCGGACGGCACCATCAGCCGAAACCCCTGGCGAAACCACCCCACTCCTCCTGCACGCCCAGCAGCTGGGGAAATTTGGGCACAGCACCGCCAGCACCGGCCCCTTTTGGACCCCAATTCACCTCCCTTCTGCCCCCCCCCCAAAAAAAACAACCCTGGAGAAGCCACGCCGGCCGGCCTCAAGCATCCCTGCATCCCGCAGGGCCAAGCCCCTACCCCCAGAGCCTCCGCATCCGCTGGAAGGAAAGGAAATTTTGGGTCCCCCCCCCCAAAAAAAAGGCCCCCTCCCCGCCCCGGGGGGCCCCGACCCGGGGCAGCGCCGAGCAGGAAGGTGTTAAAAAACCCCAGCACCGACCTCAGGGGGAACCCCCGGTAAACAAGCGCGCCGCGGGCGAGTAAATAGGGTGGGCTGCTCCCCGCTCGGCTTCCTGTTTGCTTTCGCAGATCCGGGCTGCCACGGCCACCGCCGAGCACCGGCCCCGGGGTCCCCACGGCGCCTGCGAGCCCCTGGGGTGAGTGGGGTCCCCCCCCCCCCCCCCCCCCGGCACCTCCTGCCCGAGCCCCGTGGAGAGGGGACAAGGACGGATCCGTCCTGTGCCATCGCTCAGCGGCCCCCCGGGGCGCTGTGACGATGGGTGGGGGGCAAAAGTGGCCCCCCCAGGCTGGGTTTTTACCCGTGTTACCCAAGCAGCCGGGCTCTGAGCGCGTTTTCCTACAGTTGTTGGGGAACTCCCGGCTCTCCCATCCCAATCCCACAAGCGAGCCGCGTCCTCCCCCCGTGCCTCAGTTTCCCCCTCCCCGTGCAGCTGATCTCTCCGACATGGGACCCCCCCACAGCCCCATGCACCCCAAGTCGTGGCTACGTGGGGCTAACGGGACGCTGGAGCTGTGTGCCAGAGCAAACGGGGGTGTAGGGGAAGCAGCCCCCCCCCCCCCGCCCCGGCACAGCGGGGAGGCTGACGAGAGATAAGGGCTGTAAATCCCGTAAGGTGATCGGGGTGGGGGGGCCCCGAGCTGTTTGTTTGGCTCCAAACCCTGCGCCCGCGCTTAACGGAGAGGGACAAAACGGGGAAAAAAAAATAAAAAATAAAATAAAAAAGCAAGGAGGGAAAGAAAAAAAAAAAGGAGGAAAGTGCAGCACACGCTCCACGACAACAACAACAGAACTCCAGAGAAAAAGGAGCTCGGGGAGGAGGTGGGGGGGGCAATAAAAGGAAACCCAGTTGGGCTGGCAGGGTTTTTAAAGCGACGCCTGTTTTAAAAAAAGCAGCTGCTAATTTTAACTCTCCAGTGGAAAGAGTGAGCGGTACTTACAGGAGACAGCCTGGCTGCGGCCCTTCCACGTCCGCGGGGCGCTGGCGGCCGGGAGGAAGCGCGGGCCGGGGCGCGGGGCAGGGGGGGCCGGGGCAGGGGACGCAGCCCCCGGCCGGAGCCACGCGGCCAGGGCAGTGGTTTTGTGCGGCAGGGCTGGCTCTGCCCCCAAAGACGAGGATTTCCCCCCCAAAAAATGTTTTTCACCCCCCTTCTCCCCCCGGCGTCAGGACGCCCGCGGGTTCTGGCACCCGGAGAGGCGTCGCTCGGCGCCCCCGGAGCTGAAAGGAGACCTCAGGCTGCGGGGCTGGAGGCATCGCCCTGCCAATTCCACCTCTCCTGCGGGACGAGAAGGGCACCCGGGGGGATTGTGGCGAGACCCTACGGCTTTCCCAGCGCCCCCCTGCCCCGTGCCAAGCGCGCCGGGCGAGGGGCCGCTCGTGGCTACGGCACGGTGGGATCCCAGCGGACGCAAGCCCAGGCGTCTAGCAAAACTAAACCTCCAAAATTCATAAAAAGAACGCGGCGCGACGCCCGAGCCGGACCCGGCAACCTCAGGTCTCTTCCCCGTCAGAGGGAAATCAGCCTTTCGCTGCAAAATCCCATCGAGAGAGAGAGAGGCAGGCTGGCACGGCCCCTGCAGCTCGTGCACGCGGTACCGGGCACGTGATTTCCTGAGCGGCGATACGACTGTCTTCAGGACACGGAGGAGTCGATTCCTTTAAGGTCACGGTCCCTAGAAGAGCTCCTGCATCAGCCGTGCTCAGGCCGAGCGAGGCTTTCCTGGTGCACCGCAAATGGGGCCGGAGCCGGGCACACAAAATGCCTATCGACCGCGGGCACCGAGCGCCACGGGACGCGAGGACGTGGCTTCGAGGGGATAAAATCGCCCGGCGCTGGTCGCCGCACGCTTCCGAGGCTGGGTCGATAGCGCCTGTGCCATTGCTCCGCTCCTGTCGCTCGGCGAGCCGGGGGGGGGACGAGTTTCAAAGCAGCCCCCCGAAAGGTGTTTTCGGAAGCCACCTCGCCAAGAGGCGAGCTCGACGTGCTGCCGGCCGTGGAGGCGCGGGGATTGCTGAGCTGCTCCTCCCCGGCTCCAAACTCAGCGCCTGCACCACCGGCGGCACCTCCGGCCCCAAAACCGAGCGCTTGTGCTGGCGTAAAATACGCAGAGACACCGGCCCAGCCGCGTGCGCTGCCTCCAGCAGCATTTGGGGACGAATGAAGGCTTTTAGAGGGAGAACCCGCTGCTGCCCGCCAGCATCCTGAGCGGGGCAGGGGGTGCCTCAGGACCGCGGCGCTCAGGAGCCAGCCCTGTCCTCACCCAGCCCCGCGCCGTGCCCCCAGGCTCGCCACGTCGCTGTCACACGCGGCAGGACGGGGGGGGGGCATCGCCCGACGCTTCGCCTGCCCCCATACGGCGGGGCCCGTCCACCGCTTCACCCCGCGGATTTACGGCAGCAGGAGAGAAGTCCTTGGCCCCGACCTTGCAGGGAAATGGCCAAAGCTCTTCCCATCTCCCAGCCCCAAGCCTCCAAACAGCTCACCTGCCCCCTCTCCGGCGCTAAAAAGCCATCTCAAGCCAGCAAAAGTGCTTGCTAAGCAGAGGGAAGAGAGTCCCCTCCTTCCAGGAGCTGGGCTCAGATTATTTTTAAAATCTTTCCTTTTATTGATTGGAAGAGCAGATAGGGAACATGCATTACACGAAACCAAAGATTCCGCACAAGCGAGGGACGCGGCTTCGGCTCTGCCACAAGCTCGTTACAGCCAGCGGAGATGCAAACATTTACCGTAACAGCAATAAAGAGGCAAAGAAGGTCAGGAAGGGAGAGCGCGCAGACACCGAGCCCTTTCTGAGCCGCACCGCAACGCCCTCCCTCCGCCCTTATTTCTGGGGAAGGCGAGGGGACAAAATAACAGCGGCTTCTGCCCGCAGCTCTCGTCCAGCCGACTGCCCTGGGACAGCCTTGCCCACAAAATTCCCTGCCACGGGGGCCGGAGGCGCTGCCAGCCCCGACCCACGCCGCCGCGTGCCCAAGCGGCTGCTCCAAGGAGCGCGGCCGCGGCGCTCAGCCCCTCGGGTGCCCGCTGCAAAAAACTGGGACGTGAGCTCCCGGCGAACGCGGGGCCGGGGGGGGGGAAGATGCTCGTCCCGTGGAAAGCAAATCTGGGAGGAAAAGGTTTTTTCGCCCTCCCCCGTACCTGCTACGCGGACTCCTGCATCTTCGGCTCCTGCCAGCCGAGGAGCTGCGGCCACCGCTCGTCAGTCAAGCTGCAAGAGAAAAAAGGGAACGGCCGTGAGGCTGAGGGGAGGGAGGCAGCGAGCAGGGCACGGCACGGCACGGGGGTCCCCTCCCGCGGTGACCCCGCAGCCGGACCGGGGGCAGCCCGCGCGGAGCCCCGGGGAAGCAGCCGAAAGCCCTGAGCCGAGGAGGCGTCGGTGCCGGGAGGTGGGAAGGGGCACGGGCGAAGGAAAAGGGGGACATGAGCAAGGTGAGAGAGATGAGTGTAAGGACAGCGGGGGGAAAAAAGAAACTGAGAAGAGCCCGGGAATGAAAGCAACCATAAAATCCAAGTGATCATTAACCCAGGGCAGGGGCAAGCGGCCGCTCCGCGCGAGCAGGGCGCTGCGGCACGGCGCCGGGGCTCCGGCACCGACTTCCCCGTTTCCCTGCAAAGCCTCGCGCGCGCCCGCCGAGGAACGGCACCGACCTGCAGCCCCGGGACGCTTCCCCCCCCACCCGGGGAACGCAAGCGCGCGAGCTGGGCCAAAGGCGGCCCCGGCGGGGAACCGAACGAAGCGGCCCGGGAGGAAGCGCGGCGGCGAAGCTCATCCCACTCGTGACTCAGAGGCCGGCCGCGGAGCCGACCCACGCGCGGCAGAAACGGGCTCGCAGCCCACTGCTGGTCACTCATTTACCAGCTCGCTTCCCGGTGCGGCCGCCGCCGTCCTCCAGGTGACGGCAGCTCCGCCCGCGGCGGGCGAGGGGTAGCGCCGCAAGGGGAAACTGAGGCACGGCGAAGCGCGCGCGTGGGGCCGCGGTGGCGCAGCGCGCGCGCCTGCACTCCTGAGCTGAGCTGCAGCCTCTCCCCCCCGGCGCCTGCGAACCAAGCAAGGAATTGTGCTCGGCTTTCCGGCGTCCGCGTCCTCCGCTTCGACCACAAAACCAGCCTTCCTCTCCCCGGCCGCCTCCCCCCTCCCACGGCCAGCTCATTTCCTGGCATTACAAAATTCAGCCCCAACAAAGAGGGACCCAGGAGCGCGCGGCTCGCACCGGGGCTGCGCCCGCCCCGGCCCCCCCCCCCCAGAAATAAAGGGGGAGCTGTGGACGGAAGGATGTGGACGGAGGGGTCCTGGGGAGACCCCGCAGCAGCTCCCGGCCACGTCTTTGTCCCCACACCACGCAGGACGGGGCCCTGCGGACAGATCGGCCGCAGGATTGCCAGCCGCAGGACAGACGGACGAGTCTGGATCCTTCACCTCTGCAACGGGAGAGCACCGGGGACGGGGGTGCCGAGTTCAGCCTCTCCCCCTGCTGCACCTGCTGTATCGAAAGAGCTACCGGCCCGACCAACCTGGGGGCCGAGCACGACCCCCGGGGGCCACCCCTCGCTTTCTGTTACCAAAAAGAGCCGTGTCCTGCCACGCCGGGCGGCAGGACGGACAGACAGACGACCAGCGGGAGCTTCGCCCTGCCCTTTCGACCCGCGCGTCTCCTTTCCGCCTCATTTCAGCTGCCGGCCCCGGGGGGGGCCCCGGGGCCGCTGCCGCCCTCGAAGCTCGCCGCCCGGCCGGGTGTCACCGCAGCAGAGCCAGGCGTCACCCACAGACCGGGAGGGTGTGGGTGGGGGGCACCAGCGGGACCACGGCACCACCCTCGCCCCGGGGGCTGCGCCCAAGCCCCGACACCGGGCTGCGAGGCGTCCCCGTCCCCATCCCGCCCCGGGCGTGCGCACCGAGCCCCCCCTTCCCAGGGGTTTTCTCCTTCCCCCGGCCCCCCGGCGAGGCTCGAGGCGCCGCCGCCTTGCAGAGCCCCGTGCTCCGGGCGGCGAGCTGGGTGGAGGACGTGCGAACGCGGGGATCGGGCTCTGCGCTGCCGCTTTCGGCTGCCGGCCGGCCCCTGCCTGCAAAAAGAACCGAGGAGGAGAGCGCATCGAGCCCCCGCGGGGACCCCGCGTGCGCCCACCGGAGCCTGGAGCCGTGCCCGTGTGCCAGCACCTGTGTCACTAGCACAGGCGGCAGCACCGGCGCTCGGCCACTGTCCCCAAACGGTGGCAAAAAGGTGGTTTTTTTTCCCCCCTGGGGGAAAAAGGTATTGGTTATTCCAAATTCTGTGTCAAGCTGGAAAAAAAAAAAAAAACACAAAAACAAACATACGGGAGCGACGGAGGCAGCACAGGGCAGCGAATTCCCTTTTCGAAGTGAAACGAGGGGAGGAAAAGGGGGAAAGGGAAGGCGATCTTTTGGTCCGGCCACGCAGAAGTGCTGACCGGGCAAAAAACAAAACAAAACAAAAAAAAACCACGTTCCTGTTCGGAAGCCCGAGCTTCGGTTTCGCCCCGCGTGGCGCGGGCAGCAGGAGCACGGGGCTGCGGCACGGCGCTGCCGCCCCGGCCTCCCAGCAGGATCGGTCCCGCGCCGCCGCTGGAAGGCAGCCCGAGGCGAAACGAGGCGGAATGGGGCGAAACGAGGCGGAATGGGGCGAAACGAGGCGAAATGGGGCAAAACGAGGCGAAATGGGGCAAAACGAGCCTCGCCGCCCCGGCAGCCTCGTGCCGTAGCTCTTATCCCCGAGGGCCTGCAGGAGGAGGGTGGCCGGGACAACCTTCCTCGCCCGGCGCAGGGAGGGGGCCGGAAGGTGCTAAATCCCACAAACGAGGCCCCAGCCCCGTCCTTAGATCAATCCCGAGCTAATTAAGCTGCCGCCGCCGCACGCCGCCGCAGGAAAGCCCCGCCACGGCCGGCACCTCGCGGGGCGCCCGCGTCCCCGGGGCCACCCGGTGCCACCGCGGGGATGGCAGAGAACTGGGGGGGGGAAAGGCAGGGGGGCAGTGGGAAGGGGGGGGGGGGGCGTGGGGCATTTTTGCCCCCCCCCTTGGGGCTTCTCCATGCCAAGGGGCCAAGACGGAGGCGCAGATTGCGGAGGGGAAGAGCGGCCCGACCGCAATCTCTCCTTCCCTTTTTTCACGTTTCCTCTAGCAACGGGCCGGGGCCGCAAACATTTGGGCTCCAAACCCAAACTTCCCCCTGGGCCGCCGGCCGATCCCGCTCGCCGTCCCCCCCCTCCCCACATCGGGGGCTCGCGGAGCCGTCCCCGAACCTTCTGCCATTTCTCCAGGCCCGCGAAACTGCTCCAGCCCCTCGGGCGCCGTCGCCCTGCCTCCAGCCCGCAGCAGAAAAGAAATTAAAAAAAAAAAAAAATTTAAAAAAGAAATTAAACCCGAGGAGCCCGCAGGGAAACGGGGATGGGAGAGCGGCGGGGAGAAGGCGCGAGGGACACGGCCTGCGGGGCCACGAGGACGTCAGCTGGGTGGGACGGGAACGGGGACAGCACGGGGACAAACCACGGCCCAGGTGCGCCCAGGACACCTCCACGCGGTGCCGAAAGCGCCCCCCCCCCGGTGCTCCCCCAGCTCAGGGACGGAGCAGGGCAGCTTCCAGCTCCGGGGAGCGATCACCGAACCCCGGAGCCGTCTCCGGGCTCCCGGAGAGGTCGCCGAGCGCGTGGCACGGCCGGGGGACGCGGAGGGGGTGCCCAAGGGGGGTGGCGGTGGTGGCGGGGGGGGGCGGTGCGCCCGTGCGACCGTTGCAGCCGCCGAGTTTCGCTCTCGCCAGCTGAGTTCCCCCTTGGGCGGCGGAGATGCAGAAGCGAAACCTGCAGCTGGATGGACGCGGGCGGGCGGGGGCGGCGGGGCGAGAGGCAGCGGCGTGGGTCCCGGAGCACCCCGGGGTGCCGTGGCCGGGACGGGGATGCCGGGGGTGGGGGGGGGGACGACACACGTGGGACGAGAGGTGGGCTCCCCAGCGGCTCGCTGCGCTCACCCTGCTCCTGCTCCCCCCGGCACAGCTGGGCTGCGCCCCGCACAGCTGGCGGGGGCAGGAACGCCCCTCGGTACCCGGGGGGGGGCTGCACCTGGGGTGGCCCCGTTAGCCCAGCCCTCCCCAAAAGCCCTCCTGGTGGTGACACCGCCCCAGGGCATCCCCGGGCACCCGCCGAGGCTGCAGGCAGGGACCCGCACGGGGTGGTCCCGGGGCCTCGGTCCTCCCAGAGCAGGGAAACTGAGGCACGGGGCGGGCCACAGGCGAACAGCAGGGCTGGAAACGCGACCTCCCCCCCCCCTCTGCAGCCTCTCTGTCCCACCCCACAGCACCACCCCAGCCCCTGAAACAGCCCCGAACCACATCAGGACATCCAGGGTGAGGAGGGGAGAGGGGGCTCCTGCGCACAAACCCAAACGGGGGCGCCCCGTACCCCACGTGCTCAGCCTCTGCCCTCGCCCCGCGCCGCCTCGGGCCACGATGCCACCTGCTGGCACCATCCCGGGGGGGCCCCCGGGCACCCACGCACCCCGTCACGGGCGGCACCTTCCCCTTCCCGCACCCTTCGCTCCCAAAGCACCGAGCAGCTCCCCGGGAAGGCCGCCCCGCAGAGGTTTCGGGGGTCGGGATTGGGGTTTTCCCATCTCCCACGCCAGGACCTCGGCTGCCCGAGGGAGGGATGTGGGGAAACGCGGCTTCCACCTGCAGGGTTTAACCCGCAAGACCGAGGCGAAAAGCCTCGGAAAGGCTCCCCACAAATCAGAGCCTCCAGATTTCGGCAGCTGAAAGCACGCCGCTCCCCCCAAAAGCAGCTGCCCCCCCCCCAAAAAAAAAAAAAAACCCACAGCTCAGCACCTGCTCCACCAGACACCGGCACAGGCAATAGGGCGCCAGGTGCCCAGGTCCCATCGCAGCAGCCATTGCTTCAGTTTTTGATTTTTTACTGATTTTTTTTTTAACTGAACTGATTTTTTCACCCAGGTACCGGCAGCCCGGGCTCGCTGAGGAGCCCGCGGGACTCAGCAAAGTCCTGGCACCGCTCTGCCCCCTCCGCATTTCCAGCTCCAGCTCCCGCGGGCGGTTCCGAGGCACGTCCCCAGCAGCGGGGGCACCCTTGGCCATCCTGCCCCTGCGCAGCCCCTCTGCGACCGCTCCCCTCCGGCCTAAAACCCCGCACCCAATGCCAGGGATGCGAACCCACCGCGGGTACGGCCGCGAGAAAATCGCCTCCGAGCTTTTTTTCTGCGGGAAGAGGGAGGGAGGGAGGGGGAAGAGGTGCCGGGACCGCTCGCACGGCGCCGGCCGGCCAGGAGCTCGCTGCACCACGAGCCACGGTGGTGCTGGAGGTGCCGCGTGGTCCTGCACCCGCGCCAGCACCGCGGGGACGGGCGGGAGGCAGCGCAAAGGACCCTGTCCAAAATGCCCCCAAGCGAGCCAGGGTGCCAGGAAACGCATCCACGCACCAGGGGACGCATCCACGGGGCACGGATTCACGCACCGGGCACCATCCATGCACCGGGCACCATCCACAGGGCACGGATCCATGTACCAGGGCATGGATCCACGCACCGGGCACCATCCACAGGGCACAGATCCACGCACCAGGCCCCATCCGTGCACTGGGCACCATCCACGCACCCAGGGACGCATCCACGGGGCACGGATCCAGGCACCGGGCCCCATCCGTGCACCACGGCACGCACCCCCGGGTCACGGATCCCCGCACCAGGCACCGTCCCCGCACCGCGGCACGCACCCGCGGGGCACAGGCTACTGGGGCCGGGATTCTTCCAGCTCTCAGCCCTTCCCCACGCACGGGCCGAGCCCTGGGTGACCCCGCGCCCGCCAGCACCGCTCGGCACGGCCCCGGCTCATCGGGTCCAAACTCCAGGGCCACCGGGTGAGGCGGGGCGAGCGGCCGGCCGGGGCGGCGTGCCGGCACGTACCGGAGACGGCGGCGGGAGGGAGGATGGGGAAAAAAGGAGGATAATTAGGAGCCCGGACCCCTCGCCGCCCGCACTCGGCTGTCGCCTGAGTCAGCAGCAGCAGCCGCCGGCCCCCCCGGGAGGTTTTGCACGGCCGCAGCCTCCCCGGGCGGCTCAGCCCTGCTCTCCCTATGGAAACCAAACAAACACGCTCGCCCGAGCCCCGACAAACACGGCAGGGCGTACGGCACCCTCCGGCCGCAGCGGGGGAGCTGGGAGGGGGCCAACGCCTGCGGTGGTCCCCCGACACCTCGCAAACCAGGGGGAGGACGGAGGCAGGGTGGGCACGAGCCGTGCGCGGGGACCCCCCGCACGCTCCCCTGGGCTGGAAAATCCCAGCTCGGCTCCACGCTGGGAGACGAGAGGGGTTTTTAAACCTGCTCGCACACGGGAGGGAAAAATTCTTCGTTGAGCCTGCGGTCGGGCGCGGGATGCCTCGGAGGGGCGCACCTAACGCTGGCTCGCGCTCCGGACCCTGTTCGTCCCCCCAAAACATAGCGGGAGCATCCAAAAACCAGCCAGGACCCCCCAGGAAAAACTGGGGGCCAAGCAGCTGCCCCCACGCGGAGAAGGAAACCAGCCCCAGGGGTACCTGCGCCGCGGGTCCAAACCCCCAAATGGCTCTCGGGTTCCCCAGGGCACGGCGGGGCCGGCGAGCCTCCGCGTCCGCTCTACGGGGTGAGGACGAATTCCCACCGGGGTTTC
The DNA here is from genome assembly GCF_964034855.1 of Anser brachyrhynchus. Taxonomy (NCBI): domain Eukaryota; kingdom Metazoa; phylum Chordata; class Aves; order Anseriformes; family Anatidae; genus Anser; species Anser brachyrhynchus. Next base: position 1,960,472 of record NC_137721.1, on the reverse strand, counting down.
AGCACCTCCATCCCACGCCCACCCCAACGGCAGCTCCCGGCCTCCACCTGCTTCTTCCCCGGGCTGGAAATCCTCTCTTTGAAGGCAGGATCACGACGCCGCTCGCCGTCGAGGTGCGGCGCAACGCTGGCGCGCTCGGCGCCGTCGTCGCCGGCTCCCACACCGCCCCCGCCACGCGCCGCCGCGAGGGGAAAGCAGAAGGGGGATTTTTGTGGGCACCTACGGAGCAAAGAGAAGATCTCGCTGGGTAATTTGGTTAACCAGCCAACCCAGCAGCACGGATCCGTAGGAAACGGGGCTCGGCTGCCCCCCTCGGCCCCTCCAGGCACCCAAACACAGCCCCCAGAGCCGCGGGAGCTCGGCCACGGCAGCACTGGGCACCCAAAAATCATACTCTGTGGCCTCTGGTCATAGCTGGACGGTCTCTGGCACAAAGCTCGGCTTCACAGCACGGCACCCTCGCTGCTTTTTCTCCCCCCTTAAAGCCCCAGCTCCGAAGTCCTGTAATTTAAAGCGAAAATCACAGCTTTCCGATTTAAAAGGGAGGGAGAGAAAAAGCTCCCCGGCCCAGGAGCCAATTAAAACAAGTGGAAAGCGGTTTGCTTTGTAATCTCGGGATTTTTTTTTTATTTTTTTTTTTGTAGCTAATCTCCCCGTTGGAACGGGCAGGCGGGTTCGTCTGCTGCAGCACGCGCCGCGCCGCCCCGGCCAGGCCCGTGGCTTGAGCCCTCGCTCTTCCCCTCCGGCCCTCTCTGCTCGCATTTATCCCGAGTTTTTTCTCAGAATTACTGTGCGAGGCTAGAGGCACAACACCAGGGCGGCTGGAAACTTTTCAGCAGGGGATTTTGCTCTCTTGCCGCCTCTCCGTTTTATGAAGAAGGGAGTTTTGTACTTTAAAAATACTCTTCTCGCTTTGAGTTTTCCCCGCTCGGCACGGGAAGGCTCAGAGGGAGGAGGAACCCCCCCCCCACCCCCCCGTCCCTCTCCGCTCCCTCCTTCGTGGGAGAAAAACGCGATCCTGCTCCTAACCCGGCTGCAAACCGCGCCGCAAAGGCAGCTCCCAGGAACTGCAGGAAAATGGAAAGTTTTAGGAGTGCAAAGGCCCAGAAACACCCGGGGACTGCACGAAAATGGAAAGTTTTAGGAGTGCGAAGGATCAGAAACACCCAGGAATGGGATTTGCCTTCTTTTTCCAGCCCCGGACCCGGCAGCATCTCACCCCGGACGCCCGGAGGCATCCATCCGCTGCCCCCAGCACGGCGGTGGGGCGAAGCTGCCCGCGAATCCCAGCCGGGTTGCATTTGCCCTATTTCTTTATCGGCCTGGAAACTGCGCTGCTTTCCCAGCTGCAGAGGCAGCTCCGTTCCCAAGAACCGCCGAAAAGCCGCGACCTCTTTCCAGGACCGTGCAGCACGCAGTGGCAGGGAGCCAGCGCGACGCAGAGCGCAGGAAAAGGGGGAGCGAGGCGCTCGTGGGACCCCGCGGAAATCGGCTGGCGAGGGGCACCGCAGCGGCACGGGCGGCCACACGGGCGCACGAAGCCCATCCCATCACCCGCACGCCGGGAATTTCAGCGTTTGGGGTTCCCCGCGGAGACCCCGTTAAGCCGGGCGGTGCCGGACCCCTCTCGCCGCTCCTGCGGCGCCCCGCAAGCACGAGCTGCAAAACGGGCGAAGGAACGCCACGGCGGGCGTCGTGCCCGAACCACCGGCTTGTTCTCGTGATTTTTAGGGCTTTTTGCTTTCCGTCGAGGTGAGACAAGGGACCTCGGCTTGGCTGGTGGGGACGAGGACGCGCGGACACGGTGCCCTCGGGATCCACCAGCAGCAGAGGTCGGGCAGGAAGGCAGTGGCAGAGGCGGCGACGTTTCAGCCACCGAAGCTCCTCTCCAGGGCCACGTTCCTCAACTTCCAGGCCAAAACGAGAAGCAGGGAGAGAAAGAAATCCCACCAAATGTTTGTTGTTTTTTTTTGGGGGGGCGGGGGGGGAAATAAAAAAATAAATAAATTAAGCCAGGAGCCCTCTCCCTCGCCGCAATGGTTTTTCATTTTCAACCAGATAAAACTGAGCCTAAACTCTGACTGCTCGCTTATCCCTTTTATGCTCGCTTCCTTGTTTGCATGCGCATGTGGGAATGTGTGGGTGTGTGGTTTTTGTTTTGCTTTCTGCAATCGCTCTGCAGACCATCTCCCGGTGCCTTGCAGATCGCAGCTCCCTCAGCCCCGCTCCATCATCCGCCCGGGCGCGCTTTCCGCCCCTCTGCCTGCGGACCTCTGCTCTTCTCCCTCTGCTCTTCTCCCTCCCGGCGCAGCTCCCGGACCCCAGCTCGGAGCATTTCGGGGACGGGACACGGGGAGGAGGGACGGAGCAGGGACGGAGCAGCAGGCACCGGCCCCAGACTCCCCGCGGGAAGGCGGCTGCTCCCCCCGGGGAAGGAATCCGCCCTGTGGCACACGCTTGCCCGATGCCCTATTTAAGGCTCGGAGCAAGGGGCAGGGCTTGGGGGCACATCCGAAGCAGCGAGCCGTCCGTGGCACCGCTGGCGAGCTCGCTCACACCTCTCCCTTTGAGCCCAGGTCCGCTGCAGCCCCCCGAAAACACCCCCCCGGGAGCACCCAGCCTCGACCAAACCAAACTCCAGGCGCGTTTCACATCACGGCACGGGGAGCGACGGAGGGGGTGACAAAGAATTGAGACGGCCACGATGACGCCCCGCAGCGAGAACACGGGGACAGGGGGTGCCCCCGTGCCGCTCGCATCCCTCCTTGCCCCCCCCCAAACCCCAGAGGGGCGCTTTCAGCCCCGGCCGTGCCGCCCTGGCTCCACCAAATAACGCCGCGAGCAGCTCGAAGCCCTAACTGGATAACGAGCTCCACACGAGAGCCTAATGAAGGATTAGCAAAAGGCAGTTTAAAGAGATTAAGGCTGGGCGCAGCAGCGAGACGGCTGGGGGGTTTTATGGGTGAGGGTTCTTCCGAGCCCCAAATTTCAGCCCCTGCAAAAGGCGGCCTCCACCAGGGGCTGCGGATTCGGGGTGGCTTTTAGGGGCTGAGGCTCGCGAGAGGGGGACGGGGGGCTGCAGAAGGACGGCGGCGCACCGAAATCGCGAGTGGCGTCGCAAAGCCCTGCCCAAGGCGCCCTAAAACGGAGCCGGTGGCTCCCTTGATCTCTCCCCTCCCACACCCAGCCCTTCCATCTGCATCCCAGCTGCACGCCGCGATGCTCTGGCCCCGGCCGTAATGACTGCTGATGTTATCCGCCCGAGCCCCGAGCCTTCCAAGGAGCCCCAGGGAAGCAGGTACTCAGCCCTCATTCAGGGAAAGTTATTAATATTAATTTCTTGGCTCTGCGCAAACGGAGCGAGGAGTCAGCCCTCGCCTCAAAGAGCTCGGCGCGACTGCCAGCACCGCGCGCTCGCAAAGGTCAGGAGTCCGCCTCGTCCGAAAGCAAGGCACCGCGCTTCCAAAATAGAAAGCGGCAGCGCGCTGGGGGTTGCTCTTTGTTTGTTTTGCCCGGCGCATTTCTCCTACGACCACAAACACCAGAAACTTTCGGCTCCCAAGAAGCGGCCGCCCGACGGCCTCGTGCGCGCGCGCGCGCCAATGAAGCCAGGAGCCGGGGCTTTGGGGCACGTGCCCGAACGGCGGCGATGCCCCGAAATGGAAAAGGGTGGAAATAAAAAAAAAAAGGGGGCCGCGTCCCGGCAGCCGGGGCCACCTCTCGAAGCCAGCCCGAAATTGCGGGCGAGCCGCCGAACCGAGGCGCCCAGGAGGGATCTGGGGAGGGCCGGCAGGGGATCGGACAAACATCCCCGTCGGGGCCTACCAAAACAAATCAAACGAAGATGTTTGGAGCGGCTCCAGCTGTTTACTGGTGACGCAGGCGGAGGTATAAATAATTAGCCGGCCGGGATTCTGCTCGCAGGCTCCTCGCCCTTATCTAATCGCATCTCGCGGCGACGCGGCCCCGTCCCCTCCCTGCCCGAAACGGTTCGAGAAAACCAGATGCGAAACGCAGTAAAAAAAAAAAAAAAAAACCAGCACGGCGACCACCGGTTAAAACCAGCGATCCCATTACACGCTGGACGCTCGGCCCCGAGCGGCCGGGGCTCCAATCCCACCCTCTGAGTAAGAGGGAGGATTTTTCCCCAGCGGGAGCCCTGCCCGCGGGCCGGATCCGGCCCCGCAGCCCTCGCGCCCTGCCCGTGCCAGCCCCGCTTGGGCGAAACGGGGCCCGGGGACAGTGACAGCGCTCCGAACACCCCCGCCAGCACCCCCCTCCTGCGCCCGGCCACCACGGAGGGCGAGGAGGCGCTCGGACGCTGCCGCTCCCCAAAAGCAACCCACCCGCCGCGGCTTCGGCACCACGCGGCGACGGCACCCGCGCTGCGGGAAGGCGCCCGGCAATCCGATTTTGGCGATTTTGACAGCTCGGGCTGACCCGAGCCGATCCCCTCCGGGCCTCGGCGGGGTTCAAGGGGTGGGGAGAAGCCGGCAGCCCCCTGCCCCGATGCCCCCGCCCCACCCCGGCCCCCCGAGGATGCCCCAAAGCCGCCGCCCGCCGCGCGGCCGGAGAACCGAACCCGGCGTTGGAAACTTACTGAGGAAATTGGGCGCCCAGCTCCACCAGGCTGCTTGTCCCTACTGGTGGGAAAGTCTATAAATCTCTAATAAAGAAAAAAAAAAAGAAAGAAAGAAAGAAAAAAAAAAAATAAAATCCCCTCCCATTTTATTCCTCCCCCCCCCACCCCCCACCCTTCCCCAGGATTGCGAAACCGAGAGGGCAGCCGGGGCTTGGATCTGCAGCATTGCTGAGTTCCTACGGAGTCTGGGCTTCCTGCCACCAGCAACAGCGGCTCTGGGGGTGTGGAAAAAGGGAGGAAAAAAAAAAAAACGGGGGAAAAAAAAAAAAAAAAGTCCTGTTTATTTTGGGGGATGAGAGAGAAAACTTGCAATGCGCAAGCCGTGGGGAGGCGGGGAGCGCGGCTCCGTTCCTGCAGCCGCGGCGCGCTTCGGGACGGGAAGGTTTGTGCTCCCTCCGTGAGGGTCCCCCCTATGGGGTCGCCGCCACGTCCCCCTTTTTCCAGCTCCGGCACGGCCACGGAGCTCGGCCAAGGGCACCCCGACCGGGTCACGGCCACCCCGCGGTGCTCGGGGGCACCCAAAGGTGCCGAGGGCGGCTCTGCCCCGCGGCGGCGGCGGGAATTACCGGGGACAGGCTGGCAGAAAAGCCTGACCCAGATTCCCCTCCAGCCTGATCCCTCGGTGAAGTCATAATCCTCGGAGGGCTTCTGGTCCTTTTTTTTTTTTTAAATACATCCCTGAGAGTTGCCAGGGAAACGGCGGTGATGCTATAATTTCAGCATTATAGACTTCAGCGCGAGAACGGCGGGGAGAAGAAGGCTGAAATATGGACGAGCTGCGCCGGGGACGCTTTTAGGGGAAAAAAGCAAGCAGCCTGCCGCAGGGGCAGGCGGAGAGGTCCAGGCGCGGTCGGGAGGGTGCCCACCCTTGGGTGCCGTTGGGGCAGCAGCGGGGGAGCTGCCGACCCCGTAGGGCTCAGGAGGGTGGCGGAGGCTCCCCAGAGCAGGGCAGGCTGCGGGGTCCCGAGGCCCCAGCGCCCTGTTTTGGGGCAGCCCCAGCTCCGTCCAGCGCTGCAGCACCCAGTGGGTGCCAAAAGCAGCTGGGTTTTGCCAGGAAGAGAGGCCGGGCCTTTCTGGTTCCGTTTGCCATCGCCTCTCCTCCCTGCAGCAGGGTCACGGGTGGCATCCCATCCCATCCCATCCCATCTCATCCCATCCCATCTCATCCCATCCCATCTCATCCTATCCCATCTCATCCCATCCCATCCCCATCAGGACTCGAGACGCCAGCTCGCCCAAGGGCAAACCCAGCAGCTGCTCCCCACTTCTGTGGGGTCGGGAGACACCTCTGGGTGCTCTCGGCTCCAAGCTTGGGGATTTGGGCCCCAAACAACCCCTTGGGCAGGTGCCGGCGAGCTGTAGGGTGGGAGGTGACCTGCGACCAGCCGGGAACCGAGCCGGTGCCAGGGGGGCTTCAGCACCCAAACGCCAGGAGCCTGAAGCCCCCGCTGCCACGCAGGGATGGGAAAATCAAACCGATTTAAACCACGTTTCCATCTCCCCTCCCGCGCCCCTTCCAACCCCACCGCCGGGCACTGAAGCGGCACCGGCGGTGATGCAAACTTTCCGAAAAGGCTCACAAATAAAAATACGGTGACACACAAACAGCTCCGCGCGAACGCCGCCCAACGGCCCATGACCCGCGGGCTGCCTGCGCTGCGAGGGCTCGCGGGTCCCAGAGGAAGCCCGAAAGCCCCGGGGACGCCGCGCCCCGCGCGCCCCACGCCGCGCTCGCCCACGCGGGGAGGCGAGGACGAGGCGCCCTGCTCTGGTGCGCAGCACCCGGCACCATGCTGGCACCCAGGAGCCGGCCCCGGTCCCGTGCCAGAGCTGGGGTGGCCGGGTGCAGCCCAGCGAGGGGCTCGAGGTCCTGGGCACGGAGACCCGGGGGTCCCACACGTTGATAAAAAACCACTCCTGGATTAAAAATCACGGCGCGTTGGGGCCGAAATGTGGCCAGGGCGCAGGGCAGCTGATGGCGCGCAGCAGTGACGGGACGCTCTGCAAAAACCCTGCTCTTGGTGCGCAGCCTCAGGATGGGGGCAGAGCCCCCGAAAGGGGCGTACGGCCTCCGGGAGGAACCGTTTTGTTCCAGTCCCCAAACGGGAACCAAACCCCAAAGCCGCCAGCCCTCGCGGCTGACCCGGCAGCCCCTGAGCCACCGGGGTTGCTTTGAGCAGTGACCCGAGCTCCGTATTTAGCCCCGGAGGTATTCATCTCAGCCAGGCTAAAAACAAATCTGCATTTGCATCACAAAAAGACCCCCGTTTGCTCTGTACATGTGTAGCATCGCCTCGAGAACGCATGCAAAGCAGCCTTCCTCCCTTGCCAAGCAGAAGGCGCTGAAGGTCACGCGAGCGGATGCCGAGCTCGCCGGGCCTGCTCCTCGCTGCTGGAAAGGACGAGGCAAGAACGTCCTCCCTCGCGGGGAGCCTCTCCCGACCTTCCCAGTCACAAGCGCAGCCGGAGCAGAGCTCTTTGCCGCCCAGCGACGCACAAAATGCTGCTCGATAAATACACGGCCGCTCCTGGCCTCGGGGACGGCGAGGACCAGAGGGGCTGTCAACGCTCCTCACCCCTTCGGCCTCTCCTCCTTGCTCCCGGAGCCAGCCTCGTCCTTGAGGCACCAAACCCGGTCCCCGCAGGGCACGGCGCGGGGCTGCTCGCCCCGAGCACCTCTCCGAGGCACGAGGGCGAGCCGGTGGAGGCGAAGGCAGCTCCCGCAGGAGGATGAGGACGGTGCCGCCCGTCCCAGCGCTCACCCACGGCCACACGGGCTGGCGGCCGGGCCCCAGCACGTCGCTGTTTCGGGACCAAGTCCCTCGGCGAGCCCGCACCGCACGTGCTGCTCCCAACGCCCTTCTCCCTGGCGGCGCGGGGACCTCGCCGTCCCCACGGTCCGCTGAAAACCCGGCCGCGCAAACCCGGGCGCAAGGCGAGCGTGCGGGGAGCGCGCCAAGCCCCCGAGGCACCGGCACCGCCCCAGAAGACAGATGCCTCTCTCCCCCCTGCAGTAAAATGCCAGCTATATCGAGAGGATTGATGAAGGGAGCAAGAAGCAGCATACCAGCCACCAGCTGCCGCGGGAAGAGGCTTGGCTGCCTTCGCCACCGGCATCCTGCTCCAACCATTTGTTCTGCTTCTATTTTAAAAAGCGCAGGGGCTCGGCGCTCCGCGTCTCCCAGCCTCCCCACCGCCGAGGGAGGCGGCGGATTTCTGCGAAGCCAAGAGGCAGCGACGGCTCCGCGAGCGATCTTGGCAGCGGCTCCGCGCGGGGCCGGGGATATTTTGGAGCGAGCGAGCGGAGAGGTGCTAGTTTTCCCCGCGGCGTGTCGCGGGCGCGTGGGAAGGGCGGCCGCGCTGAGGCAGGGAAGGTTGGGGACCGCTCCGTGATTGATCGGTGCCTCGAACCCAGGAGCTGGGGCTCCTCCAGCTCGCTGCTAGCTGAGGTGGTGCCCAAAAGCAGAGGTTGGGGTCAGCGAGGAGCACCCCGCGAGCTGGAGGTGACCGGAGGGGAGCCCGGCACGGCGCCGTGCCCCTCGCCGGCACACCGGAGCGGAGCGCGAGGTGCCTGGGCTCTGCCCCCTCGCCTTTGTCTCCTCGCTACCTGCGCACGCTCGCCTCCAGCACGGACTTTTCTCAAGGGCAGGAACCTTCCCCGGGGAGCCCTCGGCGCGCTCCTGGGAAGGAAGAAGGTGCAAGTGATGGATTTTTAACAACCCGCCCCATTTCAGCCGCTCGAACCCGCTGTCCAGCACCGGGATCACGGCTCACGCGGTGACGCGGACCCAAAGGGTGCCCCGGGTGTCAAAAAGTTCGCAGCCACCAGCAGGCAGGATGGGCACAACGCACGGCAGCAGGCACAGCATCACCGATTCCCCCAGGGTTACGCAGACACACGCTCCTCCTCTGCCCCGCAAAACGCTCCTGGGGCAGGATCCGTGCCCGGCTCCGTGCCCGGCTCAGCAATCGGAGCCCTGCGCTGGGACCCTTGCTAGGAGCAGTGGTCCTGAGCCCCGGGGTTCGGTCCTGAGCTCCAGGCCCCCAAACACCAGACTCGGGTCCTTGTTATTTATCGCCGCAGCCCCTCGCCCCCTGCCCCAGCCCCAAATGGGTTTTGTTTCGTCCCCCGTCCCAAGACGCCGCGCTCGGTGCAGACCACCGGATCAGCGCCGTTACAGGACAGGATGTTCTCGGTGGCTGCAGCGTAAAAAGAAAAAGTCAAGCTGGTCAAAATAACTCGTCCACATTTTTCTTTTTCTTTTTTTTTTTTTTTTTTCCCCTCCCTGTCAGTGGAAACTTCTGCCACGGCCCCGTGTCTCAAGGTTACTGCTCAGGGTGGGGGAGGATTTCAGGTTTTACAACTGAAAAATTCCAGAGAGAAACACAGAAATGTTTCTTTTTTTTTTTTAACCAAACAGAAGCCATTCATCCCGTTTTTCATCGTTTCTCAAGTTCAGCGCAGCAGGTTTGCGGCAAGCCCTGCTTTTTCACCCTCCCAGATTTTGACGGCTTTGGTGGGATACCCTCAGTGACCGGGGAACACTCGGCATTATCGATTCCTGCTGGGAGGAAAACCGATCAAAACAAATTTAAGCCCCGGCCCTTTCCCCACCTGCACGACACGGGACGAGTTCCTGGGCATTTGTTTCTACAGCGCCTAGCAATTTTTCCCCTGAAGCCTTCCGATAATTGGAAAGGAAAAACTCACTTTCGAAAACGTTTCATCTTAAAAATAAAAATAAAAAAATAAAATAAAAATGGACACCTTCCAAAAGGATGGAGAAGAGGCACGCTGTTCCAAAAGGCACTCGCGTTTAAAAAGGAAGATGAAAAGTTTCAACCAGGGCTATTTATAACCCCTGCTTATCCCCAGCGGCGGCACTTTTGAGCCGTACCGTGTGCCCCGGGCAGGTAATGCCCCGCGATCCCGCGACAACCCCGGCACCGTGCCGTGCCAAACCGTGCCAAACCGTGCCATGGGACCCCGTGCCGCTCGGGAAGGGGCAGCCGATACGGCAAAAACCGCTGGAAAAAAAAAATTAAAAAAAAAAAAAAGGAAATAAAAAATCCCACAAGGGGATGGGGAGCTTGTTATACCCTCACCCTATTTCCTGCCGTACGTTTGCCCCCGTTACATCCAGCGGGGAACGAGGCAGCCCCCTGCCCTCGGGTTCAAACCCGTGTCAAAACCAACTGCTGCTGGCACGCGGGGAGGTTCGGGAGCTGCGGCTTTGCCACGTGTGCCTCCAAAAGGTGCCGACGTGGCACCGGCACCGCGTGGGACGCCGTCCCTCGCCCTGCTCCCCGAGCAGCCCCGTTGGAAGGGGGCAGCCGGGCAGCTGCTCCTGCTGGAAAGGATCCTTGCCCAGGACGCCGGCTGCGAGCTGACTGAAGTTCTGCAAAGAGAACCGACTCTTCTCTTCCTCTCTGCTCCTAAATAGGTCATTTAATTACCGCCTTCCCAAACCCAAAACAACGCTGACTCAAGGCGCGAGGTGGGAGCGCTGCAATTCCGCGCCACACAATGCCCAAGAGCAGCCCGAGGCACGCTGCCAGGCTTTCCTTGGCGTCGGGGTCCCCCCGAGCCCCCCACAGGCCCCCCTGGCACGGGGGCACAGCCGGCGAGGACCTCTGGCTTTCAATTAGCCCCGTTTAATTAAACCGAGGAGGGCTGGGAAGGCAGGTGCCCAGCGCACGGCGCCGGCCGAGCCCGCGGAGCGGCGATGCTCCGAGCGCAGGCACGGAGGAGCCGGAGGAAAAAGGAGGGGGGGAAGCGGCGTTTCAGCGGGCGTTGCGCAAACGGATCCGTGCCCTGCTCGTCCTCGTCACGCCGCCACGAGTTCACCGCGCAGCGCCCCGGTGCCCGCGGGGTGGTGGCCGCCGCCTGACGCATCCCCACGCAGCACTGGCCGGCCCGACCGGCTCGCGCCGAGGCACCTCTCGTGCCGCAGGGCGTTTTGGGGACGGGACCCCTCCTCTCGCACCCCCAGGACCACGCCGCAGGGCTTGGATCCCCGCTGGTAGGCAGGGGACGAGGCTGGGGCACGTGGGGGCAGGATGCGGCCGCAGCGTTTCTGTCGGAGCAGAGCTGGAGGCGCCGGGGGACACACCCTTGCTGGAGGGGGGGGTCACGTTTCCCTGCAAGCTCCGGGGGCCAGGACGCAGCCCCCCCTTGCAAAAAAATCATCCCAGGTGGCGAAGGGCTCAGGCACTCACCTGCTCCGGGGCCACCCTGTGCCTCCTGCGTTAAGGAGCAGCCTCGCCGCTGCCTCTGCACCACGGCCGGCACCGCGCGCGCCTCTCCCCGCCACGCATCCCCCTCGGGAAGGGCGCAAAAACGGGACGGGGCTGCCCAGAAAACTCTCTCGACACTCCCCGCTTTTTGAAGAGAAAGCAAAGCTCCGGCCCTCCCCCAGAATAAATCCCTCCGAACCTATTTCCCCTGCATTTAACAAGCCCTCGCTCCACGCAGGCACTTTTTTTGGTTAAGCGATGCAAGCCCTCGTCCTTTTTTTTTCCTCAAGTGGTGGGGAGCTACAGCAGGGAGACACCAGGAGCGAGGGCAGGAGAAAGGAGAAATTAAAGAAAAAAAAGCAAGCAAACAGAAGTGGAGTGCGAGATGAAAAGCGACAGCTCGGCGAAGGTAGAGCTGCTGGCAGGCAGACGGCTAGATCCATCTTGAAAGCAAAAGCAAACTGCTGCTCAAACAAGGCAGAGGGAAAAGCTAGAGGTCTTCCGGCACTGCCTAAGCTCTGATCAAACAAAATGATTAACAAATTTCGGCTCTTTATTGAAAGCTTCTCTAATTAGAGGAAAAAAAAAGAAAGAAAAAAAAAAGATGAAGGGGGGGATAAATAAATAAAACCCCTTGAGAGGAGCGTCAGATGGAAAAGCGGCGGCGCCAGGGACCGATCCGGCTCCTCGTCCCTGCTGCCGCGGGGGGGACGAGTGGCTCGGGGTGCCCGGCTCGCGGCCGAGGGCGCGGGATCGTGCCTGTGCCTCGTCCTCCCCGCTCCTCCCTGCCCCTGCTCCGACTCACCCCGGCTCGTCGCTACAGCCGCGGCCTTCCTGGGGGGAAGGACTGTCATCTGCAATCTGCTCACCTCCGAACTCCGGGGCAGCTCAGCCTCTAGGAAGCGCTAAAATAGCCAGAAAAAAAATAAGAAAGAGTCCCTGGCCCGAGGAGCTCGCCCTCCGAACAGATGGGACGGCTACGGGGCGAGGCACGGGGATATTTTTAGCTCTGGTTGCAGATGGGGAAGTCCGGCACGGCGAGGCTCAGCCAGCATCCACGCGGCAGCCCACGCCGCTGCCCGCGGCCGCTCGCCCCTGCCCTTGCTGGGATGAGCTGGGCGCGCACCCCCCCGGGCTCCCCCCGGGGATTTAACGGGGCGCTGCCAGCTCCATTCCCAAACCCCGGGCGCCACGGCCGCGCCGCGCGGCACCTACGTGCACTGGTGGGATTTTGGGGGACGGGGATTTGGGGGACGGGGGCGACGCCGGCGACGCACATCCCTCCTCTCCCAAAACAGGGGGCAGCCACGGCGACTCGGCCACGGCCGCACAGCTCCCGGCGGAGGCTGCTTGGGGGAAAAAAAAAAAAAAAAAACCTTGAAAATTGCTGCCCCTGACACGTTTCGGGGTCTAAACGCAAAGGGCCAGGCGGGGATGCCTGCGGCGGAGCCGGCACCGAGCCGTCCCCTTCGGCCAAAACCCTGGTGGGCCCCAAGCGAGGACCGGGAGCGTCGGCCTCGCCGTGCCGAGGAGCCGCAGCCTCTACCTGGCCTCCCGGGCGGCCGGGGCCACCGGGTCGCGCGTTCGACACTTCGGGCTTTGTTCCCCCGTGCACAAAGACGCTTTTACACGGCCCTGGAAGCACGGAGGGACCTCGGAGTGGATGCGGTTTATGACCATATTTAGGCTCCTTTACGTCGCCGGAGTCGCGCTAAAAGGGCCGGGGGGGAAATGAGAATCAGGCCCCACTCGTTTCGCTTGGCGCAGCCGGGGGAAAAAAATCCACCCCGGCACCGGCCGCGTCCCCACCCCGCCACCGAGCGCCGCGGCCAGCGCCGTGCGAGCAGGGAGGGGGCACCGGCCCCCCCCTCCACCCCGGCCTGGCCCAGCACGGCCCCGCGGGGAAGCCGAGGGACTTGCCCAAGGTCACCCCGTGACAAAGCCGGCGCTTCCCCCGAGGTCCCCCCAAGCCCCCCGGCCGGACCGAGCGGGCGGGCAGCGAGGGGGACGCGCGGGTGGCCCCGGGGCGGCTCGTGCCGAAAGGCAGCACCCGGCGGTGCCGAGCCTCTCGCGGCCAGGCCTCTCACCTCGACCCCGTTAAACCCCTTCTTATCCCTCCCCGGCAGGACCCCCCCCGCCCGCCCTGTGCCACCAAAACCCGAACCCCGCAGCCCCCTGCCCGTTTTTGCCCCGGCGGGGCCGAGCGCGGCGCCGTCCCCGAGCAGCGGCCCCCGCGGGGCCGCCAACCACCTGCTCCCAGCCCGGCACAAGTGCGGATGCCTCAGCCTGGCAAAGCCATGACAACTGCAGAATTTGAAGGGCACGGGGAGGAGGGAGGAAAAAGGAAAAGCCGCGAGGGCCCTTCCAGAGGTCCGTGACCTTCAGGAGCCCGCCGGCAGCGCTCCCCACCGCCCGCCGCCCTCAACCGGCGCTGCCCCGGGGCCGCCGGAGCTCGTGCGCTCCCCGGGCTGAGGCTGCCGGCACCGAACCGGCCCGGGGAAGGAAAGAAAATAGCGAGAATCGACCTTACCTGCACCCAAAAACCGCTGCTCCTCGCCTGGGGGGTGGGGGGGGGGGGGACGCGGGGGTCCCAGCCCGCAGGCACGGCCCCGTCCCCAGCGAGGTTTGGGGCTGGCGACCCCGGGTCCAGCTCGGCGGAGCACCGCCGGCCCTAAAACCCCACGTGGGTGCCCTAAAACCTCAGAGGTTTCGGAGGGGCAGGATCAGGCCCCCCCCCGGGAAACGGGGGGGGAGAAGGGGGCAGGCGGCTCGCCCGGGGGATTTGCGGCAGCCCGGCCTGGGGGGCCGCTGGGGTGTCATGGTGGGGGGGGGCAGGAGGGGACACCCCAATTCGTGGCCGGGGGGCTCCGGGACGGGGAAGGAGGCTGCGGGTGTGTGCCGGGGGGGGGGGGGGGGGGAGGAATAATAAATATTAAAAAATATAAAAATGAAAATTAAAAAAAGGCGACGACAAAGCTGGGGGGGGGGTCAAGCTGCTGGGAAGGAGCCCGGCGGAGGGCGAGGGGAGGCCGAAGGGCCGATGGAGGCCCCGTCCTCCATCGCCAGCCCCCCCCCGGACCCGCGGAGCCGGCAGCGGCCAGAGGCGAGCGGAGAGGGTTGGGGGGGGGGGGGGTCTTCGTGCCCCCCCCCCCCAGCCGCGGCCCCGCAAATGGCAGCGGCGGCGGTGCTGAGCCCCCCCCGGGCCCCCCGCAGGAACAAACAATCCCAGCTGTCAGCTCCGGGCCGGCAAGCGGCCAAGGCAATGGAAGCTCCGCGGCTCCATTTACCGCCGGCTCCTCCGAAAAGCTGCCCTTGCCACTCACAGCCCCGCAGCGGGCCCCCCCCCCGGACCCCCCCCCCCCCCCAACACCCTCAGCATCGCCCCCTTTTCCCCGATCCCCCCCACCCCCCCACCCCGAAGCACCCCCAAACGTTGCGGCCCCGCATAAGGAACCGGGGGGGGGGGGGCGGCTGTAGGGTCGCGGTAGGGTTTTGGGGGGGGCTGCCAGCTCGCCCCCCCCCCCCCCAAGCCATGCAGTCCCCCCCCCCCCCCTCCCTAAATAGCGGGGCGAGCCCCCCCCCGGCGCCTCTCACCTGGCCCCCCGCCGCTCAGCGCCACCTCTTCCCCTTCCTCCCTCTCGCTCCCTCCTTCACCTCTGCACCATTTGGTTTGTTTTGAAGCGGCGGAGGGGGGGGGGGGGGGGGGGGGAACGGGGCGGGCGTGTTGGGGGGGGGAGAGAAGGGGGGGGGGGGAAGGATGTGCTGCTTCTCCGCCCCCGCCGGCACGGCTCGGCTCGGCTCGGCTCCGCCGCCCATCGCCGCCGCCTCGGGGCGGCACCGAGGGGCTGGGGGGGGGGAGCTGGGGGGGGGGGGGGGGGGGGGAAGGGGGAGGATTTGGGGGGGGTTGGGGGGGTATAGGGGGGTTGGGGGGGGAAACGGGGGTTGGGGGGGGAGGGAGGAGTTAGGGGATGGGGGGGGTTAGGGAGATCGGGGGGGTGGGGGGTGGTTAGGGGGACTGGGGGGGTTAGGGGGACTGGGGGGGGTTAGGGGGACTGGGGGGGTCTAGGGGATTGGGGGGGGGTTAAGGAGATTGGGAGGGTTTAGGGGGATGGGGAGGTTAGGGGGCCTGGGGGGGTTAAGGAGACTGGGGGGTTAGGGGGAATTGGCAGGGGTCTAGGGGATTGGAGGGGTTTTATCGGGGTGGGGGGGGTTTAGGGGACTTTGGGGGGTTTTAGGGGGACTGGGGGGGTTACGGGGGTTGGGGTGGGTTTATGGGGGTTGAGGGGGTGTCAGGGGGATGGGGGGATTAGGGAAATTTGGCGGGGGTTAGGGAGGGTTTAGGGAGACTGGGGGGGTAGGGGGACTGGGGGGTAGGGGGATGGGGGGAGTTTAGGGGTATTGGGGGGGGTTTAGGGGGATAGGGGGGTTTTAGGGGGACTGGGAGGGTGCTGCCAACTCCCCCCCCACTCTCCAGCTGCTCGGCACGGGGCCGCCTTTCTCGGAAGTAACGCCAGAACCCGGCGGAGCCGTTGCAAAAAAAAAAAAAAAAGACGTACAAAACGCCTAAAAAAAAAAAAAGAAAAAACACGTCTGAAAAGTAAACGGAGCGGCGGCGGGGACCCTACCTCGAGCGCCGAGCGGAGCGGGGCCTGGCGGAGCCGCCTCCCGGGGCTGCGGCGCTGCCGGCGGGGAGCGACCATGGCCGGGCCCGGCCCAGCCCCGGCGGCGGGGCGGGGCGGGAGCAAATGGCCGCGGCCGGGAGGGAGCCGCAGGCCCCGGCCTGGGCCCGGCTCCGCTTCTCCCCTCGCGGGGGGTTCCCCGCCGCAGCCCCGGCCCCTTCCCGGGGGGGGGGGGGGGGGGGTTCTGGGCCCTTCCCGGGGGTTTCTGCTGCCCCACGGCCCGGTTTCCAGCGGGGTGTTTGGGGTTGTGGGGATGGGGTGGCTGCCGGGGGGGGGAGGGTTGTGGGGGGGGGGGGTTGCTAAAGCTGCACGAAAATGGGGATGTGGGGGGGGGGAGCGGGCACTCGGAGGGGCTCGGTTTGGGGTCCGGCACCGTCGTGGGGTATGACCCACGGCCCCGTGTGTGTGCTGGGGTGGGCACTCGGAGGGGCAAGGTTTGGTGCTAAGCCCCACCGAGGTACGACCCGCAGCCCCGTGTTGGCTGGGGTGGCCACTTGGGCTCGGTTCGGTGCCCAGACCCCTCATAGGCATGACCCGCAGCCCCGTATGTACTGGGGTGGTCGCTCGGAGGGGCTCGGTTCAGTGCCCAGACCCCTCGTAGCACGACCCACGGCCCCATGCGTGCTGGGGTGGGCACTCAGAAGGCCTCGGTTCAGCGCCCAGCCCCATCGTAATATCCCTACCCTAAAGGACAAGGAACATTTCTGAACACGTTTTTAAATTGCTGAAGCGTTATGTCGTCAGAATTGGTCCAAAAATGAAACGCCTGTTGGAAGCGGAAGGATTTGAATGGAGATCGTGCAAAAAACGGGAGGCACGGAGCTGGCATGGGTCCCATGGGAGCCCAAAGCCCCCGAGGACGGGGATGCAGAAGCAGTGGTGGCTGCGTCCCCGTCACCCACACCGTGAAGGGTCTGCGAGGCTGCTCTCCCTGCACGAGGGACCAGTGACGGGGACGTCCCAGCCCCATCGGGTTGCACCCAGCTGGAACACCACAAAAAACGGGTGCGCTTGGCCTCCCACCTGTACCCATTGACCAGCACCTGCCAGCCGGCTCTTCCTCGCACCCCATCCCGTTCCAGGCAGGAAAAGGCCCCCGGTGACTCAGACAAGGGGGACGAGCGTGCGGTGCGGGGACGTTTTGCAACGCGCTGGGCACGGGAGGAGGCTCCCGGTGACATGGAAAGTAGGCGTTGAATTATACAACGCACGTGGCGAGAGCGGCTCGGGGAGGCTGGCGGGCAGGGTGAGAGGCTGACGAGGAACCGAGGGGTGAACGCGGCCAGGAAAAGGGGCTCAGGCTGGGGGGCCCTTGGGGATATCGGGCACACCAGGCTGGTGGCAGGGCTGCAGCGGGACGGGACCGGCACCAGTGCGTGCCCCCTGTGCCAGCGCGTGGCCCTACACCGGGCAAACCCAGCCATTAATTAGCGAGTTAATAGCCCGAGGAAGCTGCCGACCTCTAATCTTTGCTCAGGCACCGAGCAGCACATCGGGGCCCTGCTCCGTGCCATCCCCATGGCCAACAAGAAGCTTTACGCTGCCTTAATTTGGGACAAACTAATCAAAGACTCAGAAATCTCCATCAAGGTGACGGGTACGAGCACCCGTGCCGTCCCCACCCATCCGGCTCAGTGACACAGTTCCCTGCTGGCTCCTTCCCACATCGCCATACACATTTCCAGTGGACTTTTCTCTGTGTTTGGCTTTTTGGGGCTGTTTGTTGTCAGTGAGTTATTTTATTATATTTATTGTTAGAAATAGCGCTATTTTTAGCGCCCTGTTGGATTAGATAGAGATGGGATTAGTCATCCCACCAAGAGCTGTTTGCAGCCTTTCCTCAAGGATTCTCTGGGGTTTGTTTTCCAATCAACTGAGATCGCGTATCCAAAGGAATAAAAAATAAAAATAGTCATAATAATGTGCACCAGCCGAGCTCCAGTGCCACTCCATGAGATGCTGGTGGAAACGCGGGAAGCATCCAGCCCAGGATATTTATGAGGCGAAGACGAGAACAGTACTATGAACCTCAAAGTATTTTGGAAAGTCGGTTCGGGCTGCGTTTTTTTTTCTCTTGGGAACCGAATGCTGAGTAACTCCCTTCCCACACCAGGCTGATCGTTTCGTACAGCTGGTACGCAGCCTCTTGACAGTGGAAATTGCTTTCCCTTGCCCTATGCCAGCGGGTAGGAGGGAGGAGGACTCTTGGGTCTGCAAAGATACGCAGCCACCTACACCCTCTGCAAGTCAGGCTATTAAAAAAAAAAAAAAAGAAAGAAAAAACACCCCAAAATCCTGAAGCGTGAAAAACATTTGCTCCTTTCACGCACCGCACGCAGCTTCTGCTGGTGGCTGCGTGGCACGGAAAGCCAGCGGGAGCAGCGGACACACGGCTTCCCAGCGCTGGCACCCGCGGGTGGCTCCGCCAGGGCTGCACAGGGGACCCGTCCCCGTGTGCCTGCCCCCAGCACCCCGCTCGCTCGCCCCGGTCTCGCTCCAGGGGTTGCTGCTGGGATGGAGACGAGGAAACCAGGCTCCTTCTTGTCCCCCGTGGGACCGGTGCTGTTTTGGGGCCGGCAAAACCCCTCTGGCACTGTGACACAGCGCATGGGGGACGTTCACTTGCACCAGGACCGCACCAGCCCGGGGCAAATCCAGCACCCACCCAGTGGGCCAAGAGGCCAACGCCACCGGTCCCGTGCTTGGAGGAGCTGTGGGATCTCTGCTCCCCTGGCTGCAGCTCTCGATATCTCCTTGCCTCCGTTTCAGCCTCCTCTAGACCAAGCAGGAGCAGAGCTCCCATGCCGGTTTTGGGGACACTGCTTTGGCGGTTACAAAGAGCGGGTGGACGCGGTGGGAAACCCAAATCTGCAGCTGTGCAGACGTGCCACCGCCAGCTCAACCCCATTAACACCGGAGCCCTCGGGATGCTACAGACCCTAAAAGAAGGGAAGGGGACGCTGGCATCCCACCAGCCCCACAGCTCGGGACAGAGAGGCGCAGGTGGCGCAGCCCATTTTGGAGACACAAACGCCATCCCCGGGGGACACAAACGCCATCCCTGGGGGACACAAACGCCATCCCCGGGGGGCACAAACGCCATCCCCGGGGGGCACAAACGCCATCCCCGGGGGGCACATCCAGCCCCGCTCCCTGCAGCGCCCTCTCTCCCGGTGCCCGGCCAGCGCCTGCCCCGCAGATCGGCAGGGTGAGGGTGGCACACGTGCGGTGACAACAGGTCGGGGACGTGCGGGCAGGGAGGAAGCGTCACCTTCACCTTCACGTGGCCCCCCCCACAGCAGGGGTGCGCCCGAGCGGATTATTTGCCCCCAGCAGCCGAGGGTGGCCGCGTTTGCCGGAGAGGGGGGTCCGGGGAGGGGGGGACGGCGCACAAAGGGATGCTCGGGGGAGCTGGGGGGCCCTGCTTGGCTGGTGCCGGGGGCCTCCTGCCCAGGCCCCCAGCCCGCCCCGCTCCCTCCCTCCCTGCCCCCCCCCCTTTCCTCTCCCAGGCTAAATTCTCCCACAGCCTCCATTGACGTCCTGCCTGCGTCACCGTCTCCAGCACAACCAGACAGCACGTGGGAGAGGCAGGTTTAAAGCGGCAGGGCCACGCCACGGCTCCAGCTGCGCGCCCCGGCAGCGGGGTGCCCCGCAGGGGGGCCACCCCCCCAAAACCCCTCTGCGCCCCACATCTCCCCCCTCCCCTCCCAGTACCCCGCAGCCCTGCTGGGAGGGGGTTCCCCAGGGCAAAGCGCACGGGACGGGGCGCGAGGATGCTGCTCTCCCCCCCCGTAGCAAGGCTTGCATGGGAGCGTGTAAACATTTTGCTTCCAGGTCTGCGCCCGCATCCTCTCTCCTCCCCGCCGCTCTCCAAACCGAGCCCCGAGCGGGGGCCAGGAGCGCAGGAGGCCGGTTTGCGCTCGAAGTGCAAGCTCGCAGCCCTGGCTCCAAAACCCAGAGCCAGATTCATGGTGGTTTTTTTTTCTTTTCATTTTTTTCTTTTTTTTTTTTCCCTCCCCGCTTGGCCCCCGGCCAGTCCTTTTGCCTTTACATCTGCGCTTCGCATGTGCTGAACCCAAGGTGCGGCTCGGCTGGGTCCCAAGGGTTGCGCACCCCTGGGGACTGGGGCGGGGGGGGGGTCACGAGCGGGGAGCTTTGCAAGGGCTGGGACGCGGGGTGCCGTGCGGGGACTCGGCCACGGGTTGCAAGAAGCTTTGCGAGGTCTCGTGTGCTCGCCCCGAGGCCCACTCACCGTTTCTGCCCCGGGATATTGTCTTACGCCGAAGGACGTCGGCTCACCCGTGACTCAGGGCTTCGGGGTGGGTGGGAGAGCAGCCCCCCAGCCCGTCCCAGCTCCGCTTCCTCTCCGTGTCAGCCCTACAACCCCGCGTCTATTTTTGGCTCTTCCCTTCTATTTATTGCACCAAATCCGCGTGCGGTTGGAGAACGCCGCGGTGTTTGCTTTATGATTGCTTCCTTCCCAGCCGTAACCTTTTGCCTTCAAACGGGATTCGCCCGGCTCCTCAGCCCACGGGAGCTGGAGCGGGCGCTGCGTGCCCAGCTGCCCTCTCCCGGCACGGCGGCCGCGTGCCACCGGCGTTGGGACAGAGATCCTTGGCTCAGCCCCAGCTTTTGGTGCAAAGCTGCCCCCGTGCGCTGCCCTCCCCGCAGCTCCGGCTGCTTTTGCCTCCCCAGGCACTTTCCCAGGGCACAAACTCACCCCCAATGCATCGCACCCCCCGAGGACCCGAGCCCCAGCTTGCAGCCAGAGCTGCCCAGTGCTTTGGTTTCATGCGCGGACGGATGGGGGAGCGGGAACCACCGCGGCGAGCCCTCAAACGGGAGCCACCAGCAGAGAAAAAGCGACAAAACCAGCGGGCTGCTGAAGGCAGCCACCCTCAGCGTCCTGCCCGCTCCCGCAGACCGTCTGCGGCCGGCAGAGGAGCTGAGTCAGGGCCCCCAGCGCTCTGCCCACAAGTGGCCCCCAGGGGACACCTCCAGAGGGGACAGAAGCGAGGCCACCCCTGTCCCAGGGCTGGCCCCAGCCACGTCCCCAGGCCGCCTTCCAGGGCACGCAGAGGGCACACGTGGGGTGCTCCCCACGCCAGCCCCCCGTTCGTGGCACCCAAGGGCTGCTGCAGGCACCAAACTCCCCCTGGGGCGAGCTCAGCCCCGGCGGGGCTGCTCCAGAGGTTTCCACCCAGGACGAGAGCGGTGCCGGGGGCAGATCCTGCAGGCGCAGCGAGATCCAGCGCCCGCTGCTGCGGGATTTCTTGGCAAGAGGCCTCTTTTAGCACCCCCGAGGGTTAAGCCCAGCACGCAGCTTATCGGCTGAACACGGCTGTGAAAACGGCTATCTCGGAACCAAAACCACGGGGCGTCTTTGCAAATTCACGTTAGCTGGATCTCTCCTTTCCCTTCCCAGGCATGAAATCGCAGCTCTGCTCTCCCTTTTCTGGCGCACGGAGCGAGGGAAGCAGCCGGCAGCGTACGGCCCCAGCAGGCTCCCCGAGCGAGCGCGCAGCCTTGGCGTGTGGGAGTAGCTGCTGATCGGGAGCAGCCCGATTTCAAGGAACTCCCCAAAGTTGCATGCGTTAATGTCTTGCTGAATCAGAGTTGGAGACGCAGAGCAGCTCTGCAGCCTGCAGAAAGCCGGGCTCAGAGTCGGGCCTCTGGCTTTCCGCACCCAGGACACCGTCGCCGCACGCGGCGGTCTCCACACCCCCTACAACGAGACCCAGACCCTCCCCGGAGCCTGCAATTCCTGCCTGCACGCCCGGCCCTAATGACAGGGCCCGGCTCCTTCCCATCACCCAGCCAGTCCAACCTGCGCGAGCTCTCCTGGGCGAGGTCCTTATCAGCCTCAGCTCGAAGCAGCCTCCCGGCCCCGCTCCTGCGCCGCACTGGGGGGCACAGAGGGACCCGGGGGCCCTGCACCGCCCCGCTTTGCCCCCATTTCGCACAAACCGAGGGGGGCAAGAGGCCAGAATCAGCACGAGCCCCCCCAGCCCAGCTGCCCTCGCCACTGCTCACTTGATCCCATCGCCTCCTCCCCGTGTAATCCACGCTCGCCTCCCGGTGCCCTGGGCTCCGCGCTAATGCCGAGGGCTGGCCGGCGGCCACCCGGCGCTTCTCCCAGTTATGCAACGGGGCGCCAAGCCGCTCACGGCCACAGGATGCCGGGGAGATCCTCGAGGCCACGGTCCCGGGGTACCCCGCACAGGAGCCCTCATCCTGCCCTGGTGCTGCGTCCCTTCCTGCTCCCTTTCCCCGCTTGCTCTCGCCAGGGATCCCAGCGCCCCGTTCCCGAAGGGCTTGCCGAGGGCTCGCAGGGCGCCCGGCCCAGCGGCGCTGCCCCCCAGCTCCTTCTGCCCGAGGAATTAATTTTGCTCTCTGAACGGCCGTGTTGCATCTCTCGCCCTGCCCTGCCCCTGCTCGGGTGCTCCCTCTCGTCCTTCGCCCCCGTCTTTTGGGACCCAGCCACGTCCCTGGCCGCAGGGACCCCCGATTCAGCCACCCAGTGGCTGAAACCGAGCCCCAGTTTGCTCCTTGCAAGGGGACAGATGAGCGCAAGCCCTCCCTGGAGGGACAGTGCGGCACCCCAAGGAGCCGAGCCCCCAGCCCCCTGCCTCCCCCCAGCCCTCTCCCCGCGAGCAGAGGCTGGAGCAGAGCATCACCTCCCAGCCACGCGCTTATCTGCTCCGCCGCAGACCTGCTCGCCTGCTGGAGAGCTTTGAAGATAAGCAAGGGCTCGGGAGAGCGGGGATTGAAGGCTCAGGCTGCCACACCGGGGGATGCTACTCCCAGGCAGACGTGACCGTGGGCCGGGTGGCCGGGCCACCAGCCTCTTTTGGGGACCACCTGTGGGTGCCCAGGTGGAGAAGCCTTGGAGCTGGGATGGGTGCCCAAACGCGCACCCCTTCCTCGCGGCAGCGTGGGACCCCCAGCCGTGCCCTTCCCAGCCCCAGCATGACGCAAAAAGTGCTGCCGGAGCCTCTTCTGCAGAAGAAAACTCCCCAAAGCCCCGGTGCCCCACGGGGTATCCAGCTCCCCACCGGCACGGTCCCCGCTCCCATCGAGTCACCACGAGGGGCCGGTGCCAGGGGGAGGTTAGGACAGCGAGGACATTTTGTTCCCTGCTCTCCCCTTAAATTATCCTGCCACATATAGTAGAGCTCAGCACTATTTTTAGGCTTTGCTTGTTTAATTATTGAGAAAGGGTTTGAAGGAGCTCTCGAAGATGAGACGAGCACCCGCGGGTGCTCACCAAATTCTTCTTCCCACTGCTGCCCATGCGGTTTGCTCAGCCCCGATGCCCATGATGGACACGGGGTGCCGACCTTCAGAGCAGAGCCCGACACACGCCACGCACCCCCTGCGTTGTCCCGCAGCGTCCCCACCTGCTCAGGGAGCCTTGCAAGGCTCCCCGGGCACAACACGAACCCTCCAAACCCTCTCGCTCCCCGTTTCGGCACTGGGAAGCCCCGGGGCCAAGCCAGCCAAAGGCAGCACAACCCCACTGCTGGCTTCCACCAGCTACGGATGCAGCCCTGCAACTCCCCCTTTTTATTTTTAACCAAAACGGCACTTCCCTTGCTGAAAAGTGACCTTATTCTCAGCTCACCCCGTGCAATCTCAACGGCAGATTTTATTTTATTTTTTTTTAAAGCGGTTCCTTTCATGTTTCCGCTTACAAAAAGCCAAAGAGAGGACGGCCTTTCTTGGAGATGAAAGTGCTGTGGTCAACTGGACGGCTGCGGAGATTTCGGCCAAAATAACCCTTAATGAAGTAAGAGGCAGGCACGCGCCGGGCAACCCCCGGCACGGGTTGGTAGCCCCGGCTCAGCGGCACCTCCGCAGACCCGGCCAGGAACCCGGTGCGGGGGCTTCAAGGAAAGCCCCGATTTACCCCAGCTGCTGGCGTTAACTCCACCAGCCGAGGACACGGGGCGCCGCGGTGGGTGTCGGTGATGCCGCCCGTGGTTTTTCCCTAAGGAAAGGGGGAATCAATCGCAGTAAATCGTCCCGCATTCGGTCTGCTTGCCCTCAGCCCTGCCGGGTGCAACGACAGCGGCGTCACCGCCACGGACGCCGAGGTGCTACAGGTGGCGTGCGAATGCCTGCAGGCGATGAGAAATGCTGCCAATCCCCCTGGGGAAGGACGCTGGGGTGACCCCGGCCCCGTGCCCTCCGATCGAGCACCAAACCCGACCTCAGCACGAGGCCACCGGGTGCCACCACCGGGATGCTCCGAACCCCGCAGGCACCCTGGGGGGCCGGAGGAGGAGGGGGGGGGGGGCTCGGCGGCACCGCGAGTTGTCAGCCCCTGCTCCTTAACACCCTGACAAGCTTCTAACTCTTTCATTTGTTACACCGTGAACCTTTTTAAATTAATGAACATAAGGTTGTCACGGTTGCCGTGGCGACGACACGTTGCCGGAGCAACGGCAGCGATGCAGAGCCTGCCGAGTGTAATCAGGGGTCAGGCTAACGAGGGAGCCGGGATGCTGGGGGGGGGGGGGGGGGTTGCAGCGAGGGGCAGCGAGCCCCCGGCCCCAAAAACCAGCACCAACAGGTGGAAAAACCCAGCATCGCCCCGCTCGCCCCGGCCCCGGGGAGCAAAAACTGCCCCAGTGCCCTCGCTGCCTGCGCGCCCCGAGGATGCGCGCGCTCCCCGTGAGCCTGATCCTGCCAACGGGGAGGGTCAGCCAAGGAGCCAGGCATTTTGCTGCCCCAGCTCATCCCTTTTGTGCCCCCCGCGGGGCCGAGGCATCACCAGCTGGGGAGCAGAGCGGGGGCGAGCAGGACCAAGGGCGGCCGGGGCCGCACGGACGCTGCTCTGCTGCCAGGCTGCAGCTCCAGCCCCCCCGGGGGTTTGCGGGTCTGGCAAGGGCTCACGTGCCTCTTGGCACCAAGCGGGGGCACACCTCGTGGCCCTGCACCCCGCCTGCGATTCGGGGCAGCGGAGACACCGCAGCGCCCAGGCGGCCGCGAAGCCCCTTGGGTGCGCAGCCACCTTCCCCCCCCCCCCCCCAGCACCGCGCTGGGAAGGGGCAAAAAACACCCGCGAGGATCAAAATCGCTGCGATCGGGAGCAGGAAAAATCTCTCCGCACGATCTCGAGGCCAACGGGCTTCGAGGTCCCCTTCCCAAGCCCGAGAGGGAAAGGACGCTGAGCCCCCCCGCTCGCAGCCCCAGGCGTGCAGACGCCACCCAAGCCCCCCAGGGACAGCGGTGGGTCCGGGTCCCCCCGCAGCAGGAGGACAAATCTCTGCGGGCACGGAGAGGGGCTCTGCCCCGGCACAACCACGCAGAGCAGCGGGGTGAATCCTGAGCTGCTGGGGCCCAGGACGTCCCCCAGCGTCCCCTCCCCGGTGCAGGGTGCGGCGACAACCTTGGGCTGACGTCTCCCCGAGACCAAAACCCGAGGGTGTGAGCGGGAGAAAAATGGGGTGGGGAGGCGAGTTTCGGGGCTGGGGATTCCTCGGCCTGCAGGGGGGTGTGGGCTAACCCCCGGGCAGGAGCACGGCGTCGTCCCCGAGCTCCCTGCAGCGGTGCGGGGCCGCAGATGGGTTTTTTCCCCCCCCAACTCTTTCAGGGGGGGGATCCGGCCCCACTCGTCCGTGCCCAGGCACCGCTGCGAGCCCTGCAGAAGGGAAAACGGGTGGCGGGGATGAGCTGTGAACACCCACTCCCTTTCCAGCCCTGACGAGGCACAATGCAAAGCATATCCCCCCCCAAAAAAAATAGATTGCAGGAGCTTCTCCAAAAGCAGCTCAACCCCGTTTTGTCATCTCCCTGCGCTGCGGGAAGGGCTCTCGCGCCGGGGGGCACCGACGGGCCCCCCCCTGCCCTGCCCGCACCGCAGCGAGGCGGCCGAGGACACGCGCGTCCCCGAGCCCGACTCTTTGTGCTGAGGTTTCGTAAGCGCACACGTGCGCGGGTGCCGGAGCGCGGCTGAGCTCTCAGAACCCTTCCAGCATCACCGCCTGTCAGGGAGGCGTCTAAATACTTCTGTTTCCCCCAAATACATTTTTCATCAGAACCGGGAGGGGAGAAGACCGAAATCCGCATTTGGGCTCGGGCAAAAGCAGCCTCTTGTAACGGGGAGGAGGACAGGACCCCCCAAGGGACCCCCAAGGGACCGAGCCGTGCGCTTCCCCCGGGGTTTGCCGGCTTGCAGCGCGCTGCGCCGCCCCGTTCCCATCCCGCTGATGGGAGGAGAAGCACGTCGGGCCCCAGGGGAGAGATTTGCCCGGCCGCCTGCTGGGCCAGCTGCTGAACCAGGGGCCGGAGCGGAGCCTGGCTCTGCTCGCGTCCCAGATAACGCTGTCACCCCGCAGAAAGCAGGCTCGCCCCGGCAATCTCGGCAGCGAGGCCAAAGGGTGAAGGAGATACGGCAGAGCTCCCCTCCCGCTGCTAAAAGCGGGGCTGCGGCGCCTGGGGAGGGGACACGAGTGTCCACCAGACGTCCCCAGCCTTGCTCTGCTCTCCATCACTCGCTGGGAGCTCGGGCAGAGGCTCACAAGTGCAAATCAGGGGAAAACCACCACAAATAGAAGCCTGTTTGGGATTGCAAGGGTGCTGGGGGTGTTTTCCAGCATGCCCCCCACCACGACGGGGCAGCTCCTGGTGGGGATATGCAGGCAGCAGGCTCTGGGGCCAAAATTTGACAAATTTGACCCGGCAGCCAAGCCGCAGCTTCCCGTTCAGCAGCAGCATCGTGTGCCCGGGTGATGCTGTGCCCCCTTCCCCGCTTTCCTTTCCTTGCCTGCAGGAACAAAAAGGCGAGGAAGGACAAAAAGCGCAAGGAGCCTGGCTTCGGGGGGAAGCCAGCCTCGGTAAACCCAAGCCCAGGCCAGCTTTGGAGAGGAAAAGAACGGCGAAACCTCACCCGGCAGCAGTTGAGGCTGATTAAATAGCAAATGCCTCCGTTCCCAGAGGATTCAGCACCTGCTGCCGCTGACCCGCGGCACCACCTTGGGCTCGTGGGCGCCTTGGGCAGCCGTTGCCACCTCTCCCCCGGTGCCCCAGCTCCTCCAGCACGTTGTTCCTCCCACTGCCCGGCTTGGTCCTGCTGGGAAAGGGATGGACAAAGGGACAGCCACCCTCCCAGCTCCTCGGGTCCCCCCCAGGCACGGCTGCGCCCACCCCGACCCCGCTCATCCCTGTCCAAAAGCCCCCGCCAAGCTCCCTCCTCTAAAGCCAGGGCAGAGAACTTGCTCTCTCCCAACCCCAATCTCCTCCAGCATCTATTTTCTTCCTGCCCAGCGTTGATTTCCCTCACCTAATTGCCTGGAAAGCTCTTCTCCCTTCCTCTAATCAGTCTGGAGCAGACTTTCTCTAGATAATTGTGCCGAGACCTGATCACCCTTCTCATCTCCATCTCTCCAACACTCCCATTTCTTCACTAAACTCATCTGCCGAAGCTGCGCTCCTTGGTCTAATTATTTCAAGGCTCTGCTGAGTTATTTAATTGCTTGCTCTTCTGGCGCCCGTATCTGAAGGCTCCCAGAGCATCTGGGACGGGACTTGGGGCCGTTCCCAGAGACTGAACCTGCTCCAGGTGTGGCGAGCCCAGAGCAGAGCCCGGCTGAAAAAACGCCTCTGAAGGGCGACTGCAGGACACGGCGAGAGGAGCAGCAGCCCCAAGACGTTTCACTGAGCCATCCACGGGGCTCACGCAACCATCGCCAAGCTCCTTTTGGGGCCAGGCTGCGATGTACCCACCCCAGCATCAGCCTGGAAGAGGCCAGCAGGTGCCGCAGCCCCCCCGATGCCCCGTGTCCCACGTCCCTGCAGCCCCCTGAGGGCGCAGCCGGGGCCGTTCCCCTCTTGTCCCCTTCCCTGCCTCTCAGCCAGGCCCAGCAGCTCCGCTCGGCTCCCGCTATCGCCCAGCCTCGTCCTCTCCCCCGGGTTAATTGATCCACTGTTTTGTTTTCTTATCAAACCGCTCTCAGGCTCGGATGCTCCTTTAATCGATTCTCAGCCCTATCTGTCCCAAGAGCCACCGGAGACCTTTCTCTGCAGACACCACCGTATCTAATCGCCAGGGGACTTTACCTAATTGGTGTAAAACCTGATTTCTTTCCCTAATCGCTCTGAGGCCCTGATTCACTTATCTAATCGCTCCAAAGCCCGGGCCTTGTACACCTCTCCGGAGCTCCAGCATATCCTCTCGGATCGGTTTTTTTTACCCCCGCAGGTGGCTTGGCTCTCTTGACTCCCTAATCCCCGGGCTGCTTGATCTCTTTAACTAATCCGGCCAAGATTTGGCACCCGTGCTCGGCTGCTCCCCTAACCCAGTGCCGGCGGGGATCAGCCTCCCTCCCCGCCGAGCTTTTCTGCCCGCCTTGGGGCACCAGATCGGAGCACAAACCCGTGGATTTTTGCCCTGGGCTCTCCCCCTGCCAGGCGGTGCCACCCTCGGACCCGGCGCTGCCCGTGGAGGGAGCGCAGCTCGCCGCAGCCCTCGCTTCCCTCCCGGTGAGTCACGTCCGCTGACTCAGGCCAGAGAAGTTGACATCCCCGAAAAACATCCACGAGCATCAGCCTGGAAGGATCTTGGGGCTGGGGCTGCAGGGGGAGATTCCCCCCCTGGGAGTCTGACAAACGGAGAGCGAGCCCACCCCGTGCGCCAGCCAGGAGAGATGCCCGGATTGTGCCCCCACTCCCACCAACCCTCCCCTCGCACCCCCAGCCTCGTGCCCACCGCTCCCCATCCCCACCCCGCAGCATTCCCAGCCCCAGGGCTCGTCCTTTGCCCCCTCACCCCAAAGCCTCCCCTGCCCGCAGCTGGTGGGGACGGCCCCAAGGCTGCCCTGGCTCAGGGGCACGAGGTGGCTCCTGCCCCTGCTCAGCCCCACGCGGGGAGGTTTTGGGGTGCAGAGCACAAGCCCTCCATCCCGGTGCTGTGTTATCCCCCCCAAGGTACCACCGAAGCCCCCTGCCCCTATGGTGCAGCACAGGGGTACCGGCCCGTCCTGGGTCCCTGCCCTCTGCGGGGCCGGGATCACGTTCCCAGAGCGGAGCAATGGGAATTTCATGCCTTTATTTGCAATCCAGCGCTGACCCCGGGGCCGGGAGGAGAATGAGTCAGCTTCCAGCGCAGGGCAGGATTCCTCCTCGGGCCGGAGCTGCTGCTCTGCTTTCAGTTCAGACCGGCACCGTTTGGCGGGGCGGCAATTAAATCAGATAATTAAATTGGCACCTCTCGCCGGCGACAGGCTGCAGCTTTTCCACGCTCGCACTTCCCGCGCAAAGCTCGAATCGAAAGCGACAGAGCCCCCGGACCTGCCCCCAGCCCACCGCCTGCAGGAGCACCCAGCAAAGCGCCCGGCTCGAGGACTGCGCCCGCATCCCCAGAAGAGTTAACAACCACGCACCTCCAGGCTCTGGAGCCTCTCCAGGAGCTGCTGCTGGCCCCCAGGGGCGAAGCCTTCACCCACCCCCTGATTGCTCTGCCCGGGGGATGCCGCAGGGCTCCGCTGCTCAGGCTCTGACGGATGTCAGCGCTGGCACGGCTCCGGAGGCAGCCGGGAGCGCCGCCACCCTCCTGCACCCGTTCCTGGGTCACCGCAGCCCCCGGGGGTGGCCTCCACCTTCACCCGCAAGGCAGAGGGAGAGGAAGGTGCCGGAGGAAGGAAACGGCACAGCCAGGCTGCGTTTGGCCACAGGGGGCTGGTTTAGGAGCTGAGCGGGTCCAGGCGCACCCGCACGTGGCACTGCCCCAAGCCCCGGCCTGCCGGGCACAGCGCTGCACCCCAACCCATCCACCCCTGCAATGCAGCGCCTTTGCTCCCTGTTTTTTTAGGGGGACGAGCCCAAATACAGCCCGGGGAGCATCCTCTCCCCAGGGATGAGGACAGCCAGGCAGGCCCAGGAGCTGCTTTTCCCCTGGTTTGTGCCAGAGCTGGCTCCCTCTCGGAGAAAACCGGGGCCAAGAGCAAGAACCCGTCTCAGGAGGGCAGCAGCTGAGCTGGACACGTGGGATAGCCCCCAAAAAAACAATCCCAAAGCCCCCCATCCCCAGCAGGGGCTGCTTCACCCTACGAAAGCCCGGCTCCCTGCGGCAGGGCGCTGGTACCCGCGATGCTCCAGCCTGGCACGTCTCCCCGGGGTTGCCAAAGCAACGGCAGAAACACAACAAACAGCAACAACGCGCAGCAGACAGTCGGCAAACATTCCCCTCTTATTTTCTCCCCAGTTCGGTTTGTGCTTTTTCCCCCTCTCCCACGAGGAAGCTGCTGCCATCGGAAGGGAACAACAAGATGATTCTGCGGCGCACGAAGCCCGCGCCATCCCAGCGGGAGCCGCGCTGCAAAGCCCCAGCGCCTCCTGGAGAGGAGCCTAGCAAAGCCCCGAGCCCAACGCGGGCAGGCTCGAGGAGCTGCTCACCTCCTTCCCGGGCAGGATCCTCGCGTGCCGAGCAATCGGGGCTGCGCCGGGCTGAATCCCTCCTCCGGGGCAGCTGCAGAATTTTTGGGGAACGTCCAGAGCTCAGGAGCAGTCGCGGCGTTCTCCTGGGACATCCAGACCTCGGGGCTGGGATGCGCTGCTGCAGCCTCGAGCCAGCAGCGGGGTTTTGGGGACCCAGGACTCAGCCCCCTTTTGGATAGGGCGGGGAGCGTGCGAGCATCCTCGAGGCTGGAGGTGAAGGACGGGGACACGGCAGGACGAACCCACGGAGGGGCCCCAGGTGCGCAAAGAGCCCGGGCTCTGCAGGGCAGAGCCTCAGCCCGAGCCCCGCAGCCGCGTTAGGGGGATTAGAGGGCGCAGCGCGGGCTTTCCGAGCAGGATTAGTGCTGCTGGCACGTGACGCGGGTGCGAGCCCACGCTCTCCGGGAGCGCTGCCCTCAAACCAACCTGCCCAACACCCAACCCCTGCTCTGGCGGGGTCGGGGCTCTCGGCAGCACCTTCCCAAGCCTCGTTCAACAACAACTCAGCTTTTTCGGCTTGTAAGCCCCCAGCAAGAAGCTGGCCCCTGTGCCTCCCTGCTTTTTAACCTCCCCAAATCCAGGCGCAGCTGGGGAAGCCCCTGCCCCTGGCAGCCCCACGGAGGGGCTGGTGTCACCCGTGCCCACTGATTGCGCGCAGCAGCTGTCACCAAGCTCCTGCAAACGCGTGCCAGGGGCTGCAGGGCTGAGTCCTGGTGCCCAGGGAGGCAGCCGTTAGCTCTGAGATGCCGAACGCACGTCCCACGTCCCGTTCTCGCTCTCAGACGCCCATATACAAACGTATGGACACGTGCATACCCCTGGTAGCCCTTTCTCGTGCCCTTTCTCCTCTTTTTCTAAAGCCCACCCAGCTCTCAGGTCATTTAGAGAGGCAATTATGGAGGCAATTAACGAGCGAGGCAAGGCGCAAGAGCACGAACCTGGCACCCGAGGGCTGGGAGGGCGGTGAGGGGACGGAGGGGGGCTGCGTGGAACGGGGCCCTGCAGAGCCCGAGCGTTTCCCTCTGTCCCCATCCCCAAACGTGCACCCTCCAGGAGGGATTTGGGGGGGGGGGGGGGGTGCAGGGGACGATTTCCCCCTGCGTCTGCCACCCCAGCGCATGCGGGCGCCGCGCGGCACCCACCGGCTCGCGCCCCACGCGCCTCCAAACCCACGCGTGTCTCAGCCCCTCCGGCCACAGCCCGAGCCGGGAGCGCTCCCCCAGCCTCGGGGGGACCCGGAGCCAGGAGGGGGGGACCCGGGGGGGGGGTCCCAGCGCCCCCAGCCCGGGCTGTGCCCGAGCCCCTCGGCGCCGCGCAGCGCCTGCAGCCGCTTCCCCGCGGCCGCGCTGCCACCTGGCGGAGCCACCGTGGGAAGCCGCGGCCAGGGGACCCTTCGCGACCCTCTCAAGCACGGGGACATCGGGCGAGACCCCCTCCCCGGGGCCCCCCCCCGGCCCCAGCAAAGCCCCCCCTCCAGCCCGTCCCGAGGTGGGCGCTGCGGGAATTTTTAGGCGCAGGTTTCCGCGTCGCGCTCCCCGCTCCGTCCCCAAAACCGCTCCACCCGTGGCAAGCGCGCAGGCATCGGCTCCGCCATCAGAGGAAGAAAAAGGGAAAAAGGGGGGGAAAAAAAACGCAAAAATCTTGGCCCCAGCCCTTCCCCAGCAGGGGAGCAGCACCCAAGGGGTTAACGCAGCCCGGTCCTATTTTAAAACGGGAAGAGCGCTGCAGCTTGATCCCAATTCATTCCTTCAGAGATATAATCATAGTCTTTAGGAGATGTAATCATAGTATTTATTTAAGAATTAAGCTCGTCTGAAAGTGGCCTAAATTCCCCCTGCAAGAGCTGAGTCGGTGCCTCAGCAGCTGACTCAGCACCGCTCCAAGGGAGCCAGGACCCAGCTCCCCGGGGAGGATGCTGCAGGGTGGGGGGCCGGGGGGCAGCACCCCCTGGGGCTGGGGTGCAGGGGGAGAGCACCGAGGCTGGCGGAAGGAGGGGGAAGGAGCCAGAGCAGTTTTTCCTTTCTTATACATCTTTATTTAAAGTAAATGAGCAAGGGCAGCACAGGGGTGAAATGGTTGCAGCTTTTACAGGACAAAAAAAATCCATAAAAACCTCACAGACAGGACAAGACGTAAAAACCTTCTTGAGACAAGACAGACAGACAGCCTAGCCCTCGCTACGTTGGGTACCGCTGAGCCCAAGCAAGGGCTCGTCCTCACTGCAGGAGCTGAAGCAGCAATGGGGACTGCCTCAGGTCCTAAAAAAAGCTCCCAAGGGTGCCTGGGACCAGTACCAGCTCCTTCCAGCTCCTTTTCCCCATCCCTGCGATGGGGCAGGAGCTCCCGGAGAAAGTGCGTTAAGAGCAGCCGTGGCAGTCTTAGAAGGAGCGATCCCACTCCACCCACCTCAGCCAGAGAGCAGGCACTGAAATTCAGCTAAAAGGGAGGAAAAAAAAATCAAAGGAATATCACTTATTGCACTCGATTTACTAGCGAACAGTGCAGGGGTGTCCGCACAAGCCGTTATCGCCTCTGTGTTATAGGGAGCGTGCAGAGAGGGAGGCGAGTCTCATTCTGACCTTCCCCGTCTTTAAAAATAGTGAAAGAAAAAAAAATTAGAGAACCTTGATGGCATCACTAAAAACGTGCCTAGTGTCCAAAGCTCCGTAGTGTCCTCAAGCAGCCAGCCGTTAGCAACGCGGGAACTAAACAGCCACGACGCCGTTCAGTGTCCCCCAAACCTAAATTATTTTTTCTTTTTTTACAAGCTACGCTGCAAAGCCGCAGCAGCTGCAGCCTCTGCTCTTGCAGGGCTCACGCCTGCTCCCGGGGGACACACAGGTGGGATTTTGGGGTGCCCAAGCCCTCCGTTCCCCCAGGCCGACGCCGTTTGCCGCGGGAGCAGAAGCACACCGCATGCACGCAGAAAAGAGGGGCCCTGGCAGGTTTGCATCGCCCCCAGTGCCCCCTGCCCCCCCCTCCTGTTACTTCTTGAAGAACTTCTTGTTGAGGAGGAAGATGAGCAGGTTGACGTTGACTTTGGCTTTGTCAAACATCTTCATGACGGCTACGCCCTCGTACTGCAGCTGCAGCAGGTCCTGCAGGAGGGGCGGCCGTCACCACGGGCCCCCACGTAGGGAAAACCGGGCGGGGCAGGCGTCCCCACAGCACGACTGCCCCGTCCCTGGGGCAGGACCCCCCCTCAGCCCCCAGCTCCCCACCTGGTAGTGCAGCTGGAACCTCTCCATGTCGATCCCCATGAACTTGGCTTTCACCTGGAACCTCCCGGACTCCTCGCAGGGCACGATGTCGAAGATGACGTTCCTGAACCTGGAGGGAAGGGAGGAACCCGCTGCCCAGGGGGGGCTTCGAGGCTCTAACGCAGCCCGAGGCGACCACGGAGCAGGTCACGCATCCGCTGCAGCCCCAAAAGCAAGGCTAAGGCTGGATCCACACCCCAAACCCACCTCCAGCTCCGTCCCAGAGATGCCCAGAACAACTCTCCCCATCCCTGGGGTGCCCACGGCTCCGGCGCACCCCTGCCACCTCCCTCCCTGTGCCCGAGCTCTGTGCTGCCACAGCTTGCCCCCCCGGGGGCAGGGGTACGTACTGGCTGACCGGCAGGTCCTCGATCTCCAGCAGCACGCCCTTCTCCAAGAGCCGCGCCGCCGTGTAGCGCAGCGGCTGCAGCTTCTTGCTCTTCCCGCTGGCCCTGGAAGAGAAGGGACCACGCGCTCAGCTCCGGCCACGGGGAAAGTCCCCGTTGCTCATCACAAAATCCAGCTAGGAACGCAAAATCACATATATATTTCAATTATTGGAGTTTTTCCTTGAAAAAAAAAAACAAAATCTATATCCGCACCTGTTACTGGCTGCCAGGTTGTCGAGGCAGGTCCTGATGTACTGGTTGTAGTAATCGATTTGCTCCTCATAAAACAGGGTCTTGGAGTCGAGGCCTTGCAGGGTCTGCCTCAGCTTCAGCAGCTCGCCCTTGCGGTGCTGCCGGTAGCGCCGCTGGTTGCGGATGTCCTGGAGGAAAGCGAAGCCTCTGAAGCTGACAGAGCTCGCGGGGAGCTTTAACGGAGCAGCAGAGCACGGTGGTGGGTGGGCTCAGGAGGCAGCCTCCCCTCTTGGAGCGGTGCTGCACAGATAAAGTCCTCCCATCTCCCCTGAGTGCACCTGAAGGGCCGCCCCAGCCCCAGCCCACCTTGGCCAGCTCGTTAACGAGCCCCTGGTACTGATGAGCAGAGTCCACGAGCCCCAGGCTCTCCAAGCGCCACAGGTTGCGGACGATCTTGCGCTTCTTCTCCTCCACGGAGAGCTGGCTGTTGGCGGCCAGCGAGCGGTTGCGTTTCAGCTTGTCGGGGGTCTGGGCGTCCCGCAGCGCTCGCCTGCGCATCAGGTGCTCGTGGGAGGCTTCCTGGGGACCAGGAGGGGGACGTTTGACGCGAGGGACTGGACTGGGACCCCAGCAGATGGAGCAGACCAGCTCCCAGCCCACGCTTTGACCCGAGCCCGAGGCTCTCCAAAAAAAACGAGCCGGCCGCTGCTGGAGCACACGAGCAGGAGCCAAGCCGTCGAGCAAGGCAGGACGGCGTAGTGCTCGCAGCCTGCTCGCCTCTTCCCCATGTGATTGTGATTTTATCTCATGCCCATCCTACCTCGAGGTCCGAAGCCGGTGTCTGCAGGATCTCTGGCAGGGACCCTCCTGGCTGGGACTGGATCACGTCCACCAGCATCTGCTTGGTGCTGGGGACAAGAGAGAGGTCGGGCGCCTGCTCCACACCGCTGCGGCAGCTGCGGGTTATTCAGGTGCCTTCCAAGGGATTTTTTTGCTCCCCTCGAGCCTCCCGCCCCCAGAGACGCCCAGGATCCCGAACGGCCCAGGCTATGGGGTGGCCATCGCTGTCTGTCTGTCCCCAAGGAGCCCGTGCTCACCTCAGCAGCAAGCTCCTGGCGTCGCTCTCCTCGCTGCTGGCCTCCAACAGTGGCTTGCCGGTGAGGGTGAGGGAGATTTCCATCTTGCTGAGCTGGGCGAGCACGGCCCCGGCGCTGCTCTCCGCTGAGCTGGGAGCGCTCTCCCCTGGGGGGCACAGAGCAGAGCAGGGTCGGGGAGCGGAGCCGGCATCCCCTGCCCAGCGCAGGGTCGTGCCCAGAGCCACCGTGCTAGAGCTTCGTGGGGAGGAAAAAAAACCACCACAAAGCCAAAAAAACAAAAGCACGCATCCCTCCCCTCCGTCCCGTGATGGGTATGCAGAGCTGCTGCCCTCCCCAGGCCGAAGGACAGCACGTAATTACCGGGAGATTAAACCTCCCCGGCGAGATAAGGCAGGCACCACGCTCTGCCTCCTACCACGGGCACGTCCCTGCTGCTCCGGTCCTGCACAACCCCAGGCTGCCAAACGCCGACGTGGCAGAAACCTCTGCAAAAACTGCTCGGCAAAGCCCCGGCGAGCTGGAGCGGGGGCTTGGCAGGGAGATGGGATCTGCTCGGTGCGCGGGGAAGGCTGTGACCGGCACAAGGCGCCGCCTGCAGCGGCTCCGGGAGATGCTGAAGCTCTCGAGACCCGCTCCGTGCCGACGAGGGGCCGGGCGCTACGTACCGACGAGGGACTGGACGGTGGGAAGCTCATCGAGGTCTTCCAGGAGCTCGTGCAGGGGATCCCCATGGTGCGGGGCGATGGAGTCCTGGTGCTCGAGCAGGAGCTGGGTGGTGCAAGGGAGAAGAGTCGGTGGCAAACGGGCGCGTGAAGAAGCAGGGCTATGATCAAAAACCCCCAGGGAACGATGCGAATGTGGAAGTCCCTTCGCAATCCCCTCTTGTGCGCAAAGTTAGGAGGTTCAGGGGAAGACAAACAGCAAAGAATCCCACAAAATATGGATCTGTTGTTTAAAAAGAAGTCCAGGAGGAGCTGTGCTCGTGCTGGCGTACAGGGGAACGGGACAAACCACAGCAGAAAAAAAGCCCAAAGAGCTGGGGACAGCAGAAATGGGACCACTCGCCCTGCCCGGTGAAATGGGGTGGGATTCAGCCCCACGGCTGGCAGCAAAGAGCTCACAAGACTCTGCTGGGAATTACGAAGTTACACGGGTGGGATCTGGGACACCAATGCCCC
The DNA here is from genome assembly GCF_964034855.1 of Anser brachyrhynchus. Lineage (NCBI taxonomy): Eukaryota > Metazoa > Chordata > Aves > Anseriformes > Anatidae > Anser > Anser brachyrhynchus. The sequence goes on along the minus strand of NC_137721.1, from coordinate 1,924,359 downwards.
ACGCTGGCAGCTGGGGACAACAGGGAGACAACAGGAGTCACCAGGGAACCAGGAGCTTGCCTCGGTACGGCGCCACGCGGATCTCCTGAGCTCCAGCGGCTGCTGAGGCTGTTTTACACCAAACCTATTGCAGGTGGCCTCACGCCCTCACCTTGTGCGTGTCGATGAGCTCCCCAACGGTGATGTAGATGACCGGCTTGGCCACCGCCACCATCTCCGAGTACTCGTCCACGTTGAACCTCTCCTCGGGCTCGGGGACGTGGCAGGCGGCGGCGATGAACCTCCTGCGGGACCGGCGGCGTCAGTGAGCCCCAGGGACACCGCCGCCACCCCTCGCGCCCCGGTGCCGACCCGGAGCCCACCTGAACTTGCCGTGGGTGTCCTCCAGGTAGCGGTTGACCGCGCAGAGGTGGGCGTTCTCCCCATCAAAGACCTTGCGGGCGGCCGCGTGCTGCAGGACTTTGGCGACGGAGCCCAGGCTGCGGCGCTGGTCGGGGTGCAGTGTCGCCCCAGCCGAGATGTCCACGATGTCGAAGCCGTCGGGGGCCACCACCGCTGGGTTCATGAAGCGGTAGTAGAGCAGGTTCCCCACGACCTAGGGCACAGGACAGCCAGGTGTCAGGGACCACGGCAGGAGCTCAGCAGGGAAGGCCGCTTTGTCCCCACACCGCAGGGTGGGACCCTCCCGGAGGGGACATCAGCGCAGGGAAGAGCCCACAGCTGGCATTTCCTTCGCTGCTCCGGGAAAACGTTCAGACTTCAAGGCATTTTTAAGTCAAGAGGGAAATGGCAACCAACACGTGTGTCTAAACAAGATCCTGGCTCCCCTGGGCACGCAGGTTCCAACCCCACCAAGCAGCACAGGTCCCCACCTTGTCGACCTCCTCCTCCGAGGCTTTGGGGAACTTCTCAGCCAAGGATGTCCTCAGGATTTTGGCCACGTAGCGCATGCCGTAGCTGGAGAGAGGGCAGGGAGAGGTCCGTCAGCACGCATCGTCCCTCAGCTCCTTCTCCTGCCCTGCTGCCAGCCCAAATCTCCCTAAAAGCCCTCATCCTGGGACTCCCTCAAAGCTCAGCTTCTTCCTTGCAGGCACCCAACACCGACAGCAAAGCGCTCAAATCCAGAGGCAAAGAGCACCAACCCAACAGGGCGTTACTGGAAGAGCAGGAACCGATTATTTTGGGATTTCTCCTTGCTGGCAGCTCAATAATGGGACATGCAGCCCCCCCCCATGGCCCAAGCTCCCTTCCTAGGACCTTGCTGAAGCTGCCTTCCAGCTGAGAGCCCTGCGGGGCCGTGCCCAGCACCCCTCGGATACATACGGGATTTTGTCTACGGAAGAGGTGATGGCAGAGACGAACTTGTCTGTCGTCGCAAGAAGGTTACGGATGGAAATATCGAGCCGTCTTTGGACCTCGGGGTGGCTGAGAGCTTGCTCAGGGCTGACCTCGTAAGGGAGCTTGCTGCAGGCAGAAGACAAGGTCCCCATCACCATCCTGTCCCCCTGTGGCTGGGTTGAGCTCCCTTACCCTGCTCCTGACCTCTTCTGCCCGCTCTGCGACTCCGTCTGGTTGACCCACGCCTTGTAGATGTCCACGGGGTTGGTGCGGATGCTGAGGGTCTTGTCCTGCAGCACCTCCTGCACCGGGCCGCCCAGGATCTGCCGCAGGGCGTTCTGCCCGCGGGCGTTGCGGTAGAAGCTGACCACCAGCCGGATCACAGTGGCGTTCCCCGTCAAGATGTCGTGGATGTGATCCACCTTGGACCTGGGGAGAGGTGGGAAGGAGAGGAGGAACCGGCTCAGTTGTTCCCCGACACAGGGCTGTGAAGGGAGGCAAGGAGCCAGCAGCTGGAGGGAACCACCACGTCCCTGCTGACGTCTCCAGGCCAGGCTTTTTCCGAGTTTGTCCCCAAATCGGGGCACCCCCAGCCACCCACCTGATCTCCTCCTGCAGCGCCGCCTTGAAGAGCTGGAGCAGCAGGTAAGCCTCCCGGGGGTTGGACGCGTAGTTGTAAAGCGTGAAGATCACCGACTCCATGAACTTGGTGGACTTGTTCTGGGGCATCTGGAAGATCAGCCTGGCCAGGTACCCGGGCTGGGTCTGCAGGGAGGGACGGCGAGCACCCCGCTAAGCCCCAGCGCCACGGAGCGGTGCGGGACCGGGGTCCTCCCGTCGTGCTGGGCACGGCCGAGCGCCGCCAGCCTCACCTGCAGCAGGTAGAAGAGGTGCTGGTAAGCCTCCAGCTTCTGCCGCTTCTCCTTGCTGAGCGACTTGAGCCCCTTCTGCTTGTCTAGGGACATCATCTCCGAGAGCTGCTCCTTGTTCTTCTTGGTCAGCTTCTTGCAGTGGGAAACCACCTCCTGCAACGAGGACAGAGCGGCCGTGGCAAGCTCCGACTTCAGCCCAGCCTCCGCGGGGAGGCCACGGAGCTCGCGCCGCGCTCCCGACCTGCAGCGTGATCCGGTTCTTGACCAGCAGCCCGATCTTGATGTCCATGAGGTCCAGGTCGCTCTCCAGCTGCTGGCTGGCCCGGATCCTCTTCACCACCTCCTCCCGCAGCCGCAGCACCTCGGCCTCCTCCCAAAAGTCCTGCTGGCTCTGCTCCAGCAGGTGGATGAAGCGCCGGACGATGCTCAGCGGCGGGCTCCTGGCGTGGACTGCAGCCGGGCACGGCGCCCCATGAGCGCCGCGGCCCCCAGCGGAGCGGGGCAGGGTCCCCTCCCCGATTAACCGGGGTCGCTTTGGAGGGGAGACGAGCAGGCACTTACCTAGCATCCTGTAATCCCCGCGGGCCTTGTTGGCTCTCACAAAAGCCTGGATTTTAATTACGGCTTTAACCTGCCGAGACAAACGAGGGGTGGGGGATGCAGCCCTGCGGCGAGCCGGGCAGCGCCAGGACTGGGGACCCGCCGGTGCCCGTGGTGGGGGCACCCCAAACCCCACAGGGATCTCAGGACGCTACCCTTGGCCTCATGAGGTGCTGCACGCCAGCAAGCGCTGCATTTCACTTGCCCACGGGCAGCAGGCACCTTCCCCTAACCCTTCTCTCCCCTCTGATGGCGATCTCGAAGCCCCTGCTGGCTTTTGAGTGAACCGGAGTGGTTTTTCTCTCCTCGCTCCCCCCCGGAGCCCGCCAGCCTGGCACGCAGACGCGCCGGGCACTTTTTCTTTCCCCCAGCCCTGCGCGAGGACGCAGCAGCTTCTCCCTCCTCTCCAGCCACCCCACACACACTTGGGGGCTTGGCCACGCGTTCAGGGGCCCCCAGGACCTCACCGCGGCGGTGGGCAGCGCTCTCAGCCCCCAGCCCTCACTCACGTTCCTCCTGAAGTAGCGCAGCCTCTCCTGGTACCTTTTCCGAGCCTGCCACATCCTCACGCCCGCCTGGATCTGAGAGAGACGTCGATTCGACCCCGCGGGGACTTGCGTGGGCAGAGCAAGGCCAAGCAGCGGGGGGGGAAAGGGGAGGGAAAGCTCTGCTCTTGCGAGCCATGATGCCTCTAACGCGAGCTGGCAACAAGCTCCTGCTGTTTGTGCACAGCGCCTGGGGCAGGACCCGCAGCACCGCAGCCAAAAGCCAGGTTTGCCACGCCGCATCCTCCCCGTCCCCACGCGCTGCCCGGCCACCGTGGGGCTCAGCTCTGCTCCCCCTCAGTGCCTTTTTTTTTTACCGGGCAGGGAGGGAAACGCCGGCGGGTGGGGATGCGAAAGTAGGAGCAGAGGGCAAAGAGGGTGGCTGACCTTGACCGCAGCATCCGCATGGGCTCGCAGGTAGCGCAGGCGCTCCAGGTAAGCTCTGCGCTGCTTCTGCCCCCTCCACCAAGCCTGGAGAGAGAAGAGAACTGCTACCGACCCGCGTGAGGCCACTGCAACGTCCGGCTGGTGCCCTGGAGAACGCACGAGACAACGCAACCACAACACCCAGCACAGAAGAGACGAAACCAGAGCCCCGAGCGGCTGCGGGGAGAAAAACGAGCCGTGCGCTCCCCTTATCAGCGCTTCACAGCCCCCGAGGTGAGCCTTGGCTGCTGAACACACGGAGCAGCAGGTGCCCGGTGCTCCACACACCACGGACTCGCTGCTCCAGGCACCCCAAACCCCCCCGGGAAACGCAGCAAGCGGCGCCGGCCGCTCACATCCCCTGCTCGCAGCGGTGGGATGGATCCCGGCTGCCTCACCTGGATGCGGAGGGCGGCCGGCTGCTCCTCCCGCAGGATGCGCCAGCGCGCCGCGAGCTGCTGGCGGACGAGGAAGCCTCGCAGCCGAGCCTGCAGCCTCACCACGAAGGGGACATGGGACGCCCAGAGGCGCTCGCGGTCGTGCGCTGCAGTCACTTGGGTGATGACCGACTGCAGGGACACAAGGCACCGGGTCACAACCCGACAGCGCCGCCGGCACCCGCCCGTCCCCGTGCCCCCCGGACCTGGATCTCCTCCCGGCTCAGGTGCATGGTGCAGAGCTCGCCGTCGCGCGGCCGCTCCCAGCTGCCCTCGAAGGTCTGCAGGCTCAGGAAGTACTCAGCACCATCCTGCAGCCTGTGCTGCACCCAGCGAGGCTTCGTGTTCCCTGCGCACCAATGGAGAGATGCTGGGGGCCCCCGCTGGGCTCCCGGGGCAGGGAAGCACCCCAGGACCCCGTCCCCCCTGGGGCAGGGAAGCACCCCAGGACCCCGTCCCCCCCGTGAGGGTTTTGCTTCCCCCGGGCTCTACCTGCTTGCCTCTTGGTGGCCGCCAGTGCCGCCAGCTGCTCCTGGTACGCCGCGGCACAGGCATCCACCACGCCGCGCAGCGCCACGTCGGGGTTGCGCAGCACCCGCAGCGTCTGCGCCGCCTTCCCTTCCTTGATGGCCTGGTTGATGGCGGCGGTGCCCAGAGCCACTGCGGGAGCAAAGGCGGGGGGCTGACGGCGGCCCCTTCCCGCCCAGCAGCGCCCCGCTCCCGCGGCACGGGCGGCACTCACTGCGCCTCGCTGCCGCCGCGTCCTCGTTGGCCCCGCAGACCCCGCGCTGGATCTCTTCCCACCAGAGGACGGCTCTGTCATCCTTGGCGGCCTGTGGGGTGGAGGGACAGGGGTCTAGCAAGCTGGGGAGCCCCCACCCAAGTGGTTTTACACCACGTCGCCCTCTGGGTGCCTCCTCCTTGGTGCCCTGCGGCTCTCACCCCACCTGGGCTTTCAGCGCCCTCGCCCGGGCGAGGACATCGTGGTAGCGCCGAGCGGCGGACACGGTGACACCGGGCAGGGCGGCCGCGGGCAGCAGCAACGCCGCCAGCGTCTTCTGGGGATCCGCCTGCAGCAGCGCCTCGTTGATCAGCCGGACGGCGAGGATTCCTGCAAGGAGGGGGGGACACGCGGCTCAGCCCCCCGGCACCCCAGGGGTGCACGAGGTTTTCCGGCGTCTCTCCCCATGCCGGCTCTCTTGGGGATTTGCAGAAGCATCTGCTCAAGCACGCGCCGCGCGGGCACGACTCACTGTCGTTCTCGTCTTGCACCGCTGAATTGGTGGCGTTCACGCAGTCCTGAACGTCGTTCCAGGTCAGCAACTCCGCTCCTGCTTTCCTAAATTGGCCTTTCAGCTGCAGTAAGTCGTCGAAATACCTGCAGGAGGGACACGGGGCAATAGCTTAGAGCATTTTAAGCAGGGAAGCCTTCTGCCAGAACCAGCTGCCTTGCTTCCCCGGTGGGGTAAGGGAGGCACAGAGCGAGGCAGCTGGTGGAAGAAGCCCCAGCGCCGCCAGGATCCCTGGCTGTCCCCTCCCAGGGGATCTCCCCAGACCATCACGCCAGCGCCATCTCCTTACCTCTGCGCGTTTCCATCCTCCACGTCCGACAGCCCCAGGGCAGGGCTGCCCAGGCTGCTCCAGAGCCCGTCGGGGTCCCCAGCGTCCAGGGCTCGGTTCACCAGCGCCACGGCTGAAAGCATCTCCACAGCCACAAACAGCTCCTCCTGCACCAGCTCGCCCTGCGCGGGGCAGGCGGAGATGCTGAGCCCCTGCACGGCCCCGCCGCTCCCCCTCACCCCATCCCGCAGCCCCCACAATCGTGCAGGAAGCGCCAAGATTCCCCGCTGGGAAGCGGAGCCCCCACCCTTGGGTGCTGGCGCTGCAGCAGGGCCAGCTGGTGCTGGTACAGGGGGGCAGCGGGCGGGTGCACGGCAGGCAGCTGCGCCGCCGGCTCCATCAGCGCCTCCAGCGTTCGGTCCGGCGTCCCGCGGCGGATGGCAGCGTTGATTCGGCTCACGGCCTGCAGCACTGCGGGAGACGCCAGGGGACGGGGCTGCAGGACGCGGCCGTGCCCCCATAGCCCCGCGGAGCTCGGCCGGGGATGAGCCGAAGGCGCCGCGCACCGCGGCCACTCACTGGCTCGCTCCTCCTCGCCCTTCTCGTTCGCCGCCGCGATGCCCGCGGCCACCTCCTCCTGCTCCAGCAGCTCCACGTAGCCCAGCTCCTGCAGGAGGCAGGAAAAGGGGGAGGCATCTACAAGTGCCCCAGGTCCTGCTTGGCCCCGGCTACCCACGGCCACGAGGTGCAACCCCAACTACCAGGGTCTTCTGCTGCCGGTCCGCGCCGAGCTGCTCCAGGTAGCGGTCGAGGTTGTCCCGCCGGAGGTGGCGCAGGGCGAGGACGGGGTCCTGCAGCACACGGTACAGCGCCAGCGCATCCTGTCTCTCCAGGGCATCGTCCACGTCCTCCAGAGCTCCTTGCACTAGGAGAGAGGCTGGGTCACACCTCCGGGATCAAAGCAAGCTGCGGCTGAGACCACCAGCCTCACCAAACCCCACTGATTTCTCCTCGGAAACGCACACCCAGCCCCGCTCCCTGCCAGCTCTGAGCACCCAGCTCCTGTCTGCGCGCCCAGCGCCCCGGCCAGGCTCTCCTGGAGCACCGGGACAGCACCCTGGGGCCCCCCCAGCAGGAACGCCGCGCTCACCATTCGCCTTGTTGATGTTCCCCTGTATCTCAGCCTGCGTCAGGCAGCGGTCGTAGATGTCCTCGCCCTCCGGAATCGCCCGCAGATGCTGCAGATGGGGTGCCCCCCCTGAGCTTTCCGCCCTGCCGAGCTCTGGGCTCATTTCCCAACCCAACCCCCTCAACCAGCCCCAAAAGAGAAACCCTTCCCCATCGCTTTTTACCCCCAGATTCCAACCAGGCGGCTCCTGCCCCCCTCGGCGCCGTCCTCACCCTGTTCCTGGCGTTGCTGCCCTTCTCCCTCTTGGCCCGGTGCAGCACCTCCTGGTAGGCGCCCGCCAGCCCCGGGCGCAGGTCGAGCAGCATCGCGCTGGGGTTGAGGAGCGCCTCCATCGTCTGCGCCGCCACCCCCCTGCTCCACTGCCTCGTTGATGGCCAGCACGGCGGCGTGGACTGGGGGCGGGGTGGGATGGGGAAGCGTGAGGCCGTGGCGTCCCTTATGGCGCCAGGGGTTTTTGCACCAGCTGGGCTGGCTGCTGGCGGAGACGGCAGCGGGCAGACGCGCCGCACCGCTCCCCCAGGACCCCCTCACCTGCCGCTTCGTCCACCGAGAGCTCGTCGGCCAAAATGCCCCCGATCTTGCTGAAGGCAGGCAGCTGCAGGCCGTACTTGTCCAGCTCCCGCTGCATGTTGTTGATCTCCTCCTCTGGAGCCGAGCAGAGGGGTCACCGCCCGGCCCCGCACCGCAGCAGAGCTCCTCCGGCGAGCCCGAGGGGCGCAGCAAACCCCCAGCGGCACCGAGCAGCTTTGGGAAAGCTCCCGACAGCTCCTTATTCCCTCCTCCCTTCCCCCAGGGGGACCTGAGGGCAGCAGTCCCGTACCTGTGAAGTCCACCTTCCCGTACAAGTCCTGGATCTGCGGAGCCAGCCCCAGCTTGAAGAGGTACAAGCTGGAAGACGAAGCAGACGCACGCCGTGACCGCTCGGTCTCGCCTCTCCCTCCCCGCTCCAGGTCCTTTGGGTACCAGGACGGGAAGAGGGGAGCGCGGCAGCCCCGGTGCCACCACGACGCCCGCGGCCACCTCCCTGGGTGACCCCAGGGACGTTTCAGGAACAAACGCGGCGGTTTCGGACCCACCTGAGCGCGTGGATGCAGTAGACCACCCGCGGCATGTTCTTCTTGTCGTAGATGTCGGTGGTCTCCGGGTGGAAGAGCTGCCAGCACGGCGAGGTGGCCGTGAGTGCCACCAAACGCCACCGCGCCCCTCCGAAAAGCAGCCAACGGCACCGGCAGCGAGCCAACCCCCGGAGAAAACGGTGCCGAAGGTAGGAGGGAGAGAGACGAAGCCCCCCCTCCGGGCACCGGCGTTTCCCCCCCGATGCCACGCAGCCCCCCCCCCCCCTCCCCGGGGACGCCTTACCGAGGGCAGGCCCACGCGGCTCATGGCGTCGCGCCAGTGGTTGATGTTGTCCGTGTGCCGAAAGTGGAGGCCGCTCGCCTGGGGGGGGTGGTGGAATCAGGCTGGGCTGAAGCTCCGGGATTCCCCCTCCCCAGTCTCCCCCAAACCCCAAAGTTAGGCACAAAAAAAGGCAAAATCTACCCCCGGGACAAGGCAGCTCGGAGCCCCCGCTTCGCCAAAACACCCCAAGGCCGCTGCGATCAGCCCCTTCCCCCCAGTTTTCGGAGCCCCATCAGCTGGGGGCTTCGCACCCCCCCCCCCCCCCCCCAGGGAAGCCCCACAGCCACCAAAGCCAGGAGAACCCCCCCCCATCAGCTGCCGGAGCAACACATTTGCTTTTTGCTGATTTTTTTTTTTAATGCTGCGTGAGAAGCCCTTTTTTGCGTGCAGACATTGCCCGGATGCCTCAAAACCTGTGGTTTTTTTTTTGGGGGGGGGGGGGGGTGGAGGCCCTGAGGAACGTGGTCCCCCCCACCCCGTGCCACGGACTTGCCTTGTACCGCGTCTGCTCGCGGTCATAAATCTTCTTGGCAGGGACCACGTCGGGGGCGAAGCAGTGGCCCAGCTTGGCCAGCAGGACCCCGTTGCGCAGGCTCTCCTCCAGCTCCGTGGGGGGGGGCAGCTCCTCGCCCAGGCAGGCCTCCATCCAGCTGGGGGGGGGAGAGAAAGGGGGGGGGGGGGGTCACGGACCCCAAAACGCCACCCCAAACGGGAAGGGTGCGCCCAAAGGGGACGCGTCCCCCTCCCTCCGTGCTTACGGAGCCGCTTCGCGAGGGGCTCGGCTGCCCCGTAACGGGGGAAGGGGGATGCCCACCCCACGGGGCTTCTTCCCGTTCCCCCCCCCCCAAGAAAAAAAATATTTGGGGTCTATTTTGAAGCGGGGGGGGGGGGGCTCCGGCCTCACCGCTTGGCTTCCTCCAGGCGGCACAGGTACTGGTAGGCCACGTTCTGCCGCCGCCGCTCGTCCATCTCGTCCGCCGTGAGGCGCTCATCTGGGGGGGCACAGGGACCCCCGTCACCCCCCCACGCTCGGGGGGGTTTTGGGGTGCCCATAACCCCCCCCTCGGAGGAAGGTCGCCGAAGGAAAGCCGGGCTTTCGGCACTTTTTGGGGTCGGGAAGGAGGCTTCCAGCTCCCCCCTTTCCCAAATGGGAGCTGGGGGGGTCCCACAGCTGGGGGAGGTTTTGGGGGGGGGGGGGCTGGAAATAGGCAGGGGACCCCAAAAGTGCTGGGGGCAACAGCAGCACGCCCCAGCCCCAAAAACACAACCGCCCCAGCCCCAAACGTCAAACACACACACAACCCCAAAAACAGCCCCCTGGTCCCAAAACCACCCCCCCGGTCCCAAAACCACCCCCCGGTCCCAAAAACCCACACACACAGCCCCAAAAACACCCCCCCAGTCCCAAAAACACATCCTCTCGTCCCAAAAACACGCACACCCTCGGTCCCAAAAACACGCACACCCCGGTCCCAAAAAAAACCACACACCCCCGGCCCCCAAAACACCCCCACCCCCAAAACCGCCCCCTCCGTCCCCCAAAAATCAACCCCCCAGCCCCAAAATCACACACCCCGCCCCTAAATAACCCCCCCGCCAGCCCCAAAATCAACCCCTCCGGCCCCCAATAACCCCCCGCCCAGGCACAAACAACCGCCCCCCGACCCCAAACCCCCACCCCCGGCCCTGCCGCCCCCTCCTCGCCCCCTGCACCCCCCCCCCGCTCCGTTGCCCCCCTCCCCGCTCACTCCGGAGCGACTCCGGCCCCGCTCCCTCCATGGTGCAGCCGCGGCCCCGCCCGCGATTCGAATCTCCCGCCGCAGGGCGGTCACGTGGGGCCGCGCGGGGGCTGTCGGGACTTGTAGTTCTCGGCGCGGGGCTGAGGCCTGCTGTGCCGCCCGCCCCAAGTGGCCGCTGGTGTCACCCGTCACGGGTGGCTGGTGGTGTCACCCGCCACAAGTGGGTGGTTATGCCATCCGTCGTGGGTGTCCGGTTGTGCCCCCTGTCCCAAATAGATGGCTCTGTCACCCATCACAGGCGTCCGGTTGTGCCACCCGTCACAAGTCACCAGTTGTGTCACCCGTCGGGGGTGGCCGGTTGTGCCACCCGTCACAAGGGCCTGGTTGTGCCACCCGTCACAAGTGGCCGGTTGTGTCACCTGTCGGGGGTGGCCGGTTGTGCCACCCGTCACAAGTGGCCGGTTGTGTCGCCGGTCACGGGTGGCTGGTCGTGCCCCCACGCGGCCGGTCGCGCCCCCTGTCACAAGCAGACGATTGTGTCACCCATCCCAAGCGCCCAGTTGTGCCACCCACCACAGGTGGCCGCTTGTGCCACCCGCCACAGCCGCCACGCGCCCGCAGGCCCCCGTTACCATGGCACGGCACGGCCCCGTGGTGGCGGAGCTGAAACCGGAGCCTGCGGGGCCATTGCGGCAGCGAGCCCTCCCCGCGGAGCCCTGGCCTCGGCCCCGCGTTCCTGCCGCTCCCCGGGCACCCAAGGGCCGCCGGTGGCCGTCACCAGCAGGCTGCGAGGCCAGGTGGCACTCGGGGACACCTCAGAAAGCCTCATCCTCCGCCCAGGGAGCCGTGCTTCGCTCCCTGCCCGCTCGGAACCTAAAAGGACAACAGTAAGTGCAGCCGGGCGGCACGCGGTCCTAAAAGAAAACCCCAAATAAAAGCCTTCCCCGCCGCGCCTCCCCTCTGCCCGCGCACGCGATGAGCAGAGAAGCCGGGCTGGGGTCCCCTGTGGGAAGGTTTTTCCTCCTGTTTTTGCAGCAAACGGGCTACAAACCTGAGTGGTAATGATAATGAGTGATAATAAGAATAATAATGGTAATGATGATAATAATGGTGGTGAGGAGGAGGGTGGTGGTAATAAAAAAAATAAGAGTAGTGGTAATAATAGTAATAGTGATTATAATGATAATAATGATAATAATAATAATGATGATACTAATGGTAATAGTAAAATAATAATAATAATAATAATAATAATAATAATAATAATAATAATAATAATAGAATCTGCTTGTTTTGAGGAGTGCCAGGACTCTGGCTGTGCTGTGCCAGGCTGCTCGGTGCTTCTTTCTTGCAGGTGTGTCACTGCCCATGGCTGCAGAACTGAGAGCACAGCCCACAGCCCCCGCGGACCCCACAGCCCCCACGGACCCCGCAGCCCCCACAGACCCCACAGCCCCCACGGACCCCGCAGCCCCCACAGACCCCGCAGCCCCCACGGACCCCGCAGTCCCCGTGGACCCCACGGCCAGGAGGAGGAAGAGTCGGAAGAAAGGGAAGGAGAAGCTCGCGGTGGTGGAGGAAGCTGAGGAAGGGGGGAACGGTGCCGCGGGGCGAGCGGCCGAGATCGAGGGGCTGACGCAAGCCGGGCACCGGGCGCTGGGGCTGCGAGACGTGCGGGGGGCCCTGGCGTGCTTCAGGAAGGCGTTCCTGCTCTCGCTGGGCACCGCGAGCCCCCGCCTCCGCAGGGTTTGCGCCTTCAACCTGGGGGCTGCCTACGTGGAGGCTGGGAAGCCCAGAAAGGGCCTAAAATTCCTCCTCGAGTCCCAGCCCGCAGAGGGTGAACCCCTCGGGGGGCTTTATTTCAACATCGGGGCGGCTGACGAGGGGCTCAGGGACTTCCCAAAGGCTCTGGAGTATTTTGGCAAAGCGGCCGGGCCGTGCCGCGCCGGCAGCCAGGCGGTGGAGATGGGCTGCTGCTACCTGGGGATGCGGGAGCCAGCACGAGCCGCCCAGTGCTTCTTGGAGGCCGCGCGCAGCTACGCGGTGGCCAAGAGCCCCGAGGCCGCCGCGGTGGCTCTGAGCAGGGCGAGCGGCTCCATGCTGCAGAGCCGGCGGTTCGGGGCGGCAGAAATCGCACGGATCCTCACCTGGTGTCGCTCGCTCTGCGACAGCATCGCCGACCCGGCCCTGCGAGGTAACGCCGCGCCAGCCCCTTCCCTCCCGGCGCTTGGGAAGCGCCGATCCCCACCTGGCCTCTCCTCTGCGTCCCGCAGGGAAGCTCTACAACGAGGTCGGCCTCGGCTTCTCCCAGCTCCACGTCTTCTCCCTGGCCAGCGAGAGCTTCGAGCGAGCCCTCGCCCTGTGCCAGGGCACGTTGGGGCGGCGAGGGAAGGCTGCGCTGCTGCAGAACCTGGGCGCTGCCCGCAATGCGCTGCGCAGCTTCGGCACAGCCCTGGGCTTGCACCGGCGAGCGGCGGCGCTGCACGGTAGCTCGCGCTGGCGTCTCTCGTGATCCCCTCTTCTGGCTCCGAAATGTGACCCCCTTTGCTCGCTTCGCAGGTGCCGTGGGGAACCGGAGGGCCCAAGGGCAGTGCTTCGGAAACCTGGCGTACGCCTTCAGCCAGCTCGGGAACCACGAGGCTGCCGCAGAGAATTACCTCCACGCCCTGCAAGCCTTCCGGGATTCGGGTAAGGGGACGCAAATCCCGGTCACGACGGCCCCGTCTGCCTTGCCGGGGTCTCCGCAGCTCCCAGCCAAGGGTCCGAAGGGTATCAGCGACGCTCCCTCCCCTGCGCCGTGCCGGCCAGCACCGCCGTCCCCTTCACCTCGCAGGGGACGTGCAGGGGCAGTGGCAAGCATGCGAGGGGCTGGGAGCCGCCCGCTTTCACCTGGGGAACCCCCAGAAAGCCGTCAGGCACTACCAGGAGGCCCTGACTCTGCTGTCCCACTGCCCGGTAAGGGAAACCCCAGGGCCAGACCCTCCGGTGCGTGGTGAGCGCCAGCCCCAGCGCAGGGACAGACTCACCTGGGGGGGCTTTCTCCTCCGCAGGGCACCCCCAGGGCGGCCGGCGAGCGGATCGTCAGCCAGCTCACCCGCGCCCTCCAGCACCAGCTCTGCCTCCACCGCCACCCCTCACGTTGGGGTGCCCCGGTGCCGGTGAGCAGCACCCCGGGGCTGTTTGGGGTGCTGGGAGCCAGACGGGGCCTGACCCCAGCTCAGGGTTGCAGAAATGGGGCCGGAGATGGTGCTCAGGGGTGGGGATGCCAGCAAAGCTCTGCACCGGAGGCGTGCGTTTTCTGCCGTCTCCCCGAGGCGTGCAGCTGCTCGCCTCTCCTGACAGAGCCCTGCTTTGGGGTTTGGCGGACAGGGACACGTGCGTGTGGCCCCCGGGCCACCCGTCCTCCCTGCCGGTGCCCCGCAGGACCTCAGCCCGCTGCAGTTTTGCTCCGTGCTGCCCCGTGCCAGTGGGACACGGCTCCGGGGAAGCGAGGCGTGAGTAGGAAAGCTCCGGCCACGCCGGCAGAGCCCGGTGTCCTGCCCCTCGCTCCTCCATGGCTGAGTTCCCAGCAGCAGCCATGAGATAAATCTTCCTTCCCTCGACCCCAGGTCCTTCAGGGAGAAAGTTGGGGACGAGCCGCACCAGCCTGCGCTGGGAGCACAGCCTGGGATTCCAGGTAAGAGGGTGCAGAGTGTGCGCCTGGGGTGGAGCCCACGTGCCCTGGGTGCAGCAGAGGGAAACGCTGTGTTTGCCCCCACACTGGCCACAGTCTTGGGAAGAGAGATTTTCAGAAAGTCAGACGTCCAGAAATCGGGATCGGCATTTTTTCCCTGACTTGCAATAAAAAAACCAGAGGGGCACGTCGCCTGGTGCTGGGCAGAGGAGTGGGGAGGCAGCAGCAGGGAGAGGAGCAAAGCAAAAAAAAAAAACAAACCCCTCCCGGAACAATTATCCAAGCAGCGAGGGGAGAACCGAACCCCATCCTCTTGCCAACTACGACCCAGGTGACATCTGAGCCATGCGGTGGCTTTCAGCCAGAGGCGAGGCTTCGGCACGGCTCGTGCCGGTCTCCTGCCTGTTCGCCCTTCCTCCCCGGTGGCACAGGAGCGGCAGCCCCGGCCCCCGACCCCGCAGCGGAGCCCCAGGCCCCTCGCCGGCACCCGGCCAGCTCCGAGGAGGATGAGGATGGCCCCAGCGCATCTCCGGGGCGTCGCAGCCAGCCCCACGTTAACGGGTGGGTGAGAGGCACGGCTCCCTGCACCGAACTGCTGCCTTTTAGCCCTTGCAGCAGCAGCAGAAGCAACGCAGCGAGCGGCATCGCTCCGGGGCCTGCTGCAGGATGAAGGCGAACATCCACGGCGGTGCTGGATTTCAGCCGAAGCTTGCGCGGGGACAGGACGTAGGGACTGCGGCGACGGCTGGCCAAAACACTTCTGGCTGGCATCACACGTTGGATTTTAGAGGCCGCGTAGCAGAGGGAGCGTGGGCGCGGGGGTAATTCAGGCTGGGACGTGGGGACGGGTTGGTGGCAACGGGATCGGGCAGCGTTTGCCCCACAGCGCTCCCCATTTTGCTCTGTGCTTTGCTCCCAGGCACCCGAACAGCACCCGTCCGCGGCCGGGAGGTGCGTGCCGAAGCAAAACCCGAGCCCCCGTGCCGCCAGCCGCTGTCCCCACGCCGCGTCTCACAGGGCACGGCGAGCACCAACCGCGGGGGCCGCGCTCCCCGGAGCGGTAGGTGCTGTGCGGGGCCACGGGCTGGGGTTTTCGGGCGGTATTTGGGCACCGCAGCTCCTTGCAACGCCCACGTCCCCCCCCCTCCCCAAAACCACTCGCGGCGCCCAGGCGCTGAGGTCCGGCACCGGGGAACCCACCCCAAACCCTGGCCCCGCGGGCACGGCGGCGGGTCCGCGGTGGGTGCCGGCGGGTCCGCGGTGGGTGCCGGCGGCCCTACAAAACCCCCCGGTGGCCCCCACCCTGCACCCCCGCCCTGTGCCTCGCAGGATTTGGGGACCGGGCCGGGGCAGGGGGACGCCGTCCCGCATCTGCAGCCTCCTGTGACGGCAGCGGGACGGCAGGAGGGCGGCGGGGAGCCCCCCCGGGGCCACAAGCGGCCCCTTCCACCGGCACAGCCGCAGCAGAAGCCGACCTCGGCTGCGCACCCTCCGGACCCTCGGCCCTCCACCGTTTTGCTGGAAACCCCCCCAAAAATAAAGCAAGAACGGCTCGAGGGCCTCTCGCCCTTCCTCGCTCCCACCCCAGCGCCCCCCAGCGGCCCCCCCCCAGCGCCCCGAACCGGGAAACCCGGGGAGGAGCCGGCTCCGGGGCCGCCCCCTGCGCTCGCTCCGTGCTGCTCCGGGCCGAGCAGGGCCGAGCCGGGCCGGGGCGCTGCATGCGGGGTCCTCGGGGGCTGCTGGGGCTGGGGCTGGGGCTGCTGGTGGCGGCGGGGGGGGGGCGCTGCCCGAGCCGGGGCTGGAACTGGAGCCGCCCCCGCTGCGCCATGCACGGCTCCAGCGCGGGGGGGCTGCGCTTCCTCGGGTAAGGGGGCGTTTTTTGGGGGGGGTGGGTTGGGGGGGAGGTTGGGGGGGGGTGGAGGGGGTGCAGGGGGGGGTGGAGAGGGTGCGGGGAGGTTGGGGAGGGTGCAGGGGGGGTGGAGAGGGTGCAGGGGGGGTGGAGAGGGTGCGGGGGGGTGGAGAGGGTGCGGGGAGGTTGGAGAGGGTGCAGGGGGGGTGGAGAGGGTGCAGGGAGGTTGGAGAGGGTGCAGGGGGGGTGGAGAGGGTGCAGGGGGGGTGGAGAGGGTGCAAGGAGGTTGGAGAGGGTGCGGGGAGGTTGGAGAGGGTGCAGGGGGGGTGGAGAGGGTGCAGGGGGGGTGGAGAGGGTGCAGGGGGCTTGGAGAGGGTGCAGGGGGCTTGGAGAGGGTGGGGGAAGTACAAGGGGGGGGCTGACCCCATGTCCCTGGGTGTTTTGCAATGCGAAAGTGGGGTGGGGGGTGTTAGTGCAGCGGCACCCCCGTGCTGGCCCTGGTCCTGTAGCGCTGGGGTCCCCATGGGTGCCCGCAAGGGGTCCCACGGGTGCCCGCTGCGCCCCCAGGCAGGAGGAGGCCCAGGCCATCGACCAGGAGCTCTTCACCGAGTACAAGTTCAGCGTGGACCAGCTGATGGAGCTGGCGGGGCTGAGCTGCGCCACCGCCATCGCCAAGGTGGGTGAGGAAGCGGGGAGCGGCACCCTTGGGTGCCCACCCAGCCCGGTGTAACCCTGCCCTCCCGCCCGCCCCAGGCGTACCCCCCCGGCTCCTTCACCAAGAGCGTCCCCGCCGTGCTGGTCGTGTGCGGGCCGGGGAACAACGGAGGCGACGGCTTGGTGTGCGCCCGCCACCTGAAAATGTTTGTGAGTGTCCCGCACGGGGCCGAGGGGAGCGGGGCCGGCCCTCGCCCCCTGCCCCCAGGGTCCCAGGACCCGCGAGGTTTGGGGTTTCTGCTCCCCCAAACGGCTCCATCCTTGTCCTCGCAGGGCTACGAGCCCACCGTCTATTACCCCAAGCGCCCCAACAAGCCGCTGTTTGAAGGTCTGACCACCCAGTGCCAGAAGATGGACATCCCCTTCCTCTCCGAATTCCCGGCAGAGGTGAGCAAATAGCACCCCAAAATGGCACGTGGCCCCCCCTCGGGGCTGTACCCCCACCCTGGGGCTGGTTTTCCCCCCCTGCCGCAGGCTGCGCTCATCGACGAGCTCTACGGGCTGGTGGTGGATGCCATTTTTGGGTTCAGCTTCACGGGAGCAGTGCGGGAGCCCTTCGGCAGCATCCTCAGCACCCTCGAGCACGTCACGGTGCCCGTGGCCAGCATCGACATCCCCTCGGGTGAGTAGCGGCCGGACCCCCGGGGCAGAAGGCGCCCGGACGGGGTTTCCCCTGCTCCAGCCCGGCTTTGGGGTTCGTTGCAGGCTGGGACGTGGAGAAGGGGAAGGCGGACGGGCTGCAGCCCGACATGCTCATCTCGCTGACGGCGCCCAAGAAGGCGGCGCGGCATTTCGCCGGCCGCTACCACTTCCTGGGCGGCCGCTTCGTGCCCGCGGCGCTGCAGAAGAAATACGCGCTGAACCTGCCCCCGTACCCGGGGACGGACTGCGTCCTGCAGCTCACCTAGGGCTGGGGGAGCTCGGGCGGCCGCGCTGGGCATGGGCACGGCCAAGCAGGGCCCAGTTCTGCCAAAGGTGCAGCTCTGCGCCAAGAGGAGGCTCAGCACCGCGCGGGGTTTCAGTGCTACCCAGCTCCGGCAGCGGGATCCAGGTTTGCTGCAGGCTGCCAGGGCTGGGGTTGGGGTTAGAACCTGATTTGAGTGCTTCTAGGTGTAGACACAATCCAGCATCTGTCATACGGTGCACTTCAGGAGTGTTTCACTGCAATAAAGTTTTATTGATGCCCTCGGGAAACAAACCAGTGCTCGGTGGGCTCTGCCCTTGTGTCCCTCGGCGGTGGACCCGTAACAAACACGTCCCAGCCCTAGCGCTTGGGGGGATCTCAGCGCACCCCAGGCCGGAGGAAGGCTCCGTGGGTGGAACAAAACTCCATCCAGCCCCAGCCCAACAAGCCAAGAAGCCCCACACAGCTCACGCAGGGCTCGGCCGCAGCTCTGGGTGCCCACCAGTGCCGCAGGCAGGATTGGTGCCCTCCCAGCCAGGCGGTACCGGCGGCATTCACTCCTCCTCCCTCCGCTTCTTCTTCCTCTTCTTCTTGGGGCTGTGCCCAGCCTGCTCTGCCCCTTCTGCCTCTTCTAGAGGTAATTCTGTCTCAGCCAGTTCTTCCTTGTCCTTCTTTTTCTTCTTCTTTCTCTTCACAACCTTCTCTTCCTCTCCTTCCACCTCCTCTTCTCCACTTGGCTCGCAGCTCTGCGGCGCCTCAGCCTCAGCTCCATCTCCAGCCCGTTTCTTTTTCTTCTTTTTCTTCTTCTTCTCCTGCAGCTCTGCGGGCTGGGGCTGCTCCCTCTTTTGCTGGTACGTGGCGAGGAAGGCTCGCTCCTGCTCCTCCAGGCGCGCCAGCTTGGCGCTCATGGTCAGGCCGTGACGGGCCCCCCTGCAACAACCCCAGGTTTAGGGTGCTCGCAGCGGGGTCCGGCGCCCCCCGGGGCAGAACGCGCCCCCCCTGAGCCCAGCCTGCCAGGAGCGGGGAGCCCAAAAACGCAGCTCCCCCCTCAGCCACTCACTTGTGTGCTGTGCGGCCCCCGCATGCTCTCACCAGCTCCTCGTCCGTCAGCCTGGGGACACAGACGGGACGCGTCACCCCCAGCACCGGCGTGAGCTGCAGCAGGGCTCCCCCTGCCACCCCTGTCCCTCCCTCCTTGCCTCCGGGCCGAAGAGCGGTCCAATTTCTCCTCCTCCTCCTCCTCGCTGCTCTCCGAGCCCGCAGGCAGCTTTGCCGGCTCCTCCCCGCGTGCCGTGAGCGTGGCCGCCTGCCGTGGGAAAGGGGGACGTGGAAAAAGGGGCTGCAAAGGGGCCACAGCAGCAAGCGGCTGCCAAGTCCGCGGCGCAGAGAGGGGGGGGGCGCGCGGCTCGCGGCAGCTTTCGCAGAGCCGCGTCCCGAGGCGTCACCTTCACGAAGCGGCCGTACAGCTTGCAGCCGGCGCCGGCGGCCTTGCGGGGCTTCTTGTTGCTGATCCCAGCGCGCTGCTCACCGAGGGTCCTCACGCGGACGCCGTCCTGCGGGAGCAGAGGTGCAAACGGGCGCGTTTCGTCTGCGCGTGTTGCCTTCATCCCCCCGCGGCGGCGGCGCTGGGGACCGTGCTGCGCCGGGCACTGCGCGCCTCAGGGGCTGCAAAAAACCCCGAAGGCGACCCCAAACCCCTCTTCCCGGTGAAATTCCCCGCCGCCCCCTACCTGCCCGTCCTCCACAGCGATGTTGGCCGCGGACTCGTTGAAGACGTGATCCCACCAGTGGAAGGAGAACTGCTCGGCCGCGTTGTGACCCACCTGCGGGGCGAAAAGGGGACAGACAGGGGGACCCTCCAAAGAGGGGACAGCCACCAGGACCCCCAGCACACCCCCCGGGGTGTGTTTTGGGGCCACAACCGGGGCTGGCCCCCCTCCCGTCACCCTACTCACCCCCGCGCTGTCACACTTCACCCTCACCCTGAGGGCCTGGCTGATGCCGTCCTCCCGCTTGCCCAGCCCCTTGCCTGCGGACGGAGGGAGCGGCGCTCACGGGGGCTCCCCACGCAACCGGGGGCTCCGTGGGGCTGCGGCCCGAGGGGGGGGGGATGCCCTGGGGGGGGTTCTCAAGGGAAAGGACCCGAAAGGAGCCCCGAGGGAGCCCCAGGCCTGGCTGCACCGCGCCTCCAGCCGTGCCGCCGCACGAAGGATGAGGACACGGCGTGGCTTGCCCGTGGAGGGCGGCGCCGTGCCCCAGCACCCATGGGGACCTCCAGGAGCCACGGGGACCCCTGAGACCCGTGGGGACCCCCCAGCAGCCGTGGGGACCCCTGGGAGCCCTGAGCAGCCACGGGGATCCCCGGCAGCTGTGGGGACCCCTGAGAGCTGTGGGGATTCTCGGGAGCCACCCACAGGGGACCCCCGGTAGCCGTGGGGACCCCTGGGGGCCGTGGGGACCCTCAGGACCCCCAGCAGGTGTGGGGACCCTTGGGACCCCTGTGGACCCCCAGCAGCTGCGAGTCCCCCCGGCTCCTACGGGGACCCCTGGGAGCTGTGGGGACCCTCAGGACCCCCCGCGGCCCCCCAGCACCGACGGGGACCCCCAGGACCCGTGGGGACCCCGAGCACCCCCGGGGACCCTCAGCATCCCCGCGGCCCCCCGGCACCCGGGGGGGCCCTCGGGGACCCCCAGCAGCCCCGGGGACCCCCAGCAGCCCCGGGCCGCACCCTGCCTCCAGCCGTGCCGCCTCAGGAGGCCCTCGGCGAAGCTCAGCCCCCGGCCCCCCGGCCCCGGGGCGCTCATGGCGGCGGGCACGGCCCGGCACGGCACGGCCCGGCCGGGGCGGGGAGGGGAGGGGGAGGCACCGCCCCCGGGGCGGGCCCCGCGCGTGCGCGGTGGGGGGGGGGGCATAAAGACCCCCCCCCGCCCCAAGGTCTCCCCTGTGCAAGGCAGGACCCTGCAACCGGGGGTCCCGGGGGTCCTTAAGGGTCCCCAAGGCTTCTGGGGGTCCCCCCGGGTCCTGGGGGTCCAGGGGGGTCCCGAGGGTCCCCAAGGCTTCTGGGGGTCCCCCCCGGTCCTGGGGGTCCCCCACAGCTGCTGGGGGTCCAGGGGGGTCCCGAGGGTCCCCACAGCCGCTGGGGGGCCACGGGGGTCCCAAGGGTACCCAAGGCTTCTGGGGGTCCCCCCAGGTCCTGGGGGTCCCCACAGCTGCTGGGGGTCCAGGGGGGTCCCGAGGGTCCCCAAGGCTTCTGGGGGTCCCCCCGGGTCCTGGGGGTCCCCCACAGCTGCTGGGGGTCCAGGGGGTCCTGGGGGTCCCCACAGCTGCTGAGAGGCCACGGGGTTCCTGAGGGTCCCCAAGGCTTCCAGGGGTCCCCGTGGGTGCTGGGGGTCCCCACAGCTCCTCTGGGTCCCCCATGGGTGCTCAGGGTCCCCACGGGTCCCAACTTCCCCCCCCCCCCAAGGCTGCTGGGGGTACCTGTGGGTGCTTGGGGCCCCCACAGCCGCTGGGGGTCCCCACAGCTCCCGGGAGTCCCAACAGCTCCCAGGCGTCCCTGTGGGTGCTCAGGGCTCCCCTCACGGCTGCTGGGGGTCTCCGTGGGTCCCATAGGTGCTGGGGCACGGTGCCGGCATCCGTGGGTGAGCCACACCGTGCCCTTGTCCCTCCCTGTCCCATCGCCGCCCCGAGCTGTCACCGTGCCCCCACAGCCAGGCCAGGCTCATCCCGGGGTCCCCCCCCTCTGTTCACAGCCCCCGGCCCCCCCACAGGGACGTCAGCTGCTTCAGTTTTTGCTCCGTCTGCTGTGGCCGGTAGGGTGAAAACAGCAGGAATAACCCTCGTGGAGGAGGGGGGACACCGTGAGGCCGCTCCGCTGCTGGCAGGGCAGGGAAACTGAGGCAGCGAGGAGAGGGGCATCCCCCCGAGGAAAACACGAGCAAGGCAGGACCCAGCACCACCAAACCACACCGAGAGAGACTCCTTCCTCAAAGCAGCAAAAGGAGCACGGAGATGTCCCCCCCTGTCCCCCCAAAGAGGGGGCTGGAGCAGCACCGTGGCAATTCAGCCCCCTCTCTCCATCCCTTCCTTACCGCTCCCAGGGCTGCGCAATGAAGATGTTGCAGCACTTTTATATGGTTTTTTTTTTCCCCCGTAAGCTATCCCCGCGCTCTGACCTCCCGACCCTGGGAGATTTCCCCGTCGCCCCCTCTTGCAGCACGCTCAGAAGTTATTAACTCGAGCAGTCGCTTTGACCTCGCACCCTCGCAATCAGGGCCACAGATGCTGGACGCAGCGCAGGGCATAGCCGGGGAGGTTTAGTAATAAAAAAATTAAAAAAAAAAAAGAAAGAAAAGACTTCTTGAAGGGAATTTAGTTGTTCATTTCCTGCAATATCTCCCTCCTCCACATTTAAGAGGTTTGACTTCAAAGTTGAAAGTGTTACCTTCAGTTACTGGGGGAAAATGCTGCCTTTCCCCTCCAGGGAGAGGGGAGGAACAAAGTGAAATTAAGTCTTATACAGCAGAAACGTCCCCCAATCAATCAGCCAGATTTGCCACTACCTGCTAAGGAAATTGCTCCTTCTATTACATTTTAAAGGAATTACTTATATTTATCAGAGAAAAATGAGAGGAAACAGTCAGCGAGAAAAACACCGTGGGGCAGTTCCTTGGGGAAGGAGAGAGACAACAGCGAGCAAGCACAATTGTTCCTCTAAAAGGGGGCTTTTGAGCAGCTCGTTTCTGAGGATTAGGGAGAGCTCTCCGGAGGGGATTAAGGTTTCACTAAAAACCTCCCTCCCCACCAGCGTTCAAAGCCGCCTTCTCCTCCCAAGCCTGGGCTGACCCAAGGTGAGGCCGTGCGGGGCTGCTGGCGAGCTGAGCAGGTCCCAGCCCCGCTGGGGGGGTCCCCAGGGCCAAGTGGCTGCAGCCAAAGCCCCCCCCCCGGGGGTCCCACCAGCCCCAAGCCCCTCCACGTGGCTCCAGATACGGAACCGGAGCCCCAAATCCGCGGGGTGCTCCGCACGCAGGCAGCAAAACCCCCAGAGCAGGGAGGGGAGCGGAGGGCGGCAGCTTTGCCAAATTCCCCAGGGGGAACTGGCGAGCCGGTGGGTGGGCATCAGGTGGGAAGAGGCTGCCCCCCGAGATAGCGGGCTGCCCCCTTATCCTGGTTTTGGCACCGTGGCTGGCAGCAGGTGAGGAATGATCTCGAAGTGACGCCGTTGCCAGCTGCCATCTCCTCTCCCTTGCACTTACCTGCTTACCCCATCCTAAGCGCAGGCGCAGGGCGTCCAACAAACCTAAGAAACCACCTGGGATCATGCAGGCCTTTTCGGGAAGCCACTTTCAGCTGCAAAGGGGCTGAACAGCGGCTCGAGGAAAGAGCTCTGCCTCCACCAGCGCATCAACAACTTTGGCGCCCATCCGTACGCGCTTGTTGCAAATGTTTGTGGGGTTTTGGTTTTTTACATTTGAGGAGAGGTTGCAGAAAAAAAAGCCACATATACAGGCACAGCCTCCAAGAGAAGAGATTAAACCTAGGCGTTCTGAATCCCTGCCTAAAAAAAAGAAACAGCTTTGTTGTGATGCACATCACACAAAGGCGGGAGCAATCCCAGGCCTCCTGCACTCCCACATCTCCTCTGGCTGCTCCGCCTGCACCCCAACACCACCGTGCCGATCGATCCCACTCCGACCCAGAAGCAAGCCGGGCGAAGCGTGTCTTACGGGGGTCCAGAAAGCAGCGCTGGGACTTCTCCCCTTCCCTCTCACTGCCCAACCTTCCCCTACCAAAAAAAAATAACGTTAAAGAAATGCAGGACCCTAGTGCCGAGCGAACAGCGAGTGCCCTGCTTGCTACTGAAAAGCAGGGGTAAAATCCACGGGGCGCAGAGCTGCCCGGGTTCCCCAGGGCATCAGCACTGCCAACATCTGTGGGGTCAGCGAAGAACCCGCTGTCCTGATACGCTCTGCATCGGGACATCCCGATCGTCCTAAATGCAAAAGCCCCTAATGAAAAGGCAGCACCTGAACAGGCACGTTTAGAGCCAGGTTTGGGGCAAGCTTTCAGCAGCGTTTCTTAAGCACTGAAGCGGCCAAAAGGTTTTCTGCCGCCGGAGCGGAGGAAGCCCGGCGAGGTGGGGAGGCTGCCTGACACCCCGCCCTACCTGCGAGGGGGATGAGACAGATTAATCACAAATAATTAGGGGAACTCAATCAGCTTCGGTGTGGCAATCAAGGAAGATACATGGAGCGCAGGGAGACGGATGGTTGTGCGCATTTATTTTTTTCTTTGATAAAAATGGTATGCAAATTACACAGCCATGGAGGCTCTTGGGAAAATATCACCCTGCTGGTCCTTGGGGAGAGTTTCTTGGAGAGTCGTAACATTCAAACACACCAAAATGTGGGGGGGAGGGTGCTCTAAACTGGGAAGAACATGAACGTCAACATTTTCCAGTGGAAAGAAGAGATCTGTGACTTATTTTTCGACCTCTTCTTGCTTTTACGCTTTCAGAAATGAACCTGCTGAGCCAACAAACCCTTGACATCGCTGCACGAGAACTGGATCGTTTGGGCAGAAACCCACCTTTCAAACACCTCCTGCACGCCGCTTCAACTCGAGTTCAACAGCAAGCCTGATCCCTGAAGGCACCCAGGCTACTTTACACTATCCCGACAGCGTAAGGAACCACAGTGCAGATGGGGTTTCCATGCACATCAACCCTTTACCAGGAGATTTGCGTGCAAGGGACACAAGCTCGGTTCATCCAATGAAGTATTAACACAAATGACATCAGAAATTTCCAAGTCGCTTCAATTTTTCTTTTGATCCATTCCCAATAAGATGCTGGGAGAAATAACCAGAAACCAAACTTGGCTCAAGTTTTTAAATATTTGCCTGAAAGGAAGGCTAAGGGAGGGAATCATGTACAGTTAAAATCAAGCTACTCAAAACACAATCATTCAGGTAAATAACTAGAAGTATCGCCTCTACCATCTAGAGAAAGAGAGAAGAGTGTCTGAGACAGAGGGCATATTTAGGAAAAAATACACATCTGAAGTCTTTGTGGCCACGATGAGAACTGGAATCCACATACAAGCCAGTTAAAGAGCATTTCAACATGAAATCTTAACTTAGTAGGAAGGTCAGGGGTTAAGCTGTATCTTTTTGTTTTAAATACATGGACAGCTGTCAGATATGAAAATGATGGTGGGCTTTCCTGAAAGATCCCCCTGCGCATGTGTATGGATGCATGTGCTGACATCTGCGGGGCAGCATGACAAGAGCTTAGGAAGGCTGGGAGCCCAGCAGTCTCTCAATAGCTGCATTGATGTCTCCACCAGTGGCAATAAGCGCCTGGAGGTTGGCCTCACGATTAATGAAGCCCATGGCATTCAGCTGCTCCAGCTGCTGTTGGAATCGCACTTCAGGACTCTGCGCCTACAGGGGAAGAGGACAAAAGGCCTTAGCGGCAGAGAGCAGAGATGACATCCAACGGGGACAGCAACGGCCGCGCAGGGACCCTGTGCCGAGCACTGAAACTCTCCAGGCTCGTTTGGCGACGTTACCGCCTCCCCCAACCCGCCCCAGGCTCTGGCGGAGCCCTCACGCCGCACCCAGTTGGTCCCAGTTCTGTACCTACGGCGACGGCAGCGCTGCGCACGGCGCTCTTAATTTTCAAAGCATTACCCCAACGAACTAACCCGCTCTGGGACACCAAATCCGGCAAATTTAGCAGGAAGCCCCGCGCCCAAGAGAAACCCGCTGCGGACCCGCGTCCCCGGAGCGGGGTGGGATCGGGACAAGCTCCAGCTCGCCCTGCAGATGTCCCCCAGAAGCCCGGCGGCGTGGAGCTGAGCGTTACATACTTGAGAGCTTCCTCCGGCCAGCAGCTGGATCATCTGCTGCATGAGCTGCTGTTGGGGGTTACCACCCCCAGCTGGAGAGGCACTGGCCGGCGTCGAAGCAGAGGGAACGGGGTTCTCCGGGATTGTGCTTCCTCCTGTGGAGGACGGGGGCATTCGAGGCATGCCAAAGGAGCCGAGGCTGCAGAAAAAGGCAGGGTGTGCTCAGAGGCGAGCTGGCGCTTCTGGGCGTCCCCTGCCCGTCTCGTGGGAGTCAGGCAGCACCGGGAAGCCCCTGCCCCAACCCGTGCTTCGGGACAGCTTCGTCGACCTAATTGGCCTCATTTGTACCCCGGTCACGCACGCCACGGGGAGCAGGCAATGCCAACAGAGGTGCGGCCTGAAAGGAACTGCAAAGGCTGAAGGCGAGCCACGCTGTCAGAGAGCAGAGGGCCCAAGGGCTGCTGGCAGACCAGTTTGACCTCACTTCCCCACCCAACCTCCTTGGCTGCGCGTCTCATTTCTCCTCAGAGATAAAATTCTCGAGCCCAACCGCTACCAAAAGACAGGGGAGGGACCAAGCAGCTCCCGGCTCTTTTCTCCGAAAAGAAAGGGTCAAGGACTTCCCCGCACCAAGTGCAAACAAGCAGAAAGTGCTAATTAGCTGGAGCTCACTGAGGCCCGCAGGCACACACACACAGGTCCCCATGACTCTCCTTGATGAATCGACCACTAGTCTGCCTGCTGGTATCAAGCACGTCAGCTCTGCCTGCAGAAACCCACTCTCCAGCCCTCGTTACCTTGGCACTAGTCCTGGGGCCTCCGTTTGCAGTGTCTGGAGTCCCTGCTGGATCTGGAGGAGCGCCTGCATGGCGCGGGGGTTGGTGAGAATGGAGAGGGAGTCTGGGTTCTGCATCTGGGAACAAAGGGGAAAGAAAAAAAAAAGAAAAAAAAACCACTCAGCGGTACCAAACAGCGAGAGCTTCTGCAGCCAGCGAGCCACCAGCTTTAAATCTGAACCAGCCTCAGCACAGAGCTGCGCCTCGAGCCCTGCAGCCAGAGCAACCTGCGAGTCTGGTTTCTCCTTCGAGTCTCTAGACTGCAGGGCTCGTCTACACAGAGACACTGGAAGAGTTTAGATCAAATTTCCTAAATAGGCTAGGTGAATCCGATTAAGAAAGGGGAACACACGCCCTCGGAATTGAAGCGATTCTGTTTGATTTACCTGAGTGAACCAGCTGCTCTAGCACAATTAGCTGTTTTCAGTTTTGTAAGCTCGTTACTGCGCGAGACTGTCCACAAAGGGGTTTCATGCATCGTGACTAGCCCAATTTCACGTCCACCTTTAGGTAGCTTAGATCACCTAATTTAGATGGCCTCGTCCAAACGCGCTCTCACTTTCCCTCTCCTTTGCGCAACCCCCTTTCTTCCACAGCCCAAACCACCCAAGCCCACATGCTTCCTACTCCACTTGACGACACAGCCGAGGCGCTCCCTTGCCTACAGAGGATGGAAAAGCTCTGGAGCCCGGGGGCTGAGAGCAGCACAGGGCCAGACAGGGGCCTTTACCTGCTGCAGGAAGACAGGGAGCTGAAGGCGGAGCTGTTCTTGAAGCTGTGGATTCCCAGCAAAGAGGGGGACATTTACCATGATCTAGCAAGAGACAGCACACGTAGGTAGGGTCAGAGGCTTGCTGCCGTTGGCTGTTAGACCCTACGTTAACTAAGCCACGAAGAACAAGTCAGTCGTGCCCCTGACTTCCTCCCTGGGCTTTCAGCACGTTCCCCTGCTCGGGGGAACTGAAATAAGACAGCTCAATTCCTGGCAGCAGTGTTGAACGCAGGATCCAAGGGCAAAGAGAAGGGCCAATGCCACGTGCCTCTGAAAGCCACTTTCTTTTGTTAGGGGCTCACCAAAGACACAAGAGCTCGCTACTTACTGTGACTACCTTCAAGCTACTGAGAAATAAAACAAAGTTGTACACATTCACTCAGCTCTCAGTGAGAAAAACCTCTCCAGCTACAGAAGCAGACTGGTCCCGTGTGTGTCATGCCCAAGGCCTGCCTGGTAATAGCAGATACAAACGCAACGCTTTTACCTGTGCTGCAAAGTCCGGGTTCTGGGCAAGAGTTTGCATCATGCTCCGCATATAAGGGGCAGAGATCATGTTCTGCATCAGCTGAGGGTTTTCGGAAATCTGCTGCAGGAGGCCTTGCATCTCTGGGCTGTTAAACATGCCTATAAGGGTAAACGAAAGAGAAGACAAAGGAAAACCCGTTACAAGCCTGAGCACTGCTGCAGTGCCTGAAGTACAACACCGCCTATCCACTAGGCAACAGGGAATGTGGCTGTAAACAGCCGCAGCTGCCTGCCACCCTCTTTCTGGTCCCTCTCTCGCTTACGTACCAGCCCCAATGCTAGCAGCATTCAGCCCGAAGGGGTTGGATACAGTCGGTGTGCTTTGGGTGGTTGCTGGGCCAGTGCTGCCTTCGCTGTTGGGCGCCTGGCTCTGGGAAGCAGGGGGCGTGGGGCTCCAGGGGTTCGGTAACGGCTCTCTGTTCTCCGTCCGCAAAGGCTGAGAGCTTGAGCTATCAGAGTTCCCCGTCAAGGAAGAGAAAGGATTGTTGCCAAACTAGGGAAGAAGGGGAGAATGAAGAAATAGCCTTAATCAGTCAGCCCTAACAGGGAATGTTGGACTAACCCCACCACTGCGTGGCTAGAGAACAGCCCATCATATTCATCTGGGTCCAGGATTTGCTAAACACATGCCATAATTTGCCTCCTGAGAACTTTGTAATCCACAACACGCCACATTCAGAAAAACTCCAGGCTCGAGAAACGGCCACAGCCCTAGATTTGGCTCCCAAACACAGGCCTTCCAAACATCCATGTAAAATCAGCACCCGGACATACCAGTAGGTAATGCTAGACTGGAGTATGTCTGCGCAGCCTTCTGTGGCCAGACCTGCGCTCGCTCCTCCCGTGCTCCAAGCCAGCTGGATCCCAGCCAGCTCCAATCCGAAGGCGTCAGGCTTGAGCTAACACAGTAAGCCCTGCCGGGAGCCGAGGGCCGTGCTAACGAAGCTGTGGGGCTTTCGGATCGGCAACGGCTGGCACCCAGCCTCCTCGGAGACCGGGGGAGCAAGGGCAGGTCCCTGCTCAGATACACCCAAACCATGCCGTAAAGGCAGCTGCCCGGCACCGCACGACGTTCTGCTAACGGCTGCGCTCGTAATTGCAAGGGGAGGGGACGAACAGCTGTGGTTTGAGGAGGCTGCCCGCCACCACGGGGGTTAGGGAAAGACCAGCTCCCCGCGCTCGGCACGCTGTGCCCCGCGCGCGGCCCGTACCTGCTCCCTGGCTGCGCTGAACATGGGCTCCTGGATGTCCGTGTACATCCGGCGCAGGGCGTTGTAGCCTCCTGGAATGCTCTCGAGGTTGCTCAAAGCACGGTCCTGGTTCCGCATCATCTCCTGCATCATGGCAGGGTTACGAGCCAACTCCATTGTCTGGGAGAAGGAGAGAAAGGTGGGAAGCTCAGGTCCACGTGCACCACAGAAGACTGAAGCGGATCGAGAGCCTGGTGAGCAGCCCAGCGGTATTCTACTGATTTATCGACCAAGCCCTGAAAGAGTTAAGTCTCAGCTCCCAGAAGAAAGAGTATAATTAAACCCGTTTCACAGCCGGAGAGCAGAGAGATCATTTATCCAAGCAAAGAGAGCCCAGGGATCCTGGCTCCTCCCACCCTTGCTCAGCTCTCTTCCTTCATAACCTCAATTCGGCCTTGTTTCGTTTCTAAGCAGTATCGGGACATCCAAACATTTAACACCCATATGTTCCCACTCAAAGCAGGTGGACCACGTTCAAAAACCGAGGTGGAAGAGACTGGATCCTTCCTGTTGCAGAAAAACCAAGTAATTCACCATCTCCCAGACTTCTCGTGGGTCTCCCCTGCTCAAAGAACACCCAGACCTCCTTTGAGGAGACGCATAAATATGGATCGTTCACCATTTAGGCCTGCAACGCTGGAATTTCACATAGGCCCAACACGGTTGAAAGGAAAGACAACTGGAAGCGCAGGGAAACTACGCTCATACCCGGAAACACCTCCTGAAAAGTCTTCCTGGGGAAACAGCAGCGCCCTGCCAAATATTTAACACCCACACTCTCACTTTTCCCCTCACGCTTCCCTTCCGATAAACCTTCGGACAGACAGCCAGCTCTCTGGGGCACAGGCCCTCTCTGTTCTGGGACAGTACAGAAAAAAGAGACCTCTAGGATCCCAGCCTATGCCTGGCGTAATATTTTACTAGTAAAACATCAACCGTACAGCTCTGTAAGTCTGTACTTAATCCGCCAACAGAAAAAGAGCAGAACGAAACCCATTCACAGCAGCTTCATTTCTCCGTGACTGCTTTTGCTCCCATCCATTCCACAGAACACAGCAGCCTTGTGTGTGGCACGCTAGAACGATCCGAGTACCCTTTTTTTTGCCCACCACATAATAGATACAACAGCCCTGCGAGGGAGATAAGAGTTGCAGGCATGCGGGTTGTGTAATCGCTATTCACTTAACTCAAGACCACCATCTGTTTGCGAGGAGCTTACGGAGGGAAGGAAAAGGAAGAGATCTCTGAATTCGTCAGGCTGGCATTCACACACCCCCTTCCACGAGCAGACACCGAAGCTGGCCCACAAAGACGCTCCCAGACCCGCCTGGACCAGCCCCCGGTGCGCTGACCCACCTGCCTCATGAGCTCCGGGTTGTTCAGCATGTGGCTGATCTCCGGGTTTCGCTCCATGAGCTGCTGCATTTGGGGATTGGCCATGATCATCTGCCTCATGAGGTCCGGGTTGGACATCATGTTCTGCACCAAGGGGTTCTCCATGATCTGCGAGAGCATCTCGGGGTTGGACATCAGCTGCCGCTGCATCTGCTGCTGGAGCTCCATGAAGTTGGCCGAGCCCATCCCGAGGTTGCCCAGCCCGGTGATGCCGCCAAAGCCAGCTGGAGAGGGAACAACACACGGGGAGAGAGGCGTGAGTCAGAAACTGCCGGCAGCTGCAAAAAGAGGACAAGCGCATCAGCTGAACTGCACCCACACTCATCTTGGGGTATCCTACTCCTACGGCAGCCGGCTCTGAGGGAGGACACCCCCTGCGCATGCTTCACAAAGGGTTTTGCTGTTATCCTGAGCAGGCAAACCGAGCTACGCTGAGGGAAGCGACTCGTGCGAGCGGCAGAGACAATTACAGGGGCTCCCAGCTCCTTCCCGTTCCTAGGAACTTCTCTCGCGTTCCGCTTTCTCCCGGCCAGCACTTACAAAGGATGGACGTGGCGCTGTTAGGGCCTCCATCTCCAGGACCTCCCACAGTCCCTGACCCGCTGCTCCGCCTGCTGCCGGCGTCCGAAGCGGCGCTGCTGGATGTGGAAGGCTGAGACGGGGCAGCAGGAGAAGGGGAGCTCGCGGTGGGGGCAGAAGCAGCATTGGGGGCAGAAGCAGCAGCTGTTGGATCTTGGACCCTGCAAAGAGACGAAACGAGGCGTTAAACTCCTGAGACCGGGGAGGTTGGAGCGGGATCCTCCGCGTGGGACGCGGGACCGCGCACCCTGGACCGAGGCAGCCTCCCTTCAAGCCCGCTGGCCCAGCAGCGGCCAGCCCCGGCTGCTTTCATTCCCGGCCGCAGGGCTGCACAGCTGCGGCTCCCAGATGCCTTCCATCTGTTGGAATCTGCCTCCCACCCTGCTGCATAACAGCCTCTGACATTTCATCCTGGCCCACACGAAGCGGCTCAACTGGTCTTACTCCGAGCTGCATCTAGCTCCCGCCTGAATCACGCTGAACTATTTACCTCGGCCATATCCTTGAGCAATGAGTTTGCTCCAAACAGGAAAATCCTCCTGCTGCTCCCACAGAAACCACAGGAGGTTACAGCAGGGCTAGTGGACGGGGTAAACAAGAGTTGGCTTTGCTGCAACTCCTCTCATGCACTGAACGTTTCTGTCGGTGCTCCTGGGGACAAAGTAAGCGCCTGCCTTACCCTACAGACGGAGGAACGAGGCATGAAGCAGCGAGCATCCACCCTAAACAACACTTCTGGCCGGCAGGGCTATGAATTCACACCTCCGCTCTCGGTTTTACCTTATACACGAGACTTCTCCTTCCACCACAAGCTTGCCGTGGCTTCTTTTAACCCGCACAGGATCACAAGCCACAGCGCGGCAGACGCAGGACGCCAGCTTTACTGACTAAACCGACCCAAACCAGTACCTCGTACTCACAGGTCTTCCTTGGGATTTTTATGGGCCTTTAAAAAAGGAACACTGCAAAGATTCTCTGAAGCATCTGCAGTCATGGCAGCGAGAGTCCTGGACTAGCGCTGAAGAGCTTTCAAATGAAATCAGATGGCGAAATTCACTTTACTCACCTCAAAAAAGGAACGCCACTTACGTCGCTAACGCATAACGAACAGCAAGCTCTTGGTTTTTTGTTTTTTCCCACCCTTTTCTCTTTTCTCTCCTGTCCCAAACCCAGGATGATGCCCTTCTCTAAGCCCCTCTCCCTCTCCACACGTCTTCTAGGACTTTCAGAACCAGAACCCGAAGGCCTCACCGTGTTTTCCAGCCCCATCCGACCGGTGCCGAAAACCAACGGCCGCCGACAGGGAGGCAGAGCATGTGGGGAACAAAGCAAGTAGGAAGCTTAACAAAAAAGGAAGGAGGAAGCTGCAGGAAGGTCACTTGGTTTCTCTCGGCACAGGAAGAGGCTGTAACGACTTCAGTAAGCACTTATCTGTGACTATTAGAGAACAAAACGAGCAGCCCAGGACAGCTCTCTCATTCACCCTTTGAAAAGGTTCCCAACTACCGCAGTTTGCGGCGGGGACAGCGGTAAGCAGCATCAGCCTACCGAGCGACCTGGAGACGCAGGATTCAGGGCGAGACCTCCTGCAGAAGCTGACAATACGCGCGCTCGGCTTTGTAAAGAATAGAAGAAAAAAAAAAAAGGCGCTAATCTCCACTCTGTCAGCTCTCCCGGGGGACAGCGGACCTGCACAAAGAGCTGCAGCCCCGTTCGTTTGCCAGGCGCCCCGATCAGCCTGCAGCAGGGAGCCCAGGGAACTGTCGCGAAGGGCGTTTCGAGATCAACAAGACGCGGCTGAGGCACAGCAACGGCTCCCCAGAGCCTCTCGTGCCTTCTGCTTCACTGGGCAGCGCCGGGAGAGGCCCGGCCTCGCAGGACCTCGCGCTCGCCCCGCAGCCCTTGCTCAGGCCAAGTGACAGGGCGCAGGCGGACGCGAGGGAGCTGCGCTCGAGCTGGAAGCCACCGAGGGGTGTGCCCGCAGCGTGCTCTCGAGCCGGTGACCTCACTGCAAGCAGCCAAACGGCCTGAGCCTCCCCAAACTCCCAGCTGCCTGCACGTGCCCACGCAGAGATGCCACAGGGAAGCCCTTTTGCCCCGCGGGGAGCCCTCGGTGTGCGCCGCGGGTCCTCCGCGGCGCCCGAGAAAGGCCGAGCTGCTGGCTAGAGCGCGGAGCAGGAAGCGAAAGGCAAAGCGGGCATTACTCTCAGCCTTAATACAAACCCACCGGGAAGGTCATTTCTGGTAGCAGTGAGTCACCTCGGTAAGAGCTAGGACAGCGTCAAGTTCAGAGGGGATCTCGCAAGATGACCAAGTTAGAGAGGCTCAAACTACGCAAAGCCACGCCTGCGAACTGCGCCGAAGAGCAGCCTGCCCCCGCAGGTACCCGCCACAAGCTGCACAACCCGGGGAAAAGACAGGCCGAGCGACAAACCCCGCAGTTAAACGGCAAAGCGGGGCGAAAAGACAGCCTCCGAGAGCTGTCCCGCTCCGTCACCGCCGCCGGACTCGCACACAAGTGCTCTGCTTCAGTCCCCAGCGAAGCTGAGCCGCTCCACCACAGCGTAACCCCATCGCTCCTTTACTCTCAGCCCCCTCCCCGAGCCGAACAGTTCCTTACTTCTGTGGAGTCTTAATGACCAAGTGCACCGTCAGCCCGTCTTTGATCCCGTGTTGATTCAAAGTGTCTCCGTCCTTCAGGATCTTCCCAGCAAAGATCAGAACCAGCTGATCCTGTTTGGCTTTAAACCGCCTGGAAATCTCTTCTTTGAACTGCAAAACAAACAGAGCGCTTGTCAGGCAAACGGCCGTAGACCAGAAATCGAAAGATAACGCTCCAGGTATCACCGATCGACCCCCGCAAACGGCGTAAGGGAGCGACAGTCCTTCAGTACCTCACCGAAAAGGAGCCCATGCAGGCAGCAATTCAGTCACCACTTGCTGAGGATGTCTGAGGCGTTAAGGAAAACAAACACAACAACACCAAAAAAAAAAGCAAAGACAAGCTCTACACCGCTTGCAAGATGGGGAGTAAATTTCAGGACGTATAGAACAACCACCTCAAGGCGAGCCGGAGGCTTCCAAAGAAAGATCAAGCGTGCCTCTTCGGGCTAACCCAAACACACCAGTTATCCGCAATGACCGAACTTTATTTGTCTGGTTTTTGTTGGTTTTTTTTTTTCGGAAGGAAAGCCCTGCTCTGACTTAACACGGGAAAAGGGGGCTCCGTCCTTCCTCAGCCACTGGAATTAAACCGGGCCTCCTCGAATTCCTACCCCTGTGGGCTGGACTCCCTATGAGTAGGCAACGCCGTGCACCGCTGACATCTCCTCTTTGCTGTGCGACGGGGAGGGATTAACACCTGCCAATAAGCTCGCCACCGCTAGCTCAGCTGGGGCATTCCCGTGTTGATTGGAGAGGGGAGGAAAAAAAAAAAAAAAACCTTTGCATTTGGAAGCCCTGGACCAGCGGAAATTCACAGGGAAAGGCCGGGAGGAGAAGCGCACGCCTCTCCCGGAGGAGCTCCACAGCCTTTGCGCCAAAACCCCGCAAACCCAGCACCCCCGAGGGCGCAGCCCCGAACCCGAGGTTCTCCTGGCCGCGGGGCTTCGCGCTCTCCTCGGCGGGCAGCGGGCGCTTGGCACCCCCCCGAGCGCCGCCGGGTTTCAGGGGAGCTGCCCGGGAAGGAGCAGGAGGGCCCACGCACGCCGCAGCCCCCGCCAACCCCGCAGATCCCCCCCCCCCAGAGCTCCGGCGGGCCGTAAACGCCCTGAACCCCGCATCGAAGCGCGCTCCGGGGCCGACGCCGCTTTGACAGCGCCGGAGCCGCTCCTCGCGCTCCCGCTCCCGCTCCCCCGTGCCCTGCGCAGCTCCCTGGCGGGAGCGGACCTCGCACCCATGGGTGCCAGGCGGGCCCTGGGCTCCCAGCCCAGCCCCGTGCCCCCTGCTCCCCCCTACCCGGGGGGGGATCCCCCGAGCCCTCGCATCCCCCTCCCCAAAGCCAACCCCTCCCACGCCCCCTCCTGCCACCCTCCCCGCATCCCCAACGACGCCACGTTCCCCCCTCCGACACCATTCTCCCCCCCCCCCAGACCATTCTCCCCCTCCCCAAAAAACCATTCTCCCCCCCAAAAAACCATTCTACACCCCCCTCCGGCCTCTGCCCCCCCCCCACCTCCCCCTACTCCCCCCATATAATCCAAGGGGGCCTTACAGGACCCCCCCCCCCCCAAAAACCTCCGCTCCCCCCCTCAAACTTTCCCCCCCCGAATCCTCACCTCCTCCCCTCAAGCCAACACCCCCCGACCCCCCAAATCCCCCCACACCCCCCAAATCCCCCATACCCCCCAAATCCCCCATATCCCCCAAATCCCCCATATCCCCCCAACCCCCCCACACCCCCCGAATCCCCGAATCCCCCCAACCCCCCCCACGCCCCCCAAATCCCCCCCACACCCCCAATCCCCCACACACCCCCAATCCCCCCACACCCCCCCAAATCTCCCCCAAACCCCTCACCCCCCCCCCCCCCCGCCGGCCCCCCACCTCTCGCACGGAGGCCCCGTCCGCGATGACGATCTCCTCCTTATCCTTGGGGGTCTTCACCGTGACGCGGATCAGGGCCCCCCCGGGCCCCCCCAGCTCCACCCCGCCGGGGCCCGGCCCTCCTCCTCCTCCTCCTCCTCCTCCTCCTCCTCCACCGCCGCCGCCACCTCCGCCGCCGCCGCTCGGCTCCGCCATCTTCGCCGCCCGCCCGGGCCGCCGCCGACAGAGAAAGGCGGCGCTCGCCGCCCGGGCCCTCCCCGCCTCGGGCTGCCTCTGCCGCCCCCTGGCGGCCCGGCGGGGGGCTGCGGGGCTGCGGGGGAAGGGTTTTGGGGGCGGCCGGGGTGGGGGTGCCCCCGGGGCCGAGTAGGCCTGAAGGGGGCGGTGGGGGGGGGGGGGGCTGAACTACAACTCCCAGCGTGCCCCGCGCTGAGCAGGGCCGGCTGAGGGACGGGGGGGGCGCTGCACTACAACTCCCGGCGTGCCCCGCGCTGAGCGGGCGGCGGAACTACAAGTCCCGGCGTGCCCCGCGCCTGTCAGCGGCCCCCCCATGACGGGGCTGGGGAGGAGGAGGAGGAAGGAGGAGGAAGGAGGGGGGGGAGGGCGCCGCCATGCTGCGGCCCAAGGCCCTGACGCAGGTGCTGAGCCAGGCCAACACCGGCGGCGTCCAGAGCACGCTGTGAGCGGGGCGAAGCCGGGCTGGGGGCGTCCCTGAGCCCCCCCCCCGGGGGCACGCAGTGGGGTTGGGGGGCTGTGGGGGTGCTGCTGGGGGGGGGGGAAGGGAGCAGAACCCCCCCCCCCCCCCCCCCAGGACAGAGCTCCTGAGCCTAAAGCCCAGCGGTTGGGGTCGCCCCCAGCTCCCTCAGCTCAGCCTGGGGGCTGGCGGGGGGCTGCCGAGCCCGGCACCCAGCTCGGGGGGGGGTGACAGCCCCACCCTTGGGTGCTGGTGCCCCCCCCGCCGTGCTCGGCGGTGCCGAATTTTCCTCGCCCCGTCTCTTCCCCAGGCTCCTGAACAACGAGGGCTCGCTGCTGGCCTACTCGGGCTACGGCGACACCGACGCCAGGGTCACCGCCGCCATCGCCAGCAACATCTGGGTGGCCTACGACAAGAACGGGCACCAGGCCTTCAACGAGGACAACCTCAAGTTCATCCTGATGGACTGCATGGTACGTGGGGGCTGCCCCCCCGCCCCCCCCCCCCCCGTCACAGGCACCCCCAAACCCCCCCCAGACCCCCCCCAACGGGTCCCTGCCCAGCCGGGGGTCCGACAGGTGCCGTTTTTCTCCGGGCAGGAGGGACGAGTGGCCATCACGCGCGTGGCCAACCTCCTGCTGTGCATGTACGCGAAGGAGACGGTGGGATTTGGGATGCTGAAAGCCAAGGTAATGCGGCGGGGAGGGGCAAAAAGGGGCCGTTGGGGTAATTCCGGGAGGAAGAGGATGGCGGCGGTGGAGGAAGCAGCCATGCCAGGGATGCTTCGTTCCCCCGGGCAGAGTTTTGACAGCTCCCACGCCAGCCCAGGCAGGAAACCGCACGTTATTAAGGCTCCACGGTGAAATTTAAGCCAAAATGAGAACGCGCACGGCGTCCGTGCAGATCCCAAATATCCCCCGGGCGCTGGGGCAGGATGTGGGTTTGCCCACAGCGGACCGGGTCCCCTGGGGGGCTGCAGCCTTGGTGCGCTCAGCACCCCTCACACCAGTCCCCACCTGCAGGCGCAGGCGCTGGTCCAGTACCTGGAGGAGCCGCTGACACAGGTGGCCGCATCCTGACCCCGGGAGCAGGGAGCTGACGGGCTCGCGGGGGGCACCGTGCCACGGCTGAGAGCTCCGACACCTCCGACACCTCCAGCAGCGTTGGCGGGGAGCCCCGGAGCCTGGACGGCCGCTTGCTGCGGAGGGGACCAAGGAAGGGGGAATAAAACCGTGTCTGGTGCTCGTGTCCTTCTGTGCGTCTCAGATAAAAGGAGGGTGAAAGGGGGGGGGGACGGGGCAGCTACCCGCCAGCTCGGGGTCTGCAACAAGCACAAAAAAAAAGCTGCCAAGAGCCCCTCTGCGTTCCT
Source organism: Anser brachyrhynchus (assembly GCF_964034855.1). Taxonomy (NCBI): domain Eukaryota; kingdom Metazoa; phylum Chordata; class Aves; order Anseriformes; family Anatidae; genus Anser; species Anser brachyrhynchus. The sequence goes on along the minus strand of NC_137721.1, from coordinate 1,887,302 downwards.
GCGGGGAGGGTCTGGGGGGCTTCTTTCCCCCAAGCCCCTGCTGCTCCCGGCTTTCACGTGACGGCAGCAGAGGCAAGGAAAAGCGCCGGTGTCCGGCCAGATCCCGGCTGAACCCGGGGCCCTGCTCCTGGCCCCGCTGCCCCAGCCTGCCCCGCGCTGCGCTGGCCCCAGGATCGGGCCCAGCTCCTCCTCCGGCTGCCCCGTGACGGTCCCAGGGGTGACTTTACCTGCCCAACCTGCGCCGCCGCCGCCACCCGTCCCACCCCTTGAGTCAACCCGGCCCGGGCCGCGCTGCTCCGCCGACGCCACCCGCGTCGCCTCCGCTTCCCGGCCCAGCTCCCGAGACCCCGCTCGCTTCCCTGCCGCCGAGGAGACTTTGCCCTCCGCATCCCCTCCCTCGGCGGCCTCCACAAGCCCGCCCCGCTCGAGGCTTTGCGGAGGGAAGGAGGAAACCTCGAGCGGAGGGAAGGAGGAAAACCGGCCGGGGCGGGCGGCAGCAGGGCGACATGAGCAGCGCCGAGGAAGACTACAACTTCGTCTTCAAGGGTGAGGAGGAAACTTCGTTCCCTTCCCTTCACCCGAAGGACGGGGTGGGAGGAGGGCGGGGGGTCCTCCCCCCGGGCTGACGTTTCCCGAACCAGGACGGGGCTGGGGGCTACCCCTGCAGCTGACGTGCCCCGCGAGCAGGAAATGGGTGCTGCAGAGGGTCCTGGCGCTGGGGGCTGCGTCCCGAACGGATGGCGGTGGGGTCGGGGGGGCTGCCTCGCTGCCCGTGGGCTCCGCGGAGGTACTGGGGACCCTCTGCTACCCCCCGGGGCACCGGTAAGCGGAGGGGGTGACACGGCTGGGGCCGTACACGCGAGGTGTAAACGTGCCGGCTGAGGGCGGCGGGCGCTTCAAAGTCGTCCCTCCACGGTGCCCGGTGGTGGCACGCGCAGAGGACGCGGGGTCAGACCCGGCCGTGGGGGCCCGGAGCGATGCAAGCACCGGGTGCTGGTGTCCTCCCCCCCCCGGTGCCACCGGCTGGACCTCGCTTGGGAGGACGGGTGCCACCAACCCCACGTTCCCACCGCAGGCGTCCCCTGGGCTTGGCAGCGTCCTCGTCCTGCTCCTGCTGCCTGGATCCCCTCCCTGAGCGGTGCTGGGGCCTCAGCGGTGCTCAGGGAGCGCGGGGGGGGGGGGGGCCTATGAGCCCCTGGGTGGCTTTGGAGAGGGGCTGAGAGCTCCCACTGTGGGGCTGGGGCTCCGTTTGCTGTGCCGGGGGTTAAACCCATTTTCTGTCCATGTTTGGGGCCGTTGTCAATAGGGCCAGGATGGTCCAGGGGCTGCTTTCCTCCCTTTTTTTTCTTTTTCTCCCCTTTTTCCCTTTTCCCCTTCACCCTCCCGGGCTCACACTGTATTGGGGCTGTCCCTGTGCCAGTCCCCGGTACGGTCCAAGGCAACAGGCTGCTGGCGGGTCTGGATCAGGACCAGGAAGGGTTTTCCGAGTTCTTTCCGAAGCCCGTCGGGTGCACGCTTCGGCCTCGGTACCCTCCTCGCCCGGCGCCAGCGGGATCTCTCGCTTCCCTCCCCAGTGGTCCTGATCGGCGAGTCCGGGGTGGGCAAAACCAACCTGCTGTCCCGCTTCACCCGCAACGAGTTCAACCACGACAGCCGCACCACCATCGGCGTGGAGTTCTCCACCCGCACCATCGTGGTGGGCGACGCCATGGTGAAGGCGCAGATCTGGGACACGGCCGGGCTGGAGCGGTACCGCGCCATCACCTCCGCGTAAGGACGGGCTCCCCATACCCCCCCCCCCACCTCGGCCCCCCAAAACCGAGGCCGCCGTGGGGCGTCCGGAGCACGGGGTGACGGTGGGGCTCTTCCCCAGGTATTATCGGGGCGCCGTGGGTGCCCTGGTCGTCTTCGACATCACCAAGCACCAGACGTACGACGTGGTGGACCGCTGGCTGAAGGAGCTCTACGACCACGCCGAGCCCAGCATCGTGGTGATGCTGGTGGGGAACAAAACCGACCTGGCGCAGGCTCGCGAGGTGCCCACGGAGGAGGCGAAAATGTTCGCAGGTACGGGTGCTCACCGCTCCCGCCGCCCCCGAAAACAAGCTGGGAGCCTCCAACCCTCCCTGCTAGCGGGTGCTCACGCCGAAGGGGGGGGGGGAGTCCCGAAAATCCCGGCAGGGGCCCCAAAATGAGCCGTGCCCTCGCTGGGGTCCCCATCACCGCGGGGGCCCGCTGTCCTTGCAGAGAACAACGGGCTGCTCTTCGTTGAGACCTCGGCGCTGGACTCCACCAACGTCGAGCAGGCTTTCGAGACCATCCTGAAGGGTGCGTGCTCCGGCACCGCGGGGCGACGGGGAAGGGGCGGCGCGGGGTCCCTCGTGGGGGGACCCGGGGCCGGGCGGAGGATTCTCGGCGCGTTTCTCCTCCGCCCTGCTCCGCCTGAGCAGTTTTGGGGCTGGTTTCGGTGCCGTCTTTCCGGCTGGTTTGGTTTCCGGCCTTTTTGCGCTGGGCGTTTCGCTCCCCGTCACCCGGTGGCTTTGTTCTCAGGGCCCCGGGGGCTCCTTCTCCCCCCCCCCCTGTAATCCGCGGGTCCCTTCGGGCAAAAATCCCTCGGGGGAGAGGACCGGGGACTCCTGACTCAACGTCTCCAGCATCCTGCTGAGCTACCCGCAGGGGCCTGGGGGACGGAGAGGGGCGATGCTCGGCCGGGAGCACCTCTCCAGGAAGGTGGGGACAGGCGCACAGCGAGGTGTGCCGTGCCAGTTGTGCCGTGCCGTGCCATGCCGTGCCATTTGTGCCGTGCCATGCCGTGCTGTGCCGTGCCATGCCGTGCCATTTGTGCCGTGCCAGCCCCAGCACGGGCCAAAGCACTAATCCACGTTGGGCAAGAGGAAATTTCAAGGTGTTCCCCGCCACCCACGCTTGGCCACGGGGACGCGACCGCAGAGAGCTGCTCCCCGCCCCCCCCTCCTCAAAGCGTCCTCCCGAACACGACGGGGAGCCTTCAGAGGTTTCTGCTCCCCCAGGACACGAACCCGCAACCCCCCCCGGCCCCTCTTGTGTTTTGCAGAGATCTTCCACAAGGTGCAGAAGCAGAAGCAGAGGAGCAGCCAAAGCAGCACGGTGTCGCTCGGCAGCGAGAGCCCCGAGAGCTCGGCCCCGGCGCAGGCGGAGAAGCGCCCGTGCTGCGTGGCCATCTGAGCCCGCCGGGCACCTCGGGGGGGGGGCCCGGGACGTGCCAAGGGCACGGAGCTGGGGTTGGGGCTGCCTCCGTGCCGGCCCCTTTGGGCCACCAACACAGGCTGGGGGCAAGCAGCCTGCGGTGCCACCCCCCGCCCCGGCGTGGCGGGGAGCCTGGACAGCGGGCAAATTCTGCCAGAAACGGGGAAAAGCCCCGGCGCCGGCAGCTCTGCTCCGTCCGCCTCGTTTTTATCGGGTCCCGATCAATTAACGCCAGCACCGAGCCGCCCGGATCCCAATCCCGGTCCCTCCAGCCCCGCTGTGCAGAGGACTGAGACGCCCTGGGGTGCTGCTGGGGGTTCGCCGGGGCCGTGCCACCCACGGGAGCCGCCCGCGGTTGCTGCCGTGGGGCCTGTGCCACGCGCTGGGGACGTGCCTGTCCCCACAGCTCCGCGTCCCCAGTGGGGACAGCTTCAGGGTCACCGCATCCCAAAGCTCGGGGAGCGACGCAGCAGCGCGCAGCGGGTCTGTCCCCATCCCTGACCCGGGACGCCGTGACGGTGGGACCGAGCCGAGGCCCCCCCCCAGTTTTCAGCTGGCTCCCCGGGCCGGGGCCCGGCACCAGCTCCGTGTCCCGCAGCGCGGTGATGCCACCATTAAAGGACTTGCGAAAGGCGGCTTCGCTGTGCTGGAATCCCTCAGCCCTCGTGGCCTCGGGCCCCGGCCCTCCACCCCATGCCCATGGGGCGCGTCCCGATGGGGGTCCCTGCGCCCCTTCCCCTGTCCCGTCGCCCCAGTGGCCCCCGGGGGGATGCTCGGCAGCCGATCGGCCCCAAAAAGGGGCCTCTCCCGAACCCCCTGGGAAACGGGGGGACGCTGCCGGGTTCCCCGGGTCTTCCCCCGGGTGCGGGCCCAGGGCTGGAGGCTCCGCATGGGGAGCGGGGTTGTGCTGTCATGGGGGAAGGGGAAGGGGGGGAATAGGGGGAAAGGGGAATAGGGGAAGGGGGGAAAGGGGGAACGGGGAATAGGGGAAGGGAGGGAGAAGGGGAATAGAGGAAGGTGGGGGGAAGGGGGGATAGGGGAAAAGGGGGGATAGGGGAAAAAGAGGAATAGGGGAAAAGGGGGGATAGGGGAAAAAGAGGAATAGGGGGAAAGGGGGGATAGTGGGCAAGAGGGGATAGGGGAAAAGGGGTAGTAGAGGAAAAGGAGGAGTAGGGGGAAAGGGGAAATGGGAAAAGGGGAATAGGGGAAGGGGGGAAAGGGGAATGGGAGAATAGGAGAAGGGCGGGAGAAGGGGAGTAGGGGAAGGGGGGAGAGGAAAAGGGGGAAGGGGGAATAGGGGGAAGGGGGAATAGGGGAAAAGGGGGAAAAGGGGAATAGGGAGGAAGGGGGGGAAGGGGAAAAGGGGGAATAGGGGGAAAGGGGGAGTAGGGAAAAGGGGGGACGGGGGAAAGGGGGAATGGGGGAAGGGGGGAAGAAGGGGAAGGGGGGAAAAGGGGAATAGGGAAGGGGAGGAAGAAGGGGAATATGGGAAAAAAGGGGAATGGGGGAAAGAGGGGAAGAAGGGGAATAGGGGAAGAAGTCGAAGAGGGGAAGGGGAAGGGGAACGTGGGAAGAAGGGGGCTGGGGAACGGGGGGCTGGGGGGCTCGGGGCCCCGCCGCCGCCCCCACGCACCTGGCCCAGGTGAGCCGCCGGGCGGTGACGGACAGCCCCGCCCGCCAATGGCAGCGGAGGAGGGCGGGGGGGGACCAATGGGATCGCGGGGGGTGGCCCCCGTCCCGCCCCCCCCCCCGCCCCGGTCCGGAACTCGGCGGCGGGGCGGGGGGAGCGGGGCCGGGGCCGGGACCGGGGCCGGGACCGGGGCAGGATGCGGGGCCGGGACGAGGAGTACGACTGCCTCTTCAAGGGTACGGGGCCGGGGTCGGGATCGGGACCGGGGTCGGGATCGGGAACCGGGACCGGGATCGGGATCGGGGACCGAGATCTGAAGCCGGGATCGGGATCGGGAACCCGGGATAGGGACCGGGGTCCTGAACCAGGGACCTGAACCCAGGACCGGGAACTGGGGACCGGGACCGGAGACGGGAACCGGGGATCGAGATCGGGACCGGGGTCCTGAACCGGGAACCGGGGTCGGGATCGGGACCTGAACCGGGTACCTGAACCCAGGACCGGGACCGGGGACGGGAACTGGGGATCGGGACTGGGACCGGGGACCGGGACCTGAACCTGAACCGGGACCGGGGACGGAGACCGGGAACCAGGACCCGGGACCTGAACTGGGGACCGGGCTGGGAACCAAGGACCAGGACCGGGGACCGGGGATGGAGACCTGGACCTGAACCAGGACCGGGACCTGGGACATGGGACCTGAACCCAGGACCGGGGACCAGGACCTGAACTGGGGACCGGGCCCAGCTCCCAGTGCTGGGCAGGTGCTGGGCAGGTGCCGGGTGTCCCCGCACCCAAGGGTGCGAGCAGCTCTTCCTGGCCCCGGCTTCTCGTTAGTACTGCGGGGGGGGGCAGGACCCCCCTTGGGGGGCAGCACCCATGGGTGCGGGGGTGCTCGGCCCCTGGGCAGCCCCAGGAGGCTGGGGGGGAGTCGTGGGCAGCGGGAGGAGCGGGGAAAAGCCCCGCTGCGCCCCCCCGGGAAGGGAGCCGGGAGCCCCGGGATCTTCTCCCCAGCCACCAGCACGGGGTCCCGGTGCTGTTGGCTGGAGCAAGGCGGCGACAGGACGTCGCCAAGTCGCAACAGGACGTCCAAAAGTCGCGACAGGAGCCAGGGGATGACCTTGGTGTGAGTCAGCCGCCAGCACCTCCCCTGGCCCCCGCCCAGGAAATCAATCACGGAGTTGGTTTGGGTGGGAAGGGACCTTGCAAATCACCTCGCTCCAAACCCCCTGCCGTGGGCAGGGACCCCTCCTGCCGAGCAGGTGGCTCAAAAATCCTCCCCGGAGCTCTCCTGGGACCCAGCGAGGGGCGGCCCCTGCGTCTCGCCCGCTGCTACGCCGGAGGCACGGCTCTGGGGGGGGCCCAGCGGTGTCCTCCTGCGGTGCCGGGCTCCTAAAGGAGCCGGGGCTGAGGGCAGCTGGAGGTCGGGCTCTGAGTTTCCTTCCCCGTTCTTCTCTTATTCTCCTTAAAAACAGGAGAACCCGGCTTTGAGTCCAGAACCCGTGGGTTCCACCCAAACCAGGGGCAAAGTCCAAGGGAGACGCGGTGTTTAGGGGCACGGAGCTGGGCCAGCGCTCGCTGGGTCCCTGGGGCTTTGCTGGGGCTTTTTGTCGCCCAAACGGGTGCTGGTTTCGGTTCGAAGCAGCGTTACTCTGATTTTCTGATGTGGGAGCATCCTGCTCCTAAGGCTTCCTAAAGCTCCTGTCCTAAGGCTTCCAGGGGCATGGCGCACGCGTGCCTCAGTTTCCCCAGCTGCCTTCAGCGCTGCCGTGGGCGTGCACGGGGCCAGTGGAAGCCGGGCTGCAGCAGCACTGCCGGGATCGGAGACGTGGCACTTGAGCCGAGGGAAGTGGCAACTTCCCGTTAATTAAACACCGAGCCGGGATCAAAGCGATGAGGCTCATTAGCGAACCCGGCACGTTGCTGGCCTCCGCGTCTCCAGTGGTTCGTTGAGGGCAGCCCAGCCCATCGTGGTCTTCCCAGGCATCCACGCAGTGCCCCGCGGCGTCAGGAGCCTCCCTTCCCCTGCTGCTGGTCGAGCCCCGAGCTCCTGCTGGTCCCTCGCCGGGTTCCCTTTCCCCCCAGCGTGGTGACGGGGTGGCGGGGGGCTCGGCGGTGGCCCTGCTGCCGAGAAGGTTTGGTCCCGGCTGGGGAGGGCAAGGTGAGGCCCCCCCCAGAGTCCGCATTCCCCCGGGGAACGGACCGAGCCAGCAGCAATGAAAAAGAAAAGAAATCCAAACCTGTTGAGTCACAAACCCAACAAACTCGACAGGGGAGCCGTGTGACGGAGCCTCCCCGCAGGCCGTTGCGCCAGGTTTTACAGGAACCAGGCAGAAAATGCGCTCGCCCAGCCCACACCCAGGGACTTTCCTCCTCCTCCTCCTCCTTCTCCTCTTCCTCCTCCTCCTCCTCCTTGTCTGGTGCTCACTTCTGGACCAGCTCTTTAAATCCCTGGTTATGCACCGATTCCCTCGGGATGAAAAGGAGATGGGGGCCGACGGGGACGTCCAGGTCCCCGCAGGGCTGGGGGCGGCTCCGCGTGGCTGCGGCGGGGACAGTCGGTGCTGCCCGGTGCTGGGGGTCCGGGGGCCGACGCCGTGCTTGTTCCCCCCCCAGTTGTGCTCATCGGGGACTCCGGCGTGGGGAAGAGCAACCTGCTGTCCCGCTTCACCCGCAATGAGTTCAACCTGGAGAGCAAGAGCACCATCGGGGTGGAGTTTGCCACGAGGAGCATCCAGGTGGACAACAAGACCGTGAAAGCTCAGATCTGGGACACGGCCGGGCAGGAGCGGTACCGGGCCATCACCTCGGCGTGAGTGTCCCCGCTCCCCCCCTGCAATCCCACGTCCCTTCCCCGGGAATCGGCCGTGACCCCGTCCCCTCGCCGTCCCCCAGGTATTACCGGGGGGCCGTGGGAGCTCTGCTCGTCTACGACATCGCCAAGTACCTGACGTACGAGAACGCCGAGCGCTGGCTGAAGGAGCTGCAGGACCACGCCGATGCCAACATCGTCATCATGCTGGTGGGCAACAAGAGTGACCTGCGGCACCTGCGGGCCGTGCCCACCGACGAGGCCAGGAGCTTCGCAGGTATCCCCTAAACCCCATCCCACCCCACCCCGTCCCGCACGACACCTGCCTGAGCTCAGCCTGTCCTCGCAGAGAAGAACGGGCTGTCCTTCCTCGAGACGTCGGCTCTGGACTCCACCAACGTGGAGACAGCTTTCCACAACATCCTCACGGGTAAGGGGGGGGCCAGGAGGTGCTTTGGGGTCCCTCCCGGGACCTCTGTAAGCTCGAGGGTGGGATCCTGCTCCCCGTGACGGGGAGGGGCGGGTGCTCCCAGCCTCTTGAGCCGTGCGCTTTGGGAGGGGGAAGCTCTTTCACTGAAATCCGCATTTTTTTTATGAAAAAATTTTCCTTCCTTCTCCCCCTTTCTCGGCAGAGATCTACCGCATCGTGTCGCAGCGGCAGATCACCGGGCAGCCCGAGCCCGAGTTCGGCCCCAGCACGACCATCGAGCCCGTCCGCGTGCTGCCCACGCAGCAGGAGGGCCGCCAGGCGCCCTGCTGCCAAAACATCTGAGCCCCCGCCGCCCCCCGCCGCCCCGCGCACGGAGCCGTCGCCTTTCTCACCCTCTACCTCTGCTCGCTGCGGCCCCCCCGGGAATGGGATGGGGCTGGCGGCTGCTTCTTCTGCACGGCCGCTCCTGTGCGTGCTGGCCGTGCCGCCTCGTGCTGCTCTCCCTGTGTTTATGTAGGACCTACAGGAACGGAGAGGAAAAGCTCTCCCCGAGCCGTGCCTCCCCACCAGTGCCTCTCTTCCCCAGGGTTCGGGACGTGCCACCCTTCATGTCCTTGCTTTCTCCAGCCCCGAAGTCACCTTAGGGTGACACCGAACAAGCCCAAGCGCAGCGAATCCCTTGCCTGGTACCCGGGTTTTTGTGGCACCCGTGGGTGCAGCCCTTTGGGGGAGATTTTGGGGGTTGTGGGGGGCCAGGGTGCACCCTTCTTTCTGCCTGGCAAGAGACGGTGCACCCAGCCCCGGGCACGGCTCTGGGTGTGGATGGGGCGCCCTGCTGGGGGGGGGTGCAGGGGGCGATTCCCTCCTTGGGCTCCGTTTTTGTGCCCTGAGCCCCTCTGAGGCACCCCTGCAGCGCAGCCAGCGCAGAGGAAAAAGCTGCCCTGTCCTTCGGCCGGGTGCTGGGGTGCACGAGGAGGGGAAAAGGGGCTCCCGGGGGGGGGGATTTGGAAAGGTTTTGCCACTTCTGGGGCTGCGGGGTGAGGACGAGGGACTTGGTGACAGCAGGGCGCAGCCAGGGGATGAGGCTGCCACTAGATGGAGCGTGTGCTGCGCTCACAGGGGGCCGCCAGCCCCGCTCCCCCTGCCCAGGGGACAGAGCCGGGCCCCCCAGGGCTGGGACAGAGCCGGTGCCGCTGGCGTGATGGGCAGGGGGCAATGCGGGGGCTGCAGGGGCCATCCCATCCCATCCCATGCCATCCCATCCCATGCCATCCCATCCCATCCCATCCCATCCCATCCCATCCCATCCCATCCCATCCCATCCCATCCCATCCCATCCCATCCCATCCCATCCCATGCCATCCCATGCCATCCCATCCCATCCCATCCCATGCCATCCCATGCCATCCCATCCCATCCCGTCCCATCCCATCCCATCCCGTCTCATCCCATCCCATCCCATCCCATCCCATCCCATCCCACCCCATCCCTTCCCTTCGCCCCAGCCCCAGGAGCGCATCCCCCGGGGTGTGTTTGGGGTGTCTCTCTTTCCACATCTGCCCACGGTCACCCCGTCCCACTCGGCAGGAATTTTGCCTTGGGGCATGGTTTATTGACAAAAACGGGAATTTGGACAGAACCCTAAAATAAAGTTGCTGCTGGAGGCTTTTTCTGCCTGCTGGGGTCGTTGCTTGAGCCCAGGAACCGCGCCAGCTCCGGCCCCGTTGTTCCCCCCGCCTTGGCACATGGCAGCTCGGCGGCATCCCCTGGCGAGGAAGGGCACGAAGAGGAGCGGGGTAGGGAGGAGGTGTGGGGCAAGCCCCATTTGGGCTTGATTTTACCCCTTTTTGAGCAGCCACCGTGGCAGCACCTGACCCTTGGCTGGAGCCCCCCCCCCCGGCGCAGCGTGACCCCGGGCACCGCCACGTCCCCGGGGCGTCGCGGCTTTTAGCTCCGTTTTGCTCCGATTCCCCCATTTTTACACAATTCCTGCTAGAACGGCGTGGCAGAGAGGGTGACCCGAAGCTCACGGAGACGGGAACTCGCCGCCAGGGCTGAGGGTGGCAGCCGGTTCAGGGGACGGGATCGCCGTGGAAGTAAAATCCCTTTGCTCTGAGCAGGGCCCCGCTCCCACCCGCCGCCGCTGGAGCCCTTCCCAGAGCGTGAACAGACAGAAAACAAGAGCAGATACCAAGTTTCTTAAGTAATAATACTTTAATAAAATTAAGTTCTTAATGTAATTTAGCACATTTAATACATTAACCCTTTCCCTTCTTTGTTTTCTACAAGTTGTGCAACATCATTATTTTAATTTTTTATTTTAATTTTTTTTTCCTTCTCCCCTTATACTATATGCCTCAAAACTCAGACAACGAGCCTAACTCTACTTCTATGTTCGGTTATATCTCTCTCTCAGGCCTTTATTTTTGCGTAATGCCGGAGAGATGAAAATACCTGGATGGAACATGTGATCGGTTTCCAATAGTAACAATCCCGACTACAGGTTTCCTATGACGTTAAAAGAAAAGGAAAAAAAAAAAAAAAAAAAAAAAAGGAAAACACAACGTAACAGGGAATGGACTTTAAGCGGAGGGGGCCACGGTCGGGATGCCGAGGCCGACACCGGCAGCTCCGTGGAAAAAAGCGGATGCACGTGGACTCGTTCGGCATTTCGGAGCGAGGGCGAGAGAAAGTTCAGTGGCACTTGGCGAGCGAGGGCTGCGCGGGGCTGGCATGGGCTGAGCTCCCCTGGAAGCTCCCCGGGGCTGAGGCTTTGCTCGAGAAAACGGGGAAATGGCCCCGGAGATGCTTTGCCGGAGCCCCAGCGGCAGCGAGCTGGAGCCGGGACCTCCAATACCGGGAAGAGCCGGAGGAAATTGCAGCCGACGCCGGGGTCAGCCGGCACCACGCGCCCAGCCGTCAAATCCCACTGCCTTTCACGCCTGCTTAACCCAGGAGCAAACCCTCAATTGCAAAACAGGATCTGGCCCCTGGCTTTTTTTTTTTTTTTCCCCCTTTCTTTACAATTCTCTTGAAGAGAATTCATAAGGAAAAAGGGAAAAAAAAAATCGAACAGGGCCGATCGTCTCACAGCTGGGCGAAGCAGGTCGCGACCGCGGCTCCCTCTCAGCTGCTGGGAGCCGAGGGAAGACCCCGCGGCCACGCGGCGCTGCTCTGCCCCTGCCCCGGTCCTCAGCGAGTTGTCCCCAAGCATCGCCGCGAGACCAGGACGCGTTCTGCCGTCAGCCGCCCGGTGAACTGCCACCGCCACCGCCGGGCAGGGCGGGGGACACGATTGCATTATTTTTTCTTTTTAATCCCTGCGTAGCTGCGCAGACAGCGGTGGAGCAACTCCAGATTTCACATTAGCGTCACGTTAACCGGGGGTGACTTTCAATTTGCTCCATTAGCGGCCCTGAAGCGATGCTGGCCCAGGTCCCAGCGGGGACGCCGCAGCCCGCCAGGGCCGAAGGGACTTCGGCTTCCCGTGGAGTAACCCCACCGAAGCGGGCGAGCGGCGCAGGGACCAAGGCTGAGGCTGCCCAACCTCGGCCGGGCCGACTGACAGCAGAACACGGCTCCCAGTTTCAACCCACAACACACCACAGACCGCTCATGAACATCCTAGGAAGGTTTTGTGGTTTTTTTTTTGGAAGAACCCGCCCATCCTGGCTCCGCGGTGCTGACACCGAGGGAAACCTTTGCGGGGACGCGGCAGAGGCAGGACGGGACCCCACGAGCCACGGACAAGCGACTATAAAGTGCATCCGCTCTCCAGTCCAGGGCGCCGCTGCACAATGTCAAGCGCTGACTCTACTTCAAGTATCAAAACCGAAAAACAATGAGGTAAAACGAAAATGAAAGAGCAAACAGGCCGCTCGCTGCCCCGCGGGGAAGGACCGGGCGGAGGGGTCGTGCCTCCGCGTTCCCGAACCGGCGCTGGGCTGACGGGGCGGGCGCAGCGAGCGATCTCGGATTCACAGTGCTATACGCAGAAACCGAATGAGAACTGTCTTCGCTTCCTGTCCTAACCTATTGCATGGCTTTGCTGAATGCTGGTAAGCGGCTGCCTCGTCCCGCCCCGGGTGCGGGCGCTGGGGTGGCCGCCGTGGTTGTCGAAGGCTTTGGGATCCTGGCGGATGCTCCTGAACCGCGGGACAGCCGGGGCTCGCTCCGGCTGAGCCACGACACCGAGGATAGGAGCAAGAGCTAAACCCGGAGGTAACCAGCCACCTTGCGAGGGTGTTTTCTTGGCAATGCTCCGCTCCCTCCGCGAACAACGGGAGCTTGCACTAGGTCATTTATTTTAGCATCATCGCGTGTAAACAGGGGGTCAGTGCAGCGAAAAGCAGCCTCCGAGGGGCCGAGCGCTTGGCTGGGCGCGCACGGAGCAGGGTCCGACCAGCCAGGGCTCGTCTTGCCTGGTACAAGCAAAGGGGAGGGCGAACATCTCGCCGCAGTCCCAGCGCTCAAGGGCTGAGCCTCGGCTCCCTCACCGCAGCCTCCAGCACCGAAAAAAGCCACCGAGCCGGAGCTGGCAGCCTGCAAGCTGCCAGCTGCTCACGAAGCACCCTCAACCCAAGCCGTACGCCGCCCGCTGCCGGCACAACCCTTCCCCTTGCTGGGTCGAGATATAACCAAGAAAGCAAGCAAAAAAAGCCCGAAAACCAAAGGGAACGAACCAAACCCTAACGTCCCGTGCTCCGAGCGCGGAGCAGGGCGCGCTCAGCACGGCTCCGCGCTCGGCACCGGCACCTCGCTGCCGCCAGCTCCGGCCGTCACCTTACAGAGGGGAGTTCACCCGCGCCCAATTTTCCTTTCCACCCACCCAGGGACGGTCCCGCCGCCGTCACCGGGACCCGCCGACACCTCGAGTGCCTGGAGGAGCTCCGAAAGCACGAACGGCGCGAGAAAAGTCAACAGCAACGAGATTCTGACTTTTAGCGTCTTTTTCTGAAATTTCCATTTCCGTGCTCCAGGCCCGAGGCTGGAGGTCAGAATAAGGCAAAAATAATGGCCTAAAACTTTCTTCTTTTGTTCAGTGACTAGCCAAATCCTTATACTTTTTATTAGAAAAGCAACATAAAAACCCAAACGCGTCTTTTTTAAAAAAATACATATTATTAGATCCCATTTTTTTTTTCCCCTCTATAAAAATAACTTCAGGACTTTGACAGAAGGTACCAGTCGGTGGTCTGTTATTTTGTTAGGCTTTTCGTTCGTCGACGTGTTTGCTTCAGAAAAATAGTACCAAAAAAAGATGGAATTTCTGGGGAAGTTAAAAATGATAACTGATCTTGTTTACAAGTTTACTTTACATTCTGCTCTGTCTGGGATCACTTGGATCTACTATAGATTAAACAATATGGATAGCATCTACTATTTGAACTAGTTAATTTTATTTTAATCTTTACTCTAGGATTATATGAAATAAATTTGAGCGTTTTTTATTATTATTATTTTAACTTTTTTTTTTTTTTAATACCCATCAACGCAAACTTTTTTTTTCTTTTCTTCTCCTTTTTGGTTAAAAACAAACAAACAGAAAAAAAAAAAAAAACAACTTATTTTAACATGCTTCTTTGAAAGGCAACAGAGCAGAAGCATCCCCGCCGCCTCGCGACTGGGGGATGCGGGACGAGACCCCCCAACCCCACCAGCGGGCTCCCGTCCGCGGGGCGGCCACGGGGCCTGGGCCCTGCCAGCCCGGTGGGGACGGGCGCAGCTCGCTGCGTGTCCCGGTGCCCTCCTGGTTGGGGACGGGTTCGAGTTTGGTGCACCCAGGGCCGTGCCGGCTGCGGAGACGGAGCCAAATTCGGCCCAGGGGAGGCAGAGGCCGGAGCTGCCCCGGCGCCGAGCGGCCCCGCGCACCCGCAGGCCCCGCGGAGCCTCCCACGCTGGGCGAGAAGCGGTTTTTACGCCGGGCTCGCCCCGAATCCTGCTTCCAAACGCGTCAATGGCAACGCTTCCCCGTTGGCAACCTGGGGCAGGCTGGGGTCTGCAGGAAAACGAGCGAGAAAGGAGGGCGGAAGGGGCGAGAAAGGTGAGTTTGGCTTTCTGAGCGTGCCCAGCCTGCTCCGAAAAAAGCCCTTTTTCTCCCCGAAGCAGCCACCGTCAGAGCAAAGCGAGGTCACCCGGCGGCGGGCGCGGGGACGGACGGCACCGAGCGACCTCAGGACAGGGCCTGGGAACCGACCGCGCGGCTCCGAGTCGTAGTGGTTTTGTCTATTTCACTTCTCCGGTTTGTAATTTCTTTTTTTTTTTTTTTCCATTTTTTTTTTTTTCATTTTTAAATACATCCAACTGTGTTAATTTCTTATTCCTGGAAAGGGCTATCTGCACCATAACTATCACCTTTTACATACACACACGCACACACGAAAAAGGAAACATATATTAAAAACACTTTTTAAGCAATACTCTGGATACAAATGTATTTTTTAACCTACATATATTCTAAACCTTCTAAACTTTTAAGGATCACTTTATCATAAAATAAAATATCCTTTTTTCTTATAATAAATTACCTAATAAAAAGTATTTTTATTAGCCCAGTTCCTTGCTACATTTACATGTAATAAATGCATTTATTAAAATAGAATATTAAATTATAAAGAAATGTTCTAATTTTAAAATCTTAATCTTTTTTTCCCTCCTCTCTCTCTCTTTAAAAAACACCAGTAAATGCATCAAAATAAACCCTTCAAATACCAAATAAACAGGTTGGAGCATTTTGATTTAAGAGGTTCACAATAGTAACAGTCTGAGCCTTTGTATGTATGGAGATTTTTTTTTTTTTTTAAGAAAGAAAGAAAAGAGAAAAAAATAATAGATATCCCTCCAGCTGAAAAATACTTTTGCAAATGGGAGCTAGGACAAGATATTTTTATAGTATCTCCTCATTAAATATAAATCCAATTTTGGTTCTCTCTCTTTTTTTTTTGTTTCGTTTTCTGTTATGCATTATAATACACACTATTCTCTACATAATTTACGTCGATGAGGATGACATCACGGCACGATATTATCTCATCCCTCCGGTTCCCTTTCTCACGTTCCACCACCCGCTCCGCCTCATCGCCTCTCCTCGGGGCGTCCCCTCGCAGAGCCCGGCTGGGACGCGTCCGTCCCTTCCCTGGCTGCGTCCCCGGCACCGGGAAGCCCGATAAATTAGCCGGACGAACCCTGTATTCGGCACAGCCCCCGTTTCAGCGAGCGCCCACCAGCCTCCCCCGGGCCTGATCCTGCCTTCGCCCGGCACCCTGCGCCCGCAGCAGCGCTCCAAGTGCTCGGCGCCCCGCTCTCCGTCCCACCGCCCTGCGCCCCCGAAACACACCCGGGGGTGGCTGGGCCCCCCTGGCAGGATGGGACATGGTGGGGACGAGAGAGCCCCCAAAAAGCCAGGACCGCGACCCCCCTCCCTATCCGGAGGGCTCTGCTTTTAGCGGATGTTATTGCTGGTGAATTGGACCAACAAGCCTTTTTTTTTTTTTTTTTTTTTTTTTTTTCAGTCACCTATCAAGGAAGATACAAGTCAGAGCAAATAGTTAAGGTCATGGGCATTTTTCTTGTTTTTTGTTTTTATTTTTTTTTTTTTAAAGATTTTTTTTTATATATATACATATATTTAAAAAGAGAGAAAAAAAAAAAAAAAAAAAGTTACGCAAATTTGTCGTTTTAAGCCCCGCAACCGGGCTTCCCCCTAGGACAGGGCCCGGGTCTGAGCCTCTCCGGGTGCCCCCGAGGGGCTGGGGGGCGGCGGGGCCGCGGTTCCCCCCCCACCCGAGCCCCCTGCAGCCCCTCGCGGGCCAGAGGTAGCTCTCGGTGCGTTTACAGCGCCTGGTTTTTTTCTTCCAAAGTTGCTACATCAAAATACGGAGTTGGTGGGGGGGTGGGGGGGGGTGTAGGGTGGAAAAGCAGGGGAAAAGGAGAAATCAAAATAAAACGGGGGCCGAAATACTTCTATTCATTTTAAACTAGAACTGCTACATCAAGCTTTCTTTTAATATATATGTATATGTATATATATATGTATATATATATATATATAAAGGTTATTGGAACTGAAGATTTTATTAAAGGCCAACTTGGAGACTTGAGTAGGAACCTCGTCTGCAGAGAGGGGCAGACCGCCGCCGCCTGGACAGACGGCCAGCCGGCCCCTGGTTCCGATCAGCGAGCATGGATGTTTGTTTGGGTCGTTAATTCCTTTTTTTGTTTTCTTTTTTTTTTGACTTTTTTTTTTTTTTGCGGTTTTTTTTCCTAAAAAGAAAGGTTTTTTGTTTTTTTTTTTTTTTTCTCTAACATTTTCAGCATGCAGGAGGCTTTTACATCGCTTTTCGCTTGCTAGGGGAAGGGGAAGAGATAAAAGGAGCGGACGAGGGCCCCTCTTATCCTCCCCTCACCCCCCCCAAAATCCCTAGGGTCAGTGCTAGCACAGGTCCCCCCCCGCCCCAGGCCCCCACACGGGTGTCTCCTTCCCCCCCCTCCCCGCTCCCCCCCCCAACAACCTCTTCACAACCTGGCATCAAAGAAAGACATTGACCAAAAACTTGCTCACATTACCACGAACAGACTTCACTCGGCCAAGAACGACTAGTCACTCAACTAACAGATCGGCCCCGGGGGACTCAGCCGGGGAAGCACCTCGCCATTGCGTTTCCAGCTCGAGCCCCTCCGGTACCGACACGAACATTTCCGAACGCCTCCCCCCCCACCCCCGGAATGGCGGTTGGAGCCCCCCCCCTTTTCCCCCAGCTCTTGCCCCCAACCACTCTCTTGCCACCATCGGGAGGATTTTTGGGGGGGGGGGAGAACGGCTCCAACGCAACCCCGGGGGCACAGACGAGCGGAGGCGGTGGCGTGCGGGGCGGGGAGAGGTTCCCGCCCGGCGCGCAGAAATGCTCCCCCCCTCTCTCCCTTACCCTTCTTCTACTGGGACCAGACCAAAGCCAGACTTTGAACAAGAACCAGGCTAGTTTAGGAAGGACGTGGCTGGCCACGGGGCCAAGGCAGCGCCTCCCCCGGGCACACGCTCGCGTCCCGACCCGCTCCGGGCGCCAGCGGCTACGCGCGCCGCAGGGCACGGAGAACCAGGCAGCCGAAGGTTTCTTAAAGCTTTGGGGAGGAGGCGAGTACACATTAGACCTGACAGTGTCCCTTTAGCACAGCATTAGTATTTTTTTTTTTCTTATTTTTTTTTTTTGCATCTCTTTTTCTTTCTCTTTCCGAAACATCAGCATCCATTACAGAACCTAGGAACAGCGTCCACCCCTCCATCTCGCCCCCTACGTAACATTTTACCGTCGATGCACGAACGGTGGAGGTACATCATTTCACGCCCCTCCACCCAGTATCTGGAGATTGAAAGCAGACCTTTATCGATGCAGAGCACCGGAGCAGCCTGCCCCGGCACCGGCAGCAAGCGGCAGCAAACCGAGCAGAAGAGGGGATGTTCCCAGGAACATTATTACGATGAAAATAAAGTCTCCTGTAACTGAAGGGAAAAAAAATCTCAGGCGATTTTTATTGGTATTATCATCATCATTATTATTATTATTTTTTTTTGCTGTAGAACTGTCTCTGCCAAGTTGTGAAACTTGCTGGTTCAGTTCTAAATCAGGGTCCAGGATCTGTGAGCAGAAGTCGAGGGGCAGGAAATGGGGAAGCGGTGGTGGTGGGAGAAAAACTCTATATATAATTTATATATACATATATATATATAGGTGCTTGATGAGTTAAGTGCCTATATATATATATATATATATACACACATATATTTATAGATAGGTATACTGGTACTTGATAGGTTAATCCAACACACATCTTTACCATCACGGCATTTTGGCATCCACAGACTGGTTGAACAAACCTGATGATGTTAAGATGCTGGCTTGCATCTCGTGTGCATTGGCACAGAAGCCAGATTCGAAGCCCGTCCTCTCCCAGTTCCCAATGGTTTAGAAAGTATCTGATTTAACAAAACCAGGAGTCTTGAAATGATTAAAGGATGTTCAACAAGGCAATTCTTTTTTTTTTTTTGTTTCGTTCTGAAAAAAATATAATATATAAAAGTGGCCAACCTCAGGAAGATCCAGGTAAAGGACAGCTGAAGAGGTTTTGGTCCATAAAGAAATACTTTTTCTTCTTTTTTTTTTCCCCCCACTCGGTTTTGGGTAACAAAAGTTTTGGTCCAGTTTAAAAACGACGACAACAAAATTATATATATAAACTCGGGGTTCTTTTTTGCTTTCTGTTGGGATGCATGTTGGTTTCATATGGGCTCATTGCCTGTATTGCATGATCGTCTTTCTTAGGTTTTGGTGTGATATATATATACTTTTTAAGAAAAGAAAAGCACAATGTTACAAGTGTGTGTGTGTGTGTGTGCGTGTGTGCACGTGCGCTTGCGTGTTGCATGTAGCTGCAGCTGGCATCACTTGGAAAAAAGGATGAAGAGTGAACTACAGAAACGCGGAAGTCGATACACTCCCCCCACGGATGGGAACTCAGGACTGCTTTTGAAATACCCTGTTAGTGACTCCTGATTCGTCTGATGAACAAATCCCTGCTCGGATAAGGAAAAAAGAACAAAGTTCCAAACTCCATGGTGGCTCAGAATAATAAAATAAATGCTAATCGCCCAGTGTGATTCCAATAGGTTCTTCCAAACCTTCTTCAGCTTCACCGGCGTCAGTTTTATTTCTTCTTCGTCTTTTTTTTTTATTTTCTTTTTTTTTGTGGCTTTTTTGTTTTTGTTTTTTTTAGAAAAAAAGGAAAACAATAAAAGTTCTTTAGCTGCTGTGGTTTTTTGTTTAAATCTTTGAGGTAATACAGTTGTGCCCTCGTTCTAACAGGTTCCCAGAGGTTGATGGTGTCTTTTTTATTTTTTTAAATCCCCGACATCCGTTTTCCTTTCTTTCCATTTGTTTCTTTCTGAGCTCCCAGTTGGGCTGACATCCCTGGGGGGGGAGGAGAGTAGGGGCTTCAGACCAAGATGAAGATTGAACATGGCTGGAGAAGAAAGGCTGGCAGGGCCCTCCCCACATCCCTGCTCCCTTCCCCGTCCGATCGAGATGGCCTGGCTTGGTCAATGCAGAGAAGTCCCAATCTCACCACCAAAAAAAACTGAACTAAACCGCTTTGCTTGCGAGATCCGAGTGTGCGTTCAGAGTACTTGTTTTAAAAAAGACATCGCAGGCTGGAGCATCGTTCGCCCTTCAAAATTTCTGGCTTTGCTATTCATTTTAATTTTATTATTCACTTTTTTTTTAAAAAATAACATACATTGCTTGTAAAATAATTTCTTTTTTTTTCTTCTTCTTCTTCTTTAAATTAATTTATTCTTTCATTCGTTTGTTCTTCAGATGTCATTATTATTATTATTATTATTATTATTATCATCATCACTTTTCTTTCCTGGACCCCCCCCATGCTCCCTTCCTACCCCCCACCCCACCCCAATGCCCTGCTCTGTCTCTTTAGGAAAATATTCTAATGGCCTGAGTGGCTGCAGCGTGGCAAACCGGGCACTCCGGATCAGTCCTCTCGCAGATCCTCACGGCACACTCCATGCAGAAGAGGTTGTGGCCGCATGGCACCAGCGCTGCCGTAACTTCGCTTTCGAAACACACCATGCACTCGCGGCTGCTGGAGACAGACGTCCGGGCAGCGGCAGTCGTCCCCAGCTTGGAAAACCCTTGGAGCGGCTCTCCTTGGGACCGCCTGGGGAGACCAGAGAGATTGGGCTCTTGGATGGAGGAGGATGGGGAGCGATGTGAATTTGGGTGGATGGCACCAGTGCTGCTGGAACGCTGCTGTTTCGAGAAGAGCACCGAGACAGGGTTGGTGTTCTCCTGCCCAGCCCACATCGGGGCGCCCGACTCCGGCACCCCGTAATACAGATCTTGCTTGTTCACGCCGTAGTTGGGGAAGAGGTAACCATAATTGAAGTCGTTTTGGTCATTCAGCCGGGGTGTCTCGTAGACGGGGTCAACGGAGCAGTCGCCAATGCAACCCAGGCTGTTCTGCCGAAAGGTGGAGAGGGGTTTGCAGCCCGGCGCCGGCGTATGGACCCGCCAGGCCTCCGAGTAGCGGTTCTCCATGCCGGAATCAGGGCTGCTGGAGAGGAAGTCATTCTCATTGTTGTACTCCAGGATCTTGCCCGTCCTCACCGCGATGTGGGTCTCGATCTCCTCCCGAGCACGCTCCACGTTGCCCGGCGCACCCGTGATTTCAAAGACGGGGTCCCGGTCCCGACTGGGCGTGATGATGTAGGTGTTGGTCTGCTGCTGGATCCGCTTAATGGTGGCGCCCTTGGGGCCCACCACCAAGCCCACCACGCGGTAGGGCACGCGCACCCGGATGGTGACTTGCCCCGGCAAGGTGGGAGCACTGCCGAAGGTGGTGCCGGCTTTGTTGCGGGAGGCCCTGATCATGGAGAAGTGCTCGGCTGCGGAGATGATCTCCCGCCGAGCCATGGCCACATCCTCCCGCCGCCCTGTCACCATGAAGACCGGCTCCTCGCCTCTCACCGGCGTCTTGATGTAGGTGTTGGTCTTTGCCCGCAGGGCTTTGATCTTGCAGCCTTGGGGAAGAGAAGGAAAACAAGGCAGGGAGGTTAGAAAGGATGCCCCTCTCACCACCCTCCCTTCTTCTCAGGAAACCAGGACAAGCCACCTTGTCTCCAGCAGGCTGTGCACCGTGCAGCAGCCACTGCGCAGGGGCAAAACACGAGGGAAAGACCTCTACTCCCTTAACAGGGACAGACAAAATGCCAAAGGTTCCCCCTCACTGCCCCCAGAGAAAGGCATAGCAGGAGTGTCTCCCCCTCCAGGAGCCCCCTCTTCTGCCGTGCCCAGGAGGGCGCTGCCATTTTGTGCGCTGCCCCTCACCACGCAATCCCCCTCAGATGCTTCCCCTCAGAAATCAGCCACCCCTCAGAAATTTCCCACCCCCAGGAACCAGGGAGCCAGGGGGAGCTTGAGCCCTCCCCACGGGCCAGCGGTCTCTGTGAGGAAGCCCATCCTTGCCAAGACCTGGGCCCCACCATGTTGCCCCTCAGAGAAGATGGCCGCCCCAGTTGCCCCTTGCCACTATTCAGCGTGCCTCTCGGTACAGGGGCAGGATTCCTCTCTGCATGGAGACTTTTGTCCTAGTGTGGGGCTTTTGGTGTGAATCTGTGGTGCAAGCCAGACTCTGTTCTTGCAGGACAAGCCTGGGGGAAGTGGCAGACATGCAGCGCTTCAGGCTCCCACCTCAGACGTTGTGGGACCCCCACTGTCAGCCCTGCTGGGGGCTGGCGGGATGCTACCTTTTGCTTTGGGGCTAAAAAAGCACAGAACAGGGCACGGCTGCCCTCCTGCACCGAGGCAGAGCCCTGCCATGGTGTGTGCAGCCCTGCTCCCCGCCAAGCGCTGCCTTCTGCTCTTGGCCCCTGCTTTGGGGCATCGAACACCAGTGCCGCGCGCCTCCCCACCGCAGCGGCCCAGGCGCTCGGACCCTTTCCCAAGATCACTTCCCATGCCATCCACTTGCGATGCCAACGCCCACGCCCTGGAGCCCACCAAGCCTATTCCCTCTGCTCCCGACAGCTCAGAAAATGTCTTTCTGCTTTTCCAAAAAAGGCAAGAGACTTTTCAGTGTGCTTTGGCTTCCAAGTCTTTTTTTTCAGAATGGGGTTTAGAGGCAGCAGTGCGACTCCAGGTTCCTAGATGACACTAGGATGCCATCGAGCCACTAAATATTTTTACAGATGTGGCAGAGTTTTCTAAACTACTTCTGGAAGCCCTCCCCGCTGCTGCCCCTCTGACCCTGCTCTCCAAAAGCCTCGCTCAGTGCCTGAAGGCATTTTCAAAGCCTGGCACCGAGTTCCCATTCAGACTGGGGCTTCCTCTGTGGGAGGAGGTTTGCTCCAAGCTTGGGTCTCTTAGAAAAACTGAAAAGTGTGCTTCTGCAGGGTACTGCATTCCTCCTGGTGAAAACGGAGTTAGGGGAGCATTCTGCCCTGGCTTCCCAAGCATGCAGGTGCCTGGACACATCTGGCTCAGTGCTCACGGAGCAAAAAGATCAGGATACTGCGTGAAATCACCCGTCCCTGCAACCTCCTCTCCCCAAAATGAGCCCACCTCTTCTCTCCTGCGACCATTTGACACCACCCCAGCTTTCCACAGCACACTATGCCGACATCACACTTCTAACACAAAATGACCTGCCAACGATGCTTTTGTGACCAAGAAATTAAGATTCCTCAGCTGGTAGGCTGGAACATTATTATTTATACACACCCTAATAAATAACAACATCTCTCCCGTCTCACGAGACGCGGACTTGTGACATTGGGGTATTTGCAGGAACATAACCATCCCACCACCCCCTGTCATTAGCAAGAATTGAACCCTGCACCTTCACCGATAAAAACAGAACGCGGTGCCGCTACAGATGGCAGGAATATTTCTTCAAGCTCGCAGCGGTGGCATGCGCCACGCGCGGTTCAACCAATAGCTACAGCTGCACGAAGCAGAGGCAGCCAGCCCGACGGGTCGCACGCCCTCTCGCAACACCACGCGGGCACTGGAGTGCAGCCTCATCCAACAACGAAACCTCCCGGCACAGCTTTGAACCCCCCCCCCCCCTCATTTGTCAGAGGGTTTTGCCACGGGTGTAGAAACACAGGACGTGTGCGGGCAAATCCTGACTTTGCTGCAGACTCCCAGTGCAACTTTTAACTCCTCGGAGTTACTTCGGCTCGCTGAGCCTCGGTCCCCGGTTTGCAAAATGGTGAGAATAGCTGTCTCTTGCTCTGGGTTACCGCAAAACTTCCTGTAACAATTAGCGTGGTGATGCTGCTGCATTAAACGCATCTCTAAGCCACTGATTTCACGCTCCTGGGGAATGGAAACGCAAGATCTGACACAGAAAGAGCCAGGCAAATCCTGAAAGTCCAAAGCAAATCCAGCCCCTACCAGTCTTGTGTAGCCAACACGCTGCTCCCCATGGAGCTTGCACCCTGAAGTGTATCTGCAGTGCTTTGCTTAGCAAAGTTTTTACACAGTTGATGTGGACCAACGGCTACCTACAGCGGTGTATTATTAGTACTTGGGAAACTCGGTCAAAGAACAGGACCTGACCGTGCTAGGCACGACACAACTGTAGAATAAAAACATGCACACAAAGTAAGAGAATAAAGGCTCCCTCAGGGAGCCTATGGAGGGCAGGATAAAATTGTACGGGGTTACCTGCATCCTCCACAACCCCAAGGCAGGCTGGGCTGCTCCTGGCCTGTCCTGGGCAGACGCACGCCCGCTCCACATCTGTGACTCTGGCTCCGAAGATGGAGATTCCATCTTAGGAAGATTAACCAAGATGCCACCATTTCCCTGGGGATATCACCGAAGCGTCACACGGAAAGAAATGGGGGTGTGAGCAACAAGCACCCACGCTGGAGATGAGTCCCGTGCACTACTGAGGACCGAGGCAGGGTTTGCCGAATTCCCCCGTGACCCACGTCCTGCCTCCTAGGACCGCGAGGCTGGCCCTCGCTTGAACAGGGACCGTAGGTACGCGTCCGTCAGGGCTGGGCGCGGGGTCGGCGTTTTTTAAGGCACGGGACAATGCCCATGTGTGGGGGGAGAGGGATGCGAGCCCCGCATCACAGGGAACAATCGAGGAGGTGACACGGAGGGTCAGGCAAGCAGAGCAGTGACAAAGGACAGGGGCTCCACGCTGGGGACAGATGGAAGGGAACAGTGGCAAGGAATACACATGAATGAGGGCAAGCGTCAGCGAGTTACATGAGCTGGAGAGGGTGGGAGGGAGCCAGGGATGGAGGAAAGGTGATGGAAATGGAGGGGAGAGGCAAGCTGTGATCCTGCAGGGCAAGGAGGAGAATTAGTGGTGTGGAGGCCAAGGGAAGACACCCCAAAGAGGCAAACGGGAGACGGGCGAGGAGAGAGAACGGCAAGAGAAGGGGAGGGAAGATGGAGAAACGGACAAAAGGACGCATGGTGCAGTCGATGGTGTGAGAAGCAGGGGGAGGAGGAGGGAGGGTCTCTGTGCAGGCCTGCAGACAGGAAAGCCAGCTTTGCGGAGGCAGACAGATGGGGGATCCTGCGCTTAAAAACTGGAGAAAATAACCCCACAGGAAATGAGACCAACTCCATCAAGACCAGCAGGTTCAGTGGCCCAGATCTCCTGCAGCTCTAAATTGGCGCAGACAACAGGCCAAGCCGTAAGCGGCGCAAATCCAGATAACTCCACCAACTTCCAGGAGGGCTGCACTGATTTACATCAGCTAAAATCAGGCTGCGCTGCAATCTGACGTAGCCGCTCGCTGCCACGGCTCCTTGCCTATCCCAGCCCCAACCCCGACCTCGCCGCACACCGCAAAATAGGGGCTGAGCTCCCTGACACCGCTCCGCTTCTGACGGAGCGTGCCAAGATCAGAATATGGCCCCTCATGTCCCGGTCAGAGGAGTAGCACAGTCTAGCGTGCTTTTTTTTTAAAAAAAAAAAAAAACGAAATTTGCCCTGTGTGTTTTTTTCATGAAAGGCTTTCTTTGTGCGTAACAGAAATTTGGAAACAACACGCAACAAACTGCTTTGCTTGGTGGATTATTAAAAAGGGGAGAGAACTGCTTAGTAGGTGGTGTTAAAAATGTAAAACTAAGAGGAGAAAAGGACCTGTAGGAACTATAATAATGTGTAACTTTGCTGTAGCATTCTACTCTTTAAGGCAGTGCGCAGACATCAGCTAATTGATCCCTGGCAGACTCCTGCCAGTTAGATTTTTATATTAGAGAATTAAGCTCTTTCTTGTTGTGTTTCCACTACCTAGCTTCTATTCTTCTTTTTTTTTTTTTTTTTTGCCCGTAACACAGATCCCAAAGCATTTTGCGAAGGAGGCTCGTATGATTATTTCCTCCCCCCACCCCTTTTTCTTTTTAACTTCGGTTAACTGATTGCCAATTGACTCAAAGTAAATGTGTTTGCAAATTACCCTAGCAAGCCACAAGCGTTAACTTACAGGAGCAAACCCCAGAGGGCTGCCGAGCCTCCGGCACCCAGACCAGTTACCTAACTGGAACGAGCCCACACGGCACTAGCTCTGGCTACAAATAAATAAATAAATCTGGTCCAGACGTTGCCAAACTGGAGACGCGGGCAAGTCAGGGGGTGATTCAGGTGCGGAGCCAAATTCTCCTCTCTGCTTACCCCTGCGTTAGGGGTAAATAAATCCATCAAAACTAACAGGGAAGGCTTAAGGAGCTCGAGCCACCTTGCCAAGGCAACGAGGGCGTAGGATACATCCAACCTGACCGCCGTCTACTTTGCACGGGCTCATCCCAAACCTTTCCTCACTCGGAGCGGCCTGAAACCGGTGCGGTTCCGTGGGACCTCGTGGTTTACACCGAGGCTCCCGTGCGCTGCTCTGGCGGTGGCAAAAGGCCTTCGAGCAGCTCCAAACCTTGCACGTGGCCCCTGCACGGGGCAAATGCCGGCAGGAGGACAGCGCGACGGAAAACCCAGGCGTGGTCACCATCGGGAATTTTACCCCAGTGTAAATTCAGGGTTGAACCCCCAGACACCCTTCCCACTGCCGCTGCTGGAAGGCCGGATCCTGAGCAGGCGCACGATGCCACTGACGCAGCCTGGAAGGATCTGACCTGGCATCAGCTGGCACACCTCCTGCAGCCCCTGCACGGGCTTCACCTACAGCAGACAGCCCCGAGGTCGTTTTCTCAGCTCTTAGACACACCACAGAAATCACTCCGGGCCCCTGAATTTCTTGTTCTTGTCAGACACGAGACCAGCTCTACAGACAAAAGATTTTTAGTCCTCTTCTCATTTACACTGAGGCTCCTTCACGCTGCTCGGGCGTAAGTTACACCTGTAAATACCCAACTTCGGACATTTTGACATTGCCGGTGTGGTATTGAAGAGCCTAAGGGCAAATTAGGACTTTGTCTTTTTTTCTGTTATCATCATCATAAAATTAAAGGACCATAAAATCAGCAACCATCCAAGATCTCCGGTAAGGTGGGGCATTCTTTTCCCATTTAAGATGAAAGCCATGTTAAAAGACAAGCACACAAAGAACATCACAAATACACCGTCCTGAATATCTGTGGGGTAAGATTTTGCTGCATTGAAAATCTGATGAAAGTGGTGTCAAAAAACACCAGCGCGCACAAAAGGACCACAAACAAACAACTAAATCCCTTCGCATCGAGGTTTTATTGCACTGATGATGCAAGTTGTGTTTACAAGGAGGGGGGAAAAAAAAAAAAAAGAGGAACCAATACGCCAGGAAAATAAGCAACCGCCTCATTTTGGTGCGGTGATTTTACGTAGTGATCAAAGTTGTGTTAAAAACAGAAAAAAAAAGAAAAAAACACATACAGAAAAAAAAAAAAGGGGGTGAAACGCACCACGGAAAAAACAACGCGACCCCGCAGCGGCAGACCCCACCAGCCCGTCCGCCGCAGACAATCACCGCCTTGTTGTGTGGCGGTGGGGGGGGGGTTGAATGGTGCCGAAGCCCCCCCAGGTCTCGGCATCGCCACGCCGCACCGGGGTGGGTGTGTCCGCGGCCCCCGCGCGCCACGATCCCGCCGCGGCACGCGTGGCGCCGGACGGCTCGTGGGGGGCACGGCGGGTCGGGGGCTGCCAGACAAAGGCAGCGCAGGGGGGGGGCAGCGGGGGCAGCGCGCTCCCACTGCCCTAGATTCGGGGCCGGCCGGGCTCGCGCGGGCATCCAGCAGCCGGATCTCGGGCGCGGAGCGCGCACGTCTCCCTGGAAAATTCCCTTTGTCTCTCTCCCAGACCCATTTTCTCCTCCCACCTCCAGTTCAAACCGCGCAAAGTAGATCCCGCTCCGCACTTTTTCCCCCCCCCCCGGTGTAAATTCAGGCGGATTCTCATTAACACTTTCGAAACAGGCTGCCACCGCCTGCAGCCCCGCTCTCCCGGCGAGGCCCGTCTCCGGCTGCCGGGGCGCCGTAACGGAGGGCTGCTCCGGGGCCCCGCCGGGCCGGACGGATGGCGTTCGCCCCGAGCTTTACGCAGCCAGCAGCCGCCAGGATCTGACCCCCCTCGCTGCCTCTCGGATGCTGTACATCCACCTCCACATGGTGGGTGGGGGAGCTGCAGTCATCAGACTTCCTCAATGGGAAAGGCTTCCTTGGACTATTTTTAAATGCTGGAAGCGTTGGAGCATGTTTGGAGCTACACAAAGAGCCCAATCACCTGGGGTTAGTGGGGCCTCTTGTTATTTGACTTCACCTTGCCAAGAAAGAGCAATTTATGTTAAGCTCCTCTCTCGCGTAATCTCATTCCCGTTGACAGCGGGGCTAGTTAGAGCAGGCCGGGAGATGCTTCACCAAAGGGTGGCTCTGGGTGCAGGTGACAATAGGCGCTGCCACCAACGCCAGGTGCAATGCTCTCCGAGGGAACGTATCCGCCAGGAGCGGGCGGCTTTGCCCCGCCGTGCTCCGACCAGCGGAAAGCCAAACCGACCCAGCACCTTCTCCCCGCGCCTGCACGCCCCCAAGCGCACAAAGGAACGGGACCCAACCTCAAACGCGCTTCCCTTCGAGTCCTGCAGCCTCCTCCCTGGCTCTGTTGACAGCGGCCCAGTTTGCCAGAGGGAGCAGATCGAACCCTGGCAGCAAAGCGAGAGCTGTGCCTCGCCACGCTGATCCACACCTCCGCTGATTTCTAGGAAGAACCTGGATGTCTTGGGGGCTGGGGATTTCCGCCTGTTTTTAAGTTCTCGGTGTGAACGGCCAAAGCATGACACCTTCGCACATCCTCCGCCCTTCCCAGCATTGCTCCCCCCTCCGCTACAACCACACCCTTGGGTTGCAAAGGACGAGGTTCTTGCAACCCCTCTGCCCCATCACCTCCAAGACACCTTGGTGCTTTGTCTTTACACCCTGGCAAATCGACCCGCACAGCTCCGACGACAGGCGCGGTCCCGGGGAGGGGGCTGTCGGGAAGGTGCCCACAGCAGGAGGTGGCAAGTGAAACGTGGGTGCCACCGAGCACCCCCGAGCACCCTGCAGACCCCGACGGCTCCAGAACCTACATCACGCTCACGCCACGCAGCCACCTGCGCGATACGCCCCCGCTCCTTGCCCTAGTGGATAAAATGGGGGCACACCTGGAGGCCACCGCTCCGCCGCCAGCCAGGGAAGGGGAGCTACTGCCAACCACGGGCAGGGCAGTGTGGTCCCACGCCAGTCAAGGGAACTTCTTTACCCCTGTCCCCTCACCTTTCCCTTTCTGGTGTCCTCCCCTTTGCTCCTGCTCCCTGGCACCGGCCGCCCTGGGAGGAGCGGCTCCCGGTGGGCCAATTCCCCCAAAGCGCCCCTTTTTGGGGCTCCGCGCTGTCCCGATGAGAGCCACCGAGGAAGCGCTGCTTGAATTCGGTGCCAAACCCAGCGCTGCCGCAAACCCAGACGAGGTCTCCGGCCGGTGATCGGCTCCGCAAGGGCACGGTGGCCGCTCCCGGGGCAAGCCGGAGCTGGCAAGCTCAGGCCGAGCTCCTGCAGCATCCCCCAGCCAAAGAAGGGTCCCCCCCAACCAAAACCTCTTCGCAAGTCACACTTACGGCCATCCCAACTAAAATACCCGGGGCTGAGCCCCGTTTACACCAAGGTGCCTGCACACAGCCCCAGCAAAGCACAGGGCAATCTTCGAGCAGGTGGAAATCGCGTTGCCAGAGGCACACCAAGGGACCCCGTGCCCAGGTCCAGGCCACTCACGTGCGCTCGTGCCAGCAAGTTACACTTTCAGAGGTGGAAAACATTTTACAATAACGCGAAAGGAGCGGCTCATCAGCTCAAAAAATACGAAGTTAAAGAAAAAGCTCAACCCTGTTATCGATCAAAGCCCCCAAACGATTTTTATTTTAATAACACTTTTTTCCCCCCTCCTCTTTTCCAAGATGCTCCTCGCCCTATTCACCAGTGCCCTCACACCACTCACTTCCCCGGAGAGCCAGCTCACACCTCCCCATCTGCAGCATCACCGGGGGTGCTGAGCCCCAGCCGGGCGGCTGGCAGGGCACAGGATTTGGCCCCCAGGGATGGCGCCAGGTCCCTGCAGCGTCCGCACCCAGCTACGTCGGCGAGGCGGCCGGCACAGCCCAGCCTCCCGACGAAACGAGACCCGGGAGACACGGCTGAAGGCCTTTGAAAAGAACGAGCCGGGTCCAGGATGGCTGCTGGGGTGCAGAGCTGCGGCCGCCTGGGCTCTGCCGAAGCACCCTTGGGTTCCAGCAGCACAGGATCCGGCCCGCCGAGCCCTGTCGCGGGGCGCAGCCTGACCCAGCCAGGGCTCCGGCTGCTAACGCTTCCCAGATGTGGGAAAACCCTCACGCACACGAAAAATGGTGGAAGAAACCCAGGTCTCCATGTCCGCACACACCGCTGCCTGCCGAGCAAACCCAAAAAAAAAAACAAACCCTGGCACCTGAGGTCGGGGCAGCGGCGAGGCCCAGGGGGGAGCAGCGGGGGCACCTCCCGCATCGCCCAGCGTCTCCCCCCCACGCCGCCCGCCGGAGCCCGTCTCTCTCCCAACTTTAGGGAACAAAGGGGGCCTGATTCTCCACGGCCGTGCCCCCGCCGCGCAGGGCTGCTGCCAAAACCCCCTGCCCAGGGGGTTTTGGCCGTGCCCTCGCCCCCGCCCCAGCCCCTGGCACGAGGCGGGGATGGAAAACCAAAGCAGGACACCTCGCCGCCGACGCACGGGGGCTCGGGGAGCGGACGGCGGCCCCCACGCCCCCGCCATCCCCGGCTTCGTCCCCGGGCGAGCCGAGCCACCGGAGGCCCCATTGTTCCCGGAACGCGTTCCAGCCCAGCGACGCGCGGCCATCAGCCCGTTCGCGCCCCTCGGGTCCCCGGCTGGCGGCAGCGGCCTCACCCAGCCACCGGGTCCCCCCCCACACACCCCCCGCTCCCCTCTGCCACCCCAGCGGCGGGGCTGCACAAAAAAAAAATAAAAACCCTCCCAGCTCAGGCAATTTCAATTCCCAACCCGAGAGGAAGCATCTGGATTTGGAGCCGCAGTCTCTGCCCGTCACACTTCCAGAGCGTCAAGTTACTTGCTTCGAGAGAGAGAGAGAAAAATCCCGCTTAGCCGCACTATTATTATTTTTTTTTTTCCCCCCTCTGCAAGCGACACAAACTTCTCTCGCCAGCCCCGAGCCTCAGCCCCGCAGTGGCTCCGCGCCGACCCCCCTGCGCCCCCCGCTCACGGAGCCGGAGCGGTGGGCGAGGGGTGACTTAAGAGTGGGTGTGGTGTGCGTGTGTGTGTGTATATATATATATATATATATATAATTTTTAAAGCCCTCCTCCATTCCACCTCGCTCCGAACAGAGCCGCGAGGAGAACAAAAGCATCACTGTCACGGAGCGCGGCCGGGCGGTTGGCGGCTGATGGCGAGGGGGGACGGGGACACCCCACTCGGGACGGGGTCCTGCGTCCCACGGCGGGGTCCCCGCTCGTCCCCTGCTGCCAGGACGAGTTCAACTTTCCTTAATCCTCTCCCGGGGGGCCTCGCTAGGCCCGGGGGCTGCCGCCCGGCCCGGCGAACCCTCCCCAACCACACCCCCTCGCTTCCACGCCGAGCCCAACAAAGGGGATTTTTTTTTTCCTCCCCGTTCCATCCTCGACCCCCTGCCTCCCCCCCCCCCTTGCCGCTTTCAACCCGGCTTTTTTCCTTTCGGGGTTCGGGGCGCAGCGACACGGACGCGCGTGGGCATCCCCACGCGCTCCCCATCACCCCTCCACCGGGGGTGGGGAAGGAGGGGGGGGGGCTCAGCCCCGGCTCCCCGCTGTGCCCGGGTGCTCCCGGGTCGCCCCTTCCCCTTTGTCCCCCCTTCGGGGCTGGCCCGGCTCGGCTCGGACAACGGCAGGGGGAAAAGCGGTGCGGGGAGGGGGGAAGTTCGCGGCCCCCCCCCCCCCCCCTTTTTAAGCGGGGCGCTCCCGGCGCTAAAGGGGATGGGGGGGGGGGGTTGTTGCACGGTGCCTCCCGGCAAAAGGGGAGTCCTGGCTAAAAAAGGGGGTCCTGGCCAAAAAGGGGGGTGCTGGCTAAAAAAAGGGGGGGGTCCTGGCCGAGAAGGTGGGGTCTTGGCCGAAAAGGGGGGGGGGGGTCCTGGCCAGAAACGGGGGGGGTCCTGGCCAGAAACGGGGGTGCTGGTCATAAAGGGGGGTCCTGGCCAGAAAAGGGGGGCTTGGCCAAAAAGTGGGGGGGGGGCCTGGCCGAAAAGTCGGGGAGTCCCGGCCATAAAGGGGGGTGGGCCTTGGCCAAAAGGGGGGTCTTGGCCATAAAGGGGGGGGGGTGATCCTGGCCATAAAGGGGGGGTCCTGGCCATAAAGGGGGGGGGTGATCCTGGCCATAAGGGGGGGGGTCCTGGCCATAAAGGGGGGGGTGATCCTGGCCATAAAGGGGGGGGTCCTGGCCATAAAGGGGGGGGGTCCTGGCCATAAAGGGGGGGTCCTGGCCATAAAGGGGGGGGGGGTCCTGGCCATAAAGGGGGGATCCTGGCCATAAAGGGGGGGTCCTGCCCATAAAGGGGGGTCCTGTCCCGGCTCCCCCCGGCTTTGCTCACCTTGCCTCCCCACGATCTCAGCCACGTGTTCGGAGCTGGGCACCGGCACGCACTCGGTGGTGTTGGAGCTGCTCTTGAGCCTCAGCTCGGCCTCCTTGTAGAGGGCGCACAACTTGGGCTCCGCCGCCCCGGCGCTGGGAACCGGGGGACCCTTCGGGGCCGGGGGCGGCGGCGGAGGCGGCGGCGGCGGCGGCTGCTGCGGCGGCGGCGGCGGCGGCGGCGGCGGGGGCTGCTGCTGCTGCTGCTGCTGCTGCTGCTGCGGGTTATTGTTGTTGTTGTTGCTGTCCTCCACCAGCACCACGGCGGCCGAGGAGGAGGAGGAGGAAGGCTCGCCTAGCCCCAGCAGGCAGAGCTGGTCCAAAGCGAGCTGCAGCGCCCGGTCATCCTCCAGCAGCGCTCTGTCTTTGCCGCTCCCACCGAAACAGCCTAAATCGCCGAAACCCCCGTTCCTTTCCATTATCCCTGGTACTACCAGGCTAGGCATGGCTAACAAAGACTTGAGAGGGGGGTTGGGTGGTGGTGGTTGGTTGGGGAGGGTGGGGGGGGTGTGAGAGAGAGAGAGAGAGAGGGAGAGGGAGAGAGAGAGAGAGAGGAGGGGAGTGGGGGGGGGGGACACACAAAGAGCTCGGGAGGGGAAAAAAAAAAAAAAAAAAAAAAAAAAAGGCAGAGGGAGAGAAACAGAGAGAGAAAAGGACCCTCCGCCCACCTCCCCTCCGCCTGGCCAAGCCCCTTTCTCTCTGTAACCCGAGCCCAGGCACTTCCAAGCCCGCCGGGGTCCCCCCGCCGCCGCCTCCGCCCCCGGCTCCCAGCCGCCGCCGGTGCTCGGAGGGGCCGGGGGGCGCGGAGCCCCGCCGGAGGGGGGGGGGGGGGGGAGGTTGCGGGGGGAAAAACTCTTTTGTTTGAAGGCGGCTGGGCGCAGCGGGAGCCTGCCCCGGCCCACGGCCTGCTGGGGGATGTAGTCCCCGATCCCTGCTCGCACACCCCCCCGCGGAGCTCCGCGAACGGGGCGCGGGTGGGAAGGGGGGGGGGGGGGGATGCGTGGGAACCGCTGGGGGCCGGGGTGGGAAACAGCTTGGGGGTAGGGGGGGGGGGGTTGTTCTCGCTGGCCCCCCCGTGGGGGACGCGCACACGGCGTGGGGAGTCCCCGGGGCACGCGTGGAAGGGGCTGCGGGGGTCCCGAGGGGAAGGGGGGGGGGCGTGGGAACCCACGGGGGGGGCGTGGGGGGGAGGCGAGGGGAGCCGCATCCTGGGGGGGCTGGGGGGGGGGGGGGTTGGCGACCCAGCGGTACCCACGGGGGTGCTGGGGGGCACGGCGTGGGGCTGGGAGCCCGGAGGGATTTTATTTTTTTTTTTGGGGGGGGGGGTGGAA
Source organism: Anser brachyrhynchus (assembly GCF_964034855.1). Lineage (NCBI taxonomy): Eukaryota > Metazoa > Chordata > Aves > Anseriformes > Anatidae > Anser > Anser brachyrhynchus. The sequence goes on along the minus strand of NC_137721.1, from coordinate 1,854,219 downwards.
ATCGCGGGGATCCGAGGGCACAGAACGGGGGCGGGGGGGGGGGGGGGCGCGGGGTTCCGGTACCCCGAGGCTCTGGTGCCGCACGAGCACATCGGGGACCGCTGAGGCTCGGCCTCCGGAGCCTCCGCTCTTGGCCTCCAACCCCCAGACCCCAGCAAAGCCCCCTCCGACCCCAGCAAACCCCCTCCCCATAAACCTCGGCAAAGCCCCCCAGACCCCGGCAAAGCCCCCCAGACCCCGGCAAAGCCCCCCCATAAACCTCAGCAAAGCCCCCCAGACCCCGGCAAAGCCCCCCCCCAGCCCCAGCAAAGCCCCCCCCCGGGCAAATGGGGCTGCTGGGGGAGAGCCAGGGGCCAGCCCTTCCTCCTCCTCTCCCTTTTCTCATTGAAATGAGGAGCGGGTTGAGCGCAGGGAAGCGGTGAAAATAGCTTTTCAGCTCCCCGCCAGCCGGGCTGGGGCTGGGCCCTGTGTGTGTGTGTGTGTGAGCGCCTTTCTCCCCTCTCCCCCTTTCTTCTTGAATCAAACCAGATGTCTCTCCCGTGAAATGGGATTGCGACGGGCTTGCACTGGGGGGGAGGCAATGCAGAGCGGTGCGAGGCTCCCCCCCAGCACCACACCGCGCTGCGGCCCTGGCAGAGGCGACGGCTGCGGCGCTGGCTGGGGACGGAGCAGGGCGATGGATGGTGCCACTGGTGCCTCGGCACCGAGGCAGGAATTTTCTTCTTCCCCCCCCTCCCCGTATTCCCTCTGCTTTCCTCTCCCCGGCTCTCAGCTCCTCGCTGCGAGGTTTCTCTCTTCCCCCTGTCTCTCTTTCTGGGTCTACAGCAGAAGATCTCAGCTTGCAGATGAACTAAGCAGATGGGGCACACAGCACAAGGAAATGTCTCATCCAGTGACTCAGACGGTAAGGTGTTGCTATAGCTCTCCCGGCAACTTTGCCCAGGCACTTTGGGAATGGGTGCTTTGCTTTTGTCCCCTTTCGCCACCCAGAGCCGCAGCGCGAAGGCGGGGAGATGCTGGGACAGCGCAGGAGGGGCCGGGGCAGATTCCCTCTGCTGCAGGACCTGCGACAAAGCAGCCTTGGGGCTGGACGTGTTGGCATCCGTGCTGCGAGCTTCCCCCCCCAAAAAAAAAGAGCAAAAAAGTAGAGCTAAGAAGAGAAAAACCCCACCTCGTGCTGCTGCATTTCGCGCGTCTCCTTGCAGTCACGAGTGCGGAGCAGCGTCTTGAGTTACTCGTATTTTATTTTAACCTTTGCACGGCGCCGGGACTTGCTGAGGTCTGGCAGCCTGGGGAGGGGTTCCTTCGTCTGAGAGGTCGCGTCTGCTCGCGGGCAGCGTCCCACATGGGCGCCGGACAGGGGCTCATCCTGCGCACGCACGGCAGCGTTGGTTTGGCGCGGCCACGCTCGGCCCCGCGTGCCCCGTGCGCGTCGCACGGCCCGGAGAGGGTCGAGGTGGGCGTTTGGTGGCCGCGGGTGGCCCCGTACCCGCTGCCAGGGACGGCTCCCTCGCACGCCTAACGACCCGCGGCAAGGTTGGGCGTGAGACTCTGCCTAAGCACGCGCGCGTGCAAGATGCAGACGTGGGAAGCGAGCGTGCGAGGGGTGAGCATTTACCCCAAACACGTCCGTGAAGTGGGAATGGGTTTTTATATGAAGCGTTTCGGGCGCACGCAGGTGTGGGTTCACACGTGCATCCGCGCGCACAAACGCCCGTGCATCGCGTTGCCTTGTTGGGAACGTGTATTTTGTCCTGTAAATTACATTACAGCTGGATTTTCGTCAAAGTTTGGTCGCGTTCATGAAGGTGGTGGCGGCGCCTGGCCTGTGGGCACCGCATCATTTGAGGGACACCGGTTTGCTTCCAACCTCCATTTTAGGTTCTGTCCTGTAGCCTTCAGGAGGAGAAAGCCCCTTGAAGTCACAAAGTGAAAGGAAAAAAAAACCAAAAAAAAACAAAGATAGAAGTGCAGAGCTCCAGCTCTGAGCACTCCGACAGGCCCAGAAATAATAAAACTAGCTAAAAAGTTGTGTGACTCCATAAAAATGGAGAATGTGGGCCGCTTTTCGCTCACCTTCTCCCAGGGCTTCCAGATTTCACTTGAATTACATCACCTCGCTTCCCTGCACAGCCACAGGGTCTAGAAACTTGCTTTAAAAAATGAAAATTCAGACTCGCACATATCCACATGACTCACGGAGCTGGGAATTTCAGACAAACATGAATGCTCACAGCAAAATTGCGAGAATTGGCACCATGGGCCGTGACTAATTCTGATGGGTCCCTGATAGCCGCGCTGCTCGGTTCGTACAATATTTTGGGGGCGTAGCTGGGCTCCGACCAAGGCTTTGATCCTCCTCCCGGTGATATCAGCTGCTTAGGAATGATCTTACCTCCCGTCTGGCGCTGCTGCCCTCTGGGGTGGCTGGGTTTTGGTAGCGATTTGGGTTAAAGTTAGCGCTCTAGAACTGGCTCGATGAGCTGGAAGAGCTCCTATCACAGGACGGTCAGAGGCTGGGATGTTGGCATCGTTGTAAGAAGTAATTTTCCGGCTCCAGCTTGCACACTTCGAGCGCTTTGCTGCGGGCGTAGACCGTGCACGGTTACAGCCACTCTGCAAACTTCCCTACTTCCCTTTGGCAGCCGCGCGGTGTTTCTAGTTCAAAAGCGGGTATGTCCAAGTGTTTTAAAATCCACATCCCTCAATGACTGTCAGGGAAGAAAGGATGAACTACAACCAGGAAGGCTCTGCCACGCAGAGGGGTGGGGATCAGTGGCGGTGTCGTGCTCCTCGCGCCTTTCCTAGGCGATGGGTTGCAAAACGATCCCCCCCCAAAAAAAAGCCAGAAACTGCAAAGTGCAACTGCTGCTGATGCCAGAGCTGCCGGGGGGGGAGTGTGGGCATTACAGCGTGTCGCAGAAAGCCCCGTTGCAGGCAGGAATAAAGCTGCCGTTGGCTGCAAACAGGCAAAACAGCGACTGACGTTCGTCGCCAAGAGCGAGCATGGCAAAGAAACAAAGTTTTTCCCCTTCCCAGCCCCGCATCCCTTTTCTCCTCAAATATACCCGCGGCTGGGGGGAAGAGGTGTTTGTGGGATGGCAGCTGCTAGGAAAGATTCGGCGCTGGTAACCTTCGCCGCCAGAGCTCCGAGACGTCGCCTCCCCGTGTGCCGGAGCTGCGGTGGTTGCGGGGCGCCGCGTACCGATCGTAAACCCTTTTGCTTTCTAGACCGGCCCGCTAGCAAAAGCTCTCTTCTCCCTCCATGCAGGGATCCTAAAGTGCTTTGCAAACATTTGTTAATTAAGCTCTTCTGTGAGATAAGTAAATTACTGTAAAGCTCTGCTCCAAAGCTCCTTGAAGTCCATTGGTTTTGTTGAGTCCATGTCCATGGGATCAGGCTCGGGAGACCGGATTGAAAAAACCCTCAATTTTGTTAAGAGCTCAGCATATTGGCTGCAGATGGAGCGCTAAGCTATGGGCACAATCTGGTGGTGGGACTGCTGGTGCCGAGCGATTTGCAGGATTGGTCGTGCTTGTAAGAGTTGAGGTTTCGGACCTCTGGACACGAGGTTTTTGGAAAAAATGCCCTAAGTTTGTTGAAATTCTTTCAAGCGGAAATCTCAGTGATTTTAGATTTGGGACCTAGAGGGTCCTTCAGTGTCACGGTCACGCTCTCCCGTATTCCCGCTGCTTAGAAATGTGGTTTGTGTTTGTCAAGGAATATTTTTTCTTCCCATTGGAACCCCACCTTCGGCGAGCAGATAATTCCCAATTTCGTTTTACAGAAAGTCGGGATTGCCGTACGCTTCCTTGGACACATCCCCCCGCTAACTCTTAGAAATATCGCCCGGTGGGATGCTAGGCTTCGGGCCATTTATCCGGCATTCCTGAACCCCCGCCAGCCTCGGCGGTCCTGGCGCAGCTGCAGGCCGCGTGCAGGTCGGCTCTTTGGGCATCGCACCGCCGCCACGCCAGCGGGGCAGGTTCAACGCGGGCGCTCCTACCAGGCGCCCGGTGCCGCCGTGGTCGGACGCGTCCTGGACGTGTCGGCCCCACACGCCGTGTGCCGGACAGATGGTGTGCGTGCGCCCGGCAAAGCCGGCGTGTCCAGGCTGTGTTGGATGCATCGCACGCCCCTCATCAAGCTGCGCGGCAAATGCGCAGGGATTTCTGGCCAGGAAATCTGGTGCAGAAATACATCGCCCCTGGCCGAGGGGCTTACCCGTCTCCCGTCACCGTGGCAAATGTCTGCAGCGAGTGTGCCTGCGGGGGGGGGGGCAACGTGCCGTGGTTCCAGCCTCAAGGCAGGGACCCGAATCGTGGAGCCCGACCAGCTTCCATCGGGGTGGGACCAGGGCTGCAGATCTGATTTCCAGGGCTACAAGCAAGCTCTGTCCACAGTAGCGTCTTCCACCTTTGAGGCTTGGTGTATATGTGGGTCTAATGCTTTTTCCAACCATGTGGGGTTTTCAGTGGAAATGGGGAAGGTTTTTGCTAGGGGGTTAGGTCCAGTGAAGTCCCTTTGCCTTTCAGGAGCATGCATGAGGGTGGTGGGGCTGGCTGCAGTCACATTTTTGGCCTAAACAAGGCCAAGAAAGAGCTCAGAAGGTTGGATTTGGATATCCCTGCATGCAGCAAGAGATCAGTGTCTCATCCCCACTGACTGCGCTCGAAAGCAGCGACACTAATTATTCACAAAGCACTCTCAAACACACAAAGTTAAATAGATGTATAAGAAAAAAAAAAAAAACACTTTAATCTTGTTACTTACCTGTAACCGAAGCAGTTTATGAATCTCGGGCAGCAGCAGCATGCCTGATCCTTGAGTTCTTTGTGCCTATGAGCAATGGGGCCAGCATGGCAAGGCCCACGCTCCCAGGTTTTCCGGACTCCCCTAGACAAGCGGTGTCACTCCGGTTTCATGTAGGGGCACCGCTCTCTTCCCCCCCTCCGATCTTTACCCAAACTATTTTCCACATCGTGCCAGAGCCGAGGCGGGTGTCGCGCCGCACGTGACGCCTCCTTCCCAGGGGTGCTGCAATCACCCCGCTGTGCTCCGGAGCTCTTCCCCTCGCTATTAATTTTAGTCTCGTGGTGAGATTCGCCGCACGCCTTTGTGGGGACGAGCCGGGAGGGTCCACTGCCCTCGGGGCTGCAGCTTTGGTTTGGTGTTCCTGGCACTAACCAAGAGGTGACACCATCGGGTCTTTGCTTTTGTTTGCTCTCAGCAGCCCCGGGTCCTTTCAGAAGCACCTCACAGCGAGTTTTGGGGTGGTCTCCTGGGGAGGCCACCAGGTCCCTGCTTTAGTCCATCTGTCCTCCCCCTCTGAACCTCTTGACTGGCCTTAGCCTAGTTTGGCAGAGGGATGGAGGGTGCAGAGATATCACGTCCTTTGAGTTTCGTGCAAATCCGTGCCCACAGGTTTGCTCCACGGAGAGCGGGGGGATAGCGAGGGCATGCCTGAGACAGAAAAATGAGAGTGCAGAAAAGCAATTTAGAGCACGGTCAAGGTGTCAGAGTGTTTGTCCTGCCTCTGCCTGCCAGTGTTAAGGCTCCTGGCATTGCCCCTGCGTCCTGGGCTTAAAAAAAGGGGAGGAAAAAGGGCTGCGTCCAGCCCAGGCGCCAAGGAACAGGACAGGGCACGCAGGACCCGTCCACATTTCGCCCCCCAGGTGACTCCCAAGCACGCCGCAGGCTGTACGGTGAGGCAGAATCAGGCCCTGAGCCAATTTAACCCTTCTTCTTATCAGTCTAGACATCCTCATTATCCAGATAAGTGTCTGATCCTCGCCGAATCCCGCTAAGCTCCTGCCACTGCAGGCTGACCGCGGAGGGCACTCGCCCCAGCCCGGGCTCCCCTTGGGGTGGGAGATCCTGCGCCGGATCGCGGAGCCAGCCTCTGTCATTAAGGGTGCTTTCCCAATTACAAGTCATTACCAACGCCTTTATTACTATTATTTAATAGATCGTGTTAATTATTATTATTCATTTGCTTTAAAAGAAGTGTTCCCATAGCAACGGGGAGATGCATGCTGCTTTTCAGGCACATCAAGTGGACGTGTTCCCGGCCGCCCCCGAAGCGGGCTAGCGGCACCCCGGGGGGAGCTGGGGCTCCCCAGTGATGGTGACAGCACCGCCGCTGTCACCGAGCGGTCCCTTGCGCCATTAAAAAGTTCCTGCGGGATGCAGACGTCGCTCCAAAATGCTGAGGATCCTCTTGAGAGCGGAGTTGGTGCGGTAGCGTCGGTCCGTGCGTGCGTGTGTGACCCACGAGCGAACGAACCTGCTGCTAATTAGTGCATTAATTCCGGGTTTCAGGTGGGACTCCTGAGCGCAGCAGGGCAGGGGGGATGCCCGAGCCCCCCGTCTCGTTAAGCAGCAGCCCGCGCCCGAGCTCTTGCACTAATTGGCATTTTGCTGGCAGCCCGGTGCTGGGGGGATCCCAGCCCCGTTGAGGGGTCCCCGCGGGGTCCCGGGAGAGACACGCTGTCACCTCGTCCCTGCCCGGTGGCGATGGCCACCGCTGGCCCCAGGATGGCAGCGGGAAGGCACGAGTCTCTCCATACCAAGTGTCCCAGCCTCTGCGTCGTGCCGGCAGCGGCTGCACTTCCCCGGCGCTGTTCAGGTTGTGAGAGCAGCGGAAATCGGCCGCCTCGGTGGAGGTTAGGGCCAGAGGCGGCTGCTCGGCCCAGCCGCTCCTAAGGAGCAGTCAGAAAGCTGCAGCCTTAAGGAAAACCGGCAGGAAGGGCCCAGGCGAGCGGCCACGCTTAAAAAACACTTGTCCAGCAGCAGCACGTCCTGCACCGCTCCAGCTCACCCCAGTGCCTGCCTCCTGGGATGGCTCATTCCCTGGGGCCGGGCGGGAGATAACCCTGCTGAGCCCCTCTGCAGAGAGCTGCCCTGGCACTGCCGGGGTTCGGGCTGCGTGGATTCAGCGGTGGGGACAGCAGGTGGCAGGGACAAAGCCCCGGGTCAGCCCTTTGGGGTGTCCCTGGGGCCAGGGCCTGCCCCACGCACGGGCAGCTCAGGTGCAGGCAGTTCCGTCCCGACCGGACCCGCCGGGAGCGCGGTGGCATAATGGTCCCGCGGGGACCCCCGCGCTGCACAAAAGCTGCCTTAAGAGCCTGCGCCTCCCCCTGCTCCTCCAAGAAGTGGAGAAACACAAAAGAGTAAAAGCAGGAGGGGCCGGAGCGGGTGGGAGAGGGAGGGAGAATCCCCCCGTGCCCGGCAGCTAATCCCAGCTCCGCTCGAGAGGGATCTCGAATAACAAGCGTCGCGGTCGAGGCCAGATGGATTTGATTTAATAACAAAGCAGGGGGGCTCGGGATCATTTCAGAGCCTGCCAAGGGGCTGGATTCTCTGCGAGCAGCAAAGGGCCACCTGGTGCAAACCCCAGCTCGGCTACGCCCCGAAACGCCAGCACCGCCTCAGCCGTGGGTGCCCGGGGCCGTGGGGGCCAGGAGGCAGCCCCCGGGGTCTTGCCTCTCCCTTGTGCTCAGAGCCCTTTTTGGGGGGGCCAAGGAGCAGCTCTCGGCTCTGGATTTGCAAACCCCGAGACCCTCCCTGCATCCCACCACGGCCTGACCTCTTGGCTCCAGCATCTCGGGGCGAGGAGGTGGCTCGCGCTGTCCCATCCCCGCAACGAGGTGCTTTGGGAGGGGGCAGTGGGTCGGACGGCGGGGTGACGCTCGGGGCAGCGACCCTGGGACCGGGTTTTCACCCTGCCCTTCCCTCCTTGGCTGGAGCCTGCCTTGTGGGCGATTACAGGGAGCTGTAAGTCCTCGCACGCGGCACAATTCAGCGCTTTGGAAAAGAGCTCAGCTGGCCGAGCCCCTCCCGGACACGTGGGGCCCCGTCCTATATCCCGGCACCTGGAGACTGCAGCGGGCTCCCTGGACCGTGCCGGAGCCATCGTCTTGCTTCAGGGCCTGCAGGACGGATGCTGCAGGGTCTCCTCGAAAGCAAACCCCGGGTGACTCTCCTGCGGCAGGCAGGGCAAGGGCTCCGCGCCGCCACGCCGTCCCCACCGCGGCGCTCGCCAGTTGGTGCCCGGGCCAGGGCAGCCTCCCTGGAGATCTCCTTTCTGGAAACCAGAGAAGCTTCGGCGCTGCCCCCGCCGCCTCCCCGGGCAGCAGGGAGGTGCTGCTGTCAGCCCAACACCTGCAGCTCGGCCCGGCTGTCAGCCCCGCTAACTATTCCCGTCCGCATCGCTTGGCTCTCTGCCTCGGGAGCAACGAGATCCCGGCGCCAGCGATGTGCTGGTGAGAGCCGGGGGGGGTTCGAGCTGGGGGAGGATGCCGGGGCCGCGTGGCTGGGCCGGGAGGGCAGCGGCGGGCAGCCAGGGCTCAGGGACCCCCCAGCTCCGCGCCCGGCACGCTCCTTGGGGAGGGGTTGGGACGCGGGAGCTGTTGCTTGCACCCCTGAGACCCCGGTGGTCTGTGGTGTGGGTTTGGTCCTGGACTTGCTCTGCCCAGGGGTTACGGCTGGTTTCCCAGTCCTGCTTTCAGCCAGCAGCTCCGCTGGCAGCGTGTCCCACTCCTGGCCGGCTCACCGGGCCTGTCTGCTGTCTGGGGGAGCTTCTTCCCTTCCCTTCTCTCCTCCCTTTGCTTGGCAGATGGCCCCGAGCAGTGAACGGCCCCGTCAGCCAGGTGCTGTGGGAGAGGCAGGGGTGGCCAGGCACGGGTGTTCCTCCCCACGGAGGAGCCCCCACAGGGGGGTCAAGTGGAAAAAAGGGGACGCTCCCCTCCCTAGGGCCACCGCACTGGGTCCCCGGGGACAAACGCTGCATCCAGGATGTGCCCCACGAGGGATGTCCCCTCTCCCCGTCCCCTTTGCGTCCCTCCGTAGGATGCCAGCCCGTTACGGGAGCTTGGCACCGTTCTCTTCCAGGCTGTCCCAAAGAGCAGCCCCGGCACCGTGCCTACAAAACCGCAGCGGTGCTTTCAGTGCCAGGCCCTGGGGGAGGCACAGCAGCACGGGACCGTGAGCGGCAGGACCCCCCGCGGGTCCCCATGCCACCCTAAGCTCCCGGTGGGGGACTTCTTGGGGACAAGCGGTGGCTATGTCACGCGTGGCAGCTCCGCCGCGAGCCCCAGCCTCGTCCGGAGGCCCCTGGGGGAGGCTGTGGTGCTGGCAGCCCCCCACCAACCCCAACCCCATCCCCCCCCCGTGGGTCCTGGTCCCCGGGGGGCAGCGGTTTTGGCCCGGGTTGGGGCTCACCCACGCGCACCTCGCCCGGCGGACACGAGGTGGTGCTGCCGCTCGCTCGGCTGCGCAGGGATGGGGATGGGAGACGGGGACGGGGATGGGAGACGGGGATGGGGAGTGGACGGGGATTGGGATTGGGATTGGGATTGGGATTGGGATTGGGATTGGGATTGGGATTGGGATTGGGATTGGGAGGGAGAAAGGTCCCGAAGCTGAACGCCGTCCTTGCCCCCAAGGCCCCCCCCCAGCACACGCCTCTTGCCGCCTCCGGGAAGGGGCCGCGGAGCCGCCCGGCTGCTCGCTCGCCGTGCCGGAGGGTGCGAGCGGTGCTGGGTCGGTCCAAATCGGTGGATTTTTCGCCCTACGCGAGCTTCTGGCATCCTCGGGTGGGAGCAGGGCTTGGCTGGGCGCTAACGAAGAGAGCGTCGGCAGCCGGAGAACGGCCCCAGCCGGTGGCTGAGATGGGAAAAGGGCCGGGAGGAGGCCATTCCCCCCGTCCGGCAAGCGGAGAAACTGAGGCACGGAGCCGTTCGGGTGCGCCGTGGGTACAGATGAGCCTCAGGGACTTCAGGGCTCACTGCAGGGCGGAGGGGCTGCTTGATGGGGCTGCTTAATCGGTGCTGCAGAGTGGGCACGGCAGATCCGTGGGGCCGTGGAAGCGCAAAAGCAGAAGTGGAGGCTACTGGAAGGGGAACCTCATCACAGGGTTCCCCCCCCCCCCAAAAAATAAAACACCTCCGTGGGGCTGAAACCACGAGGCTGCAAACCCCAGCCTGCGGCCGCGGGGCGGTTGGCAAGAGGCAAACAAAGAGGTTGGCACCGAGCTGGGCCACCCCCCAACCTGTCATTAATTAACAGCGAGGACGGGAAGGCCCACGTGGCAGCTCGGCCTCCCCCGCTTGGGACGGGCCCGAGCCGAGGCACTTTTGCATCCCGTTTTTCCTTCGATGTCAATCCTTTCATTTCCAGCCTCCGCTGCCTTTTACGACCGAAAACCCTTCAGAAAAGCATGTGAGAAAACGGGATGGTTCCTGGTGCCCCGTGCACGGTCGCCCGGTTGCTCCCAAATGCCAGCTCCTCCGGTCCCATCCTCAGGACAGCAGAGGACACCGGGCAAATTTGTTCGCTCTGCTCCAGGAACAGACGTTTTTTTGGCGCAGAGCACAGAGGCTGTGGGGCTGGGCTGGAGCAAGGAGGTGCCAAACCCCGCCGGGATGCACCGTGCCGTGCCCTGACCGCTGCCTCCCACTGCTTCGTGCCACCGCCTGCCTTCATTTCTGCCTCCAAGCCTGTTTCTTTTTCTTTTTTAATCTGCGGGACTACCCCGGCACTTCCGCTCCGCACTATTTTTAGGCTGTTTTTGCAGCAGCGAGGTGAATCCCAGCAGCCCACAAACCCAGCAGCACTGGCAGGGAGAGGAGGCAGAACCGCGCCGGAGAGCGGCCGCCTCGCAGCCAGCGCAGGCTTGGGGCGCTGCTCTCTGAGCTTTCCAGCTCTGCTCAGTCCCACTTTCAGCTTTCCCCTGCAGCTGCAGGGATTGCAGCTGTACGAGGACGGAAAGCAAGAGCGGAGATTTCCGTCTCGCTGTGGTTCCGAGCTGAAAGGGGCGAACACCGTAGTTTGATGAGCTCAAAGTCTGGCACTTTTCAACGACCGAGGAGTTGGTTGCTGCAGGAGACCGGGGTGGCCAGAAGGACAAATCGGCTCGAGAAAGGGATGCAGGATGTTTTTGGAGGACTTAGGGAGTTTGCAAAACATCTCTGCCTTCGGAAGACCTCAAGCTGCTGATAGCTGGGGCTTCCTTCTGCCAGGGTGTGAGAAGGGGCACCCGCTCTGGGTAGGTGCTGCAGGGGGGACGCTGCTGGGGACCGCAGGGCGCATCCGCCCCGTCCCATCTGGGCTGCTGCTGCTGCGAGCTGGGCTGACAGTGCTGGGACCAGGTCCTGTCCCTGTCACCAGCCCCTCTCCAGGGCTGCAGAAGGGAGGGAGCGATGCCCGGAGGCTGCTCCGCTGCTGCAGGGCGTCCTGGCCTCGCACAGCCTCCAGTAAAAGGGGGTTTTATCCCAGGTATATATCCCATGGCTATGTCCGTGGGCAAAATGGGAAATAGGAGAAACGGGGCAGGCTGAGCCCTGCGGATGTCCTTGATCCTCTCCAGCTCCGTCCTGCACAGAAATCCCCTCTGGCACCTCTTATAGTGGATGAGCTGCCACCGCAGCGGGCTGCACGTCCCACCGGGCTCCGCTCGCGGCGAGGGCGAGCTGGTGCCTCTCGCCTGGGGGGAAACCTCCACAGCCCCACAGTCCACGGCCCAGCCCTGGCCATGCGGGATGTGGCTGCTCGAGGCTTTTTTATGGCACCTTTTTATAATAGGGAACGTGGCCAGGAACCACCGGGAGCTATTCCCCTCTTTTTTTCGCAAAGCCTCTGGTCCCCCCACTGCAGCGGATCCCCCTGCGCGGGCAGCAGCGATTAATCCAGAGCATCACCCGGGTTTCCCCCGGTTCCCCCAGGTGCCTGAGTGAGGTGCATGGGGATTTTTAACTCCTTTCAGCCCTCTGGGTCCCTGGGGTGCGGGTGCCTTTCCCGAGCTGGCATTTAGCGGGGCACGTCCTGGGCTGGGACGCGTGTGCGTGCCTCCGTCCACTGCCCCACACCGGCCTGGGCTGCCGCCAGCTCATTGTGCTTGCCTTTCCTGTCCACGCCAAGCTCGCTGCTTGGGGCAGGCGGAGAGGAAAAAAATGTCCATTAAAATATTTGTGACCCCAGCCCGGTGGCGCTGGGGGGGGGGCTCACGGGGAGGAGAAAATGTGGCTTGCTCAGGGTTTTTTCGCTCCAAAACTTGCTGCTTGCAGTGAAATGGGATATTTAGGGTGGATGCATGTGTGGTCTGCGGACTTTATGGGAAATGGTCTGATCCTGCTCTGCAGGAACGACCCTCAGTGAGGCTGGGAGGGGACAGAGGAGCTCAGGGCACAGCCTTCATCCCCCCGTGATCCCCGGCACACTCGGTGGGCACCGGCCGGATCAGGGGGCAGCGGAGCGATGCGCCACCAAAGCGGCTTTTCCTTTAAAGCCCTGCCCTCGCGGGAAGCCATGAGATGCATTTTCCATCGGGCTGCTGCATCCTCGCGGCTTGGCAGCCCCGCTGCAGCCCCAGCATTCGGGGTTTGGCAAACACCAGGGAGCACGGAGCCCCCGCCCCGCTGCTTCGGGGGCCTCTGCTGCTGCCCCCGTAGGTCCGTGCGCCCTTGGGTCCCTGTTGCTTTGCGGGGTGGGGTTCAAAGCCTGGGTTTTGGGATGCTTTTCGCCCGCTCTGCTTCTGAGAGCAAAGCACAGGGCTCGCAGGAGACACGGGCATCCTCTTGGCTGTCGCTGCGGGGCTCTCGTCTGCGCCCCAGCCCAAGCAGGCGCAGCCTTTCCCAGCCCAAGCAGAGCAGGGGGGGACTTTTCCCATTGTCCCAGGGGGACACGGCGGCGATGGGGACCCCGTGAGCCTCAGCCTGCCCCTGCAGAGCCCTGACCCCTTGCTCGGCACCTCTGCCTCTCTGACTGCTCTGCTGTAACGCCTCGGCAGCTCTCAGGCTCTTGCGCAGAGCGGGCAGGAGCAGGATTCGAGCGGCTCCGTGGCTCCTTTGCCTCTCTCATCGCTGCTGCTGCCGCTGCCGCTGGCAGAGCGCACCCGCCAACGCTGCCCCGGCCACTGCTCGCTGCAAGTTTCGGCTCTCTCAACAAATAGAGCTGGTAAATCTATTAATTTTACAGCTCTAATTGATGTATTGCTGTAATTACCTTTTATAACAAGGCAATTAAACCCTATTAAAGATTATTAGCTAATTAAAACTCCTCCGTACACACACGCAAAACCCCCTTATGTGGGTGGATTGTTGGGGGGGAGCCCGCCGCAGCTGGGCCCTTGCAGGTCAGCGCTGAGCACGGTGCGAGGGGATGGGGTGGGACACGGGGCAGGGAGAGCCGGGCCCCCTCCTGTCCCCGGCACCGCATCGCTCGTTAGCCTCGGGCAGGTCCCTGGATGCAGGGGGGGACCCTGCACACTCCCAGCCCCGTGCCGGGAACAAACCTGGGGGCTGGGGAGCTGGTAATGGGGTGGTTGGGATGCGGGTGACAATGTCCTGTTGGCTTGGAAAGGGAAAATCCCCGCTTGGAGATGTTTTGTGGCTGCCTGGAAAGGGAAGAGCTGGGGCCAGGAGTGCGGGGAGCGCCTCGGCCGGAGCAGTTGGAAGGCAGCTGGGGGTTCGTGTGGCTCCGTCCTGGGTTGCAGGTGGCAAAAAAACCTGCGGGGTGTGGGAAATGGGTCCCAGCGTCCTCAGACGGCACCAAAACTGGCGAGCAGCAGGGAAAACTTGGGGAAAAGGCAGCTGAGAGGCAGCCCGCGGGGCTGGCCCCACGGCACGCTGCCGTCCCGCGCTGTCTTGTGCGGGGTGCCCTGTGCAGCCCTTGGAGCAGCGACGCTTTTTGCAGGCCAAAGAGCTTTGGCGGGCGGAAACGGGGCTGAGATTGCAGGGCTGTGAGTGCCTCCTGCCTCCCGAGCCAGCGGGGAGGCTGCAGCCCTGCCTGTCCCCCCTTGTTAGGGGATGTCTCGTCTCGGCGGTGGTGAGGCCGTGCGGCTCTGTGCCTGGGGACACCTGCGCCCGGAGTGGATTTGCAGGGGTGCCCCATCCTCGCCCCAAAGGGGCTCCGCGTGGAGCAAGCGTGCGAAGCAGCCGGAGCCCCCCCGAGGAGGGCTGCGAGCGTGCGGCCGCGTCCCAAGCAGCACCCTGCCCCGCTGCCCACCCTGCTGCCCCAACCCCAAAAACCCTCCTGAGCGCGTCCCCGGGGCAGCGAAGCAGGGCAGCGGACTGGGATCCCTGTGGGACGCCGAGAATAAGGGGACGGCAGCGCTGGTGACCCTTGGCTGTGATTTTCAGCTCTTGCCCAAGCCGGTCCCTCCGTGCCTTCCCCGCGGCTGCGCTTTCCCACGTGAGGACGAGCAGCCTTTAACCCTGCCGCCCCGATCCCGGGGGATGCTCCGGACCCCCGGCGCCCCCTCCCCAGCTGGGGAGCCCCCGCGGGTGGGGGTACAGCTCTGCCCTCCCGAACCCCGGGGCTGCTTTTTTTTAAAATCAAACCGAGCTGGGGAGCGGACGGTGGCTGCTCGCATCCCACACTGCCCCGCGGCTTGGCCGCCGCCGCACCCAGACCCCGCCTTCGGCAGCGAGGCCGCGGGCGTCCCGGCGGGGGGCTGCGAGCCCCCCCCTACTGCTGTCCCCATCCGTGGCCACGTCCCCTCAGAGCGGTGCCAGGTCCCGCGGGGCGCTGGGCTGGGTCCCATGTGCCCCCCCCGCCCGTGTGCGTGGAGAAGGGGGCGGCTGTGTGGGGAAAGCCCCCCCACACACACACCGTGCACCCAAGGGTGCCGCTGGGTGCACGGAGAGCCCCCGGGGCCCTTCGCTGCCCTGACACCCTCGCAGGGACGGGTAGGGGGCTGCAGTGCTCCCACCCCAAGCGGTGCTACGCCCCCCCCCCCCAAGTGCTGAGGCAGCATCCTCGCGTGTGGCTGTTGATTTTTGAAATTTTGACCCTGGATTTTCGTTGCGGCCGTCCCCCTCCATCCCGTTCTTCCCCCCCCCCCCCCCCCCAGCTTCCCCGGTCGCTGCTGGCGGTGACTCATCAGTGCCGGATTAATCATTCATAACGAGCACGCGCAGGCGTGCGGCTGCGTGCGCCTGTTTTCCTCTGTTGCTCCCGTTGCTGCGTGAGTCATTCCCGGCCTTCCCCGGGGGCTTCGCCGCACTTCGGCGGCTTTGGAAAGGGAATCGGGCTGGACGGCGAGCCGGGCAGGATGGGCTGGGCCGGCCGCGGCTCCTTTTTGGGGGAGCGCAGAGGTTGCCCCCCCAGCCCCATCCCGCTGCTGCACCAAGGGCGCCCGTCCCCTGCAGGAGGGACAAAGTCTGGAGAAGGCCCAGCCTCGAGGCAGGGGGGGGACGGCCTGAGCCCCACTCCGGCCTGGGTGGCAACTGGGGCATCCGGGAACTGGGGATACCGGGAGAACGGTTGAGACGGCGGAATGGGGGGGAGAGCTGGGCTCAGCTGGTGCTCAAAATCTGGGGGAAATTAAAATCCTAGCACAGGGAAACTGGGAGAAAGGATAAAAATGAGGGTGGCTGCAGCTAGGTGGGGGGGCTAGGAAAGGGGTGCAGCTAGTGCTGGGGAAACTGGGCAAAATGGTGCTGGGGAAACTGGGGGAGCACCAAGCACTGCACCCCCTTCTCCAGGGGGGTCCCCTGATGCCCCAGGGCTCGGGGGTTCCCCCAGGCAGCGGGGTTCTGCGTGACCTGCTGCCTTGCACGTGAGTTGCCCAGCAGTGCCCTAAGCCCCCCGTGCTTTTGGGTCTCCAGAGCCCGGTTTTGGGGTGCTGGAGGGTCTGGTGCAGCCCGGGGGTCCCACAGCAGGGGTACCCCCAAGACCCTGCAGCACCCCAGGACCCCCGTCAGCTGTCGGGGTGCAACAAGAGCCTGGCGCTGCCCAACTGGGCTTTTGGGGAGCTGCTGCCGTACGCTGGGAACGTGTGGGGCTCGCAACGGGGTTGCTGCGGGTTGCCCACCCCAGAGCTGCTCTCCCAGGGCTGCTTTTCCTAGGGATGCTTTTCCAGCCATTCCCAAGCGAAGCCGTGGCCTGACGCAAGCGGGCTGTCTCCACCCCGGCCCGGGTAACTCCACCCTCCTCCTCCTCCTCCTCGCAGCCCCTCCTCGCGGTGCACAGCCCAGCTGGGATATAAGCAAGTCACCCGGAGGACCAGGGGCAGCCGAGACAGCCGGGTGGGTCGCGTGGGACCCGTGCCGCGTCCCGTGCCGTGTCCTGTGCCGTGTCCTTCGCCTCGACGCCGGGCACCATGGCGACGCCTTCGCAGAAGAGGAGCACCCGCAGCGGGGCTTCGGGGACCCCCTTGTCCCCCACCCGCATCACCCGCCTGCAGGAGAAGGAGGACCTGCAGGAGCTCAACGACCGCCTGGCCGTCTACATCGACAAGGTGCGCTCGCTGGAGCTGGAGAACGCCGGCTTGCGGCTCCGCATCACCGAGTCGGAGGAGGTGGTGAGCCGCGAGGTGTCGGGCATCAAAGCCGCCTACGAGTCGGAGCTGGCGGACGCCCGCAAGACCTTGGATTCGGTGGCGAAGGAGAGAGCGAGGCTGCAGCTGGAGCTCAGCAAAGTCCAGGAGGAGCACAAGGAGCTGAAAGCCCGGTGAGCACCCGGGGTTGCGCCCGTCGGGGAGCGGGGAGGGAGGCAGGGGAGATCCAGGACGGGCAGGGAGAGGGGAAACGCGTGACCTGGCTGGAGCGGGGGCCGGGAGAGGAGGGGAATTTCTCCCGGCATTCCCGCTCCGTCTCGCAGCGCCATCTTCGCCCGGGGTGGCCGGGATGCCCTTGGAGGGTGGTGGGGAGCCGGGGCTGGTCCGACGCTGGTCGGGTGCTGAGCTCGCGGCCCCTCGGCTTTCGTCATCTTGGAGCTGTTCCGAAGCGCGATCCTGCGCAAGCGGGGAAGCGGTGCCAGCCAGCTGGCTCCGTCCTGCCCACAGACCTCGCCTGCTCGTCCTATTTTTCCTCTGCTGTCTTTGGCACCAGTTAAAGGACCTGCTCCGGTTTTGTTTGCCTTAACCCTCCCTGTGCCGAGCTGTCCCCGCTCCGCGGGGTCCCCTGCTGGGGGGGGCAGCGCCTGCGTCCCGCGTGCCTGGTGCCACGCTCCATGTCTGCTTCAAGGCTCAAATCCTTCTGGCCACTTTCCTGTCGGGTTCGTGTCCCTCCCTTCCCTGCCATGGAAAATGCCCCCTGCCTTCTGCTGCTGTCACTTGCTGCTGCTCTCCCCTCCTTGGGGCTGTGGCAGGCACCCAGCGTGGATCCCCCCAGGAGATGGGGACCAGCCCCTGGATGGGGAGCCAGCTCCGCCAGCCCCCGCACCCAAACCCAGAGGCACCGGGGCCGTGGCTCCCCACGGGTCCTTTTCCTCTCCAAGGCAGGGTTTTGGGCTGGGCGATGGCCAGGCGACATCCCTATTCCTCCGATTGCTCTTTTGCCTCTTTTACTGGACACCTCATTTTGAGCCCGATACGCTAACGAGGCTAAAATTAACTTCTTCAGAATACGCCATAAATAATCTACCTACTGGGAAGGGAGCGACTGCGCAGCTTTCCACAGCTGCCTCTGAAAACTGTGCAGCATTTTATATTTAGCTTTCAGTTTCCCGTGCTGCGGCTCTGTCCCCAGATAAGGCGGCTGCGCCCGTCCTGCGTCGGGCTTCTCCCTGCCCGCCGGGTCCCTGGGGTCTGGGATCGCGTGGGGCGGGCACGGCCGTGGGCTGGGAGCTGCTGAGATGCGGAGCTGAGCTGTCGGAAAAGCTTCTGCTGCCTTATGCAAGCCCCGAACTATCTTGGCCGCGATCTCTCGAGGGCTGCGCCTGGAAAAAATGCCCGGCGTGCAGCCGTCCCCACGCCGCCTGGCTGGGAGTGGCGCGCTCAGCCTGCCTGGCCGCACAGCGAAAATATGTTTGGTTTTGTCCTGAGTGGGGCCGCGCTCCCCAGGCGCCTGGAAAGCACTCCCTCGAGGTGGGGGGGGGGTGGGGGGTGGGGGTTCCTGGTGAGCAGCTCTGGGGTTTCGCTGGGTTTTCGGAGGACAGGTTGCAGTTGCGGTTCCCGAAGAGAAAGGCGCTGTTACGTGTGGTCTCTGAGTCAGGGCGGATGAGATGGGAACAGCTCCGTGCAGGGAAGCCGGTGCTGTCCCTCGCGTGCTGGCTGCATCGGGGCCTCTCCCCATACCCCCCCCCAAAAAAAAAAATCCCCCGGGGGGCTGCGAGTCAGCCCTGGGGCGCCTGCCCCGCCGGTGGCACCCGGCACATCCTAACCGGGACCGTGTCGCGTATCTCCAGCGGGGCAGGCGCCCCGGTCCTCATTATCAGCGCCCACAGCCCCGCCGCAGCCCTTGCTTGGGGTTGTCTGGGCTGTGCAGGGCCGGGGGGGCGGCGAGCCGAGCCCTGGGCAGGGTGCCCGGCGTGGCTGAGTCAGCGGGGGCTCCGTGCCGGGGCGGGGGGGAACACGAGGCGAGGGCGCGAGAGCAGCCCCCTTGCCCTTGGGTGCGCGAATAGAAAGGGATGCAGAGATGCACCCAAGGGCCCTGCGGGCTCGGTGATGTTGGGGGTGCCAGTGGCTGTTCCGTGGGGTCCGGTGACACCGGTGTCCCCAGCATCTGGGCTTCCCTCTCGGCTCCCGGCCCGCTACGGGGCCGGCTGCGCTGCGTGCGAGGCGCGGGGTGCGGCGAGGACAGCCCGTGACTCACGGGGGCTGGCAATGCCTGGAGACTCCCTTTTTTTTTTTTTTTTTTTTTTTCCAGAGCCATGTGGTGAGCCAGGATTGGGCCAAAACCACGGTGTTCGGGGTGTCACCGGTGTCCCCAGCCTGTGCTGCTGGGGGGGGGGTCTCGTTGGGCATGGGGTCCCTCTGGAGCACGGTCTGCCCATCAGCCCCTGGCTTGTGGGGTGCAGACCGTTTGTAAGCCCCCATCAGGGAGCACGGGGGGGGGGGTATGGACACAGCCCTTGGGTGCCCCAGGAGAGGAGCCCGCAGGTTTCCAGAGCCCCACGGGCGAGGGCCAGCTGTGCCGCAGACAGCTCCCTCTGAAACAGGAACCAGGCCCTTGTTAGGAGCGCGGCTGATGAGCGATGGCTTCCTGAATTGCAGCCCCTAACCCGATTAAGTCGGTGCCTTGGTAGCGTCTCTTCCTCCACGGGCCCAGATCTCACCCCGGGCCTTAATGAGGGAAAAAAACAAAAAAAAACAACAACAAAAAAAACAAATCTCCTGTCTTCTGAAGCTGGCGATGGGGGAAGCTTGCTAAGGGCAGAGCAACGACGCCCCGGTGGCAGAGCTGGAAGGGGCTGGGGTCACCCCTGCAGCCGCCCCCGGTTCCAGCCGTGCACGGGTGGAATTTGCCCTCTGCGACGCTGGGGTGGATTTTGCCCACGGCGGGTTCTTCCTGGTGACCCTGAGGCCGGTGGAGATCGAAAGCAGCCACGTACCCGCGAGCTGGCGCTGCCCGTGCCCCACAGCCGCGTCTCCTTTGCGTGGGGAGAAACCTCCAGCTCGGGGGCTGCTTCCCCTGATCCCGCAGAAGCCGGCACAGGGAGCAGCCGGGAGCGGGACCTGCCCTTTTGGAGCGCACAAAGAACCGCTTGTGCGGCCCCGATGCTTGCAGGGAGCCGGCGGCGCCGCGCTGGGGGCTGCCCCAAGCCCCCGGCCCCTCCCGGGTGCCTCTGCCCACGCTTCGCCACCGACCCCTCGGCCCCAGGTCCCCAGCGCTCGTTTCTTTTCCCACCCACACCTTTCCTCGGCCTGGCCAAGGGGCTCTGCGGCGAAACCCCCGCTGCTCCGAGGCTGACGCTTGCTTTAGCCCGTGGCTGCTCGTGTTCCCAGCAGCGCGGGGGGGTTATTTTTCACCCACACAAGCACCCGTCCCCCTTCGCTCCCAGCTCTCTGCGCGGTCAGCAGCCGGAGGAAATCGCCCCGGCACTTTCGTTTTGCAGCTCCGCTCCCGTCGCCGCCCGCCTGCTCCCCTGCCTGTTGCTCTAACAGGGATAAGCAGGACGGGAGGAAATCCCGTCGCCTTCAGCGTTTCTCAGCCCCAGAACTGAGGGCTGAAGAGGAGCGATCGCAGAGGAGCGGGGCTGGTTCTGGCACGGGGCCGCAGCTCCTCGCTCGGGAAAGCGCCCACCCCGCGCGGCGGGTCCCAGCCCGCCCTGGCCGCGCTTGCTGCCACAAGTGTTTTTCAGCCTCGCACACGTCACTTCAGCTCTCTGGATCCCATTAACGCCGAAATTTCAGAGCCTGGCGGCAGCGCGAGCCTTTTCCTGGAGCTGCGCTCAGCAGAGGCACGCGAGGGGAGTTGGGGTGGGGCCGCCGGGCTCCTGCCAGCTCCTTTATTATTATTATTTTTTTTTTTTTGCTTAAATTTGTGCACGTTGGGAGCTGCAGTTCCCTTCCCTGCTGCTGCCAACCAGGACAGGAGGAAGCCACCGGAGCTCTCCCTCGGGTCCCATCCAAAGCCAAGGCTGGCATGGGAAGGGTCCCCAGGGAGCCCGGGGGGTTTGGGAGCTGCGAATCGCCCCCAGCCCTGGCTGCAGCCCCATTCCCTGCGCTCTGTTTGTGCCCTTCGTTAAGCCCGGCACGCTTCCAAGCAGCCAAGGCCGGCGTGGTATGGGTTGGCTGCCCACCTGCCCTGCTTCTCTCCCCTCCCAGCTGAGAGCTGAATGGCCCCAGTGTGAGGCTGAACAACTGCTGGGGGTGCCTGTGCTCCCCCCCCGGGGCCGCGGTGGCAGCTGCAGCCCCTGCGGTGCGCCCTGGGGCTGCGGGGACTTGGGAGAGGCTGCTGGGGTGGAAGGTTGTTGGTTGAGGTACATCGAACCCACCCCACAGACACCGCAAAACCCAACTGGGGTCAAGGCTCCTCAGTTCCGGGTGCCGCTGAGTCAACACCCAGACTGCGTGTTGGTTTGTTGCGAACCCGTTTCCTTTCCTCGTTGACAGAGACAATGGGGTGCTGGGGCAGGGTCTTCGAGCTCGTCCAGCTACGATGTTGTTTGCACCGCTCGGAGCTTCGGAGCTGTGTTGTCGGCGGGACAAAGTCCCCCAACGGCGTTGGCAGGGAGCGCGGCGTGTGCCCGAAACCTCACTTCACACTGCTCAATTACAGGGGTGCGGCGCCACAGGTGGTGGTGCCGTATCCGTGCCAAGAAATGCCAGGGCTGGGACAAGGGCTTTCCTGGAGCTTTCGAATTCTTTCATCACGGCCCCACGAGCAGCTCCCAAGCAGGTCTCCAGGGGGGTGCGTCCGACAGCGGGGCCACCCCGGCCGCTTGCTCCGGCTCCTGCTTCCAACCTCCACGTCCTCGTCCTGTGCCCACCCCGGGGCTCCCCGCCGAGGCTTGGACGGAGGCTGAGCACATCAGCCCCACTTCGGGGGATTTATTTAACACCACTTTGGTGATGCTCTTAAAAAGCCCTAGCTCCGACCCACCCAGATAACAGCCCAGGCTCTCTCTGTGGGTGTTTAAACCCCGGCCTCCGCAGGGCTGGGAGGCAGGAGGAGGCACGGAGCGGGGCCGTGAGTCACGCTGAGCCGCGAGCCTCGGGGCTGAGGCAGGGTGCAGCTGGGCTGGGCTCCTCTGCCTCTTCGGGAGGCCCCGGCCACTCCATCAGCCACGCTCGCCTGCCCCTTCCTTCCTGGTGCCACGGCAGCTCACGTGCCGGGGGGGGCCCACCCGCTGCCGGCGGGGTCTGTAGGGTGCAGGGACGTGGCCCCGCAGGGCGTCGCGCCGGGCTCGCTCCCCGAGCTGTCTCCCTGTAGCCCTAGGAGAAATGAGGTTTGGGTTTTTGTGGGTTTTTTTTTGCAAACCCGAGTCTTTGTGCCGGGGACTGAAGTGCCGGGGAGTTGGCTCCTTGCTTTTGCAGGCTGGGTTGTGTCCTGCGTCCCCGGCTGCGGGGCAGAGACGCAAACCCGCAGCGTGTGTCCCGACTGGCGGGCGGCATCGCTTTGTGCGACCCAGCCTCGGCTCCTCTGCCCCCCGTGCAAAAAGCTGCTGGGCTGGGGCTCTCGCCCTGCGATTTGCAGCAGCTCTTGCACTGACCACGGCCAGGTTTCAGCCTGGCACGGCCGCAGAGGTGTGCTGGGAGCACCCGCTGCGCTCTGCCGCTAACAGACGGCAGCGAAGCACCCGTGCTTGTCCTCGCCGCCGCCCGGCTCTGCACCCGGTTGCATTTTCCCAGTGCCGCCAGATTCGGACCCTCCCCAGCAGAGGCGGCGTGGCCAGGGGCAGTGACTCAGCTGCCAAAGTGGGCGAACAAGGCAGTTCCAGTGCAGCCTGGGCCTCGCTGCCTCCAAGTAAACCCGCCGTCGGCCTTGGGGCAGAGTAAACACCTCGCCTGCCTTTATCTGTGCCCCGGGAGCCCGCACAGCAAAGCCTTTTGTTCCCAGGGCGATGGGTGGCAGCTGAATCCAACAATCCCCCGCATTGTTTTTGAAGCAAATTTTGCTCTCCGGAAGTTTTGCGTACCCAGATTTATGGAAAATGGGGTGAGCTGCTGGAGAGGACAGCTCGAGCTCGCTCCCTGCTTTCCCTCTCCGGGGTCCTGCTCCCTTTGCTGGTCCGTGGGGCGCAGCCACCGTATTTGCCTGGTGGTGGCCAACAGTTCCCGGTTCGCGGGGCCAGGATTTGCATTCCTGCTCCTCTGCTACCCCACGTTGCCAGCTGCCACCCCCCCTGCGCTCCCAATCCCAAAGATGTGTTTAACGGGAGTGACTCAGCTCCCTTTTTTTAACTTCATTTATAAGCCCTACCCTCGTAATCAACCCCCCAGAGGAAACTCTGGGAACATACGCTTTGTCTCCGTCCTTTCGGGTGGTGTTTGGGGTAGCGCCGTGCGTGTGACACGGCCGGCAAGTTGGGAAGGGATCAGCGTTTGACTGTAGTTTTCAGAGGAGTCGAGAAGTTCAGGGTTCTGAAGGTTTTGCCGTTTTTGCAATGGGAACCGCAAGTTTTTTGCAGGCGTAGGAAACGGCCCTGCCTTTGGAAACCCCAGCCTACCCAGCTGGGTTTCTGAGCTGCAGATAACCGTGGGGTTGGTGGCAAAGCCAGGAATCGATAGGGAAATCCCGTCCTCATTTTGCTCGCACGGCTCCGGATGGCACGAGGCGCGGCCGCTGGCAGCACCAGCGGCTCTGGCACGGCTGTGCGTGCTCCCCAGCACCACCGCCTTCTGGCGGCTGATGCTCGCTTGCTCTTTCCTAGCTCTTTGCATCCCCTTGCATCCGCCTCCTGCGGCTCACTGCGCCCTGCAACAGTTAAAGCGGCAGTGGAAGGAGCCCCGCAGGCGGCGAGCCACCGGCGGACCCGTTTGGAAGTCGTTTTCCCAGCCCTGCACCAGGGTTGAGCGGCCACGGAGGATAAATCCTGCCTGTCCTCCGTGCAGGCGATTTATAGGATTTACACCTCCCGCAAACCTCGTCTGTGGCCGTCGACAGTGCGGGGTGGGCAGCGAGGAGCCTGGCCCCATCCCGATTCAGGGGTACCGGCAAAACCCCCCTTTTCTCGCCAGCACTGCCACCAAAACCACGAGCCCTTCTGTTACTAGGGGGGGGCTCAGCCCAAACAGCACCGTCGCTCGGTGACTTGGGATTTCCATTTCGTGCCGCCCGGCGAGGGCTGGGGTGAGTCATCGGTGCTGGCGCAGACAGACGGGAAAGGGAGCGAGTGACACCGGGGCTCCCAGCCGGCACGGGCTGCGCCGGGCTTTTCAGCGAGCTCGATGCTTTGCCAGCTTGTTTCCCCCCCCCCCTTTTAAGTAGCGAGGGAGGGGGAAGAAACCCTTCAGCCCCCGTTGTGGTCACCTGCGTCGAGGTCTCGGAGCGCGAATGAACACAAATTGCTTTTTCCCCGGTTGTGAGAGGCGAGGCTGCAGGGAGGGGGGGTGTGGGCGCGGGGTGTTCGCTGTCCCTCGTGCTTCCAGCAAAAGGAGAAAGCTCCTGCGGGCTCCACGGGGAGCGTTTGTGGCTGATGTCCACAGATCCCGGCCGGGCTCGGGTCCCGTTGGGCAGGGCTTCGTGTGCCCAGGGCTCCCAGCAAGGCTCCTGGGGATGGGGCTTGTGGTGGGACGGGAATGACCAAGATTTTGGGAGCCTGAAACGGCCACGACACCCTCCCCGTGCCAGTGGCGAGCTGCCTCGGCATCCCCGTGAAGCCCACTCCTCTGGTCCCCAGCGAAGCAGTGGTTTGGGGTCATTCGGGGGATGCAGGGAAGGACCAGATCCCAACCACGGGCCGGGAAACCGCAGCTCTCACGAGACGTGAGAGCCGTTAGCTCTGGCCACGTGCTGCTGAGCCCTTCGGCCACGGGGACGAGCGCGCCAGGGTTGTGCAGCGTGGCTGGCACCAGCCCTGGCCCCGGGAAGGGATTTTGGCGCCGCTGGTGCCGGCGGGCGGGGGCCGTTTCCACGCCGCTTTGAACACGGCCGGCACCGGGATCCCCTGGCTGCCGTTTGGCACCGGGTTTGGTGCCTAACAGGATGCCGGCCGTGCGCAGATGTTGTCCTCCCTATACGTTGCCCCGGCTATTTACAGTTCCCTGCTAGGAGACCGGCCGCTGTTTATCCTGGTGATTTGGCGAAGGCCCCGCGGAGCGCCGATGAGTCAGGAGCTGGGAGAAGCGGCTCTGCCACATTCCCATTGCCCCACCGCAGAGCTTTACCCAGCCCGCCTCTCCTCCCGCAGGCCCCGCCAGGCCCCCGGGATGCGGGGCAGATCCCTGGGGTGGGGACAGATCCCCGGGATGGGGACAGATCCCTGGGATGGAGACAGATCCCTGGGATGGAGACAGATCCCTGGAATGGGGGCAGATCCCTGGGGTGGGGCCGGATCCCTGGGGTGGGGAACAGATCCTCGATGCCGGAGGCAGCACCGTGCACAGCAGCAAACCCACGAGTGGGGCAGAGCAGGTTTTCTGGGTCCTCCCCACTAACCAGCTCCTTCACAAAGCTCCCTGGGCACGCTGTGCTGCCCCGTGCCTCAGTTTCCCAACCCGTCAGTACGGCGTAAGCCCTTTCTGGCGCAGCGTGCCCCCAGCCTCGCAGCAGGGCTGTGCGGCGAGGTGAGAGGCCGAAGTCCCCAGGGATCTGCAGATGTGCAGGAGGTCGATAGACGGGCGGGTGGCAGGAGCCAGCAGGAGCCCCCGAGCTCCCCGGGGCTTGGCTCTGTCCCCGGGGTGGGGCGTCCGCGATTCGGAGGCGGGGGAACGCCCGCTTCTCCCACTGTGCTGGGCCCCTTCCAGCGCGCCGAGCAGGAGCTGCTCGGTCCGTGGGAGCAGCCCCACGCTTCTGAAACGCCTTGCAGTGATTTGTCTGGGCCGGGGGAAACCAAAGGGTGTTTCCCGACGTGGGCTTAGCGGGGTTTTTGGCTCGCCGGCCAGCCCGGCGCACGTGCCCAAAGCCGTTTGCCTCCCGTGAGCCCTGACGGCTCCAAACTCTCTCAGCCTTTCCAGAGGGGAGTCCGGAGCCGCTGGGCTGAGCGTTGGGCCGGGATTTGGGGGGAGCCGCAGCGGAGCTGTGCCTGCGCACGGGGACCACGCACCCTGGGGCCCCCTCAGCCGCAGCCCGCTCCGAGGCCGGCCTGTCAGCTCTGCAGGCTCTTCCCCGTGTCTGCGCTAAGCACAGGCAGAGCAGATCCAACTTTCCATTAATGTTTGCATTTTCTGGCAGCTCAGCTGCAATTTTCTTTTTTTTTCCTCCTTCCTGCTTTTAAAGGCTAAAAATAAAAACGCCTTGAGGCCCCTTCTCCCTCCATCTTTTCTCTCGAGACATTTGTTTCTTGAGGATTTGGTGCCTCCGTTGCGTCTTTCTGCCCTCGGCTTTGGTAAATGCTTGTTTTTACTTGCTCGGTTCTCCGTGCGCGGGGGACTGAGTGCTGCGGGACGTGGAGCCCAGGCCTCCCCGCTGCAGTCGCTCAGCCCTTCGGGGTGCACCCGCGCTTCCCTTCTGGCTGGTGGAGGATTCGGGATCTTTCAGGCTCCTGCAGGCAGGATGGGGAGACCGGCAGCAGCCTCCGTGGGGACGGGAGGACCATCCCCTCTTGTCTCCCTGCTTAGGAAAGCGGGAGCGGCGCAGCTGCCGTAAGCGTTCTTATTTTTAGCCCGCTGTCAGCTGGAGCCGAGAGGCTGCAGGGGAAATAGCAGGACCCGTTGGGAGGCAGCGGCCACGCGGGGCTGTGTGGGGCGAGGGAAACCCCAAACCCTGGCTGGGCTGGAGCAGGGGTGAGCTGGGTACAGGGGGGACCTCACCCAGAGGTGCTGGAGTTTTGGGGAGATGCTCAGGTCCCCCAGAGCCTCATGGCCCAGACTGGGCTCCAAGCTCCACTCTCCACTCTTCTCCAGCCTCACCCAGGATGATGGCGGGAGGTTTTCAGGACAAGTGTTTTGTTCTCAGGTCTTCTGGGATTTACCTCGGGGCTCTCCAGGCATCGACAGGTCCTCCCCTGAGCCCTGCGGCCCTCCTGGTCCCTCGAGAGTGCAAACCTGTTAATCATTGTGCAGACGCGCGTGTGACCATACACTTAGCGTTTTTCCCTCCCTATTTCTATTATTGATGGTGCCGGCGGTGTCCCCTGAAGAGCTGTAGGCTGCAGGACATGCCCAGCCCTGCACCCGAGCAGCCCAAGCAGTGACCGAATCGGTGCCTCAAAGGAAGAGCAAAGAGCTCCGGACGCAAAAAGCGAAGGGAAAGCTCTCCCCGGAGTTAAGCGGCGATTAACTCGATCAGGGGAAGCGGGATTAAACCTTGCCAGCGGTGGCCAGGGAGCCAGCCACGCTGGCTGCGAGGGCGAGCTGCTGCCAGCTGGGAAAGCTCAGCCTCCAGGGGTGTTTGTGCTCAGCCGCCGAGGCTCGGGCTCCGCTCCCAGATGGCATTTTTGTCCTATGAGTCACTGGCACGGAAGGAGCGCGGTGGTGCGCAGGCAGAACCCTCCGGCCCAGCGCTCGGGCGGCCGGCCCTGGCAAACCGGGCCGCAAAACGGGGTGCCGGGGGGGCGGGCAGGCTTGTGGGGCTGCTTGAGTGTGGCCAGGCTTTCGGCGGCGTAAAGGTCTCCGAACAACGTCCCGGCGCTCAGCTGGCGAAGCAGAAGGAAACGCAGGAAAACCTGCCTTGGCTGAGAGGTGTCGGGGTCACCGGTCGCTGTTCACCCCGGCGCGGAGGGAGGTGAACGGCTCCTCAGTGCCTGGCTCTTGGTGATCCCCGTCCCGCCCGGGCCAGATCCTGCAGCTGGGGCAGGCTCAGTGCCGTGTCTAACTTTACCCATGATCTAATGGCGTGGGCGCACGCTCACTGCCCCGGGAATGTCCGGCGGCGCTCGCCGGCACGTGGCCGTTGCTCGCCCATCGCGGGGCCACCGCGGCCGGCTCCGTCCCTCGTGCACCCCACTCGGTGGGCGGCGGGGGCCCCGCTGTCGGGAGCCGGCGGTGCAAACTCGGCGGTGTCGACGCCCGCCCCTCTCCGTGCCGCAGCAAAAGCCCCCAACCTTTTCTTTTTATAGACCCGACCAAAATAGCGCCGGGCTGCCTTTTGCTTCGCTCGGCTCAGGTTCCCCGGCTCCGCAGCGATGCGCCTGGTGCCTGCGAGAGCCGGCCTTGACCTTGCTGTCAGAGGGCTCGGAGGAAAGGGGAAAAGAGGGGGGGACGCGGGTGGTGCCCCCCCCCCCGGCACCGCCGGCTCAGCCGGGCGCGCAGTGACCCCTAGCGGGGGCGCGCGGGGGGCGCGCTCCGGCCCCAATCCTGCGGTGGTGCTGGGGGGCAAGCGGAGGGGCGCAGCCGCCGGGTGGTCCCCTCCTCGCCGACGCTTTCCCTGGCTCCTTGCAGGAATGCCAAGAAGGAAGGGGACCTGCTGTCCGCCCAGGCGCGCCTCAAGGACCTGGAGGCTCTGCTCAACTCCAAGGAGGCTGCGCTCTCCACCGCCCTGAGCGAGAAGAGGAACCTGGAGTCCGAAGTGCGGGACCTGAGGGCACAGGTGGCCAAGGTGAGCGGTGGCGGCCCTGTCCCCGTCCGCCTCAGGGACCCCTGCAGCCATCCCCCGTGGGCTGGGACTGCGGGGTGGAGGTGGGAGGCGCTGGAGGCCAAGCCAGGCTGGCCCCGGGGAGCAGGCAGCGACAGCCCCTCTCTTTCCACAGCTGGAAAGCGCCTGTAACGAGGCCAAGAAGCAGCTGCAGGATGAGATGCTGCGCCGTGTGGATGCCGAGAACCGGCTGCAGACGCTGAAGGAAGAGCTCGAGTTCCAGAAGAACATCTACAGCGAGGTGAGCAGGCGCGTGCTGCTGCAGCGGCAGGCAGAGCTGCCCTGCGGGGCGTGCCGCAGAGCGAATTCCCTGCCGGTGCCTCCATGCAGAAGGCCGACCCACGCGGCGTGCCTGGGACAAGCCCCGCACGCTGAACCTCCATCCCCTCTCCCCAAGCTGGTGCCACCCCCAGCTGACCCCGTGTCTCCCGACCCGTCCCCAGGAGCTGCGGGAGACCAAACGCCGCCACGAGACCCGGCTGGTGGAGATCGACAACGGGCGGCAGCAGGAGTTTGAGAGCAAGCTGTCCGAGGCCCTGCAGGACCTGCGGAGACAGCACGAGAACCAGATCAAGCAGTACAAGGAAGAACTGGAGAAGACCTACAGTGCGAAGGTGAGCAGCGACCGTGTCCCCTTCCGACCCTGCCCCACGCTAAGGTTCTGCTCCGTGTCTTTTCCTCCGCCTCACGGGGCACTGGCGGATAGAGGGGACCGGGGGCTCTAACCTCCCTGTGCCACCGTCCAGCTGGAGAACGCCAAGCAATCTGCCGAGAGGAACAGCAACATCGCGGGTGCCGCCCACGAGGAGCTGCAGCAAGTCCGCATCCGCATTGACAGCCTCTCCTCCGAAGTCAGCCACCTGCAGAAGCAGGTGAGTCGGGACCGAGGGGCTCCCCCGGCCGTCCCCACCCCCCCCGGGCTGGTCCCCTCGCGTGGACGGCCCCAGGTGTGGTGGCTGCCCTGACCTTCCCTCCCTGCTCAGCTGGCTGCCAAGGAGGCAAAGCTGCACGATCTGGAGGAAGCTCTGTCCCGGGAGCGCGAGACCAACCGGCGCCTGCTCGCCGACAAGGACCGGGAGATGGCCGAGATGCGGGCACGCATGCAGCAGCAGCTGGACGAGTACCAGGAGCTGCTGGACATCAAGCTGGCTCTGGACATGGAGATCAATGCCTACCGCAAGCTGCTGGAGGGCGAGGAGGAGAGGTGGGTGGGAACGGCTGCCCCTGGTGCCCCAGGTGGGCTGCGCAGGTCCCAGCCCTCACGTCCTCATGGGCTCCTTCTCGCTTTTTCCCGCCCAGGTTGAGGCTGTCCCCCAGCCCGTCCTCCCACAAAGGACATGGGATCCACTTCTCCGGCTCGAGTTCATCCAAGAAGAGGAAGCTGGAGGACAGCGAGAGCCGGACCAGCTTCTCCCACCATGCCCGGACAAGCGGCCGCATCGGTGTGGAGGAGGTGGACCTGGAGGGCCGATTTGTCCGTCTGAAGAACAAGTCCAACGAGGTGGGTTCATCTCCAGAAGGGTCCCGGGGCGTCGCCAGCGTTTTATCTCAGCCCCCGGGCAGGAGGTGAACCAGGACACGGTGGGGAGGAGGCGGCGGGGTCTCAAGGTTGTTGTTTTCGCCCTCGCAGGACCAGGCGATAGGGAACTGGCAGATCAAGCGGCAGAATGGAGACGACCCCATCATCACCTATCGCTTCCCCCCGAGGTTCACCTTGAAGGCTGGCCAGACGGTCACGGTGAGTCGCTCCTGATGGCTCCTTCGGGGGGGGCAACCCACGGCCCCAGCGTCCGTGCCCTGCGGTCCTGAGACCTTTTTCTCTGTGCTCTTCTCCCCAGATCTGGGCCTCGGGGGCTGGGGCGACCCACAGCCCCCCCACCGACGTGGTGTGGAAAAACCAGAGCAGCTGGGGCTGCGGGGACAGCCTGCGCACTGCCCTCATCAACTCCAACGGGGAGGTGAGAGTCCGGGGGGGGGACAAAGGCCGGGCTGCATCCTGACCCTGCATCCTGCAGGCCAGGGGCAAAGGCACGCAGGGTGGGCAACAAAGAGGAGGAGCTGGAAGCCGTTGTGCGGCAGGCAAACTATGACTTAGCCACGTCCCTTCTTCACTCGGAGGGTGGTGAGGCACTGGAGCAGGGTGCCCAGAGCGGTTGTGGATGCCTCATCCCTGGAGGTGTTCAAGGCCAGGTTGGATGAGGCCCTGAGCAACCTGATCCAGTGGGTGATGTCCCTGCCTGTGGTGGGGGGTTGGAATTAGATCATCTTGGAGGTTGCTTCCAACCCAAGCCATTCTGTGATGGTCCCTGAAATGTGGTGGGACCACCGCCATGACTGGGGCGCTGCAATGGACGGCTACAAGCTCTTTAGGAGGGGAGACCTCGTTGCTCTCTACAACTACCCGAAAGGAAGTGGTGGGGAGCTGGGGGTCTGCCTCTTCTCACAGATAACCAGGGATAGGACCAGAGGGAATGGCCTCAGGTTGCACCAGGGGAGGTTCAGGTTGGAAATGAGGAGACATTTCTGCTCAGAAAGAGCGGTCGGGCGTTGGGACGGGTTGCCCAGGGAGGTGGTGGCGTCACCGTCCCTGGGGGTGTTCAAGGAGAGGTTGGACGTGGTGCTTGGGGACATGGTTTAGTGGGTGACATTGGTGGTAGGGGGGTGGTTGGACCAGATGATCTTGGAGGATTAGAACCCTAATGATTCTGTGATTCTCTCCGCTCTAGGAGGTGGCCATGCGGAAGCTGGTCCGCACCGTGATCATCAACAACGAAGACGACGACGAGGATGATGAAACCAGCCACCGCCACCACCACGTGAGTGCCGCGCTCGTCTGTCACGGGGATGTTGGGGCGGCCCGGCTCAGGCCTGGTCTAGGTGGGAGGCAGCTCAGAACCAGGCAGAATCTGGCCCGGCAGCAGAAGGCAGGTGGGAGGGTGCTTTGGAAACAACCACACGGGAGAAGCTGGCAGAACTCGGGCACCTGGAGGAGACTCCTGTTTGCCAAAGAGGCTCGGCAGGTCTTGCTGGAAGACATCTCCGAGCCAGAGGGACCTCGGCCTGCTGCGGAGCGGCTGGGAGGAGCCGGCAGGGAGGCTGAGCTGGTCCCTGCCTGGCTGGGGATGAAGGATGAGGCCGTGGGAGGCCGATGGATGACGCCTCCCGGCGGCACTTGCACCATCCTCTCCACTTCATGAGGGCTCTGGGCCGGATCCAGAGGTGCCCCTGTCCTTCCTCGAAAAAAAAAAAAACTGCTGGAGGCTTCCAGATCCACTGCCTGGGAATTGCTCTGGGTCGGAAGAGCCCTGCCAAGCCCAGCATCAATTATCCCTGGATGCAGGAGCCAGGTGCCCCTGGGCTGGTGCTGCTGTCTGCCAGGCCCCGAGTCCTTTCCAAGAGCAAATTTCCCTTTGGAAAGCCATCAGCCGGGGCTGTGCCAGGCAGTGAGGAAGAGGATGCTCTGAGCACAGGACAAGCATGGTGGAAACGCCTCCTGCGGCACATGGAGAGCCCGGGGCTGCGATCAGCAGCGGGGCGGGGGCAGCGCCCACCCTGTGCCGTGCGCCAGACCCAGTGATTCGGGATTTTGCGGGGATTATTTCGGTGTCTTTTAATACTGCGCTGTGCGGAGGCTGGGAGGAGCACGGCCCCTCTTTGAAGGCAAACCTGGGAGCCCAGCACCAAACGCTGGTGCTGCTGCCACGCTCAGGGTGGGATGCTTGAGGCAGAAGACGCTTGGGCGGGCGTTCAGGGCCCTTTTCTCCGTTCCTCCCCGTCCAGGGCAGCTGCGGTGACTCTGGGGACCCCGGCGAGTACAACCTGCGCTCGCGCACGGTGGTGTGCAGCAGCTGCGGTCAGCCGGCCGACAAGTCGGGCTCGCAGAACGCCGGCCTCAGCACCATGTCCTCGGGCTCCTCCTCCAGCGTGACCGTCACCCGCAGCTACCGCAGCGTCGGCGGCTCTGGAGGTGGCAGCGGCCTTGGGGACAACCTGGTGACCAGGTCCTACATCCTGGGCAGCTCCAGCCCCCGCCGGCAGGTCAGTAGGCAGCGGGGTGCCGAGGGCTCGGCGGGCATCGTGGCACCCGGGCGGTCCCACTTGGATGCCGCCGCCTGGCGTTGCCTTCGCGGCCGCAGCAAGCAGAGGGTAACGTGGTGGTTTTGTTTCTTTTCTTCTTTCCTCTTCCTCCCAGGCTCAGGCCCCGCAAAACTGCAGCATCATGTAACTCTGTGGCACCATTCCTGTGTTTCCTGGCCATCTCGAGCTAGTTTATTCCCAAAGCAAAAGATTTTTTTTTTTTCCTTTAAAAAAAAAAAGAAGATATCAAAACCAAGGTTGAAATTTTTGTTTTCTATAGCAGGAATTTTATATATATATATATTAAAAATGCTAAAAGATGCTTTTTTTTTGTAAAGAAAAATCTATTTCTATAAAAAAGAAAAAGCTTTTCAGCTTCAAAACTTTTTTTAAAACTTCAGCCAAAGAAATCAACGAATCGTGTTTACTGAACAGCAATGCAGGAAGAGATTGTAGTTTAATAGCTCTCTAGCTGACACCTTTTTTGCCAAAGCTTTTTATATAGGACTAAGACAAGCGAAGCCAGCCCGGGTATGTGCCGGGCGCTGCGCGGTGGCTGGACCGGAGCTCAGAGGTGCTGGGGCAGAGGCTGGGCCACCCACACCAGCGCTGCTGCAGTGACCCCACTACACTCCTGGGCACGTGCCTTGGAGGGCTGCTGGCTCCAGCAGAGCCCAGAGCCTTTGTAATCCCCCCCCCCCTTTTTTTTTTAATCCATATCCGAATTTCCCCATGCTTTCCTTTTTTATTTTTTTTTTTTGGTTACGTCTCCACTGCGACATCTCAGGGGGGCTCCCAGCAGCTTGTGGGCAGCGTCCTGGCTCGCTCCGTGGCCACGTGGGCATTGCCACCTTCCCGGCCCCCCCCCACCCCCGGCTCCACGCGTGGCACCCCCAGGCACCGCTTCCCCCCCCCTGCGGGTTTCTCAGCAGCCGAGTTGTGCCTTAGCCAGGAGCCCCGCCACCAACGCAGCGCCGAGGTGAGTCCCAGGGGACGGCCGAGCTGCGCCCCGCTCCTGGCGGATTCGGCTGAGGGGGCAGCGGACCCCGCTCCTGGGGGCTGGATCCGGCCCCATGCCCGATGGGCTTCAGCCCCGCCGTGTCCAGCCTGGCTCTCCTCCAGCGTAGGAGGTCGGGCGCCCGTTCCAGGGCAGGATGAGGCCAAGGATGCTCGGGCTGGGCGGTTTTGCCGGGATGGCTGTTTGAGGGAGGGGGATTTCGGGGTCTGGCGTGGGCAGCTCCCCTCCCTGCAAGGCTCCAGCCAGCTACCAGCAGAGATTTCCACGTGTCGCCCCGCTGGGGGGAAGCCCCTGGCCCCTCTGTCTCCAGTGCGGCCCTGGGGCACATTCAGGCCCCCAGCACGAGCCAGCCCGCGTTCGGACCTGTGCTTGCAAAGCTTCTGTACCCGTGCCTGTATCGCCTTCTGAAATCAATACAGCAGAATCCTTCCCACCCTGTGTGCTGTTGTCATTGCCGTCCCTGTCAGGAACCGGGGGGGGGTGTCCGGGGTGTGATGCTGTGAGCGGGGGGCAGCCAGGAGCCCTCCCGGTGCAGAGCCGGGGGATTGAGGGGACATGGTTCAGGAGGCTGAGGGAGCAGGGGCTGCCTCCCCCAGGGACTCTGGGGACAGATGCTCCCCTGATACGGGGACGGAGGGGGCTGCAGGTTGCTCTCCCCCAACCCGGGGGGGCCGTGCCAGGCACCGTGGCCGGGTGGGAGGGGCGCTGGGGAAAGGGGAGAGCCGCAAAGCCGGCGCGTAATCGGCTTTGCTGGACACGGGCGCTGGGGAGCCGCGATGTGAGCGAGCACCGGCGGGCGGCCGGGGCGCAGGCACAGCCAGGTAGGTGCCCGGCGTGCCCACCCTGGAGGACAAACACCCACCCCCCCCTGCCAGCGCGCACCAGGGGCTTGGGCATGTGTCCTCCTGGCTGTGTTGGGGTCCCATCACCCCCAAAGTCGGGTGCGAGCGGGGCTGAGGACAGGGGGAGCTGATGTGGCTTTGGTGCATGCAGCTCTGTGCTGGTTTGTGGGGACCCACAAGGCATCTGCGCCCCCCCCACACACACACACATCCCCCCAGGAGGAGGGATTGCGGTGGAGGTCTCGGGATCTGGTGCTCTCCCCGCTCTTGGGGCGGCTGGGCACATGTTGGCTCCGGTGCCAGCACCACCACGTGTCTGAGCCCCATGTCAGCAGGGGACCCTGCGTGCTGGTGGCTCGGGGACACCCACGCTGCACCCCTGGGGTGGGTGAACCCCAAACCTGGCGGCGCCTAGGAGTTGTGACAGGGCCCCTCTGCACCCATCAGTGCTGCGTCTAGCCACGAGGTGGGAACGCACCCAAGCCCAGCACCCCAAAAGTCACGAGGCTGTGCGCTGTTGAATATGGGGCGAAGCCGGACGCGCCGCAGGGACCTTGTGCTCCAGCCTGGCTGTGATTCCATCTGGGAGCAGTGGGAGATGTCCCGGTGCCCCCCCAAAACCCCATGCGGGACCCCGGAGTCCTGGCACAGCGTGTCTCAGTCACGCTGGGAAGGGCCGAGCTGGCAGCATTGCTCAGTGCCCTTTGTCACCATCAGTGCCCGTGCGCAGCCCTGGGGACCTCGTGTGGCCCGTGGAAACCGTGCCTGACCCCTGGGGACCGTGCACGGCCCCACGGGAACCATGCACAAGGGTGCTGGGGGGGAGCCCTCAGGTACTGGGGGCCCTGGACCAAGCACCCAGCTGGGGACAGAGCCAGGACTGACCCCGATACCTGGGAACCTCCAGGGTTTGCCCGCCCAGGGCCTGTCTGAGTGGGTGCCTGGGGCCCCACAAGTCCCACCCCAGCCCCGTCCAGCCCCCTGCGTGCCCAGGGGGATTAAGGTCAGGCCTCCCCGCTAATCCTATGTGGGGGGTTAAGGTGGGAGCTTGCGCACGCTGCCACCCCCAAGGTCGCACCCCAAGGTGCTGCTGCCCATCGCGGGGCGCGTTGGGGGCAGCGTGGGGAGAGTCAGGCTGGGCTGGGGGGACCCCCCCCCGACCCCAAGGGGCTGGAGCAGCTCTGCCTCCCCACAGCGGGCTTCGGCTAAGCCCCCGGTGCCGGCGGGCGGGCAGGCACGAGAGACAAGCTCCTTACGGCACCCAGGCGAAAGCTCCAACCTCCCAAGCCCCGTGGGAAGCAGGGCAGTGGAAAAGGAGGGGGGGGGGGGGGGGGGGACAGGGGACAGGACCCCCCAGGCCCGCTGCCCGGCCCTGGAAGGGGGCAGATGCCCCCATTTTGGGGTGGGATGGGGCCAGAATCGCCATGCGGGTGCACTCCTGGCTCAATGGCCGTGGGGGGAAGATCGACACGGGGTTGTGGCACGCTTCCGGGGTGCCCCGTGCCCCGTTGTGCAATTTCCCCCTTCCTCCACCGCGCAGCCTGTTATGTGCCATAAGGAAAAAAAAAAACAAAAAAAAAACATTTTATAGGGTCACAGCCCCCCAACAGGCTGGGGAAGAAGTCCCAAAGGGCAGGCAGCTGCGGAGGGAGGAAGCAGCAGCAGGGGGATCCCACGGGGGGCTCCGGGCACCCCAGTGCCACGTGGCTGGGCCGCAGGGGAAGGCGGACGGGGGGAAGTGGGATCCGCCAGCGGCAGCAGGCCGGGCTGCCTCCCGGGGGACGTTTTACTGGGGGGAGCGGGACGTGCTGCGGTCCAGACCCAGGTGCTGTGGGCGGCGGGAGCCTCAGGGGCGTGCGGGGGTCTCCTGCACCCACAGCCCCCCCCCAGTTTGGGGCCCGGAGCCAGGGCTGGGGCGGGATGGGGTTTGGGGGCAGAGATGGGGGCGTCGGGGTGCGGTGCGGACACGGAGCATCGCAGGGGGCTGCTGGGGTGACGTGGGGGGGCCGATACGGGGGCACGGGGGGGGCACAGGAGGACACCGCAGAGAGGGCTGGATGTGGACGGGGGTGCTTGGGCCTCCACGGGCGCGGACAGGCGGCGGGGGTGCCCACGGGTGCTAGGCCGCGGCCTGCGGCGCAGCGTCCGGCTGTCGAGCCCGTCCGTGTGTCCGTGCACGCCGGCGGGCGCGGGTGAGGCCGGCCGCAGCCGGCCGAGGTAAGCCGTAGCCATGGAGACGTGAGCGGGGATCCGGCGGCCCCCACCGGGGATGCTGCACCCGCCTGGCCCCCCCGGCCGCCCGCCCGCCGCAGGTCGGTACCAAGGTGGCTGGGACCGGGATGGGGACGGGGGCTCCTTGGGGTTTGGTGGGGGGGGTGGGGGGGTTGGTTGGTTGGGGGGGGGGCGCGAGGGATTGCTGGGGCCGGGGGCAGTCGCCATAGCGGGGCTGGGCTCTGGGGACTCCCCAGACATCTCCGGTGCAGCTATACAAAGGGGCTGAGGTCCTGAAGCCGAGCAGAGCGTTCCTGCAGCCCGCCCCTGCCACGTCCCCCTTTCTTCCTCCCCTCTCCCCTCTGCATCCCACCACACCCCCCCCAGCATCTCCCCTTGTGTCCCCCCCCCATATCCCTCCTATATCCTGCACGCCCACCACAGCTGCCTCCCTTTGCCTTCCCCCCCCCACATCCCTCCCCTAGGATTTCTCCCGTGTCCTCCCTGCTTCCCACCACCCTATTTTCCAT
This sequence comes from Anser brachyrhynchus, assembly GCF_964034855.1. Classification (NCBI taxonomy): domain Eukaryota; kingdom Metazoa; phylum Chordata; class Aves; order Anseriformes; family Anatidae; genus Anser; species Anser brachyrhynchus. The sequence goes on along the minus strand of NC_137721.1, from coordinate 1,817,698 downwards.
CTCCCCCCCCCCATTTTGGGGACAAGCAATCGGAGCACCCCTGCTCTGCTCCGGGCTGCCCCTGCCCCCCGGGTGTAGGAAGCGTCCCCAGCGCGCCCCCGGCCACCAGGACGTGGGCAGGTGGCACAGGGGGACCGTGTCCTTCCCCCCCACGGGGGGGGCACCGCCGCCAGCCGCTCGCGTCCTGCCCCGCGCCGGGGGAAACTGAGGCAGGGGGGAAAGCCTCAGCAGCAGGAGACCGGTGCCAGCACACCCGCTGGCTTCGCCCTCGCCCGGCGCCGCCGTTCCTCGCCTCGCGGGCTGAGCGTGAAGGCCACGGGCAGGTTAAAGTTAAACTGCGTTTCGCGAGGAGGACGCGTGGGTGTTGTCTGCCCCAACGCTCCCCCCCCGGCGTGCAGCGAATGTGGAGCGCGGGTGGGAGGGGACACCGGGTCCCCGCAGCGCCACGGCCGCCGGGGTAAACTTGAAGGCACCAGGGAGAAATTGAACCACCCCGATGGCGAGAGGCCCCCCGGGGGGGGGGTGGGGGGGGCTCCCGCTTCCCTGTGCCAATTCCCACGTGTGCGTGCGGGGAGGGGGGGCTGTAACAGAGCCCCCTGTACGTACCGAAACTGCTTTGGTTTGGGAGATCCAGAGGAGAGACGGCGCTGGGCCAGGGTTTGGCTCCCAGCGAGGCTTCAGCAGCCTCACCGGGGAGGCTCCGCGGGGGCTCCCCAGCCCCGCCGTGCCCCCCCCCCCCCCCCAAAGCCTCCAGCCTTGCCCCGGAGCTGCTGCTCCCGTTCCCACCCATCCTCCTCCTCCTCCTCCAAGCCCCGGTGGCTCCAGCCCAGGGCAGAACAATGTGGCCGGTCCGAGGCTCTGTGCAGCCCCCGTTTCTCAGCCAAGCGTACGCCAAGTGGGAAATCCGGGGCAGAGTAACCTAGTTTCTGTGCTCACAAGGAGCTTTCTGTCCCGGCCAAGCAAGGTGGCGGGGGCAGCGCTGCCCGCCCGGGGCTCGCTGTGGCGGCGGGTAGATGGCGGCACCAGGGGAGGCAGGTAGGGAGGCCCCGGCGGTGACGGGATGAGGACAGGAGGCCGGGGTTGCCCCCTCACCTTGTCCGCAGCGGGGTGCTGGGGCACCCCAGGCGTGGAGGGTGTCTGGATCTGGTGGGTTTCTGACCCGCAGCCGTCCTGGAGAAGTCTGGGTTGGAGAACGGAGCCAGCGGGGCGGCCGGACTGCCCGTGGGGTGATGCTCGGCCCCATAGGGCTGCCTGTGGGGTGATGCTCGGCCCCACAGGGCTGCCCGTGGGGCGATGCTCGGCCCCACAGGCTGTTTGCAGGGTGATGCTCAGCTCCACGGCACGACGCTCAGGCCCAGTGCTGACCCACGCCCGCAGGCAGGCGACGCGGCATCACTTCGCTCGAACCCTAAAGGTTTCCCCAGAGCCAGGAAGGGAGCCCCTGTGTCCGGGCACCCCGTATCCCCCCACTTCATCCCCAGGCGGTTGCGGAAAGCGCCCCGGCTCCCATCCCGCCTCCCTCCGCTAGGCTTCGCTGCCCTCCTGGGGGGAACGCGCAGGCGAGGCGGGGAGCAGGAGCCTGCATCCCCAACCTGCTGAGGCTCGTCCTCTTCCAGCAGGACTTTCTGGTTCCCAGAGGCCCTGGCGGGGCCACGCTGGGCTGGGCTGGGCTGCAGCGAGCCCTGCCACGAGCCGGGCTTGGAGCCTGGCGGCGCGGCCGGACCGTGGCCGGGTGCTGGGCATGGGCCCGCGGGGGCCTCCCAGCCACAGCCCCCTGGGGCCAGGCACCCACTGGGCACCGACGCTGCAGGGGCAGAGGTGAGCTGGCTCTGTCCTCGCCGCCGGAGAGGTAATGCCGCTCGCTGGGGACGCCCGTGATGGGCCCTAGGGACTGAACGGCTCTTGAGGCATTGCTCTACCCGCCTTGTTTCCAGCAAGAGCTGCAAAAAGAGCTGCGAGGGGTGTGGGGGGGTGGGGGGGGGGGCTGTGCGCTTTCCCCTCTATTTTTGTGGCCTCTCCCGCCACCAGCAGCATGGGGGGGTCCCTCACGGGGATGGGATGGGCTCTCCGGGGCCCAAGGCAGGTGCATCCGGACGCCCCCGTGCTGGGGATTCGCGGTGCAAGGGGCCCGGCGACGTCGTCGTCTGCGCTGCGGTGGCAGCGGGAAGCTCTCGCCCACATCTGAGTGCACAGCTCGATGCGCTGGGGCCCCGGGCCCCCCCCCCCCCGCCCCGCGCTGAGCTCTGGCTCGTTTCCGCTCGCCTCGGGGGGGGGACACGCAGTCCCGCTGCAGCTCCCTAACCCTCGCCCCTTCCCGCAGGGACGGTGCCGGGGCCCCCGAGAGGCGCGAGCCTGCCGCCCCCCGCCATGCCCGCAGCCGCCCTCCGCCTGCTCTGCGGCGTGGTGGTGCCAGCCGCCATGCTCTGCGCTGAGCCCCTGCCCCGCGTCGCCTTCCCCAGCGGTGAGTGGGGCACGGAGAGAGGAAAAACGGTGGAGGGGACGGGGACAAGGTGGCTTTGGAGCGGGGAGCGCGGGCTTGGGAGTGCCTCTGTGCCCTGGGAGGAGCGTCTGGTGTTGGGCACCCATGGGTGGTGGCTGGTCCCCAGCCCGTCAGACTTCTCGTTAGCCTTGTGTGGGGCCAGGGAAGCGGGGCCACGGCCGTGGGGCTGGGAGGGGTGGCAGCCAGGTGATGCAGACGGCTGCGGGGCTGAAGCAGGGGCACGTGAGATGAGGCTGGCTGCCACCCAAGCTCTGGCAGAGGGATTTTGGCACCCACCAGGCAGCCGGGGATCTGCTCGGGGCCACCCCGTCCAGGGCAGCTTCTGCCTCTGGGGCGTGATGGAGCTGGCGAGGGGTCCGGAAGGCTCCTCGTGCCCTGCCCGTGTCTGTACGGATGGTTTGGCACAGGCAGGTCCTGGAGGTGTCTGGAACGGTTGTGGCCCGGCGGCGTGTCCGAGGTCTGCACCCCGCAGCCATGTCCTGCCTGCGCTGCCACTTCCCCTTCCCCACGCAGCCATCTGGGGAATTGTAAAATCTCCCTCTTCTTTTTCCCTGTTTCTGCGGCAGACGGCAGCCTGCGGAGCCCGGCTGCCCGTGGGGACGCCGCAGGGAACTGCGAAGCCCCCAGACACCCCACCAAGCCCGAGGCTGGCCCCGCAGGCGCTGCCCCGCAGCAGCGGGGGCAGAACCCTGCAGCCTGCAGGGAAAAACCACCCCAAATCTTTCGGGGCAGCAAAGCAGCTTCCGAGGGGCACGGGCTGTAGGGGCCTCGCGGGGTGGTGAGGCCGGCTTCTGCTGCAGGGCCTGGATGGGAGCGAGGAGGGGAAACGGGGACCCGCAGAGGGAAGTGGGCACTGCACAGCGTGGGCCGGGGAAGAAGCTGCCGCCACCGCATCCATCCGGACCGGCGGCGGCGCTGGGGCGTTCGTGCACCTCCTCGGCGTCCCCTCACCCCGCTCTACCCCTGCCAGGGGACCCCCGGAGGACCCTGACCCGCTTCAGCCAGGACAACGTCTCCCACTACGACATCTTCCTCCTGAGCGAGGGCGAGGAGGAGCTGTACGTGGGGGCTCGTGACAGGGTGCTGGCCCTGGCCGTGGGCGCCCCGGGCACCATCCATGCCAAAGCTTCGGTGAGCGGCGGGGTGGAAGGGTGCCCCCCCCACACCCCCCAGCCATGCCTCAGTTTCCCTGCTCAGGCTGGGCAGCTGTGGCCGGGCTCCCTGCCTGCTTGGCAGCTCTGGACCCTCTCAATTCCCTCCCCAGATAACGTGGGGACCCACGGCTGAGAAAACCTCGGAGTGCGCTTTCAAGAAAAAGAGCCGGGAGGTGAGAAAGCACTGCGGGGTGGCCCGGGGAGGGGGGGGACGACATTGGTGCTGGCACTGCAGGGACTCTCAGCCCCCCCCCTTCTGCTCTTTCCCCCGTGCAGACCGAGTGCTTCAATTTCATCCGGGTCCTCGTGGCCCTGAACCAGACCCACCTCTACGTCTGCGGCACCTACGCCTTCAGCCCGGCCTGCACCTACATCGTGAGTGTCCTCTGGGCTGGGGCTGGGGAGGGGGACGCTGGGTGCCCCCCGCTGCCGTGGCGCAGCCCCGTGATTCCTGCGCTGTCGGTGCCAAAACCGTTGGCAGGATTTGCCCCTGCCAGGTCCGATGTGGGTGGCAGAACCCCGGTCCCTGGTCCTGACACCCCTCCTGCCTCCGCTTCCCCGCTCTTGGAGCACTGCAGCTCCTCCGCAGTCCGTGGAGCACCTGCAGCCGTATTTTTGCAGGCTTTGGGTCCGTTTTCACTCTGAAAATGGGTTTTTCCTCCCTTCCCCGCAGCACCTGGAGAACTTCACGCTGGTGTCCAGCGGCAAAGGACAACCCTTCCTGGACGGGAAGGGCCAATGCCCCTTCGACCCTCAGCACACCTACACGGCCCTGCTGGTGGGTGAGTACGGGGTTGGCAGCCCCCAGCTGGTCCCCCGGGAGGGTTGAGGGGCCGGGGGGGGGCCACCCCCGTGCCCGCTCACCCCCGTGCCCGTCCCCGAGCAGACGGCGAGCTCTACGCCGGCACCATGAACAACTTCCAGGGCAACGAGCCCATCATCTCCCGCTCGCTGGGCAGCCGCACGCTGCTCAAGACGGACGCCTTCCTCCGCTGGCTCTCGGGTGAGTGGGGACCCGGATCCTGCAGGGTCCCCACCGTCCCCCCCCGCCACCCCGGAGCACTGGGGGGGCCTGCGGGACCCCCCCCCCAGCTGCAGCACCTCACCCCTGGCCGTGCCCCGCAGCCGATGCCGCCTTCGTGGCTTCCGTCAGCATCCCCAGCGATGACAAGGTCTACTTCTTCTTCGAGGAGACTGCCGACGAGTTTGACTTCTTCGAGCGGCTCCTGGTGCCGCGGGTGGCCCGTGTCTGCAAGGTGGGACGAGGACGGGGGCAGCGGGGACGTCTGCACCCCCCCCCCCCGCCCCCGCCCCCAAAATCTGAGCGCCCACCCCGCTCCCACAGAGCGACGTCGGCGGGGACAAGGTGCTGCAGAAGAAGTGGACGACGTTCCTGAAGGCGCAGCTGGTGTGCTCGCAGCCCGGCCGCTTCCCCTTCAACGTCATCCACCACGCCTTCGCCCTGCCCCGCCGCGGCGGCGGCGGCGCCGACTTTTACGCCGTCTTCACCTCGCAGTGGTAAGGCCCCAGCACCCGCGGGTGCCCGTGGGGGGTGCCAGGGACCCGTGTCCTCAGCGCTGTGGGCACCGTGCTGTCCCCACAGGCAGGCGGGCAGGGCGGGCAGCGCGGCCGTCTGCGTCTACAGCCAGGAGGCTCTGGAGAAGGTCTTCGAGGGCAAGTACAAGGAGCTGAACAAGGAGAGCTCCCGCTGGACCGTCTACAGCGGCCCCAGCGTGAGCCCCCGGCCCGGGAGTGTAAGTGCCGCCTGCCCAGGGACGAGACCCCCCCTGGCGCCCAGTTCACCCCAGCGTGCCCGTGCTGGTGGCCGTGCCTCAGTTTCCCCGTGCCAGCACCGACTCTTCTCCCCCCGCAGTGCTCCATGGGCCCCTCCTCAGACAAAGCCCTGACCTTCATGAAGGACCATTTCCTGATGGACGGGAAGGTGGCCCCCGCCCAGGGGCAGCCGCTGCTGGTGAAGACGGACGTCAAGTACACGCGCATCGCGGTGGACGAGACCCACGGCACCTCGGGGGCCGTGTACCGTGTCATGTTCCTGGCTACCGGTGGGTTTGTGCACAGGGAGCCCGCTCGCCCGTCCTGTGCTGCCCCAGTCCGCTTTCGGGGTTGGAGACGGCCCCCACGGTGACCCCCCTGTACCCCGACAGAGGAGGGTTTCCTGCATAAGGCGGTGGAGCTGCCTGCGGGCCCCCACATCGTGGAGAGCATCCAGCTCTTCAGCACGCCGGAGCCGGTGAAGAACCTGCTGCTGGCCCCAGGGAAGGTAGGGGATGGGGACAGGGATGGGGATGGGGAGAGGGAGAGGGACAGAGGATGGGGACAGGCATGGGGAGAGGGATGGGGATGGGGATGGGGATGGGGATGGGGATGGGGGTGGGGATGGGGATGGGGATGGGGATGGGGGTGGGGATGGGGATGGGGATGGGGATGGGGATGGGGGTGGGGATGGGGATGGGGATGGGGATGGGGGTGGGGATGGGGATGGGGAGAGGGATGGGGATGGGAATGGGGATGGGATGGGGATGGGGATGGGATGGGATGGGGATGGGGATGGGGATGGGGATGGGGATGGGGATGGGGATGGGGATGGGGATGGGGGTGGGGATGGGGATGGGGATGGGGATGGGGATGGGGGTGGGGATGGGGATGGGGAGAGGGATGGGGATGGGGATGGGGATGGGATGGGGATGGGGATGGGGATGGGATGGGATGGGATGGGATGGGATGGGATGGGATGGGATGGGATGGGATGGGGATGGGGATGGGGATGGGGATGGGGATGGGGATGGGGAGAGGGATGGGGATGGGGATGGGGATGGGATGGGATGGGGATGGGGATTGGATGGGATGGGGATGGGGATGGGGATGGGATGGGATGGGATGGGATGGGATGGGATGGGATGGGATGGGATGGGGATGGGGATGGGGATGGGGATGGGGATGGGGAGAGGGATGGGGATGGGGATGGGGATGGGATGGGATGGGGATGGGGATTGGATGGGATGGGGATGGGGATGGGGATGGGGATGGGATGGGGATGGGGATGGGATGGGATGGGGATGGGGAGGGATGGGATGGGATGGGATGGGATGGGATGGGATGGGATGGGATGGGATGGGATGGGATGGGGATGGGGATGGGGATGGGGATGGGGATGGGGAGAGGGATGGGGATGGGGATGGGGATGGGATGGGATGGGGATGGGGATTGGATGGGATGGGGATGGGGATGGGGATGGGGATGGGGATGGGGATGGGGATGGGGATGGGGATGGGGATGGGGAGATGGGATGGGGATGGGGATGGGGATGGGGATGGGGATGGGGATGGGGATGGGGATGGGGATGGGGATGGGGATGGGGATGGGGATGGGGATGGGGATGGGGATGGGGATGGGGATGGGGATGGGATGGGGTGGGGATGGGGATGGGGATGGGGATGGGGATGGGGATGGGATGGGATGGGGATGGGGATTGGGATGGGGATGGGGATGGGGATGGGGATGGGGATGGGGATGGGGAGAGGGATGGGGATTGGGATGGGGATGGGGAATGGGAACGGTGAGAGAGACAGGCGTTGGGAATGGGGACAGGGATGGGGATAGGAACAGGGACAGGGATGGGAACAGGACAGGGACCCGGCCAAGCCACGGCTCAGGCCCCACACTGCTCCCTCCCCAGGGCATCCTCTACATCGGCTACTCCGGCGGCATCCTGCAAGTGCCCCTGGCCAACTGCAGCCAGCACCGGAGCTGCGCTGAGTGCGTGCTGGCACGAGACCCCTACTGCGCCTGGCACATCGCCCGCAGCTCCTGCCAGCCTGCCCAGGCTGCCAGCGGGGACAAGTGAGCTGGGGGATGGACGCAGCGGGGGGATGGACGGGGGGTGGGGGGGGACGGGGAGGACCGCGGCTCTGACACCGCTCTCCCGGCCGCAGGAGCGGGTGGCTGCAGGATGTCGAGGCGGGGAGCCCAGGCGCCGTGTGCCACCGCGGGAGGAGCCTGGCCATGCCGCACACCCACGGCGCGCACGAGGGGCCGCCGGTAGAGAGTTGAGTAAGGGGGATGCACGGGGGCGGGGGGGGACGACGGTGGGGAGGGCGGGGGACAGCGGGGACGCCAGCCTGCCTTCTCTCCCGCAGGTCTCAGCCCCCCGCTCAACGCCGTCGTGCGCCTGCCGTGCCCCCGCCACTCGGCCCTGGCCACCTACAGCTGGCAGCAGCCGGGGGGCTGGGGGGGCTCGGCGCTGCTCCCCAACCACACGCTGGTGGTCATCATGCAGCGCGGCAGCGCCGGCACCTACACCTGCCAGGCCACCGAGAACGGCTACACCTGGCCCGTGGCCCGCTACCGGCTGCAGGACCCCAGCGGGGCGGCCCCCCAAGACGGACTGGCCCAGGAGGCCGCCCCCGGCAGCCCCCGCTCCTACTGGCCCCAGTTCGTCACCGTCACCGTGCTGCTGGCCGTGACGCTGGCAGCCGCCGGCGGCCTGGCCCTCGCCGCCTACTGCAACCAGCTGAAGGCCAAGAGCAAGGTGCAGGGCTGCGGCGTGCCCCGCAGCCCCCCCGGCCGCCCCCGGGAGAAGGCGCCGCTCAACGGGGGGGCCCGGGAGCCCCCCGCAGCCGGTGAGGAGGAGCGAGGGGGCTCCCGCGCCTGCTGCCTGCAGCTGGACGGGGACAACGGCCCGGGGGACAGCACCGACACCGCTCGGCTCCCGGACACGGCGTGATGAACGGGCCCGGTCCCCCGCCGCCATCACCGCTTCGGCCCCGCCGGGGCTGGGGGAGGCCGCGGGAGCTGAGCCCCCACTGGGCCATGGAAGGAGGGGGGAGTATGAATGTGAAGTTTTTTGGTTTTTTTTTGTTTTTTTTTTTGGTTTTGTTTTGTTTTAATTTAATACAATTGTTTTAACATGTGATAACATTTGGCCATCACGGCGGGCGGGGGGAGCGCCAGGGCTGGCAGGGAGGTGGGGAGGGGGCAAGGGAGGGACGCGGGGACGGGGAAGGGGTGAGGACGGGACGTGGGGATGGGGACAGGGCAGGGCACGGGGCTGCGGCAAGGCCACGGCCGTGGGGACGGGGCAGGCCGGGGACGTGGCTGTGAGGGGGTGGCGGTGTTGTCCCGGCCCCCCACAGCCACGGCGCCCCCAGCCTCGCCCTGGGGCCCCCCCATTTTCCTTCCGCTGCCCTGAGGGCTGCCCCCCGCTGCTCGCTCGGCTGCGTTTCGCCTTATTTTTTTCGCGGAAGGAACGGCTGTAAATCCTCCTGCTCTTTGTACAGCTTTATTTTGTATTAAAAACCAAAAGGCACCGAGGTTCTTCGGCTGGCTCCAAAGCAGCTCGGGACCGCGGGGTGGGCGTGCGCGCGTGGGCAAGGCGGGGTGGGCGAGGTGCGGGGGCGACGTTTGCACGCCTCTCTGCGAGTCAGCGTGGGGCGCTGTCCCTTTAAGAGGAGCTGTTTGGCGCTGCCCCTTTAAGAGGAATTATTTGGCGCTGCCCCTTTAAGAGGAATTATTTAGCGCTGCCCCTTTAAGAGGAACTATTTGGCGCTGTCCCTTTAAGAGGAATTATTTGGCGCTGCCCCTTTAAGGAATTATTTGGCGCTGTCCCTTTAAGAGGAATTATTTGGCGCTGTCCCTTTAAGAGGCGCTGCCCCTTGAAGGCGAGGTCCCTCTGCGCATGCGCGCTCTCCTTCCTCTAGTCTTCCCGGAGGGGGGCGCGCGGAGGCGGCCGCCATGTCGGTTGCGGCCGGAAGCACGCGGGCCCCACTTCCGGCGCGGCTTCAGCCCTTCCCCAAGATGGCGGCGGCGGGCGGGCGCTGATTGCTCGAGCGGCTCGCGGGGGCCCGACGCGCTGCCGCCGCCGCCGCCGCTCACTTCCGGCGGGCGGGAGCCGAGGGGAGGCGGCCATGGGGCGGCGGGAGCGGCCGGCGGCGGGGCCGGGCGGGGCGGGGGCGTCCCGGCCACCGGCCTGAGGTGAGGGAGGCCGGGGGGAGGCTCTGGAGGGGGGCGGGGGGGGGGGGGTGAAGGGTCGTGGGGGGGGCGAGGCTGGAGGCTGAGGGGAGTTGGGAAGTGGTTGGAGGCCGAGGGGGGAGGCTGGAGGCTGAGGGGGAGGCTGGGGGGGGGCTGAAGGTTGGGGAGGGGTTGGAGGGAGGCTGGGAGGAAGGCTGAAGGCGCTAGGAGGAGGCTGGGGGGGAGGCTGGAGGCTTTGGGGGTCGGGGGTAAGGTGGAGGCTGAGAAGGAGGCTGGGGGGAGTTGGGGAGGGGCTGGGAAAGAGGCCGGAGGCTGGGGGGAGCTGAGGGAGAGTGGGGAGGGGGCTGGGGGCTTGGGGGGGTATGGGGGGAGGCTGGGGTGAGGGGCTGAAGGTTGGGGTGGGGTTGGAGGGGGGCTGGGAGGAAGGCTGAAGGCTGGAGGGGCTGAGGGGAGGCTGGAGGGTGAGAAGGAGGCTGGGGGGAGTTGGGGAGGGGCTGGGGAAGAGGCCAGAGGCTGGGGGGATTGGGGTGGGGCTGGAGGCTCAGGGTGTCGGGGGCTGGGCGGGATGCTGGGGGCTGAGGGGGATTGGGAGGAGGCCGGGGGTGCTAGGGGGAGGTTGGAGGCTGGGACTTGGGGGGGGGGGGGGGGGGCTGGGGTCTCTGAGTTGCAGGACCTGGCTTGGGGAGGGGAAGGGGGGACGCTGTAGGGGGGCGGTCTGCGGGGGGTCTGGGTGCTCAGAGGGGAGCTCAGGACGTGGAGGAGGCTGGGGAGGCCCCAGGGAGAGGCTGGGGTGGAGTCCCCTGGGGGAGGCTGCGAGGGGAGCGGCAGCGGGGTCCTCGCTGGGTGTTGTTGTTGGGGGGGGGGGGGCAGGGGAAAGCGGGGTGGGAGCGTGTGGGCGAGGAGGTCGGGGCCTCGCCGGGCGGGATGGAGGCTGTGAGGGGATGGAAGCCGCGGGGCTGGGGGCGGGGGGGAACGGGGGACACACGCCTGGGCCGGGCCAACCCGCTCCGTGACCTTGAGCGGGTCCCGTGCCGCGCGCGCTCGCTGCCTCTCGGAGCACTTCGGGTTTTTTTTGGCCGCCCCCTCTCCCCTCCCCCCCCCCCGTTTGCCTCCCGACCGGCGGCACCGAAACGGCGGCGGGGCCCCGCGCGCCTCCTGCGCCCCGCACTCGGGGAGCGCCGGCCTCCGAGCACCTCGGCCTCGACACTCGAGGCGATGCAAAACCTCCTCGAACTGCAAACCTCCGGGGCTCCGGGGCTCGGGAGGCCGCCCCGGGGAGGGGGGGGCGGAATTTAAGGAGGGAAACGTTCCGGCTTTGAAAAACGAGCTGCCCGCGCCGGCCGGGTTCACCCTGGAGGGACGCGGTTGATGTTTTAGGACGCTCGCGTCGATCCGTTCGCTCTCGCGCTTTTTGTGGCTGAAGGGAACCTCCGGAGCGTCGCGGGAGGCAGCGGCTCACCCGGGGCCTCCCGGCGGAGGCGTTAGCGTGCGGAGCGCGAGGCGTCCGGGGGCTGGCGGCGCACAAAGACCCCCGTCTTTCCCTCGCCGGAGGCTCAAATTTAGCCCCGGGTGGAGCGGGAGGGGTCTGGAGGGCGCGACCGGAGGTTCAGCCCCTCGGAGACCGAGCGCTTCCTTTTCTCTCGGCCTCCCTGAATTCACCCTAAGGCCGCGACTTTTTGGCCGCCGCGGGAGCGCCGCCGCGAGCAAGACTCGCCTGAGCAGAGCAAGGAGACATCGCTGGCGATGCCAGGCGTTCCTTCCCTCCTCGTCTCCCGTCGGGGGAGGAATTTAGTGCTTCAGTGTTCAGTGCTTCGGGCTTCGAGTGACATCACCTGTCTAATTCAGATCCTGAGTGAACGAGGTTATCAATAAGCGCCCGGGGAAAGCGCGGTTATTTCCCCGGGGAGGTTCTGCCTTGAATTCCAAACACGAAGCGCCGTCGTACGAGGAACGAACAAGAAAACCGCTGGGTTTGGGTTTTATTTATTCGTTTTCCTCCCGAGGACTTCTCGCAGCAGGTGCACCTCCCGCGCGGGGAGCTCTGTCCTGCGAGGTCTGGTTTTGGGGTGGCGGAGGAATTCGGAGGGTGGCCGAAACCCCGACAGTTGCACCAGGGAGAGCTGTGTTGGCCAGGCTTGGCATTAATTGCTTTTAAATAAAGCCCGACGCTGGCGGGGCTCCTGACGGGAACAAAATCACGTTTTCATAGGTTCCGCGCAGGCGACTCCTGCGCGGGAAGCTTTCCGCCGGCTAATTGCGCGTTAACAAAGCACTGAGGCTTTAATTAGGGTGAAGGCGACACGTCTCTGGTTTAGACAACCTGTGGTGTTTGTTACGCGTTAGGTATCAAGCCAACTGACTGCCGATGGCCTGTGGCTCCCTGTGAGGCAGGTAAAAGAGCATTTCCCCCGCTCTCCCGCCCGGACCCAGCCGCCCCAGAGGTATTTTTAACGCCCCTGCCCATCAGCAGGCCCCGTGGCAGCGCGGCTTTCTGGCGTTAAGTAAATATTTTGTTGGCAACTAGGCACGGAACCAGGCCGTTGCTCGCAAATGCCTCCCCCCCCATCGTTTTGTCATCGTAATTTCCTCTCCGTGCCAGAGGTAAATAACGTCTGGTCGTTTGGTCCTCGCGTTTCTGACCGGGTGTTAAACTAACCCGGTCCTTAAACTGGCGCGGCTGCGGTCGGGCCCTTTCTAATAACGTAGCAGTTCATTATTCCTGGAAATTAAAAAAAAAAAGGGGGGGGGTCTAAAAAAGAAAGCCCTCGTGGTCAGTGACCGTCAGCTTTCGGTCCTCTGAGGGAGTTTTTCTTTTTGCCTGCGCGCGCCTGGCCCCACAAGAAGGTCGCCTTGTTCCGAGCCTGCTCCCAGTCCCTCAGCTCCTGGGACACTGGAGAGTGAAAAGACGTCCCTTGGCTGGGATTTTTTGTGCCTTGTTCTCCCGTTGTTGCTCCTCCTTTCGTGACACCCCCCCCCCTTCCTTCGCTGCCTTGCGTCACCCTCCAGCTTTAGGAGATGCCCCGAAATCTGCGTCTGATTTTATGCTTCGTGCAGGGGACCTGGGAACGCAAGCGGAGGCTTCGCAGCGTGTCGCTTCTGTTGTTGTTTCATTTCGTTTGTTTTTCTACAGAGCCTGGAACCCGCAAGTGGCATCCTGACCCCGAGGAGCGTCGCAAACCCGGGATGACCGGGAAGAAGCCGCTTTGGTTGCCAGTCCGTATCCCCGAGTGCTCGTTAACAGGTAGTGCTCGCTGCTGGAGCAGCGCTCTTCCTCTCCAGACTGCTTTCCGAAGCGTGGCCAGCTCTGCAACAGGGTAGTGCGGAGCAGAGCGGGAACCGTTACGTGCGCAGACCGCTGTTAGCGCCGCAAGTCGCTGTGGTGCCTTCAGAAAGCGCTGCCGTCGGCCGCGCGTCACGGTCCTGCTCCCTGGGGTTACCGCAGCGGAACGGTTTATCCACGGGCTCTCTGGGAACTCCACCAGCGTCAGCCAAGTTAGGCGTTGGGGGCTGTTTAATCTCACTCGAGTTCTTCGTCGTCTTCTGAAAGCGTCTCTGTTTTTTTTCAGGTGCCAGCACGTCCGATCTCGAGAGGCGCTCGAGGTAGGGGAGCTGGGCCTGGATCCATTCTGAGCTTGCGAGGTAGATCTGGGGCGCGCCATCCGTGCTGCCGCCTCCCCAGGGAGTCATGGAGGACAAACGCAACATCCCCATCATCGAGTGGGAGCACCTGGACAAAAGGAAATTCTACGTCTTTGGGATTTGCATGACTATGATGATCCGGGTGAGCGTTTACCCTTTCACGCTCATCCGGACGCGACTGCAGGTCCAGAAGGGCAAGAGCCTCTACAACGGGACCTTCGACGCCTTTGTGAAAATCCTGCGGACAGAAGGGACGGCTGGGCTCTACCGTGGCTTTTTGGTCAACACTTTCACCCTGATCTCCGGACAGTGCTACGTGACGACGTACGAGCTCACTCGGAAGTACGTGTCCCGCTACAACAACAACAACGCCGTGAAGTCTCTGGTGGCGGGCGGCTCGGCCTCCCTGGTGGCCCAGAGCATCACGGTGCCCATCGACGTGATCTCCCAGCACCTCATGATGCAGAGGAAAGGGGAAAGCATGGGCAGGTTCAAGGTGCAGAACCAGGACGGCAAGCGGATGCTGGTCTTTGGCCAAACCAAGGACATCATTGTGCAGATCTTCAAGGCCGACGGTTTTAGGGGTTTCTACAGGGGCTACGTGGCCTCTCTGCTCACCTATATTCCCAACAGCGCGGTCTGGTGGCCCTTCTACCACTTCTATGCTGGTAAGTGCCGGGTGGCTTCGAGCGTGTCTTGTCCCAGCAGACCTAGAAGGCCCTTCGATCGCCTCTGAAGCTGCGGGAGCAGCATGATTTGCTTTCTCTGTTTGATTTGGGGTGGGAGCAGAAGCTGGCGAGAACGAGGAGCTGGATCTAATGGAAATGAATCCTGCAGATGTCGGGCGGAAGCCTGGCAGAGCAGCCTTTAGTTTAACGCAGTTAAAGAATAGGGGTCCGAGTGCTAGAGGGCTTCAAAACGAGGAGGCTCTGGGCGAGAGGGGCTTGGTGTGGCTGCTTTCACCCCTTCTGCTAGTCCCAAATAATTCTTGCTTGCCGCATGGAAGCGAGGCGGGCCGTTGTGTGGCACCAGGCAGAGTTTTGAAGTCACTGTGCAAGTGTTGTTTGTGTTGCAGTTCACGTGGGCTCAGGAGTCTTGTACGTGGCAAAAAGGCTTCTAGGGCTTGAAATTCCGGAACAAACCCAATGCCAGGCGGAAACAAAGGCCGGTCGCCTGTGGTTATGTTTAACATCATGCTCCGGTTCCCTTGGGTTTCAAACTGGCACCAAGCGTTGTGATATAAATCTTGTGATATCCTTAACGCTGTTTTCTCTCTCTGGCTCAGCTCTGGTAATGCTTGGGCCGTTCCCAAGTACTGAAGGTAGCTGGCCAGGTGACGTTCCCCATGCTCAGTAATCCTTTAGATTTGTCATGCAGCGATCTTCCTAAAAGTGATGATAACGGCAGGCTTGGATCTCGCCGAGTGAGGCTTTCCCTGTCCACGGCAGCGGTTTTGAATAGCAAAATCCGCTGTGCTGGGTGGCAAGATTTGCACGAGGAAAAGATTCAAAAGCCGACTTCTAAGATCAAGCAAAGCAACCGAGCGTTGGTAGGGAAAGAATGCAGCCTCCCTCAGATATTTGCTCTCTTTCCTGGTCTCCTACGGTGGAAAGCAAGGCGATGCTAAACCTGGGCATCGGCTGTCGGTGCGGCCCTGCTTCAGCTGCTTTTCCAGCGCTCTGTCCCTGGGCAGAGTGCAGGTCTTGGCTGCCAACAGCCGCGGTCACTGAACTTTCCTCGGGGCTCAAAGTACACCGCTGGCTGCGATTCAGATCAGGTGTTCTGGGTCACAAACAGAGCGGCTTCCTCCTCTCTTCCAGCTAGGCACAGCAACCAAGCCATCCAAAAAAAAAAAAAAAGAACCAACAGCTGGGACTTCTGGACTCTCTTCTATGCAAATTTAACTCATAAAAGTGTGAGAGGGAGGAGACTCGAATCCTGTTTGCCAGCTAGTCGAGGCGGACTGGGGAAATTCCTGGTGTGAACTGCGTGTGGTGCTTCCCTTCGTGGAGATCCCACAGCGGGATGTCACGCTGACGTTTCTTGGATGACCTGCCGGGTAGCGGTGACTGCTTCGGGGATCTGTGAAGCTCTGCAGGCAGCTTCTGCTAGTCTTGTCTGAAGGCTTCCCCCCTGCCCGTTAAAGGCGCGGGGGGGATGTTTCCGTGCCCTGTTTTGGGGACATACAGGCTTTGCCCAGCAGGTCTGAGAGGCTTGCGTTTGAGCCGATCAAAGGCTGACGGAACGCCGAGCCCCTGGGATGTTTACAGGCCTGCTCCCTGCGCTTTGCCAACTTCCCTGTTGATTTAGAAAGCGCCAGGTGGATGTGCTGTGGGAGGAGAGGCGGCAGGTGGTGAATCAGGAGTTCTGCCCGCTGTAAATCAGGCTAAATTAGTAATTAAGTTAGGGAACTGATAAGCAGCCGCCTCTCTGACACTTTATTCTCCCTCCTGTTCTCAGAACAGCTTTCTAGCTTGACTCCTAAGGACTGTCCCCACCTCCTCCTGCAAGCGATCTCGGGGCCGCTTGCGGCTGCCACCGCTTCCACGCTCACCAACCCCATGGACGTCATCAGAGCTCGGGTTCAGGTAAGATTTCTGCCTGCTCGGCGTGTCTCTCCGCAACAGCAGCGTGACGCAGGGGTGGGGTTCGCTCTCTTTGATCTCTGTGGCTTCAGGTAAGCTGTTCCCCTTCTGTCTGTCCGTGGGCTGTTTCGTGCTGCCGTCTCCCTGCTTAATTTGCACTTGGCATTAGCAGGAGGCAGCTCAGGGAGCGAGGCTGGCTTCGCTGCCCGGTTGTTCGAATAAGGCTCCCCTTCCAATGTGGCGTATTTCAGGAGGGGAGAGGCGCTTCCAGCAGAGCTGGTTTTAGCAAGACTTGAGCTGTCGCGTCGGTCCGGCACCTACGAGGAAGGGGCAGACAGAAGGAAGGAGGAGGCAGGTCTAAGAAACCCGCTTCCCGATGCCTCTGTAGGGCTTGCTGCTTTTTTTGTCCCCCCCTGTGGAAGTTCTGGACACTCGATAAAGGTTTTTGGACCAGCTGATCCATAGCATTCAGAGCCTTCAGTTGGAGCAGAGCCCCAGAGCAGCTCGGGATGAAATCTAGCAGCTCTGTGAATCTCTCTTCTGGCTTTGCAGGTGGAAGGCAAGAGCTCCATCGTCCTTACCTTCAAACAGCTCATGGCAGAGGAAGGTCCCTGGGGCCTGACGAAAGGTCTTTCTGCCCGCATCATCTCTGCCACTCCCTCCACCATCGTCATCGTGGTGGGGTACGAAACGCTGAAGAAGCTGAGCCTCCGCCCAGAGCTGGTGGATTCAAGACACTGGTAGAGGCAGATGGTGGGAGAGAAACCTTCTTCTGAACCCTCCGGATTCGGACCGTCACGGTTGAAAGCTCAGGAGAGGCAGTTGCTGTCTCCTTTGTCTCTAGCTAACGTGGAGTGAGTTTTCACAGTACAAGGCAGAAGCAAGAGCAACCGCAATTCACCTCTTTAGATTTGATTGCAGTTCAGTGCTCTGCTGCTCTTTCTGCTCAAAACCATCAAAAACGTGACCCTTGGCGATGCTCTTGGCCTGTGACAGTTCATTCAAGAGCAGCCAGATGTGCGAATGAACCCTGGCAAATTCTCGATTCCCCTTTTTTTTTTTTTAAATTAAAGACTTACTGGTTGAAGCAAAAAGCCAGTTTGTTCTTTAAATTATTTTAATCTTTGTCAAACTTCCAAGCAGGGGAATCTAACAGGCTGCAGCAGAGCCCTCTGGTGGGTTGTGTGCTGCCTGCAGTTGTACTGTGGGAAGCTGGAGAACTAGACTAGGCAAGTTAACTTTCCCCACTCACACGCTTTTATTGCTAGAAGGTGTGAGAAGAGAGTAACCTGGAACCACTTAAGACCTTACTTCCTGCATTTTAAATAGATCTGTACATACCTTTTTTTGTATATTCTTGGAAATGTTTCCTGTCTCTCATCCTTCACACGGCAAGCCTTGCTGATAGGCAAGGTAAGGGTCGAGCTGGCTGTTTGTAATTAGTTGATGGCGATTTTGACACCTATGTTTTTAACGTTATTTAATTTAATTTTTTTTTTTTTTTATTTCAGGGAAGCTTATTCTGATTTCTGGGGGACTGAGTGGTTGTTCTGTGGCCTTGTTCAATGTGAGTGTCAATGCTGCATGTTCAGGGTGGCTGATGCCACTTCCCACCTTTAGTTAGTTTAAGCGAAAACAAGCGCAGAGCGTGGAAGTGTCAGATTGCTGTGCTGTCAGCAGCCAAGACGAGAGCTGAGCTTGACTTGAGCTACAACTGGATGGGAGGTAGGGAAGGAAAAATCTTGTACTGGCTTTTGATCCAGTTCAAACCTGACTGGCATGTTCATATTGAATAAGAAGTAATGGTTTGCTAATACACCGTAAGCTTAAATCCTGCTTATCCTGTTCGGGAAGGACAGGGATGATTCTTCGCACACTCTTGCCGGATCAAACTCTCAAGCTATGGTGTGTTTCTTACGTGTCAAAAACTTGCAGCTGAACAGTGAAGCAAGAGGCTGCTGCTTGGGGAGGAGGAAGGAAGGGATTGTTTGATTTCACCCCGCTGGTCTCAGCGTTTGAGATTTGCCTCTTAGGATACCAGCCCTCACGTAGTGCTCAGCCCAGGTAGTTGTAAGTCTGAGAGGGGAGGAGAGACGCTCCCAGCCAACCGCTACGTTGCTGCCTCGGCTCCTCTCACCACCGTAGCAAGGGATTCTTGGCTGTGGGGTGGATCCCACCAAACCGTAGCTGCCGCCGGGCTCTCGGCTGTCTCTTCGTCAGGGACCTGCTCAGCGTGGCTCTTGCCCGATCCCGGCGTCTGCAGCTCAGCCAGCACAGAGACGGCGCCGCAGCTGCTGCCACAGGCGGAACGCGCACAAACGGGGGCTGCTGGAGTCAGAGAGCGGCTTTTATGTTCGAGGGCAGAAGCTGGCTCTAAGATGCAGCGCTCCGTAATTGGGTTGCGGATGAGTCATCAAAGACCTTTTAATCCCACTTCTAATTGTTTGCAGCGTTGAGCAAGGTGATGTGTGCCTCAGCCACTGGCAGAGCTGTTAAAGCAGCGTGTTCTGCGAGCTGCTCTTCTGTTGCATTTTGGTTCTTTAATTCCCTTGCAGTCAGCTCTGTAACAGCTGATTCTGCTGTAGGAGTAGGAACAGTGGAATCGCAGGATCGCGAGGAAGTATTGTGAGTTTGTGGTAGTCCTGTTCTCATGCAAAGGCAGCAGGAATGCCAATGTTAAAACAATAATCAGCCTTTGCCGATTACCAGCGGGGTAAATTTTGGCGTGTCAGGGGAAGCAGCAGACACCACGAATGTAGGCAGATGCTCTCGAGTTTAATATTTCTCTCTTAACCAGAGTAGTTCTCGGTAACTAATAAACTTTGAGACCTTCAACTTGATGCCTGAGCTTGAAGCGAGTCGGTCTCGGTGTGCTTGCCAAGGCAGTCTGCCAGTTCCTGTCACTCCACAGCAACGCTTCCTTATTTTTAACGCTTTGCCTTCTAAGTAGCACTAGGAGGAACCTCCCCGGCAGAGACTGACTGAGAAGACGCTGGCAGTGACTATGCACAAAGCCAAGCAAGCCAGAAAAAACACGGGCTGAAGCACCCAGGTAGTACCTGAAAGGGTGGGTCACTGTGAAACCCACGTCCTGACCCTCCGTTGTGAAACGCTGCTAGCTCTGGCTCTCTTACAAGCAGTGGAGTATCTTTACGAGTAAAAATGTGTGTGATCTCGTTCTTTTCCTTCTCGTTCTGTGCTGAGCTGGGCCTGCGCTCCCTCCTTTAAGCTGCTCTGGGTGGGATCAGGGGTGGGCGCTCGATGGCTGAGCCTCAGCCTGCTCCCGAAGCTGGGGGCCTTGCTGGTGTCTGGCTGCGGGACCGGGGTGCCCAGGGCTCAGAGGATGAGCCTCGCTGGGCGGATTCCCCCGTGTGTCCCCCAGTCGTCCCCCCATCACTCTCCGTGTCCCCCCCGTGTCCCCCAGTCATTCCCCGTGTCCCCCAGTCATTCCCCGTGTCCCCCAGTCATTCCCCGTGTCCCCCCAGTCACCCTCTGTGCCCCTCCCCGAGTCCCCCAGTCACTCCGCTTGTCCCCTGTGTCCCCCCCTATCCCTTCCCATGTCCTCCCAGTCACTCCCCTTGTCCTCCTCTGTCACCCCGGTCACTCCTTGTGTCCCCCAGCGCCCCCCCCTCTGTCTGCCCAGTCCTTCCCCATGTCCGCCCCAGTCATAAACAGTGTCCCCCTGTCACCCCCCGTGTCTCCCCATCACTACCCTGTCAACTCCCCATGTCCCCTCCAGTCACTCCCAGTGTCTGCCCAGTGTCCCCCTGTCCCCCCATCGCTCCCCGTGTCCTCCCAGTCACACCCAGTGTCCCCCTCCCTCTGCCCCCCAGTCGCTCCCCCCGTGTCCCTCCACGTGCACTCCCATCACCGCCTGTGTCCTCCCCATGTCCCCCCCAGCACTCCTCGTGTCCCTCCCTGTCCCGTGTCCCCCCAGTCACTCCCCACCACCCTCCTGTGTCCCCCCCAGTGTCCCTGTCCCCCCATCACTCTTGTGGCCCCCCCAGTCCTCCCCCCATGTCACCCCGTGTCCCCCCCCAGTCACTCCCCACACCCCCCCCGTGTCACCCCACCACCCCCCTGTGTCCCCCCCAGTGTCCCCGTCCCCCCATCACTCGTGTCCCCCCCCAGTCACTCCCCACACCCCCCCATGTCCCCCCATCACTCCCCGTGTGTCCCCCCAGTGTCCCTGTCCCCCCCATTCCTCCCCCAGTCACTCCCCACCACCCCCGTGTCCCCCCCCCACTGTCCCTGTCCCCCTATCACTCTTGTGGCCCCCCCCAGTCCTCTCCCCGTGTCCCCCCCAGTCACTCCCCACCACCCCCTCGTGTCCCCCCGTCACTCCCCGTGTCCCCCCCAGTGTCCCTGTCCCCCCATCACCCCCGTGTCCCCTCACTCCTCCCCCCGTGTCCCCCCCTTCACTCCCGTGTCCCCCCCCAGCCCCCCGCCATTTTCGGGCCCTCAGGGGAGCCGCCGGGGGGGGGGTCCCCATGGGGGGGGGCGGGGTTGGCGCCTGCCGCATGCGCGCTGATGGCGGCGGGGCCCCGGGGCGGGGGCAAAATGGCGGCGGCAGCGGCTGAGGCGGGAAGCGGCGGAGCTGAGGGGAGCGCGGCGGGCGGCGATGGCGGCGCCGGGGGGCTCGGCCGCGGGCGGCTCTTCGCAGCCGTGGTGGACGCCTTCATGGAGAAGCTGGTGGCGGCGGGGAGGTGAGGCTGTGGGGGGGGGGAAGGAAGGCGTCCCCCCCCCCCCGGTGTGTCCGCACCCCCCCTCGCCCCGGTGGTTGACGGCCGGTCCCTTTTTGGCTTTGCAGCTACCAGAGGTTCGCGAACTGCTACCACCGCTTCTACAGGCTGCAGCCCGAGATGACCAGGAGCATTTACGATCAGTTTGTATCCCAGCTGCAGGCTTCCATCAAGGTGAAAAGGGGAAGGGGCTCCCTGGGCGGACACGAGCTCCGAGCCCCAGGTGTAAAAACCCGCAGCGCGGTGCTTTGAGGGTGGCAAATGCGCTTTTAAATCAGAAAAAGCAGTTAGAAATACCCCCCCGCATAGTCTGCCGGGCTTTATTTTCCCCAGGGAAAGCCGTAGCCTTCTCCTGGGGAGAAGCAAGGGCAGACGAGCAGGGTGATGCCCCTGCCCGCTCCGTTCGGGTCCTGCTGAATCCCTGTGGTGCCTTCCCTGCCAGGAGGAGATCCAGGAGGTGAAGAGAGAAGGGAACCTGGAGGAGCTCTTTAACTCGCTGGATAAGATCGTGGAGGAGGCGAAGGACCAGGAAGAGCCTGCGTGGTAAGGGCTTTTTGGTGGAAGATGGTTTGGGAGGCGTATGTGCGCGCTTCAGCAGCCAGAGGCAGCGCCGTGTGATGTTTGGGGCCTGCTGATGTGCTCTGTAGGTCTCGTGCTGCAAGGGATCTTCCAAAACCTCACAGACCTTAACAGCAACGTCGTTGTTTCTAAAACATCTGAAAGCTATTCTGTCTGTGCTTCTCTAAGCCATGTAGCTGTGCTTTCTCTGTGCAAGGAGAGAGGTTGGTGCTGGTGGAACCAGAATGGGGATAAACTCAAAAGAATTCTGAATAATTCAGAAGGCTGATTTAGCCTTTAGCCCCTGTTCTAATAGAAGAGCTCGCTTCGATGCTTTTTGTTGGAACGTGGGGCTTAGGGGCTCTGCAGGTACTGGAAGTTGCATGAGCTGCCTTTGTTTGCCCTAAGGGCAGACTGGGTCTTTTAATCAAAAGCATCATAATGATTCCTTGTTTCTGTGTTTGGGGAAGTTAATTACATCTCCTGCCTCCACACCTCAGCTAACTGCAGAGTTTTGGGGAGGATTCCCTCTCCTCACGTGCCCCACAAGGGGCTACGCCACGGGTGCACATCAGACACTCACGTTGTATCTGCCCTTTTGCACATCCAGGCTCAGGCAGTGCTGAAGGTAAATTGCTGGGGTTGGTGAGCTGATGCGTTTTGGCAAAGCACAACTTCCGATTACAGTGTGCGAGACTAATTGCTGTGTGGAATCGAGGCCCTCTGGTGGCTTCACGTCCTGGTCATTCACAGGCGTCCCAGTGGGATCCCAGAAGAAGACATTCGCAGCGCCGTGGTGCCCTACCTCCTGAAGCACAAGTCATACCTGCAGAAAGTTCTGAAGGAGAAGGAGGAAGAAAACAGGAAGCTGGCAGAGTCTGTGCTCGCGGGGAGGGATCAGATTGCTAAGCTGCAGCAGCTGATAGACACTCGCAGACAAGCCTGGCAGGTAAAAAATAATAATTTAAAAATCCTCTTCTTTGCGGCATCAGCCTGAGAGAAATGCTGTTCTGTGGTTTGACTAGCAAACGGCTGCACTATGTTTAAGCCCTTCACTCATGAAAGGCCTCACCAGGAGCCAAGTACTGCTGACACTGGCCTGGGAGGCCTGAGAATTTTCAGTGGAAGCCTTGGATGGTTTTCCCTGAGCGCTCCCAGAGTGGAGGATCCCTGAGCGCTCCCTGAGTAGGATGTTTCAGGGGGCAAATGTTTAAAATCGGTGGGTTGTATTCTGTACATGCTGGGGGCAGCGGTGCACGTGAGGCTCTGTTTTACATCAGCCTGCTTTGTGTCCTGAACGCTGGCAACTGTGGAGAAAAGCACTGTGCTGAATTTGGTGGCGGTTGTTTTCCTTCTAGGCAATTAGTAAAGAGCAACGAGAACTCATCATGACCTTCAAGGAGCCCCAGTGAGGAAGCAGAGAGATTCTGCACCTTTCATGTAGGAATTTTATCTTCATCTCTGAAGCACTGACGATGCCTCGGGAGGTGGGACACCGCGTGCAGCACGTACAACCCGTGCAAACTTGAGTTGATCTTGTCTGCCTGAAAGAAACTTGCAGTAGAACCAGAAAGTTGCCGGACTTGCACAATTTGGTCAAAGTTTGTGAAGAGCTATGAAAGCGCGTCAGGATGTTTGGAAACAGATGACAAATTTGTATCCCCCCACTCAGTTCAACAAGGCGAATCCCACAGGTCCGATAGCCAGAGCACGTCCGTACATTCACACACTTCTTTAGCTCTCACACGCTTTCTTAGCACTATGACGTGTGTGATTCTGGCATGCTAGAGCCAAATTTGAGACCTCAAAGGCATTTTAGGTGCATATTAGAGAAAAATCGGTGCCTTATACATACAAAAAAGCACAGAGGCTGGTTGTGCCGCGCTCAGGAGTGAGGAGCCCACATCAGATTCCTGTGCCTTGCTTTCGTAGGTGTTCATGTCCAGTTCCCATTTCTTTAAATAACTGTCTGCCCATGAGAAAAGACGTTAGCATCTGCCTTACCACATCAGGCTCCTCATCGCCATATATTCTTTTTTTCCCGGCTATTTTCCAGCCCTGCTCCACTACCCACAGACGAGCAAAGTACACGTGGAGGGCACCTCTTGAGAACCACAGTGCAGAGGACCCAGGGACCTGTCCCTTGTTCGTGTGGAGCTGAGCAGGGCTTAGCACGGCCCTGCCACGGCTTTGTGGGCTTGTGTAAAGGGACTTGATATTTTCCTGAGAAACCTCCTTGTTGATTTTTTCGCATCTGTAAGCCGTGGGTGGGTTTGGTTATGCCCCCCAGAGAAGTTCTTCACCATCCCTTCTGAAATTTGCCAGCCATGGAAGCGGGCACTTAACTGGAGCCTGCCTGCAAGGGCCGTACTGAAACCCTGCAAGCGAGGCTGCTCTTCAAAGTGAGGAGAAGGTCCTTCGTCAGGGCTGGGAAGATAACGAGGAGTCTTAGTGGGCCTGGCAGGTGTCAGACACAAGCGTTTCCAGCAGATGCCAGATCTGCCAAAGGCAGCAGGTCCTCTACCTGTCCGGTCACCTGTCATCCCCCCGGTCTGCGTTGCACTTCAGCTATCGGCGAAAGCTGTCTGGTGCGGTGTTGAACTAGGAATTCTGAGAACAAAGGTAGCAATTTCCACCAAGCACAAGCCTCTGTTTTCAATTAGAGGCACTCGCAGCCTGTGATTGACTGACTTAGGCATATTTTCCTGTTGTCATAAACAAGCCGTGCCTTGCTGCATTATAATCTAAATAAATTGGGGCTGTTGCTTTTCCCCCCCCCGGTCTTGGCTCCTGCTGTGCTTGCTTGGCCCACGTACTCTATAGTTTTATGGGTTTGTTTGTCAAAGGCTCTGGCTTCAGGAATTCTCTCCTCCTCCACCCCAAAGCCTCCGGTTCCGCTTTTCAGGACAGGGCTGGATTCGTAGGATCTGAAAAGTCTGGGAAGTGGTCAGGATCCCAAGGAGGAATGTCCTGGGCAGCTCGTGAAAAGTTGCGCTGCTCGGAGTCCTGGAGTCGCCTGGAGCCAGCTGCCAGGGGGGTGGCTGAAGGCCCTGAGCACCGCTCACGTCGAGGAGTCGGGAGGAAGGAGTAAAGGGAGGGAGGAACCTGAGAGTTCCCTTCTCCAGCTTCTCCTACCCCCGTCGCTGCTGCTCAGTACCTGACCCATGCCAGCAGTACGCTTTTTGCTCTCACAAAGCCCTGATTTGGGGTTTTAAGAGGTGCTGGGGAGGATGTGGCATGGGACAGCTGCGAGGCCAGTGGCGTCTGCTGGCCTCCTGCTCCTGGGACTTGGCGTGGGGAACGGCTGCGCTGACCTCGAGCGGCTGCTGCTGAAGGAACGCGCGCCGTCCCCAGGCAAAAAATCACCCTGTGGGCCACGTGTGCCGAGGGGAAACCCCCGTGGATTTTGTCAGGAAATGCTCCTAGCGTGTCTGCAAGCCCGCTGGGAGCCCGGCAGTGAGAAGAGGGACAGCCCCGTCAGGTACTGGGGAGCACGGCAAGGAATCTCTCCAGTGCCCCATCTCCCGTCCTGTTAGGGGCCGGAGACTTGGTGCTGCCAGGCGGGCCCGGCCGCGTGCACCGGCTGCTCTCTGCTGGCCCGGGGCCGTGTTTCCCTCCCTGTGGGATCCGGCCGGTCGCAGGGGAACTGAGTTCACCCCAAACCACAATTGCCGCCTGTGCCGGCAGCTCCCAGCCCCAGCGGATGCGCTGGAAATAGCCCTGGCGGGGCTGCGGGGCCCCTCCTTGACAGCGGTCGGGGCGCCCTATAAAGCCGCACGGGGACCGGGGGCTGCAGCGAGCGCGGTGCTGCACGGACAGGCACCATGAAGGCCCTCATCCTGCTGGTCCTGCTGGCCCTCCTGGCCCTCGGCCTCTGCCGCAGGGGTATGGGGCGTTTTAGGGAGCGACGGGCACCAGGCTGCGGGGAGGGGACCTATGCCACGAGCTGGGGGGGAGCAGAGGGGCTCGGAGAGAGGTTTCCTGAGCTTTAGGGTGGATGGCGCAGTGCTGGGACAGGGCTCAGGACCCCGGATCCCTTTGTTAGGTTGGGTGGGGGTCTGGTTGAGGGATCGGAGCAGGGACTGGGCTGGGAGCAGGGCGAGGGCGCAGCGAACGTGGGGCCAAACCGTGCCCGCCCAGCACTCACTGCCTCAATCCTTCCCCTGCAGCCCCTGAGCGCTCCGTCAGCGCCGACGAGTCGCCCAGCTCCGAAGGTGAGTGCCTGCGGCCAGATGCGGCCCTGCCACCCTGGGGATGGGGACGGGGGGAGGGGAGGGGGGACCTGGCCCTCCCTCATCCCCTGCTCTGTCCCCGTAGCCTTTATCTCCAAACGTGCCAGCGCCGAGATGGCGAGGAGACACAAGAGGAATTACGTCTATGACAGGTAACTCGTGTTCCCCAGCCGGGCTATGCGATGAAATCCCATTTTTTGGGGTGGGGTCCTGCCGGCAGGTCCTTTCTCTGGGTGCCTCTTGCCTCGCCATGAGGTCGGGACCCTCCCCACGCTCCCCGCATGCCCCCGTCCATCCCCAGCAGCGTCTACGGAGCGGCACCCGCCTGGAACCCACTGGAGGCCAAGCGCGAGGTGTGCGAGCTGAACCCCGACTGCGATGAGCTGGCCGACCACATCGGCTTCCAGGAGGCGTACCGGCGCTTCTACGGCCCCGTTTAGCCCCCCCCGCTGCGACGCGGTCCCGTGGGCGCTGTGCTCAGTGCCACCTGCCCCGGGCCACCCTCCGTTAATGCTCCTCTCCATTAATTGTGGAAAGAAATAAAGGCACACACAGTGCAGCCGGCTCCTTCCTCTCCTTTCTAGTCTGGGGGTGTGGGTGGGTGTGCAGCCGCAGCAGAGGCACCTCCATGTCCCCCCTGCGAGGCCGAGGGCTCCCAGCCTCCTCCTCCCTCTCCCAGCACCTGCAGGGCTGAGCAGCGTCCGGCCCCGTCCCTGGCAATGACCAGCCCGGCGCCCGCACCAGTGTTAGTTCAGTTTAACTTAAAGCTGCTTGATCCCCAGGCACGGGCGTTATTAAGGGCAGTGATTTCTTAACGAACCTTCGTTAAGGCCAGATTTGGTGGGGTGGGGGCGGGTAATTGGGCCCCTGGTCCCATGCACGGTGCCGCGGCCGTGGTGCTTTACCCCCTTCCTGCTCATCCAGGGTGCGTGCACACACAGCCCCAGCTCCCCTTCCCCAAATTCATCTCCTGCAGCCCCAGCGCTGACCTGGCCACAGCTCCCGGGGCCCCTGACCCACAGCACCTGGCTCGGCCGGGGCACCGGGAACAATTGGCTGTATTTAAAAGGTGGGGAAACTGAGGCATGGCATGCTCCCACCCTGTGGGGGCTCCTGGCCCCAGTTACCAGCTCTGGGGACATCCCTGGTAGGTGCAGGATTAGGACTGGAACACTGAAGAGGAGGACAAGCCCCATGGGCTCCCTGCAGCCCCCACGAGGGCCTGGTGCAGTCGGACACCACGCTTGGAACTGGGGTGAGAGCTTCCCAGCAGGAGAAACCGAGGCGCAGCCCAGGGAAAGTAGGCCAGCAGCACAGAGAGGACCCAGAAGTCCCAATTTCCACCCTCGTCTCACCCCTCCCAGGCCCAAAACTCAGCTCAAAAAGGGGGGGGGGAGGGGGGGAACAAAAAGGGAAACAAAACAAAACAACCCCAAGCATCTGGGGACGCTTCCCACCACCCTGGCACGGGGCTGCGGGGGCAGTGGGCAATGCTCTGCGCGTGCCCCCTCCTCAAACCTCCCTGTGGAGCCCCCCCCACCCCATCTTTCAGCCGGGACCCTCGTCCCTGCCACTGCCACTCGCCTCCTGGTTCCCTGGCCACATTCCTGGGCCTCTGGCTGCTTTTTTTTTTTTCAGCTTTTTTGCCGAACACACTGCCTGCAGGTGACCCCCCCCCACCCCAAACCTCCACCTTCTTCTAGAAGCCGGGCCCCGTACTGTGCACCGGGGCATTGCCCCCAGCGTTCAGCCCGGGGTGGAGGGCGCCTGGGCCTCCGTGAGGACGTGCGGGCAGGGGGGCGCCGGGCATCAGCTTTTAAGCGCTGGCGAGCCCTTCAGCCAGTGCCGGGCTCCATCGGCCACGCGACAAACACCTGCAGGGTCCCACGAGCGCCACCGCAAAGAGCTGGGTGATGGCGAGAGGCAGAGAGGAAACAAAACCAGTTCAGGAAAGCTTCCCTCACTTGGTCTGACCGGGCGCCACCAGCACGAAGGGGCTGGACGCTCAGGCTTGGTCCACGCCATGGGCGCTGCTCAGGATGGAGAGGCTGAGCCACGAGCGAGGCTGATGCTGCCAAAGCCTCGGTCCCTGGTGGTTTGCTTTCCCTTGATTCATGATTTTGGCTCAGCCATGGGCACTGGGAGCCACGGTGCCCCAGGACGAGCTGAGCCCAAAAGGCCAGGGCTCGTGCTGCGAGGCTCGTCACCCACGAAGGAGCCTGACACCCGCTGTGTGTGTGTGTGGCTGCGGGTCTCGGTGCTGAAAGCCCCTCTGAAATCACCTGCACGAAGCACAGCAAACCCTGGAGGATGGGGACCTGCTTGGGTTGGGGAAAGGCAACTCTCCGTGTGGGCAGCAGCGGTGCAGAGGGAGCAGGGCATCCTGGCGAGCGGGGCTGGAGGCCGGGAGGCTCCTGCTGCCTTCCCAGCCCCCTGGGGCTTCCCCAGGACTTGGCACCCCAGTGACGGGGATCCCAGTTCTTGGTCGCTGCCACGGGGCTTTGCCCTGCGCCAGTTTTCCAGGAGCAAAGCCTCCAGTTGGCGACTCCAGGGCACCCTTCGCAGCGATGCGCAGCCCGCACCGACTGCAAACGGAGGTGCAGAGGGTTTGCGAGCAGGGCAGGCAGCAACGCCCGCGGCCTCCCCCAGCACCATTAAGGCCAGGCAGCGTCCCGGCACAGCCCGCTCAGGCTGCGGGAGGCGCTTCCAGACCCATCGGATGGGACAGGGCTGGCAGCTACGGCTCCCCTTTGTGCAGCCGCGGGCAGCGGGGTTGGGATGCAGCGCACGTCTCGCCCTGCGGGAAGAAGTCGCCCACGGCTTATTCACCCCCCCGGGGAGCTGAAGGCCAGGTTCACCTTTTCCCAGCCCCCCCTTGCTGACCTTCCCACTGCTGGCTGCCTCCAAAGAACCACCGAGTCGGAGTAAATTACATCGGTGCCCGGCTTGATGCTTTCCGCTAGCAGATAAAGAAGCTTTGGTGTGAATGAATACAGAGATTAGAAGACCCCCCCTACCCCCCCTTTTTCTTCAAAACCACCCTTTTTCTTCAAAAAAACCACCCCCCACCAACGCCTGGCATAGCCCCTCAGAGCCTGACTACAAGTACCCTCACCAGCTTCGCCCCTGGAATCAAGCTTTTTAAAGGCACCTCAAATTTACAGTTGCAAGTTACCCGTTTTGTGAACACACGCCTCCCCCTGCCCGCTTGTAAAACAAAGCTGAGAAACCACCCGGCAAACCCCCGCAGTTATTTTGCTGTGCCAACGTTGCTGGGGTCGGGGGTGCTCCTACGGGCGCCCCAGCAAGAGGGCAAAGTCATCCTGAAGGACGGAAGCAGGGGGTAAAAGTAAAAGGGACAAAGGAAATAGCGTCCCTGCTTTAGAGATAAAGAAGGAACTCACCTACGTTTCATCCTAACAAGCCAAAAGCAAGCCAAGTAATGCCCCCAGGTCAAAAAATTCAAATGGGGGTAGAGATGGCAAGGCTTTGGGCAGTCGTTCCCTTCCGAAAAGCACAAAGCTTGGCTAGAAAACTGTGTGTTTGAGTTAATTTGTGTATTAAAAGGTACCCACCTCTGAAGCCACGTAGTTAGAGGAGAAACGCGGGCTGGGAATCACCACAAAACAAGGGGTACAAACGTCTTGCATTTTATTAAGCTAGTCAACGTGTTTGGATCAGTCAGACACATGCCGCGAGAGCCCCCGAGCTTCTCGCCCCGGCTGGGTCCGGCAGACGTGCGCCGTCAGCCCCCCAGCAAGAGCTCCCCGAGCACAGACCCGCAGGCTGGGTTTCATTTGTGCTACCAAAAGGAGGCTCGAAGGAGGGACGCTTGCCTCTTGCCTCGCACCAAGCCGCTCTCGGTGCCAGCAGGCAGAGGCAGGACCCGCAGCGCGGGGCTCCCGCGCCGGCCCCCCAACCTTTCCCACTCTTGCAGCCGCCCCATTTTTGCCCACCCTATTTCCTGACCCCCACACACCCCCCCACACACACCCGGGGCAGTTCTGCTGGACGTTCAGAAGGGAAAAATCTTCGATGCGAGCCCAAAATCTGCGGCACCGCAGGTGGCATCAAGCTGAGGCGAGCAGGGACGGGAAGCGGAAGGAAGAGGCGCTTGGCACAGCCCGTGAGACGCCGAGCAGGAGAGCAGCGGGCGCCGGGGCCATCGCGCCCACCCGCCGCGGCACCGGGACCCAGCCAGCCCCGGCCACCAGGAACCTGCGCTCCCCCCTTGTGCGAGCTCAGAGAAAAGGAAAGGAAATCAAAGCCCAGAAACACACGCGAAGCACAGTGAAGACAAAGCTTTTAGCCCACAAAATATTGTTTGTTTCCTCTTTTTTTTGCCCCGCTTCCCAGCACGGAGGGGGGTGACGGGGCTAGCGCGGAGCCAGTCCCAGCAAGCTTGGAGCCGGGGCAGGAATAACAGAATAGCACCACGGGGATCAGCAGTGGACCAGAACTGGCTTTTGCGAGGCTCGATCGCTGCCCAGCCGAGTCAGGCTGTGGCTCTGTCAGGCCGGCATCAAGACCCCATGTGGGGAAACCACGGAGTGGGGGGACCGGGGCTCAGCATCTTCCCTTAATCTGACCTTAAAGACATCAGGCTGAGATGGCGCCGCTCGCAGGACGCAGCTTGCCACCTTCCCTGAGGCTGTTTTGCAGCTCTGCTGTCCGAGAAGGCTCCTGCTTTTCCAGTTTCACCCCTCTCTGGCTGGGGCCACGCATTCACCAGGTCCTCAACCCCAGTTGCACGTTCTGGAGGACGCAGGGTGGCAGGGGGATGTTTCAGGTGCCTTTTTTAGGTCGCCCTCTCTCTCCCCTTGGCCCAGAGATACCACGTGCTGGAAGACGGCGCCGGGCAGTTATTAAGATGTCCCTGTGAAGGGCTGGGGCCTTTTCCTCCTCTCCAGGTGAAAGAAAAAAACCCGCTGGGGTTATATTAAAACAACCTCTCAGGAGAGCAGGGCAGTCACTAGGGGATGTTGATGAGAACAGGGAGAGAGCCTCGCCGCCTTTCAGAAAAACGCCCTCCGATCCTGCCGTGGGGCCCCTGAAGAGGGCTCCGCGCAGCTCAGCGACGCCGTCTCGGCACAGAAACGGCCGCTTTATTTACTTTTGTTCTTAAACTGCCTCCTGCGCCCGGCCCAAGCGAGCCATCAAGCCGAATCAGGAGGCAGAGGGACTGCGTTAGCCCATCCCTTGCTCCGGAGCGTGCCCCCCACGTCCCCCGTTCAGGGACAGCTCCGGCCCCGCAGCGCCTGGCTCCCAGCCCCGGTCCTGTCCCCCCAGCAGCTCCGGGAAGAACCGAGACGCTCTCGCCGCCAGCACGAGGGGCTTTCCCTTTTGGGTACTGCTTTATTTGCGTTGCTCTTTCCCCCCGCCACCCCCTCGAGCTCCAGCCAAGGGAGCACCTGGCCCAGGGCAAAGCCGAAGAACGTCTCCAAATCCTCGCCCTCCGGCTTCCAGAGGAGCAACACCCCCCGCCGAAACCCCACACGCACACCGATGGCCAGAAGGGAACGACAATCAGGCCTGGGGCCTGCGAGCCCAGCCAGGCTTCAGCTGGAGCAGCCCTCCACCAGGGAGTCGCAGACTGCAGCCCCCTTCTGACGTGCAGCAAGGAGGCGGACGGTTTTCTTCAGCAGCAGGGGAAAAAAAAAAAGCACAGTCCGCCAGCCAGCCACCCCCCTGAGCCAGGCCCCCAGGGAACAAGGAGTGTTATCTCAGCGTAACCGAGCAGCACGCTCCAGGCCAACGGAGGGGAGGGTGACTCCGCTCTCCACCTCACCACGCCGCTCCGGCCCCTGCGCCGAAGGCCGAGTCCCGCAGGGGGATTCTCTTTTCTTTTCCCATCCCCATCAAACAAAAATAAAGGGCTAGACAAAGAAACGGCTTCAAATAAAAACATTGGTAGCACTGGAGGGGCGACAAGCTTCACGGCCCGCCTCAGATCTCTAACCGTGCCCAAGAAGAGCCAGAGTCTCTGACTTCTGTTGCTTCCTTGGTTTAGCCAAGAAAAGCCCCGCAGGTTTCAGAAGCTGCAAAAGGAAAAAGCTGCAGGGAAGCGCTGCCACTCGCCCCTCTCCCCTCGCCTTTCAGCTCCCTTCTTCAAGCGCGTGGGCCCTTGTGGGGGCCGGCTCCAGGCGTAACTTAAAGCTTGGCGTCTCCCTCCGCTGTGCTACACGGCCGCATGCTGCAAAGGAACAGAAATTGCAATACAAATGAATCACCCGGGACTTGTGCTGTGTTTTGTTTGCTTTTTACCTGAAAACAGGGAACATCCTGCCACTCCAGTACCATGCACCACGGGAGGGAGTCTGCACAGACCGGAGCGCGTTACTTGTCTTCCCATATTACGCCCCTTTTGTAGCAGCTTCTGGCCGGCCCACGTGAAAAACAACCAAACACAGAGGACTAGTGGTTTTTACTTGCATAGCTGCTGTTAGTTCACGTGGACAGAGACAGCTGGTTCTTGATCACACCGACGCAGGTGAACTGCAAAGAGGCCGCTCAGCCTGTCCCCCCACTGCTCAGCTGTCCTGGGAGCAACCCGTATCTTCATTTCCAGGCATCAGCACGCGACGGGACGTCAAACACAGGTTGCTCGAGATGCCGGCAGGACGGAGGTCTGAAAGGTCCCTCGCAGGCCACGCGGGGAATTCGATCTTCCAGCACCCAGCCGCGGAGCGTCTTCCCTTCTTTGCGGGATGCTAAAAGCACTGAACAGTTTGTGAGCTCAGTCCCGGGCAGCGGCGGGCGCTGCGCTGCCTCCGCCCGCCCTGGAGGGATGTGAGGAGGGGGAACACGACCGCTCAAGTTCTGCCACCCTCTCTGGCATGACGTAGCAGCAGTGGTGTCAGAACAGCCAGCAGAACAGAGAATGGCTTTGAGATCCTACTTCCTCTTTTACGCCTCACTGCAAGATTTAAAATAAAAGAAGAAAAGAAAAAAAAAAAAAGAGGCATTGGGACTTGTGGAGATGTCTGCTGGTTCGATCCATCTCAGTCTCTGCATTCAAACCAAGTGGTTGAGCCTTATTGGGGTTTAAATCCTGCGTGGCTCTTCCTCTTCCAGCAACTCTGCTGGACTCAACTCCTTTTCTCCAAGGCCTGGAAGCAAAGAAGTGGGAGGGACCGGGGAAGGGGGAAGAGGAGGAGAAGACAGGGGAAGAGTCCTTTTCCCCTCTCTCAAGCAGCCTGGTCGATCTCTTACTGCTCGTGAAGTGTGCAGCTCGTACAGGAAGCAAGGATGTGCGCCAAGCCCACAGGCGCACGTCGCGCAGCGCTCTTCTCGCAGGCCAACGTCCCTTTGCACTGAGCCCGCTCCATGGGGACAGGGAAAGGAAATAAATATGCTTGTTCCAAAAAAAAAAATATTATATTAAGAGCTTTTTTCCCCCCCTTTTAAATAGCATCGTCTCCTTTTCTCTCTGACATCGGAAGAGTATCCAGAACCCCAAAGGAACTCCACTTTTGTTTTTTTTTTTTTAATATTATTTATATATATAAAACTAAGAAGTGAAAAGAAAAAAAAAAATCCTTGAAAAATAATTAATTCAAAGGGGAAAAAAGAAAAAAAAAGTATGGTTTCCTGTCACCAGATTGCCAAGCAAAAGCTTAACGCTCTTTGGATCTTCTTTGCCAAGCTGGGAGGGCTCCGTTCCTGCCGTGCTGGTTTGGTTTCGTTGAAGTCAAGTCCACGCTTCAGAAGCCGCCTGCCCATTTCAGATGACCAAGCAAGCTTTGGTGGGGAAGGAGGGGGAAATGAAGGACTGCCCGTCTCTCGCCCATCCCTGCCGACTGGGAGAAGGGCAGAGCTCTGCCTCGGCCGTGCCGAGGTGCCTCTCTCTTCTCAGAGCAGTTGGCGCCGTCAGAGACGTACAGCCGCCTGGTCGGGGTGCAGGTGGCGGGTGTCCGTGTGCGTGCCGAATCGGATTTTTGTTTTTTTCCTTCCTTTTTTTTTTTTTTTTTTCCTTTTTTGTAGGTATTTTTGTTACTGTTGTTGCTGCTGCTGCTGCTTCGTGGCTAAGTGTCGCCTGGATTTTTGTTTCCTTTGTTCAGACGCTGCACGTTCCGAGAGGGGGAGAGAAAGGTACACCAACCCGATGCCCTTCTGAACATCAGCCCATCTCTTTCCACTGCTTGTAGAACTCCAGAACGTTTTTTATTTCCACGCTGGCACTGGTGGCTGCCTGGATGGCAGACTGCAAGCAAACAGACACAACAGGTTATTTTTTTCTTGCCCTTCACAACCTGGAGATTCTCAGACACGGCTTGTCGTGGCTAAAAGGCCCAGTTCTCCTTCATGCTAAAGCTGCTCTGGCATTAAAGGCCTGCACAGACACACAAATTACTCCTCTCTCCTCCCCCAGGATTACTTTGCACCACTAAAGCATGATGGATCGAGGGGCCTTCAAGGAAATACGTGTAGGAACCAAGAGCTTCCAACTAAACGTGGGAATTCCAGGACTGTTATTACTCACCGAAGAAAACATTAAAAAAAAAAACCTCTTGCCAACCAACCAGACTTTAATCTTCCTAGGGAGCAGGAGGGCTGAGCTCCGCACAGAGTTACTGACCTGCATGGGTGCCGAGAGCGTGCTTGGGTCTTCCAGCTGAAAGCCTGTGATGATGGTGACCATTCCCGTGGTGTCATCCTCTCCGTTCCCTTGGGACACTGTCAGCTGTTTGCAGCTGTCCAGTATTTTATAGAGATTCCTGCCACGCAGATGCAAGAAAAGAGAAAGAGGGGAGACCACTTGTTTGTGCGAGCAGTTTCAAATATGCTCAGGATGATGCACTGAAAGCAGGGCTGTTTCTCTGTTGCCTGTTGAGGGCTTTTCTGAGACCCTTCTTAGGGCCAGAAGCGTTTGGTGCTACACACGATGCACAGATGGACGCCCTACCACTCTCTCTGGGGAATTTGACCGTCACCCACACAGAGCATCAAATCAAGCAAGCTGTGTGACTGGTCCCAGCGCTAACACTTCTCTCCAGAACCACCTGCCTGCTGGGAATCAGGCTCAGACATCTCCAGATGCTGTCATCTTACCAGGCGTCTAAATCTTGTCTCTTCAATTTATGCCTCTCAAAGCTCTTCCCGACATCTTTCTGGCAACGAATGTATCTAAGGAAAGATCAGAGTCACTGAGCTCACACGGAGACTGTCGCACAGACTGAAGTCAATGCCCTACAACAGGTCTACCAGGGTCCCCAGGCACCTTTGGCAATGCTGGCTTTTATCAACCAGAATAATACCTAAAGGACGGCTCCAGAAATCCCTTGTGAAACCCCTCAGACCACCTCCCCCCTCTCATCGCCGTGGCTGCGTGCACTCCACAAATCCCGCAAGTGTTTCGAAGGCTGCCAGCCCCGACACAGGCCTTGGAGGTGCAGTTTGTCTTTGCAGAAGTGCTGTCGTTTGTCCTGCTGCAGCAAACCCGGGCAATACTGACAAAGAGCTGCGACTCCGCTCCTCAGAAGCAGCCACATCTCATGGCCAAGCAGCAACTACAAGCCCATCTGGAGAACCAGCTGCCAAATCTGTTACTTCACCACCTCCCCCCTTGCCAAATGCATTCCTGAGGCCTGGCTTTCCCTTGGCCCACTCCTCACTCTGCTCTAAGGGGCGCACAGCTTGCTCCCACCTCTGATGTCTTCTTCCATCCCCCAATACCCCCGTTACAAAACCAAGGGCAAAGCGCATCACTCTCCCATTCTCACCTGTTTCCCTTTTTAAATTCTGCCTCCAGATACCGGATGCTGTCTCGAGCACCTGCGTTATCCTTTTTCAGGAAGTCTAAGCCATCGATCACTAACAGAAAAAAAAGAAACAAAGACATCTGGCTTACAGCTACACTTCTGCAAGCTAATCCAGATGTGTCAGGAATTTCTCATCCCACGGAACTCTCTCTCCACAGCAGCAGTTGCTGGGACGGGATGCAAAGGGGAGGGTGAACTGGGCCTCTCTCTATTTATTTTTTTTTTTGATACACCATGTTAGATCCCAAGCATGAGCCACGCATAAAGCAAGCCCCAAAAGGGACACGCAGAAACCGTGTAGAACGGCTCCAGCAGCTGAAAAAGGACAGCAGCAGCAGGATGGGAGGCAGCCACCTTGGCTCACAGCGCTTGCTTCCCGGCAATGAGGGAGTGGGGGGCAGGCAGGCTCAGCTGCGTGACACGAAGCAGAGCTCCCGTACCTATTCGAGGGATGATGATTATGAACCTCCCGCTGGTGGCCAACTGCTTGACAACAGCCAGGTGCTGGCACAGGGCCTGGGTGTCCGGGACAAGGTAAGGAGACATGGCTGACTGTGCTTTGGGCTGCTGGAGACTCCCCTCCAGCTGAGAAACCTCCAGCTGAAAAACACACGCGCAGAGACACTCGCTTTACGTTACGCTGAACCGAACGATCAAAGGAGGCAACATTTCCCTCACAGTGCTCCATCCGGCCCTTCCAACCTTCCAGCACAGAGAAGTTGTGCAGGAAGCAGAGAGCTGGAAGCGGTCAGTTCCATCCCACCCATCACGTCTGTCTCGTGCAGAGAAGACTTCCTACTTCTGCATGGAACGGGAGAAAGAGAGGGAGATCTCCCTCCTCCCTTCCCAGTTTCAGACATTTCAGGGGCATCATTCTGCCAGTGTTTAGACAGCAACCAAAGACCTCCTACCTGCAGTCGAAGCTGAGCCATATCTCTCATCAGCCTGTTCCGACGAGCTTCCTCTGCAGCCTAGTTACAAAAGCAAACTTCCAAATCAATTAGCAGGAAACACAAACTGACACAAGCACCCACTTCCAGGAACAGGGTGAAAAGGGGACACCTGAGTAGCTTTTGGAGGGTAACAGGAGCAAAACTTCCAACTCCAACCCCAAATCTGTGACTATAGTTCCAATTTAATAGGAACGATATAGGAAATTGTGCCAAGCAGAGAGAATTAGCCCGCCTCTGCCAACTCACCATGTGAAACTGGGCTTGGGCCTGGTGCAGCAAGTTGTCTTGCTCTGACTGTGCTATGCTGATGAAGATCCCAAGCTCTGAGTTGAACTGCAGGATGCTGCCCTGCAAGCGGGTAATGAAGTGGCCAAAGCTCCGAATGCAGCAAATCCGAACAACAGACTGCAAAGAAGCAGAAAACAATCCTCAAAGGACACATTTCTGATGAAAATGTGCTGCTGAATAGAGAGACACGTGGAGAGGGCTGCGGGAAAGTCTACAGTTGGCCAGAGAGCTGAGAAGTGTTTGGTGTTCGCAGCCTGGGTTTCCCCAGCTCAAGAAAGCTCCAGGAAACATCCACAGGCTTCCCCTCAGAAATCTCTGCTCAAGCTGGGAAAAGAAATCAAATGAAACTACAACCTCTACACCTATTTTGGGGGCAGGCACTACTCTTTGTTGTGCTGCTGGGAGAAGGCAGCAAAAGGTGAGCTCACATGGGACGTGACGTTGGTGTTCTTTGCTCCAGCTGCCCCAGCAGGTCGAGATGACGTTCAAGACCTCACCCAGCTGGACTGTGAGTTAACACCATGGGGTTACGATGTTAGCATATTCCCCACCCCGAAGGAAGCAGGCTAGTCCAGCAATGCAAAACAGAAGAACAGTTGTTTGTTTTTTTTTCTTTTCTGAAGACAGCTACACTACCCCAAAATTATCGCCTTGGTCCTTTACATTTGGGAAAACAGACAGAAGTGCTCTGTGAGGGCGCACAGTGCCACGAAACATAAGATTTCACTAACTTCTGCATTTTCTTGAGTAGGATCACAGGATGTATCCTGCAACTCTGACCCTTTCATCCAAGGCAGGGCAGAGATAAAACTCTTCTGTCCAGACAGAGAGGTCAGGGGATTTCATGCAGCAACGCTGACATGTGACTGCGCTTCCTTTCATAATGAGTCTGACAGAGAAGGGAAGGGAAGGCACGCTGGTTTTTTGGACACAGACGACTTCAGCAACCACCAATAACAACATGAACTCAGACTCAGATGTTTGAATCACTCTGGGGTCTGTTCTGGTAATAAAAAGAACTAGATCTTCACCTGCACTTCCAGAAAGGCAAACGCAGTTCATGCCAAGATTCAGGATTTACCCTGACTCACCTCCTCCACTGCTGAGAAAATTGGTCGGTCCTGCTCAAAGTTAAACCTCTTGTGTGCATTTTTCAGAGGGGGCAGATTTCGCAGGGCCACATCTTCTGGGAGCAGCAAGTTGGTGTGCAGGTCTGGCAGCTCAGCGCCGCTCAGCATGTCCTTGACTTCATTACAAAGGTCCAGTCCTGGAAAGGAGGGAGGAAAAGCATACCAATATATGCTGATTGAAACAACTGATGCAGAGACAGAGGGAAAAATGCTCTAAGGCACATAATGCGCAATGAACAAGGGCGGAGGTTTATAATTACATATGTACTGTGAACATGTGCTGGGGGAGGAACACTGCTAACAAAAAGGCCACCCACAATACGAAGAGTAACTGGTCCAAACAACCTGCTGAGGTACTCTTCTCTTTTCAGAAAAGCTGTAGTTTGGAGGGTCAGCCTTCCCATTCCTTCCAAAAAACAAGAATCCCTCGAAACTATGCTTCCTAACACCCACATGGATTTTTAGGCTGAGGTACAGGGCACATCATGAGCACCCAAAGGTTGAAAACTGATTTCCATGATTGCCACGATGGAATCGGACCCTTACTTATGGTCTTGGCGATTCCCATCGGGTTGGCCACACAAGGACTTCACGCACACGGGTGCAAGAGTTTTGGTTATAGTCAGCCCTATATAATGGATTAATGGAGCTGAAGTCTACAGGACAGTATTTAACTGGAGAGGTGCTTAAATAAGAAAATAACACATGGAATAAGTCACTTCGCATTGGGCTTAAAGCAAACTGCTACTGGAAACATGGAAAAATCACCGAGGACTAGGCTTGCTGAAACACTACGTTGCCCTTTCCTTCTCCCGTACCTGATTCCTGCAGGTCTGCAGCAGAAGGCAGAAGGTTCAGGAGCACAGACAGCCTGTTCCACAGGCTCTGAGAGCTCTGCAGGAACAAAACACAAAAGGCCACAGAAAACGTCAGGATAGATGTATGCAATAACCAGGCCACGTGGGCTTCCCGTTATCTTTCACAGACCTCAAAATGCTTTAAAAACATAAACTTCCTGAGGCCACAATGATCTTAATTCAGCTGGTGGGGCGTGGAACCTCACCTTCTGTCCAAGACTGGGCCAACAGTTTCAATATGCCCTCAGCAGCCCAGCCCAGCCCAGGGGATCTGAACAGACGCAGCCTTGGACCAAACACCGAGCCCAGTTCCCACCTGAGCACACATGATGATGAGGTCTGTGTTTGTCCTCAGCCAGTCCAGGAACACCTTGACAGTGAGAAGCAGCCCCTCGTTGGTCACGATCTCTAGCTTCTCCTGAAGGGATCGTTCGTTCCTGCAGGATTTGTTACTTGAAATGCTTTCCTCAGAGTCGGATATGTCATCTGGAAAAATAAAAGGAAAAACAAGATGATGGCAGGCATTAAACCCCCCCATATCATAAAATAATGGGCCATAAAATAATGGCTCATTATTTTATGAGCCAGGGGAACTTAAATATTGAATACGTTTTGCAATTTTGTCGTTCTGCAGACCCGAGGATCTCAAAGCCAGCATCCAGGGCACAGTAACATCCCTTGACGACAACTGCAGGCCAGCTACACGAGTGACCTGATGTCAAGGTAGCAGCAAGCGTGGAATCAACTGTGTTCTACTACGGTCCCTTATTTTAATTGCACAGTCGCTTCTGTCCATTAGCTCAGCAATTATCATTCAATAAATGCTCAGAATCAAAAAGGAAGGAAGCAATTTATTCAGAAACCACCCCCAACAGAGTGTTAAAACCATCAACTAGCCCAAGTTTTGAAACAGCACAGCTGAGGGAAGGGGAGCTCCAAGCCAAAAAGCACACGGATTAATTCATCCTCTCACTTTCTACATCTATAAAGGCAACACGGCCACACGATTCAGATACATTTCTGGATCTGCAGCTTCTGCACAGCCCACTGAATATATAAAGGAAAATGTTAAACAGACCAAACCCCCTTTGTTTCTTTCTTTCCCCCAAACTCTTTCAAGTGGCTACAACGCAAAGCTGGGAGTCACAAATTGCTAACACGACCTAATACTTCCCCTTCAAATCCTAACCCAGGCAGAGCCTGAATCAGGCCCATTGAGTCTGGCAGCGTGATGCAGAAATGTTTCCTTGCTCCAGGGAAGCAGGGAGGAACGACAAACAAGACTGAACAGGCCCGTGTGGTTTTATCTGAAATACAAACAACGCCCTGTAGTGCATCAGATCTCCCTTCCAAGCTGTTTTTTCCCAGAACATTACTCAGTTGCATAAATGGTACGGTAACAGAGAAATTACAGCTCCACCTGCTGTGCATCTGCAGTTTGGTTCAACACTGAATTCAGCGTGGCAGCGTCCAGAGGGTCACAGAAAGTGGCCCTCAACTCCTCTTGCATGCACCTAGGACACGGCTTCCAGGCAAGCTACTACAACAGCTTTGCGGAGTTGGTAACGTGACGGCTCACGGAAAACTTCCTCGACTGCGTCTGCACTGGGAAGGATCTGATTACAGAGGTTTCACGTGGGAAAGAGGAAGGTAATCCAGACTTGTAATCCCTGCTGGAATTATCCCCAGTGCTATCAGAGGTGCTCAGCACCTGGCTGGAATTATTACTGTGCCTGCTGAGCAGAACAACAGCTAGCGCTGGCTGGCTGCAGGTGTCTCCTTTGCTCAACTGCGTGTGATCCTAGATGCCAGGCAATAGGAGCAAAGCTCCTCCAGGAAACACCCAGCCCCAGACTTGGACGGTACGTGGGCAACCTGCTCACCCGAACCTGGCCGAAGGAGAACTTGCAGGATAGAAGGGGGTGGATTTTAGCAAACAGACCGCTCCAAGCTCGCAGCCCTCTACCCAGAAGCACAACATGTTTTCAACGAGCGCGCTAACCCTTACCTTGCTCTGCCAAGCTGGGTTTCTCCAGATCTCCATTGACGCACGGCTTGTTGTCTAGTCCATCCTTTAAGACAGCTGGCTCGCTGTTTGGTTTCAGAAGGATGTTGCTGAAAGTGGGAGCCAAGCGAAAGCAGCGTTTGGTCTGAAACAGCTGGGTGGACATCGCTTGGAGATTACTGGCTATGCTCGCGTCGTTAGTGCTCAGGGAAACGGGTCCATTCACTGCTGAATCTGGGGTCTCAGTTTTAGAGATGCTTGGGATCTTAGAGTCCCCAAGCCCACTGCCATCTACACAGTTTTTTAAGGCCTCTTTGGGCCCACTTTTGCCTCGGCTGCTTCCCTCATCACCCGGATCATCTTCCATGTCCTCCAAGTCAGACCGAGATTCTTGGCTGTTCATGTCAGAGTCCGTCTCCACATCAAAAGCAGCTTCTGCTTCCTCGTCACTCTTCTCTGAGCCACTTTCTGAGCCATCGCTGCCCTTTGTAGAGCCCTGGCTGGAGTCAGAGTCAAAGCCCTCGCTCAGGTCACTCTCATCCACCTTCTGGGGGTGGCGACGGCGACGCAAACAGGAGAGGCGAGAGTATTTCTTGCTTTTCTTGCAGTCATTCTTCCGTTGTTCCTCTTTGGGCTGATGATTGGCCAACTCAGCTTCGGCTTCTTTCTCAATCGAGTTCAAAGGCTCCCGTGGCTCCTGGTCATCTGCAGACATTTAAAATGAGGCCACAAGTTAGAAAAGCACCGATGTCTCACACAAGCTGCTTGCCAGCCCTGAGCCAGGGGAACCAGCAGCGCAAATTTCAGCCGTCACTTCTATTATTGTCTTTCACCAGAAAGAGAAGTAATGACAACCCTGAGAGAATGACTCACGCTCTAAAAGGGCAGCCGGAAAGACTTGAGAAGCCTGGATTCCTACAGCCCAAGCTGTGCTGCTCCGTTATCAGGCAGCCTCCATGCTGAACGTTGCCAAAGCGGCATAAAACACACAGTTGAATCTTAAATCTTTTCCCCGGCTTTCTGAAGTCTGAGAGCCAAGTGACCCACCTAGCAGGGCAGGAGCGTGTGCCAGTCACCTTGATGGAACCAGCCTCTCCACCTCAGAACCAGACCGAGTTGACCTAATCCCTTTCCTCGACCAACATGCTCCGAGCCTTTCCAGCAGCCCTTTGTCACCCTGCCAGCTTCAAAACCCAGGCAGGGGAGGAGTCGTTCACTGTTGCTTTTGGCCAGGAAAACTCTAGTCTTGCATTCTGTGAAATGGTACAAATTGACTGTTCGGAGGGGAAAGATTAAGTGGTTTTATTCTCTGCTCAACAGGCTCCACTAAAGACTAGGCAACTAAAGACCTGCTTTTGTCTGAACAGAGATGAGGCGTGAAGAGTAGGGCCGGCCTCCCCCACAAACTGCTCTGCCCAGGTGTTTTACCTGAGATCACCTCAGTGGAGGAGAAAAAGAGTCCAGCAAATAACAGTGAATGCAGACAGAACATAAGCAGCACAGACCGGCGTAAACAGATGATGAACAAGCTGCCAAAAGACACAAAACCGTAACTCCTTTCAAGGAAGCAAGCAACCCTTCTGTCCTATGAGGATTCTTCTACTCACTGAGAGCATCCAAGTGGAGACTGTCTCCACAAATTACCCGTCTCTGTGGATTGCAGCCCAGCAGTCAAAGATCGAGATGTTTCTAGCACCACTCAGGCACGATGCTACAAAACCCATGTCCAGGAGATTTAGGAAAGGAAAGTAAAAGCCACCCCCTTATCGACATGCAAGTGGGGAGACCCAGCTTAGTACCACCTCCGTCCTCTCACCTGTGCCATCATTCTGAAAGGCTGGGACTGGATTTTCCCCTTCTTCTAGCTCTGCCTGCAGGCGAATATTGACGTGATTGATCAGGTGAGAGAAGAGGGCCAGCGTGAAAGCAATGGCTGCGCTGTACTGCTTCGAACCTGCAACAAGACAGCTTAATGAGGCAGAGGAGACTGACCACTAGCCCAAAACACGAGTGCCAACTAAGACTTCTTCTGACTAATTGGACTGCTGACTGTTATCGTATCACTTGATTTCTGAATGGCTGAATGGCACTGGTTACCTGCCCTCTTGAGGCTGTGAACACTCATAAAGCAGATGATCACCATGCGGAAGATCAGGAGATCGGGAAGGAAGGAGTAGCCACTCTCATACTCTTCTTCATCTTCGCTGGTTGAGCTCAGATTAGGAGGAGAAGGCAGGTAGAACAAGCACAGATTGAAATCCTCCAGTACAGACTGGCAGAGTGATGTCAGCTCAGAATCCAGAGAGCTTAACAAGAAGAAAAAATTAACACAAATTATTATTCAAGACCCAAACTCCTGGCAATGACTGTGTGGAGGCTGACCAAAACTGGCAGAAGCTACAGTTCGGCGATCCTTTGCCCTAGGAAAGATAAAGCAAAGGGGAACATAACGCAGGCAACAACAGGTATGAGAAGCAAGCAGGATGAATCAGATTACATTTTCCTCTCCAAAGCTGATAAATTAAAGATAAACTATAACTAGGGCACGTCCTTGCAAAGAGGTGGGTCACCAGAAAAAATATGGGGTGGGATGGGGCCAGCAGGTGGACTCACGCGTCGAGTCCCAGGCCCAAAGTGACACTCCTGCAGACTAGCACAGGAACAAACACAGTCCTTATCTGCACACCTCCTGTAATTCAAAGATCTCAAAACCACTTTATATCTAACCTAAATAACCACTGGATGACTTTTTCCCTGGGAGCTCAGGCAGTAGCCATTAAGAAACGGGGCACTTCAATGTTACAGACAGCAAAAGTTTCAGATCCACTGCTCAGTTAAAAGGATTGCATCGCAGCACACACGTTAGGGACTCTGTTTTCCCTCCTCCCCTGGCTCTAACTCACAGCCCCGCAAGAACATTCTTCTGTAGCTATTAGCTACTTCAAATGAAGCACACATGGTTTTCAGTATAATGGGCTACAGGAGTCTCCTCCTCACCAAAAAAAAAGGCAACAAAACCACACCTGTCTGCAAAACATCTAGCAAATCCTTTTCGGGGGACAACATAATCGGGAAATTAAAGTGATTTCCTGTTTTTTAATGCACTAAATATTCATTAAGTGGATATTAAATGAGCCTTGAATTTCTTCTCTGGTATAAGTCAATATTTGAATGCTAACCCCATGCTAGGCTGCATCAGCAAGGGCATAGCCAGGACACTGAACAAAATCATTGTTCTTCTTTGTTTGGCACTCGTGAAATGGTATCTGGAGTACTGCCTCTAGTTTTGGGGTCCCCAGTTTAAAAAAAATAAATAAAGATACTGACAAAGTGGACATAGTCCAGCAGAGGACTGCAAGGGTAACACAGCACATGATGTATGAGAAGAGACAAAGAGAACTGAGTTTGTTCAGTTTGAAGAAGGGAAGGTTTAGGGAGGTATAAACTTTGTTTTCAGATGCCAAATAGGTGGTTTTAAGGGACTGAGCCAGAGGACTCTCCTCCATGGCGCACAGCAAAAAGAAGGGAAGCAACAGGCACAAGTTGCAGTGAAGGAAAATAAAAAACCCTCCACAGTAAAGGTGGTGAAAGACTGGAAGGGGAACCAGAGCGGTGTGAAATCTCTGTCCTCAGAGCCACTCAAAACTCAACTGGTTGAGGCCCAGAGCAACCTCATCTAATTTCACATTTGAATCTATCTTTACAGCAGACCCTACTTTTGGGAAAAGACTGAACCTCTAGAAAGTCTCTTCCAAACTACGCTATTCCATGATGAATTTAATTGCAGTCTGTGTATTAGCCCTTTAAAACACCTGCTTTATTTCAAGGGGTTAATTTAGAATCACCTGAAAACCTCCCAGCAGAAACAGACTTCATAAAGCTTGGACCTTTTGGCAAAAAGCCTCAGCACAGGCACCGTTATCCTGCAGGGAACAGCCTCTTCCCCTTCTGAATGCCTGCTACCGTGAATTATGAATGGAAGACATAATCTGTCATAACCTTACCTGCTCTTTGGTTGCAAAAGGCTCTGCAGGTACATAAAGCTCACCAGCAACCTCTTAATGTCTTTGCACCTAAAAAGATTGTGAAGAAAACACTGTAAAGCAGGTACCCTCCTGCAGGTATCCACCGCTGAGATGGGAAAGGCTAACAGAGCTCTACCAATAGGTAAATCAGGTCTCAACTGATAACTACATTCTGAGGAAACTGCAGAAAGAAAGGTTAGTTTACGTATTTCTGCTTTTCACCCATGTCTCAACACTCCTGTACAGCCAC
This sequence comes from Anser brachyrhynchus, assembly GCF_964034855.1. Taxonomy (NCBI): domain Eukaryota; kingdom Metazoa; phylum Chordata; class Aves; order Anseriformes; family Anatidae; genus Anser; species Anser brachyrhynchus. Next base: position 1,773,031 of record NC_137721.1, on the reverse strand, counting down.
CAGCTCCAGGGGAGAGTGAGAATTACCTCACCTCAACATCTATACCTAGAGAGCCTTCATATTCTCTCCTAAGACTGTGACCTGAGAGACCTAGAATGGGATCTAAACTAGGGCTCCCAAAGCTCTGACAACACTTGCTGCCTCAAATGGGTGACCTACCGGTTCCCGTTTCCCAGAAAGACACTGCTCCTGACCCAGAGCAGGATATTGGTGTCACTGCAAACCCTCAGCCTGCACCCCTCTCCTTTTCTTTGCCCTCCTACCGTTTCTTGCTTGGAGACAACTTCCTGGTTTCACATTTCTTCAGCTGGTGATACATTTTGGCTGCTTTGTCGTACAGACGCTTCAGGTTCCCATAGGCACCTTCAAAGGACACTTCAGACTGGATACTGAGATATGGAAACAAAACACATCAGAGTTACTTTGCCACAAGGTTGCTGATGTTCTATGGCTTTACATCCCCAGGAAGTTATTCAGGCATCTAAACACGAAGATAGGTCCAGCTTTTGTTTGAACATGCTAAGGAACTTAACTCCCACTGAGATCTGTGAATCCCACTCCGGGCTGCATCACGGCTCTGTCTGCAATGTTTACACGCCTTTTTTAAATTTGTGCCTTAAGGCCATGTTCAGGTATCTTAATTCCATCCACCTCACTGTGCCGGGTGCCTCACTCAGCACTTCCACTCCCCCTTCAGACCCGGCTCTCTAGCCCAGGCACAGGGTCTCAGATGAAACGCTGCCCTCCAAGTGCCACCCTGCATGCGTTTGTTCAGTGGTCAGCAAGACAGCTCGGTCTGACCAAGGCTCACTTTTATTATCAGTCCTGCCCAAGTGTGAAACGAACCCACCTGACCGAAGTAAAGGAGAAAAGAATCTGGCATCAGCACCCACAATGCACTGATTCTTTGCCCAGAGAGCCAAGATCCTCGCAGACACTCACCAGCGTAAATAGCAATAGGTGGCTTCCACGTTGTAGTATTTGCTCCCAGCCAATGTCCCCAGCTGATTAAAAGGCATGCCTGTAATGAAAGAGAGGGGCAACGGAATTAACTTAGAATCCTCCAATGGCCCTGCTAGAAAGCAGAGCCTTTCTTCCTCACTCTATTTCATGTGAGAGCGAAAGCAGGTGGCACAAACAATGCTAAAAAGCTGCAGTACAAAGAACTGGACTACTCGATTCTTTCACCACCTTTTTTTTTTTGGCTTTACGGTGCTTTTGGATCCTCTGCACCTTCCTGCTGGCTAGCTGTGTCAGCAAACAATTCCTCCTCCACCTCTGTATTAATAATGACAAGGCCTTGACTCCGTTATACTGTATTCCTCTTGCCATAGACAACATCTTGTCAGCATTTAACAGTTCTGTCCCACCTCACTGCACTACATAAATGTTGGTCAGTTTTTGGTATTTGGGATCAGACTGAACAAACACCTCAGCAAGAATCCTGCAAAGACAGCATGGAGAAAATATCTTTTTGGAACAACATCCTTTTTGCGATAAGACAGCCTCCCAACTCTTGCCACACCGTGTTCTCGTAAAGTAGTTCCTTTAAAAAAGAGACAGGAACACATGAGACTGGGGGTTAGAGGTGGCAGTGGCAAGGCACAGAGATAAGCAATAACGCTCTGCTTCTGGCAGTGGGCAGCTGGATCTTCTCTTAGCCAAACACAGTTTTACCACATCCATGGAGTCTGACCTTCTCAGATGAGTAAGCTGAGGCCATGTGGGAAGACAACCTTTGCTTTATCTCCTCTGTTTGGCTTGTCAGCAAGAGAGAGCTTCTCATAGAAGGAAGTGATTTTAACCAGAGAATAAAAGCACTCCTCTCTCAGCAGCAGGTTATAGACCTGAACAGGGCGCTACCACTACCATTGTTTTTAGGTTAGGGAAACGTGATGTTAATGACCAAAATTTACGGTAACTCACTCACCAATTTGCGGTGCAACAGAAAGGGCTTGATAGTAAAACCGCTCAGCCAGCAGCTCTGTGTCCACTCCTGCCAGTTCGTTCTGATAGCGAGCTGAAAGAAAACCACACACTGCAAATCAGAAATCAGAGGCCAGCACCTTCTCTTCCCTTCTGCAGAGGTGCAGTTTCCCTGTGAAATAAAAACACCCCAAAACCAGAAGTACCGATCAAGAGCCAAGCTTGGCAAAACACAGAAATGTCCAGGGCTTCCCAGGCCTGTTTGAAACACTTAACTACACTGTCCCACACATTACAATCCCTGCCATCTCAAGCGAAGGCGACATCCCTCCACGCCTGTGGTAGCATGTAAGCAAAAAGAAGAAATTCTTCTCCTCCATGTGCTAAGTGCTGATTCATTTCTCCTTGAAATAACTCAGTGTTGTACTCCATTTCCCAGTACCTCAAACAGACTATATTCTACCACAGCACAGTGTGAAACCTAAAGCAAGACAGCTGACCTAATAAAGCACAAAACACTTGGCCGTGGCTAGACTAAATTTTATTTGGGTGGCAGCGGTGGATCACAGACACAGAAGTAGGCATTTTGGAAACCTTAGGGGAAAGCACAGCGAAGAGGCGAGCACGTTTGTCTCCCACCAGCCAGGTATGTCACTCTTACCACCCCCATGAAACATTTATTTGCAGTGCATTCCTGAGCTGATTCACGCACGATAATGCACAACAGGTTTCAAGAGCTTGAAGGCTGCTGCTGCGTGTCAAGCACATTTACCCATGACACACTTCAAATAGCTGTTTTTCACACCATTACGTGTTTTCTCACTGCTTTCACACCCACACGTCCACCATCAAGAGAGAAGTTGACACACTTACCACACACTTCAGGAGGTCGTGACTGTGGGACAGACAGGTCTGCCATAGAAAGGATGACACACAGCCAGACACAACGACAAAGAACCTGGGGCTTTGCCGTGGCCCATCGCTCCGGACTGATTCACAATAATGCTTAACAAAGCTGATTTTCAGTCACACTTCTCACGACAGCGGCTCTGTAAGGCAACCTTAAAGCAAGCCTCAACTGCGAAATCAGCCCGCTTTGAGTTTCCTTCACACCATCCAAGCAACATAACTGAAAGCAAAGGCTTCCATTCCTCAGCATTCAGAGATGCAGCTGTTGGCTAAACGCAAAATTCTCATCTACTGGCACACACACAAAAAGCTCCTGCAATCTGCAGCAGTTCAGTTATCGGCGAGGATTTCAGCCTTTACTGATGAACGTGTGCAAGAGAAACCAGCACCTGCTAGTAACTACGGCTGGTGACTTACGGTCACGGGCTCAGTGCTGCCCAGGCACCAGCTTTAATGTGTTAAAGGGTACCCTGAAAGACGCTGCTGCTCTTACCTAGATCTCCGAGATAAACCAGACATCTGTGACATGCCATCTGTGCCCACTCCATCTCCTTCTCCGACGCAGACACGGGTTTCTTGCAGCCTACATGCGAAATACGAAGTCACACACACCGTTGGGTACAGGCAGCTGGAAAGACACACGAGCAGCCCACGCCCCTGCCTGAGACCCCCAACATTTCACCGGCTGGAAACCCAAGATCACACGTTCAGACCACACCGTGGGCTGTCGTCTGCGGCCCCTTACAGGCAAGCAGTGGTTCATCCTCGCTGTCAGAAAGGTGACGAATGCCGTGTAGACACTGCTGCTTGCCTCCTCCCCGCTTCCGCTCCCCGCTGATCAGGGGCAGCGCGTGTCACGGCGTGGCGAGCAGTCACCGGAATGACCGTCGCTCAGACTTTGCCTTAACGGTATGCCACAGAGAGCTGGCGACGCCTGCACTCAGATGAGAGGACAAAGGCCAATTCCTGTCTACAAGGCACGTGACCGCGTTAACACAGCGCTGAGCATAAGCTAATGAGGCCTGGAGAGGCTGATTTTGTTAGCATGGCTAATGAGGCCTTTGGATAGGAGCTGGCGCAAATCCCTGGAAGCCAGAACAAAGGCTGAGCACGCCTGCACCTGGCGACAGCATGCAACGCGGACATACCCTCCCTGACACTGAAGGTGGAAATGAACTCTGTATCAAGACTGAGATTTGGATTTCGAATTGTCAAAAAAAAAAAAAAAAAAGGAGGAAGAGAAGTAAAAAAAAAAAAAAAGGAGAAGTCGGGACAGCAAATCTGTGTTGCAGGCAGGGCAGCCACAGTCAGGCAGGGAGAATTTGCCTCCAGGGAAAAACAAAAAACAAACAAAAAAAACACTTCAGGTAGTAGAAAGTGTCAAAAGCAACAGGGGAAGGCTCCAGCCAGCTGACCTGACCTAATTTAAGCTGTGAAATGGGGCTCAGTCCCCAGGAGGGGCTGCAGCTGGGAAGCCACAGTTTCCCACCTCCGCATCAGCACTTTCTCCCCAGCCCGTGGGTTCAGCTGGAGCTCAGGAGGCAAAGGTACCGCGTTTGCCCTTCCTCTCCAGAATTCATTTACTGCCGCTGGGCAAGCCCAGCGTCACGGACGCAGTCTAGGTTCAGTCTTCCTGTTGCCAAGGTCTCTTCTGGAGGAGAAAAATCCCTCAAACAGGAATCCCAAAGGAAGATTTTAAGATCAGTCCAATCTGCAGCCTGAGTTGCTTTCCTCTTGGCTTGGTTTAAAAGGGTGGAAGTGATATCTGGAGGCTCAAGTGACCAGTGAGGAATGGTTCCCACTTACCGACAGGCACTGAGTCACACAACACCACCGCACGGCCTCGAAAGCTGCGTCCAAACACGCTACTGGATCTATCCTCCCTTTCCTTTTTCCTTTTAATCTTCTCATTTCCCTTTATATAACAATCAAGTTGTCACCACCCCAATTTGTAGTTCGTGCGGGATTCTTCCACGTCTATCTTTTCGGGATATGCAAGGTTCCATCTGAATTATTAAGTTACATATTTGTCTGCTGCATCATTTTAATTCTAGAGCCCAAACACATTGAGAAACCTGAATACAGGGAGCCTTTCAAATGTGATCACACCACAGGGCATAAACTGATCTAGAATGTGCATTTTGAAAATTTATTAATTCTGCCGTGCTGAGATACATTTCTAAAATCAACAGTTGCCAGGGACATCTGCCTTATCAACTGACATTTCAAAGCCGATCATGATACAATCATCTCCCAGAAGCTAAGAATAGGATCCCAGCAACTAAAACGTTCTATTGCTAAAGGTGTACTGACTCTGATTTCTGTTGTCCTCCCCACTGCTAGCTTGAAAAACGCCACTTAAACCCTTGCTAATACAGTTCCCCAAAATTCGGACGATCCATTTCTCAGCTGGACTCACCTCAGACAGAAACAGGTACCTTGAGGTTGCTGAGCACAACCCAGGAGCAAAGATGAACAAAGTATTGCAAGATAATCCAGGATGTGAATCCATATACAGCCTTGAGCTGTTTCAAGACAGCGAATGCTTACTCCTCCTCTCCTAACAGCTAAGATACTTCCAATTATCCTGCATCTAAGGGCACACACAGAAGTGGTTAGCTGAGGCAGCTAACACCCAGCTTGCTGTGCTATAGGAGCTTCCTCGTCTTCTCAGCCCAAGATTCAATGGCAGTTTCAAAGCTACACGTGGTACATGTACGAGTAGGAAGTACGTGGGGGAGTACAGATAGAGGGGCACCAAGAGCAGGAACCATGTCTTACATCTAGTCAGTAGGGCATTCTGATAAAAAAACATGTTGATTTCAAGGACCCGTTCCCCCAGCGGCCCATTTGTCCGCTTTCATTAAGCTCTTCTAAAACAATCTGTACAGTCAGAAGTACTCTGCCAAGCCTCCAAATTATTTGGAAGAAATTCTTTGATTTACTCTGAAGGTGGTGAGGCACCGGAGCAGGTTGCCCAGAGAAGCTGTGGATGCCCCATCCCTGGAAGAGTTTAAGGCCAGGCGGGATGAGGGTTTGAGCAACCTGGTCTAGTGGAAGGGGGTGTGGAATGAGATGATCTTTAAGGTCCTTTCCAACCCATTCTATGATTCTGCGATTCCATAAAAATCTGCCATCACCAAACATTTACTGAAGGGTTTTCTAACAGAATTTTCTTGCTGTTAGAAACCCTTCTAGCTTCCAGAGTTTAGTATTAAATAAATAAAAAAAAAAAGCATTATGGAAAAGAGAACAGGGAGAACAGGACAGGCTGTTCTAATCAGATAACAATCTAATCAGAAAAATAAAAGACAGCCCCTTGAGTGCTGAAACAAGGATGGACTAGCACAAGCGGAAGCCTCCTGTCTGGGATCCAGGCCTTCCCCAACAGCCCCAGACACTGAACACCAACCTATTAGAGGGTCCGTGACATGCGTCCAGTCGATACAGCACTGCAGCTCCAGCTGATAGTGAGACTGGATGTAGAGGAGAAGGTGCTGGTAAAATCCTATGCCAGCAACTAAGTGAGTCCGGTACGCACACTCCAGAGTGCTGCGGCTGTGAATGTGCTGGAGGAAAGAGAGGTGAAAAGACGTTACTGCAGTCCAGGTAACATTTTAGGCTGGAAACCCAAGTTATATGAAGCAAACCAGTGGGCAGCTCAGCTTTAGTTGGTTTTGCACAGTTCTGCACCTCCCCTTGCTCAACAGTGTTTTATCTAGTAGTATTTACTAAGGGTCAACACCAGGAAGGAGAAACACTTGGAGCAACAAAGAATAAAAGTAAAATCAAGGTGGCTGGTTAGAACACGCCTTAATTACATTCAGACAACCAGCTCACCAGGAGACAGTTCACAGCATTAGAAAATACAGTGTGAATAGTTTGTATTTTCCAGTGACCAATTCTAAGGGGGAAAAAAAAAATATCAGCACTGACAAAGCCTCGTAAGTCCATCACTGGCACTCATTCTACATGGAAAACGTGTTTTGTGAAGTTGGAAAGACAAAAATTAAGTAAATGATGCTGGAATATACTCTGCAATGGCAGCCCTCTCAGCAGATCGTTAGAAGTTACCTGCCCACAGCTAGACAAAAAGCGTATGTCAGGTCCACAACTGAAATTCAGGACTGCCCGGTGTTCAGATAACAACACCTCCAAGCAAATAAAGCTTTTAACTTGGTCCGACGCACTGCCTGGCCAGAGGCTTTCTCATGCCAGAGCAACAGATACTTACCTTTTTATTTGTTTTAATGAGCTGGATAACTTCATAGTAAACTTTTCTCCAGAGCAGTTCTTCTGCTTTTCTTCCATAATCCACTGGATGCAAGAACATCAGCTTCACACACAGCTCCCGCAGCCTGAGAGAGACAGCAAAGAATTCGTGTTTAGCCACAGCAGCTTCAAACACAGCTGCCGCTACACGAGCAAAACCGAGGGAAATCTGAATTAATTACGATGGATGAGCTAGGCTATCTGACGATGGCACAGCTTGTGTTGCTCCCACACAAGAACATCTGGAAAAGCCTACACCAAACCAGTTACCAGGGCTCAGCTGGCCACCAGTAACTTCTTAAATTGCAGTAATGTAAAAAAATTGTCTATGACCACAGGCTAGAAAGAAAAGACAACCCCACTAGGTATCTTCTGAACCTGATAAAAGATTTATCACGCACACACACACAAGTTTCTACATCACACTTTTTTTTTTTTTAAGATAATTACAAGGAAGGCACCAGCCAACAGCTTATTTGTATTACAGTGGCACCTGGGAAAGCCTCCAGCCACAGACTCTGGGGCTAGGTGTTGTTCAAATACCTGAAATCTAGCCTCTGCTCCGAAAACCTGGAGGAATCCGTTCTCAGTGGGTGCACCACAAAGCGAATACACTGTGAAACCGTTGATTCAAGACGTCCACGTGTTACTCCACGTGGGTTTTTCCAAAGAAATACAAAAAAGGATTGCCCTGCCCAACTTACTTGTTCCTCAGGCTGATGTTCTCTGGCTTGAACACTTCCTGATACGCTGCCTTATTACCAAGGATGAGATCCAGTCGATGAACAGCCTCTACCACTGCTCTGCAAGGGAATAAATACATACAGAGGAGCTTCAGCGCGGGTTATCTGAGGTTATTTTACAAGGTCTGGAGTCTCTGCATGGAACCACACATTTCATTCGTTGTAAAATGAATTAATTCCCAATGATCGCTGTTTTGATAGGGCGAGTCAAACTTCCACCAATTCCTGCTTCCTTACCAACTGATCTACAAGAGAAAGCAAGTTATTCGCCAAAATTTCCTCACCTTCGTTACTATGATTCCTTAATTAAAGGTCTTAAAGATCTCTAGATGACAGGTAAGAGAGGGATGCCAAAAGAGTCTAAAACAGGAAATTTTTACCAGCTTTTCCCCCTGAATGTCAACTAAAAGACAGAACAAGCCACCTGGAAGCATCCAAGTTGTGCAAAAACACTTGTGTGAGTTGCTGCCTGAGACTTCTCCTTGAGGAGGAATGCCGCCGCATGTAAAATCAACACCCAACAGTCCGAAGCTGCGAACAAATCAGCCTACAATTCCAGGACACCACAAGGAAATAAAACCAGCGACTTAGAGAAGCATTAGTGCTGAGAGAAAGCGCTCGCGCCGATATCTCACGGCCAGGTCGCTAAAGCAGAATCGAACAGCCGCGTGAAGCCCCCCTTTACCGAGAGAGAGCACCCCTAAGCCTGTGCTTGAGGTCAATAAACTGACTCCTGAAGCTACTCCACTCCACACGCTCCTCTTTTAAGAAACGTGTGCTCCAAGCCAAGCCAGCCGTCGGCTATCAAACCCCCCGGGTACTTGTTCTCTCCCTCCACCTCGCATCTTCCCACTGTTCCTTGTTTGCTCCAATTCCTCCATCACTCCTACCGCTGCGCTCGCAGAGCTGACGGAACAAGGAGCTGAAGATGTGCTGCAAGCACATGGTCAGACCGGCCTGTGCAGAGCCAACCTCTGCAAGGCAGAAGGGGTGGATGCTGCTGCCAGTTTCCCCCCGAGAAATCTCCATCCTCTGCAGGAAGCAAACTCCCTGGCCATGCTCACAGCGCAGGGGAACTGCTGGTCCTTTTCTCAGACGGGCGTCGTGTTGCGGACAGGGCACTCGCGTGGCATTTGCGAGTAAGGGCGTGCAAAACCATACGCACAGACCGAAACCGTCAGCGCTTCCTTGAAAACCACAGGTCTCACTCCAAGGTAACAGTTTCAGACGGCAGCCCCTTACCAGCACGGCAGATCTCCCTCCCAAATGCACTGCACCCAAAGGAAGGAAAAAAAAAACAAAACCCAACACTTCCAACCATCTGGGAACTCAATGAGAGGTGTCCCATCTCATGCTACGTCTTGGGAAGCCAGGAATAACTGAGAAAAAAAAATTTGCTTTCAGTAAACCACAGAACCTGACAGGAGGAGAGGAGTGTAGGGAAGACTGTCCTACACGGCGACTTGGGAGATCGAAACACCGCGGAGCGGAACCGACTTCTTCCTAAATAACCACGGAGAAAACCGAGAACAGAGTACAAGTCACCCAGAAGTCTGCTACTACCCTGGATGCCCACAGCCACTTCTGCTCGCTAGCATCTTCCTCACGTGGCGTGAAGACCCTCTGCAATCCCTAACAACCCGACACTCGCAGGAGCGAGAAAAGCAAGCAAGGAAAACGCGTTTTCTTTGGCAGGTTAAGACGCCGAATACGAAGCAGTGAAGCATTCATCCAAGCTCACGGCATATCGATGGGGGAAAAAAAAGAAAAATAAACCTCCACACACCCCTCGCTTCCCCAAAAGTCACCTCCCCAAAGCAGCAGGCAAGAAACACACCCTGACTGCAACCTGCGCCTCGCGTCCCATCGCTACCTCCCAAAGCCCTCCTGCAGCAGGAAGCGATCGGCGCTGTTCACGGGGAACTGATTTGTTTCCTGTGCAGAAGGGTGAGCAGAAGAAAGGGGAACTGCCGATTCGTTTGATTCCCAGGGAGAAGCAGAGGCAATCTGGGATCTATTCCCAAAACGGGCAGTCTCTCCGTCTTCAAAAGGGCTGTAAAAATGCTTTGGCCGTACGCAGAACCGGCAGCTGCCGGGTGTCGGACACCAGCTCGCACGTCACCGACGCCACCAGGTGGGAAATGACTTCGTGGCGACTGCCGGCAGCGGGCACCTGCACCCAAGGACACAGCCAGCCCCTGGGGGAGCGTCACACGTGCAGGCATGAAACCACGCGTCCAAATCCACGGGTGCACGTTAACGGTACCCAAAGGCCCAACACTGGCCCCTTCTCCTGGCATTTATTAAACTCAGGTTCCTTTACGGGTGCGTGGCCCATGTTCTCTCACTGCTCGGCAGCTGACACCCCGGACAAGCCTCTTTTTTTTTTTTAAATACCTAAAAAGGTGTCATAAAGCCTTGTTAAAAGATCCTCTCGAGTCCAACAGCGACGGAAACGCATCTTGACACTGCGCAGGAGGACACTGGGGAAGTGACCCAGAACGCGTTTGCCAGAGCCCCCCTTCTGGTGCCTACCACGCAGGCAGCACGATACGAAACCGCTGGCTACAAAACGCAACCAAGCAGTTAAGGAAAGAAGCCCACTGACACGCACCGGGGCTCTCAAACGCCTGCCAGACGCGAAGTACAGAAAGGTTTCCTTCCAGGGACGTTGAAGGGTATCTCACCGGACCCTCAAGCACAAGGGGAGGGCATCCGGGAGGGCGCCCGCCTCACAATTATCTCCCACAACAGCCAGACACGGCCACTTGGAGACACCGGTCCCTTTTGCTATTTTTTTTAGGGGGTTCCTAAAAACTTGGTGGCTCAAAAACCGCAGGGCAGCAAGGTTTGCCTCGTGGGATGCAGGTGCCTGTAGGGCACAAGGCAGACACCCCGAGCTCTCCTTATTAGCACAAGCTCCAGGAGGAGGCAGAGGCAGGAGCGGGGTCTGCGATGGCCAGCGGTGACTTGCAAGGATCAGACAGCCAGCGGGAAGGGAAGGGGACACAGGGAGGACAAAAAGGGACCGGAGCCAGCCTCGCTTCGAACGCATTAGGCGACACCAATACAGGCGCTGCAGACCGTGCTCTAATTAAAATGCTATTTAGCGTTTGTGCTTTGGGCGGCTGAGACCACGGGCTGAGTTCTACGCGGCAGTCAAGAGGCCAAATTTCGTCTCAGGAACCGGTTTTGTGCCTGCTGGGTTTAAACCTTGCTTCCAGGCAGCACATCGGAACCGCGGAGGTGGCAAATCAGAGAGCAGGCGATTAAAAGAACCGAGCGCAGCACGCCACGCCAAGCAGAGCGGAGCCGGTCCGACGCCGAGTCCCCTTCGGCCAGGCAGAAACCGATCCGACGCCTTCCATGCATCCCCACCGCTCCGGGATGGGGCGACATGGCAGGGAGAGTTATTTGTCCTCTATTTCTTTATTTCATGCCATCACCAAGAGGCACAGACTCGGAGGAGCACGACGTTTCTCAGGGAGAGGAACTGCGGCCGTTCACTTTACCCTGGCACGCGTCAGCGCGCAAATAACACCGCCCAGAACAAGGCTGGCAGGCGAGAAGAGGAGGGCAAAGCCATGCTGGAGCTGGCAGCTGCCCAGAACGCCGTAAAAAAAAATATCCGGTCACCCTAAAATAAGAAAGTACATCGTAACAGCAGCCAGCGTAATCCAGTTGCCACATTCTGAGGTGAAACTCAGGGATTATCGGTCGGGGAAGAGTCAAAGGGAACAGAACAGAGACACTCAGCGAGGACCTGAGCTCGACTCCCGCAGCAGGCGGCCGCAAACCTCAGCCCGTGCCAGCGCAGTCTGTAGCTGGGTGACACTCAGCAACATCTGGGATTCAAAAGCTCGCTTTAATCTGGCGGCCAAAAGTTTCCAGAGGCTGTCAGCCACCGCGCAAAGCGCCACGTGCCTCTTAAAGGAGAGTAAGACGCCGCTTCACCTAACTGAACCTCGGGCTGAAACGGAGAAGAATTGTCAAGGGACTGGTTGAGGTGGAAAGCTTGCTAGGGGAGCTATCAACGAGGCAGCAAGAAAATTCGTGGCTGCTGCAGATATTATAAACCCTGCGCTGAAACCACAACGCTTCCAGCTAAAAGACGACAGAGATCCCCAGGAGCTGTAGTTTTGTTGTTCTGCTGCAAAAACGCCGTAAGAAATCCCTCCCCTCATTCTGCCGCAAGAAGAAAACCACCTCCTCCTCCTCGCCCTGATGACCGGTCCCACGTCTGGTCAAGGGATGCTCGCCCGTGAGCTCCAGCAAGGCGGCGAGGCGCCGCTCGTCAGGCGATCATTGCCCACGCGCCTCCCTCACCCGCTGTGAGCGCGGAGGAAAACCCGTCCCAAAGCACGCCGAAGGAGGTTTAAAGAAAACGCGTTCCGTTTCGCCACACGCGTCCTCGCCAGCCCTCTCCGCTCGCCCCAGCAGGCGACAGGAGGCGAGGCGCTGTGCTGCACTAGCTCAGCCTCCAGCAGATGCGGAGAGAAAACCCCCGGGATCCGGTGGGGTGCCTCGGTCTGGCAGCAGAGAGGGATCTTCCGCAGCCCCCGAGGTGTTTCTGGCGCGCTAACGGAGCCCACCCCTCGGGTTAAGCCATTTTACCACCGACCTCGCAAGAAGAGACAGAAATCCACCTCATCTAACCTCAAAGGGCAAAGAACAGCACGAAGAACCTGGACGAAGCACGCCAAGGCAACAGCTTTTAGTCACTCCAACCTGAGATTTTGTGCTTTGTGTTTTCAGTCGAGGATCTTGCCGGGTTTCTCAGAGGGAGGCAAGTTTAGAAGAGGGCGACGAGGCACGGAGAGATGAAAGGGCCTGCCCGATGTCACCGAGCAAGGCGGCAAGACGAAAGGCAAACGGGCCGTGCCTAAAAAAAAATCTGCGCCTTCGCCACCTCGTTCACCTCTGAGAGCACGCTGCCGCCCCTCGACTCACCCACGAGCCTGCTTTGCTGCTGGAGAAACGGAGGCAGAAGGGGGCAACGGTTGGGACGTGCTCACAAAACGAGGCATCTGCGGAGCACCTCGGCGCCGTGCCTCAGCCCTGCTGGGCCGGGGAGACCGGGGCCACCAGAATTTGGCCTCGAAGCCACCCAGGCAGCGCAGGGACGCGAGCAGGAGCAGAGTCCCAGGGAGCGCTTCTATCACGCGGGCTCGCAGCAGCCGCAGCCTTGCCCTCCTTCCAGCGGCCCCTGGCCCCAAAAACCTTCCAGTTCTTCCCCCGTGTGCCACCGACGCCACGCACGCCCCGTCGCGGCCTCCCCTTTCCCTGGGTGTCCCGAGGGGGCAGGACATCTTACCCATGTCCTTCTGCAGCCTCGCATCTCCTACCCCGGCCCTGTGGACCCTGCACGACTCCTTCCTCCACCCCCCATGTCCTGACCCATTTCCCTGCCCCCCCCATGCCCCCTTTGCCTGCCCCCCTTGCTTACCCCCTCACATTTTCCCTGGCTCCCCTGCCTTTCCACCCCCCCCAACCTTGCCTGGATCCCCCCCCCCTTCCTTCTCCCACACCTCCTTTTTTCCTTTTGTTTCCACTCTTTTCCCTGGGATCCTCCCCCACCTCCCTCCCCAGACCTCCCCCCTCAAATTTCCTTCACCCCAACCTTCCCTAAACTCCACCGTCCCCTTCCCCGGTTCCCCCAAACCTTCCCTACATCCTGCCATCTCCTTCGCCCCCTTCCCTGAGCATCCCCCCGATATCCCACAGACCCCCCACGTCCTCCCGCCAGCCCCTAACCCTCCCATAACTCCCCCACGTCCTCCTCTGCCCCCCCAGACCTCCCCTGACCCCCCAATCTCCCTTCCCACACCCCCAGCCCCTTCCCCCCGATCCTCCCCACTTTCCTCGTACCCTCCCACCTCCTTTCTTTCCTCCTGGTCTCCCCGCTTTCCCCCTTTCCCCTCCCCTTCCCCTGATCCCCCCCCTTGTCCCCGTGATCCCCCCAACCCTCCCCGCTCTCCTCGATCCCCCGATCCCCTTCATTTCTCCCAGTCCCCCCGATTTCATCCCGCCCCCACCATCCCCCCCCTGCTCCCTGGGATCCCCCTGACGCCCCTGATCCCCCTCGGTCCCCTCGATCCCCCCCAGCCCCCGTGATTCCCCCCAACCCTTCTCATCCCCGTGGTCCCTCCTGGTCCCCTTGATTCCGCCTGATCCCCCTGCTCGCCCCCAGCCCCCTTGATCCTCCCCAATCCCCGGGATCCCCCCTGATCCCCCCGATCCCCCCCAGCCTCCTTCAACCCTCTCGGTCTCCTCGATCCCCCCCCCGGTCCCCCTGATCCCTCCTCACCACCTCGGTCCCCGGGATCCCACCCGGTCCCCGGGATCCCCCCGATCCCTCTGATCCCCCCCGATCTCCCCTCACCCCCCCCGGTCCCCGGGATCCCCCCGATCCCCCCCGGGATCCCCCCGATGCCCTCCCAGCCCCCCCGATCCCCCTCAGCCCCCTTCAACCCCCTCGGTCTCCTTGATCCCCGCCCCCCCCCCGGTCCCCCTGATCCCCCCTCACTCCCCCGGTCCCCGGGATCCCCCCGATCCCCCCTCACCCCCCCGGGATCCCCCCGATCCCCTCCGGTTCCCTCCTCCCCGCCCCCCCCGGCTCCTCACCGGTACAGCCGCTTGGTGTGCAGCACCTTGGCCTCGGGCTCGCCGCTCTCGCTGCCGGCCCCGCCGCCCTGGCTCATGGCTCCCCGGCGGGGGCGAGGCCCGGCGCCGCCCGCCGCCCCCCGCCGCCCCCTCAGCGCCGCCCGCGCCGCCGCCGCCGCCGCCCCCGGCCCCGCTCGGCCGCCATGGCTGCGCCGCTGCCCCCTGCCCCGCGCCCGCTCTCGCGAGATCTCGGCGGAGGGCAAACATGGCGGCGGCCGGGCCGGCTTCACCCCGCGAGGGCCCGCCGCTCGCCGCGCCAGTACTTAGTGCTGGCAAACGGGCCGGCCGCGCCGCCCCTGAGGGCCGCCAACATGGCGGCCGTGCCAGTACTAAAGGCTGGCAACATGGCGGCCGGGCCGGCGTCACTCCGGCGGCCCAAGGGGAGGGGGGGGGGGGAACGGCGCCGGGAAGCGGGGCCGAGGAGGCGCCGGCTGCTGGTTCCTTGGGCTGCTTTTTCCCCGCGGGTCCCGGGGGGCTTCCCCGCGGCCGCCTCACGCCGTGGGTCGGGCAGGAGCTGTGGGGCTGGGCCGCCTGCCCGCTGGCTTCCCCGGACAGCCTCCGAGTGCCCCCCGGGGTCGCCTAGCACGCCCTAGAGGCCCCCCAGGGCACTCCAGGGTGCACCCCGAGCCTCCTAACGCACCGCGCGGGCAAAAGAAGGAATAAATAATAATAATAACTAAATAATGTAAATAAATAATGTAAATAAATAATAAATTCTCTTCCTGGAATCTAGTGTCCTCCAGCGGAACCGCAAGGGCTCTCGAGTGCACTCTTGCGCACGCTGCGAGCCTCCTGTGGTCCTCTGCTGCGCTCTAGATCCTCTGCAGGTCTACCAGGGACAACAAGTGCCCTATAGCTCGACCAGAAAGGCTTCCAGTGACCCCCAGTTTCCTCTAGGATGCCCTAGAAGCCTCCTAGGGCACCCTGCGGTGCTCTTCAAGCCTCCTCTTTAACCCTAGAGGCAAAACAAGGACGCTTCCTGGAATCTGGAGGCCTCTGGAGGACTCGCAGGGCTCTAGTGCACACACGCGCAAACTGGAAGCCTCCTGTGGTCCTCTGCTGCACTCTAGATCCTCCGCAGGTCGACCAGGGCCACCCAGAGCCCTCTAGCTCCCCCTGAAAGCCTCCCAGTAACCCCAAAACTAACCCTAATTACGACCCTAGAAGCCACATACGGCATCAGTTTCTCCCATCCAAAAGTGCTCCCAACGGAAGCCTTTGGGTACACCTGAACTCCCTTGGGAAGCCTTTACACAACCCCACATGCAACAGGACTCTGCACCTTCTCTCTTTCCAAACAACCCGTAGCCCGCAGCGCCCGGGGCCAGCGGTGCCAGCATCACCCTGTGGAGCTGCCCGGGGCTGGGACCCCAGGGATGGCAGCGCCCGCACCCCGGTGCTAACCCTCTGCTTCTCCTCCTTGCCCCCCTTCCCCGCAGAGCGGCTCCGGGCAGCGCAGCCAAGGCAGCTCTGTCCCCCAGAAATCCCAGGCCAACACGTCTGCCTACAACAGCTACAGCTGGGGCGCCAACTGAGTAAAAACCTTTTTTGGTTTTTACTCCTTTCTCCCTCCTCCCCCTCCCCGCACCTCCTGCTGCCCCAGAACCTCTCGGATCCAAAGGAGTGGAAGCTGCGAGTCACCTACAGCAAACCCCCTTATTATTAGGAATAAGAACAGTAATTGATATGAACAACATTGTAAGATGAATTAGTTGAAGTGTTTTTTTTGTACCGTGTTCTAAATTCAATGGATAAATGTGTCTTGTATATAAAAACAAAAACCCCACGCCGTCCTGCAGTTCCCTCATTTCCGTACCCCCGCCCCGCTGCTCTCTGCGACCACCCCCAGGAGCTGGGGAGGGCCCCCCCCCATTTTCTGTTCTCCTTTTGGTCTTTTTTGTTTTGTTTTGTTTTGTTTTGTTTTTTCTATGCAGTCCAGATCTTGTATTTTTCAGTTCAAACCGCTCGCTTCAACTGCAGCCCCCGCGGGGGTTATTTACTGAGGAGAATAAAGACCACAAAGCGACGTGTGTCCTTTCTCATCCCTCCCTGTGCCCCGGGGGGGTGGGGCGGCAGCGCTGGTTTTGGACCCCCCCCCGGTGGGACCCTTCTCCCCTCGGGCCCCCCAGGCTCCCAGCACAGGGATGTCACCGCCTGGCCCTACTCCCCCTGCCTCTGCCTTGGGAGCCGCGCTCTGGTGTTACTGGGGTTACTGGTGTTACTGGGGCTGCTGGTGGTGTTATTGGGGTTACTGGTGTCTTACTGGGGTTACTGGTGTCTTACTGGGGCTGTTGGTGGTGTTATTGGGGTTACTGGTGTCTTACTGGGGTTACTGGTGTGCTACTGGGGCTGCTGCTGGTAGTGTTATTGGGGTTACTGGTGTCTTACTGGGGTTACTGGTGTCTTACTGGGGCTGTTGGTGGTGTTATTGGGGTTACTGATGTGCTACTGGGGCTGCTGGTGGTGGTGTTATTGGGGTTACTGGTGCGTTACTGGGACTGCTGGTGGTATTGGGGCTACTGGGGCTGCTGGTGGTGGTGTTATTGGGGTTGCTGATGTTATTGGGGCCACTGGTGTTGCTGGGGTGGCCGCTGTGTTACTACTGTTACTGGTGTGACTGGGGCTGCTGGTGTTACTGGTGTGGTGTTATTGGGGCTACTGGCGTTACCGGGGCTGCTGGTGCTACTGGGACTGCTGGTGTTACTGGTGCTACTGGGGCTGCTGGTGTTACTGGTGTGCTACCGGGACTGCTGGTGTTACTGGTGTGCTACTGGGACTGCTGGTGTTACTGGTGTGCTACTGGGGCTGCTGGTGTTACTGGTGTGCTACTGGGACTGCTGGTGTTACTGGTGTGCTACTGGGACTGCTGGTGTTACTGGTGTGCTACTGGGGCTGCTGGTGTTACTGGTGTGCTACTGGGACTGCTGGTGTTACTGGTGCACTACCGGGGCTGCGCCCCCCGGCAGGCCCCAGGCCCCCTCCGCTGCCGTCCCCTCCCCAGGAGCGCCGGGGCCGGGCCGGGCCGTGGCGGGGGGGCTGCGGGGAGGCCCCGAGCTCTGTCCCGGCCCCGTTCCCGTTCCCGTTCCCGGTGCCGGGGGCGCTTTGCGGCGGCGGCGCTTTGCGGCTGCGGCGCTTCGCGGCCGGGCCCGATGAGCTTTTACGACGCCTTCCGCGGCTTCTTCGGGCTCCCGGGGGGCCGCAGGTACCGGGACGGGCCGGGGCCCCCCCCAGACTCCCCCAGTTCCCCTTCCCGGTCTCAGCGCCCCCCCCCCCCCCGCAGGCCCCGGGAGCCGCTGTTCGGCGGAGCGCCGCGGGACGAGGACGGAGACGAGGACGCCGAGGGCCCCCCCCGGCCGCCGCCCCCCGATGGCTTCGGCTTCGGCCCCGGCGGCGGCCTGGAGGAGCTGCTCCGGGACGCGGGCGAGCTCCTGGGCGTCTTCGGGGGAGCCTGGGCCGGGCCCCCCCCGGCCATAGGTGGGAACGGGACCGGGGCTGGGCACCGGGGGGGGCCTCGGTGGAGCCCCCAGGCCCGGCCTCACCCCCCCGCCCCCGGTTGTGCCCCGCAGAGCCCCCCCTGCCCGGCCCCGGCCCCGGGCGGCCGCTGCGCGACTCGATGCTGAAGCACCCGGACGGCCCCGAGGGCGCCCGAGACCCGGCCCGGCCCTGGAGCCCCCTCCCAGGGGTGCGTAGGGGGGGGCCCTGCCCTGCCGGGGGGGGGCCCTCGGGTGGCGGAGCCCCCCCCTCGGGCCCCGGCACTGGGCTCCGGTGACCGGTGCTGGCTTTGCCTTGCAGCTGGAGGACGCTCACCCGGCCCCCCCGGAGCGCAGGGAGGACCGAGGTGGGTGCGGGGGGCGCCTTTGGCAGGGGGGGGATCGGGGCCAGGCGCCCCTTCCCCGCACTCACCGCGCGGCCGCCCCGCAGATCTGGACTCGCAGGTGTCCTCGGCGGGGCTGGGCACCATCCTGAGGCCCGACGAGCCCCAGCCCCGCTCCTACTTCAAGAGCGTCTCCGTCACCAAAGTGACGCTGCCTGACGGGGTGAGTGTGCTCTGCCCCGTGACACCTTGTGGGTGCCCCGTGACACCTTGTGGGTGCCCCGTGACACCTTGTGGGTGCCCGGTGCCAAGACGTGAGTGCCCCATGCCACCGTGTGGGTGCCCTGTGCCATGGCGTGGGTGCCCTATGACACCTTGTGGGTGCCTCCTGCCATGGTGTGGGTGCCCCGTGACACCGTGTGGGTGCCCCGTGACACCGTGTGGGTGCCCCATGACACTTTGCGGGTGCCCCGTGCCACGGTGCGGGTGCCCCGTGCAGGCGGTGGAGGAGCGCCGCACCGTGCAGGACAGCCACGGCCGCCGCGAGACGACCGTCACCCTCCGGAGGGGCGACCAGGCCTTCATCACCACCACCAAGGAGGACGGGACGGGCAAGGACTGCCGCGAGGAGGTGCTCAACATGGATGACCGTGAGTGGGGCGCCGAGGGGGGCTGGGCGCGGGAGGGGTGAGGGGAGCGGGACGGCGCCCGGCGAGCGAGCCCCCCCCCCGCCCTCCAGGGGAGCTGGCGCAGTTCGCAGGCACGTGGCTGCAGCAAGACGAGCTCCACGCTCCCACCCTGAGCGACCCCTCGTCCGTGCTGGGCACCTTCTTCCGTCGCTGGTTCTCCGGCTGGTAGCCCTGCCCTCCTGGCAGCTGCCCCCGTACGTGAGAGGGGCGTGGGGGCAGCGGGGGGGCTGCCTGGCCTTGCCAGGTGCAAGCCCCTTCTCCCCGCCCGTTTTCCTTGCAGGTGGGTCAGGTCCTGCTGGGACGCAGCGGCTGCGCTGGGGGCTGCCCCCCCTTCTGGGGCACCGCCGCCTTTTGGGGGCGAGCGTGTATATGTGTACAGAGCAATAAAGTCTATTTATGCTAACGGTGGCGTGCGAGGCTCCTTCGGGCGCGGGGTGGGCCGGGACCCCCCCAGGTTTGGAGGTGGGGGTCCCACTGCAGCTCCGGGGGCTGCCCTGAGGGCGCAGCCACCCACGGGGCTCCTCTGCCCTGGCCCCGTGCCCGCGCTGCTCCCTGCCCGCCTCCCCCTCCTGCTTCATCGCCTCCCCTGGGCCCTTCTTGAGGGCCCTGGGAGCACTTCCAAGGCCTTTTCATTAGCGCTGCCCGCGGCGGCGGTGGCTTGGGAAGGGACCCGGCAGAGGAAAGCAGCGGCTCTCCGGGTGGGGAAAGCTCCCACACCGGGATGCGGGGCAGCGCGGACTTCATGCGGCCGCCGGGGGATCCTCGGGGGGCTCCGGCACCGCAGGCAGGGACGGGTGGGAGCAGGGACGCGGCTGCTGCCCGCGGCCCCACGTGGGACTCTGGTCCCTACGAGACCCTGGAGAGCCTTGCAAGGTGTCTGGCTGCTCTTAGAGCAAACTGCAGGGCCCTGGGTGGCCCCTAGGGTGCCCTGGAGCACGCTAGAAAGCCCTGTGAGGCCGCAAAGAGGCCAGCAGATTATAGGAAGTGTCCTTGGGAGGCCTCTAGGGTGCAAGAGGAGGCTCCTAGGACAACCTAGAGTGCTCTCAAGTGCCCCGGGAGGATTCTAGGGCACACTGGGAGACCTGTATCGGATGCTAGACTGCACCGGGAGCGTTGGGAGGCACGTACGGGGCACTGGAGAACAGCGGGGGGGGACTGGGATGCCTGTAGGGGACTGCAGAGAGCACTGGAGAGTCCAGCAAGGTCTTCATGGTGTGCTAGAGTACACTGCAGGGCCCTTTGAGGCCTCCAGAAGGTCCTAGGGAGCACTGCAGGGCCCCAGGATGCTTGAAGGCAGCACTGGGAGGCCTCTGCGGCATCCTCGAGGACACTGGAGGTCACTGGGAGGGTTTCAGGGAGAGCTCGAGTGCACCTGGTGCTCCTTGTAGACACGTGAGGACTCTAGAGTGGATTATAGATTGGTGGAAGGGCTGTAGTGCTGCCTGGAAGGACTCCAGGGCACCCACGAGGTCCCTGGAGAGCGTTCCAATGGCTCTAACTGGTTTTAGAACAAAATGTGGGCCCCTGGGAGGCCTCTGTGGCGTCCTGGAGTACACTGGGGAGCTCTGTGACGCCTCGAGCAGACAGCAGATTGCAGGAAGCGTCCCCAGGAGGCCTCTGGGGCGCGAGAAGGGTGCCCTGCATTAGACCTTTGGTTTCAGGATCCTTATCGACACCGCGGGCTTGAGCAACGCAACCGGGCTGTGGGGGGCATCTGCTAACCTCACAGGAAGGGCTGAAACCCGCGAGATAGTTATCAGAAGGATTTGTGGCACGGAAGAAGCGAAAAAAAAAAGCCTGCAGGACCAACTCGCTTGGCATTCGCAGGTCTCGGACACGGTCGCTGGTGGCACCTTTAATGGAGGAAGGAACGTAAGGGTGCAAGAGGCCACAGGCTAGGAGAACGCGGTGCTTACACAGTGTTATTGATGCCGCTGGCCAGCCCCACGTCTCTCGTCGCTGTCCTCGTCGGGTGGAGGCGCCCAGCTGCACGGGGAAAGTACAGGACCCACCTGGCTGCTGCTCTGCACCGCAGGAAGCAGCTCCGGTGGTGCTGGGAGGCAGCGAGCGCCCGCGTGGACGACAGGCGCAGACAGCAAAGGGTGACCCGGCCACGGGACTCGGAGCCAAACGCAGCGGGGAGGAAGAGAGCCCCCTGCCTCGGCAGGGAAATGCCCGCGGGGGCAGCACCAAGGCACCCGCAAGGAGTTCGAGGGCAGGGGAGGAGTCAGAGAAAGCTGCTCGGCCCCAGCCTTGGGCCCCGTGCCAGCACGTGGCTGTACCTGAGCTTTTCGGCGCCCGGTCAGACGGCTGAACGTCGTCTTCCGAAGCCATCTCAGAGGCTGCCCGTTTCACCTCCTGAACCACCTGGGAAAGACAGAAACGGTCGCAGGAAGCAAACGCGGCGGCGGCGGCTCAGCTTCTCCAGAGGAGAAGGAGGCCTGGGTCAGAAGCTCGCGGCAAGCGTTGCCTGGAGGGATGCAAGAGAAGGAAGGGCTGAGGAACAGTGTCTGTGCCTGCAGCCACAGCGCAGACGCGGGCCAGGCCCCGCACCCTTCTCTCCACCCTCTGCGCTTGCCAGGTCAGCCAGGAGCCAGGCTCCGGCCGCCTGGGGTTCTGCTCATCCCGGCCTCCTTTCCCAAAGCGCGGGATCACCTTCGTCACGCTGCTGAGCTCTGCCGTCAGCGAAGCCACCTGCTCCAGCAGGAGCCGTATCCTCTTGCCTTGGACCTCCATGGAATCCAGGGAGTTCCTGCAGCCAACAGGAAAGCAGTAGATCTCATCAGAGGGCAGCCTGTCCCCTCCTGAGAGCTTCCGAGCCCAGCAAGGAGGCTGTGCTTGGCTCTCCTTTCTTTCTCTGCGTGAGTGCTCCCCTTCATCACCAGGTTTAGCGAAAGGCAAAGACCCAAAAGACACACGGGAGCCCCAGATGCTACAAAAATGAGTGCGAGTAGCCAGAGGTCAGCTGAGGCTACTGCACGAAACCAAGTCCCGCTCAGGAAATGTCTCTTACCGCACAGACTCCATTTCTTCCAGCAGCTTCTGGAAAGGAAAAGCTCTCTGTTAGAGAACCGAAGCTGCTGGGGCTCCCCACAGGCTTCCCCAAGAAGACACAGCAAAGCTGCTGCTTCCTGGGGTCGCTCCACAGGGAAGCAGAGCAGCCAGAGATTGACCCAGCTCCCATCAGCAGCGCTCCTATAGGAGCTGCCTGTCCCACAGCAGTCACCCACCTGGGCCGCTTTCCTTGCCCCCGTCTTCCAGGCCAGCCGCGAGGTCCCGCAGCAAAGCGCGCCAGCTGCTGCTGTGCACGTCACCGAGAGATGGTTATTTTGCTGGGGCGGCGAACGGTCCCCGTGGTCACGTTGTCTCCTCCTGCTGCCGTGTGGCAGCAGGCGAAAGGAGGACGTGGGGAACGTGGCTGCTGCCAGACGTTTGCTCGTGAAAACTCACCAAGGGTCACTGAGACCACGATGAAGATTTTCAAGAACTCCTTCCTGTGCAGGGTCATCTTTTGCCTAAAAGGGAGGGAGTCTTGTTGTTGTTGTTAATGTTCCAAGCCTTGGGCAAAGCCCTCTGTGGGTGGATTTCCACTTGCAGTCTGAGAAGAAGCTGTTTTGGAAGCCTGCTGTGGAGAGAAAGCTGAGCGGGCAGCCCCCAAGAGAAACGCTCCTCCTGTCCACACTGTCCAACGCCGCAGGCAGATCTTCCCCAAAGGAAGGGCTCCAGGAGCACCTTCAGAAAGGGAGCGGGAATAACCCAGGGAAGTAAACGCAACTACAGAACGGCAACGGCAGCGCCTGAGCTTTGGCCAGCAGTAGCCACGGTGTGCTGGCCGGGCAGTGCCCGCTGCCCTCCCCTTGTCACCCTCTGGCCCGCAGCCATCCCATTTCTCCCCCGGTCCACGACAGAAACGTGTTGTACGTACGCAGCAGAGGTGCAAGTCTTGAGGAGGCTCTGCAGCACGAGGGCCCTTGCCAGACGGTGAGCAGTGCTGACGACCGTCCCTGGGCGAGGAAATGAGCGCACAGTCAGGTCTCTTGCCCTGGATCCCCACCAGAGGCGTGCCCCAGAGCAGGGCAGCCTGTGGTTCTTCTGCCACAGAGGAAATGTTGCTGGAGCGATTTCCCCGGGCACAGAGGAGCTCCGTGGGTTCACCCCAGAGGACTTCGGAGCAAGCAGCAGCGCCCAGCTTACCTGCAGCTTCCGTGGCTGTGCCATGCCGCCTTGCAGGCTCTTGGCTGGCAGAGCCAGGAACTAACTCCAAAGAGTGCCTCACCTCCTGCAGCCCAACCTGCACGTGGAGGCACCTGCGGGAGGAAAAAGACGGAGCCTGTCTGTCCGCAGGAGCCACAGCAGGCAGGAGCAGCCTCGACAGAGCCCCGTGCCAGAGGACAGGGCTTGGGAAGCCTCCCAGGGGCCTCCCAGCTGCAGCAAGAAAGGGCAGCGGAGCTGGGTGACTTTCAGGGGCCTCCACAGGTTCCCTGGGCGACCTGTGCCAGTGCCTCACCACCCTCTGAGTAAAGAAGTTCTTCCTTACATCTAATCTAAATCCACCCTCAATAGCCTCAGGCTGTTCAGGGAGCAGGGACAGTCCCCTACCACGGCCTCCCCCCACAGGACGCTGGTGGGGTCCCCGTCCGCACGGCCACCCCGCTCAGCCAGGCACGGCCGTGCTATGACAGGAGCGGCCCCAGCCTAGGGCTTGGCCTCCCCATGCAGCAAAACTCGGGGCTTGGCCCCCCCGTGGGGCAAAACTCGGGGCTTTGCCCCCCCTGTGAGGCAAAACCTGGGGCTACTGCCTCCCAGCAAAGCCTCAGCGTCGCCCTCCGTCAGCTGCCCAAGGCTGACCCCGCTCCACCGGCCGCCTCGCTCTGTGTCCGTGTGTCCCTGCGTCCACAGGTCCCCCTGCCCACGGTTCCACCCCGGCCCAGGGTGGGAACAACCCGACTCATACCCGTGGCTCGGCCCCGCTGCCTCCCCTGCGGCCTCGCAGGCGGCCCCGCTCCGCGAGGGGCCTGGCGATGCCCCTGGGCGCCTCTTGCGGGGAGCCCTCCTCGCCATCTCCGGGGCTCTGCAGACCGCAGGCTCACCCAGGGGGGAGCGCAGATGCCTCTGAGGTCACAGAGATGCCCCCTGAGGTGGCAGCTGTGGCATCACACCGGGGTCTTCTTCCCGAGGTTCTTCAGAGGTTCTTCCTCCGTAAAACCCAGCCCAAACGCAAAGGCTCGCCGTGGTGCCCGTGTCATTTTTACGTGCATGTTTCACGTCTTGGTGAGAAGAGGCATTTTGTTTTATTGCACCGTTTTGCGGGCTAAACATATTTTGCAAGCATGAAACGGAACGGGGCCCAGACAACAAAGCACTTGGTGCTTACTTCTTCTCCTGTCTAACAGGGTTTCTCTGGGCTTTTCGTTTGTTTGATTTTTAAACTGTCATAGGTATACAGCCTCAGGTCCGTAAAACCACTTGCAAAGCTGCCTCTTCTGCTGGGAACAAAGCCACGGGGATGAAGCTTTGCTGCCTTACCAAGCCTGAAGCAAAGTTAATACTCTTAGAAGTGCCCCCCATCAACACTGAGCCAGGGCGATGACATCCAATTGATGTGATGAAATGGAAGAGATTGGAAAACTCTCAAGAGAAAGGAGGTGGCTGGAGAAGATATTGTGTGGCTACAGAATCATAGCGTCATAGGAAATTATAATCAGAACAGCAAAATGGGTTAAGTTTAAAGCTAACTGAACTTTCCTCCTGTTACAGCTCAGTTCCTGTTTCTCTAGAAAGCTGACTCTCCAAAAAGTTACGAAATGTCATATGAGAAAAGTCAGACGCGGGTGGCAGATCCGATTTACTGAGCAGAGGTCTTTGCATCTCAACATTTATCTGTAAGATCTGGAAACGCGTGTTTTCTAGACATAGATGAGAACAGAGGCAGTTTGCCCCACTTGTTCTTCCATCTCAGGTCATCCACAGAGGCTTTTCCTCCAAAACGAGTCCAAGGTCTTCTGCTCTCCTCGTCCCCGCTGTCTTCAGACTCCTACTGTCCAAGGAGTTTATGAGTGTCCAAGGGTCTTTCCTGACCCATGAAACCGGGATGTCCACTACCAGCTTGATCATAGCACTTGCAGCATCTTCTTTAGTCAAAATGATTCCCAAATTTGAATAAAAAGACCCAGCCTCACAGCTGACCTCGGTGGGAGCTTCCCTGGGTTTCCCGTAGACAAGCACCGCTTCCCTCGCTGCATTTTTCACAGCAGCATCCTTCTCAAAAGATTTTTCAGGTCCAGGAGCAACTGACGTTACGGCATTTATAATTGTAGCTGAAGGAAGAGGCCCGCTTAGATCCTCATCCCCTGCAGCACCGTGGAGACAGGCTGGGGTGCAGCAATTTGTTGTGGGCGCTGACAGCGACCTGCGTGGCTGAGGGGTCCCTACCCAAGGCCTGGCGATTGCCCAGTGCAGAACACAAGCTGTAGCGGAGCTGATCATGGCCTTTTGAAGGTAACGCCGGCGGTATCCGGATCCTTTTCTAGGGATGCATTTCCATCTCCATGACTTGAATTCTGTGGTTCCAAAAGAAGACGTTGCAAGGTGGGTACGTGTGAGCGCACGGCTTTTAAAATCCCAAGACGTAAGCCTCCCCTGATGGCGTATTTCTAACAATTGCCTCCGTACCTACACAGAAAACACCCTCCCATTAATTATAAATCCAACAAGTGCTTTTAATTCTGTTTTTGGCCTTTCTGCGTAGTGATAGGAGCAGAGCGCTGGTTGTGCAAGGCAATCCCAACAGCTGAGCGTGGATTAAAATTCTTCTTAAATACATGTTTGTTTTGTACACTGAAAACCCTGGAACTGGGGGTGGGTACGGGGAGACTGAGCAGAACTGGGAGCTTTGAAGAAGACTGGGAGGGTACTGGGAGGGTACTGGGAGGGTACTGGGAGGGTACTGGGAGGGTACTGGGAGGGTACTGGGAGGGTACTGGGAGGGTACTGGGAGGGTACTGGGAGGGTACTGGGAGCTTTGCGCACGGCCCCTGTGCCGCCTGAGAGAAGAGGCGGGGCTGCGCACGGCCCGCGGAGCCGCGTGCAGAGCTCGTAGCCCCGCCCTGTTTTGCACACGGCCCTCGCGGGCTATAAAAGCGGAGGGGAGGGGGCGGGCCGCGCTCGTTGCGTTCTGAGGAGCGGTGTGGGGGGAGTGTTGAGGGCGGACGCTGTGGGCGAGTCTCTGCCAGGCCCTTTTGCTTGTTGTGGGCGGCCTAGTCAACCTGGTGGTGTATTTCCTGGAGGTGTATCTCCAACCCGGTGTATTTTCTGGGCTGCAAAGGGAAGGGATTACCTTCCTTCATCATAGGTGCATCTCACTTCAAGAAACAGGAGTGTGGAAGGCTTGTTTGGGGTGTGCATAGCATATGCTTAAACCACTGAATGTCAGAGGTTGTCAAAAAGTGGTTGAACAGAAAAAAAAAAGTTCTGTTTCCGTGTGTTTTCATTTAAATGGTGAAGGAAAACAACCGAAGTCTGGGGGCGTTGGCCAAAAGCCGAATGGTTTGGTTTTGGCTGGTGTTAATGTATCATAGGATCTCTTTCAAAGGCTCCTATATAATGACAATAGGCCCCAAATATTTTAATTATATATGGGGAGCTGCTCTGTGTTGACACACACAGGGGGGAGGTGGTGGTTGGGGTGGGTTTCGCTCACGCACGTGCATCTCTGCTCTTAGCTCATGCAGCTTTTCCCTTCGTCATTACAAGTGAAAATCCCGTGTGTAACGCTGCCCATCGCTAGATAAGGCGTCCTGTACTGTTTCATTTAAATTACTGTTTGTTTACTGATGGAGGTAGATTGCCCAGGAACCACCTGTAGATTCAGCTACTGGATCGATAAAACCAAATAAAACCGAATAGCTGCAGCGTGGGCTTAATGCACTCCTGAGCAGCGGTCCTGTGTGCGTTAACGCGGATGTTTTCTTAACAGCCAGAAGAGTAAAATCAGCAGAATGGCAACTGCTCAGAAGCAGAAGAACTGCGCGGTATGATTTTCTCGTGTTTCAGCACAGCGTGCTATTTGAATAAAGAAAAACGTAGTGAATCTTAGCTGAAATAACGCACCCAGGTGCTTTGTAAGCTTTCTGCGTTTGAAAATTATGGGCTAATTCAACACTTAACTGTGCATAAAGGTGCTCAGTAGCAAAATAGCAAAATAAAAGTCTGAACTTTGCCGTCATACGCTTGGTAGAAATCAGCAATGTCCTAAAAACGTAGTAACACCAAGTGTTAAGAAAATGCTTAGTTTTATCAATACTTGTCAATTAAAAAGGCAGCGGAGCAGGCTGCAGTCTGGACGTTTGATGTTGAAAGCTATTTTTCTCTTTCAGAGTGCGGTTGTGTTCCCTAATAAAATAACCACTGAACAGCAATCCCTGACGCTCGTGAAGAGGCTCTTGGCAGTGGCAGTGTCCTGCATCACGTATCTGAGAGGGATCTTTCCTGAAAGTGCCTATGGGACGAGATACCTGGATGGTAACAGGCTCTTTGCGAGCTGCTTTGCGTGATACAGTGGCACAGGGTGGTTGTTAAGCTGGTGGTTTTAAAGACGCTCGGTTCGTTTAATTAAAGGCAGTAGCTATTTCTCATGACTAATGAAACTTTGCTAATGTAATTACCGAGTTTTATTAAAGATAGGGCTGATGCTGATTCAGGAATTAGAATATTTAAAGCAATGTAAATGATAGTCTACTTTTAACATACAGTTCTGGGGAATGAACTTCACTTTTCGTGTCATAATTTCGTCCTTAAGGATTTTTTTTGTTGTTGTTCTTTTGAGATCTGTGTGTCAAAAT
The DNA here is from genome assembly GCF_964034855.1 of Anser brachyrhynchus. Lineage (NCBI taxonomy): Eukaryota > Metazoa > Chordata > Aves > Anseriformes > Anatidae > Anser > Anser brachyrhynchus. The sequence goes on along the minus strand of NC_137721.1, from coordinate 1,745,175 downwards.
CCTGAGGGAAGACAAGAACTGTCCTGGCTCTACTCAGCTGGTGAAATGGTATGTCAACTAGAACACTTACGTGGTGTGTGAGCTCGGAAAGATACCTTTCTAGCTTGCAACTATAAAGAAAATTTCACTTTCTGCAAGTAAACAACTGCACAGGCAGTGCTTTTAGTAGCAGTTTTCTACTTGGAAAATAAAAATGCATGCGTTTGGGTAAAGCTGTAATTGATTTCTTTAGTTCCTCTTCTAGAAAGCTTACAGCTCAGCGTTTAACAGAGCGCCAGTCATTGTTTAGAGTGAGCGTGCTTCATGTTTGGTTTCCGTGGGTACAGGAGAACGCTCAAGGTGCAGATGGATGCAAAAAAATCCGACGGGCGATTCCTCTGCAGCTGGCTAGGGGGTGCAGCCTTCCCATGAAAAATGAACCTGTTGCTCTTCTGCATCTTGCGTTTAAAGGTCTGGCTCTAACTTTGTGTAAGTGGTGCTGTGGGCCTTCCTATTCCAAACCAGAGTTGTCTCTGCAGATGGTGGTCCTCTTGCACGTTCACACATTCAGGTGGGACTAGAGGTATTTGTTTTCCTTTCTGTTAACAATTAGATTCGTTCCTGGCTGCCCTCCCTGCTGTTTAGAAAGGTGTACATAAGGCAAAGGGCACCTGGGGTGGTTCTTGTCTGCCTGGGGAAATGGATTCCTTCACAGCTGTGCTGGAGAATGGGCCTAAGTACCTCAAACTTTTTCACAGCCGGGATGCCCTCTGATCCCTGAGGTGTTGCCTGCAGTTGTTTCGCTACTGGGCGCCTCCAGGTGTGGCTTTGATTTCCTTCGAGAAGTGTTTGGGTGACTCCCGAGGTCCTCTCGGTCCTGTAGGATAGAGGGAAGGATGCAGCAACTTCGCGCACAGGATTTAATCCCACAGCAGGCTGCATCGAACCCTTTAGGAAACAAGCTGGAGTCACTGTCCACGCACAGAACGTGTTGTGGTCAAGCTCAAGCTGCATCAGGACGTTGAGAGGACACATTCCTATTTTTAGGAGGACACATTCCTATTTTTAGGACCTCCCTAAAAGCCGCCTTTGTTGTTTTCGCACTTAAACCAGAACGAGAGGTCGAGCATTTAGAAACAAAGCAGTTCAGCAGCTGGGGCTCTGCAGCGGCTGCCTTGAGGTGCTGGAGATGCCGAGCTGTGAGGTCGGAGGTGTGACTGGGTCACTCGGAGATGGGAACGGCCTCCTCCCTGTAACCCGTGGCCTGTGCTCATCTCCTGCGGCAGAGGGGACTGGGCAGCAGCCGGCAGGTCGCCCTGCCCTCGCGCACCGAGCGTCAGCGTGCGAGGGCAGTGGCACAGCAGCCTGGGGATGCTGGCAAGGGCTTGTGCAAGCACTTCGTCGCTTACAGGTGAGCAGCGTTCTGTAACTCAGCACCGTGGACACGCCATAAATAACGCCTGCTCGTTGACCGTATTCAAAAGAACTGTAGGAGAAATTACAGTAAGTTTTGGTGTACTGTTTGCATAAAATTCCAGCAGCTAAATAATAACTCCTTTGTGCTTCAGAGATGCCCATGTTCAGCTAAGTATCCATAAACTGATTTGTGAATCCATACATAAAGTTTGACAATAAGCGCACAATTGCATTGTTTTATTTCCCTATAGATTATATTTTTACTTTGTAAGTGAAAGTTTTTATTATTAATAAAAGAGACATAATGGAATAAGCATTATTTTTGCTACAGCAGTAGCAAGACTATACAAAGACTTTAATTTTGTGGGGATATTTTAATCAGGACTAGACGGACAATCTTATTTGATTTTTGCAGGATGTTAGGATGCTATGATGCCTTGCAGAAGAAATATGTAAGTCTTCTAGTATCATTTGATTACTTTAAGTGTATGGGAATGTTCGTTTATATAATTCCACTACCTGCCACTGTAGTTATAGGACTTTCTGGTTACGGGGTAGCTCTGCTTTAGCATGCTATAATAGTTAGCTACGTCTCAGGATAGTGTTCTTTGTGTGTAGAAACACTTAGTCAGGGATACTTCGGGATATTCTTAAGCCAGTAAAGCGAATTCTTTCTTAAACAGATGAGCTAAGCATATGAAGAGCTTGATTTCTTCAAATAGGCCTACAGTGGTCATAATTGGTTTTGAGAGCTAAAGAAACAAAGCAGCTTGGTAAGCAGAAATAGGCTGTAGAGTGTATCTAATTTTTTTTTGCTTTAATTATGTTTCCAACAGCTAAGAATGATTGTCCTAGCGGTAAGTACGTCAAAAGTAAGGCACTACTCTACGTGCTTAAATGTGTGTACAGTTCTTAATCTGTTCCCTGTCTTTACTTTTAAAAATCCAGGTCTATACCCATCCGGAAGATCCTCAGGTAAGTCTGGTGGAATAATTTCCTCGATGACTAATGATAGTATAGGCAGAGTGAGGCATGCCTGTATACGAGCAGTAAGACTGAATTTTCTCACCAATGGACGTTAAAAAAAAGCTTAAAATGCTAAATGTAGACATCAGCAGAGCTAATAAGAATTGCTCTACATTGCCTTTGAGCATCTTCTGTCAGGTTACTCTCAAGCCAGTGCAGAGTACGGTTGCAGAGTTCAGTGTCTGTAAAGAATCCATCGTCCTAACTCCGTGTAACAAACCCGTGGCTCTTCGTGGGGGAAAATCCATAACTAACCGCTGTCCCCCTGTCTGTGGGGTGTGTGGAGTAGTTTCATAGCAATTGAAATTTGGAGAGAATATTTAATTCTAAAAACTTCTGCTGAAGTTTCTTTTAAAATATTTCACTGTGGTGGTTCCGGGGGGGAACTTTAGATTTTTGGTTTGATTTGATTCATATAGCGTGCATTAAAACTGTTGAAGTATTCCTATGCTGTATTAGAGGCTGGGAGCTAAGAGCTATCATCGTTTTGTTTAAATACGAAGTTAATAGGTGACTGAGTAGAAGCAGCAGCAGTAGCTGTTTGCTTGACAACTTTAATAATTGCTGTTTGTTTGCAGACAATTACTGAATGTTATCACTTCAAATTCAAGTACACCCACAATGGGCCGCTCCTGAATTTCAGCAGGTACTGTCACCGGGGCTGTTCTGCTCTGTAGCTTTAAAGTTCGCTGTGTGCACCAACCCGAATGTAAGAACTTCACATTTTCTGGTTGGCTTTTGCTCTTTTAAATCTGGATCTTAAGACTAATTTTATCAATGTGTCCTTATTAGTTAGGCTATTTTTAAAACACAGTGAATTGTTTTAGCATAGCACGAGGGTATTTGTTAAATGTGCAGTCAGAAGATGTTTCTTAGCTACAAGGAAGTAGCTTGTTCTAAACAAATATTGAAATGTGACAAGTTCTTTCCTTGCGTAACGTACTCCTTCCAGTTTTTCTCTGGCATAAAATGATTTTAAACTAAAAAAAAAAAAAAAACACAACAGAGTGGGCTACAGTGCTGCAATCCTTTGGCCTGAGTTTGGTTACGTCCCTCTGAAAGTCGCGTGGTGGCAGGAGGTGGGAGGCAGCCGCTGCAGGCTGGCTTCGTGCACTAGGCTGATTTGAAAATAAGTCCTGCTTCCTTGCCACCCAGTGGGGAAAGAGAAGTGTCTGCGGAGTGTTTCGGGTGTGCCTCCAAAAGGCCGTGTTGCCTTGTGAAATAACGGGCGGTTACTTGCCTTAGGCTGGCTGTTCAGGTCCTCTGACACCTCTCTAACCTGGGGTAGATTTCTGGGAAATATTCAGGCTCTTGTAAAGATGTTAACAAGTTCCAGGGAACGCAGCTGGGAAGGTGGCTGTGAGGAGGAGGGAGCCGGCAGCAGAGCAAGACCTCTCCGTTTTTGGTGACGGTAAGGTAGAGTTTGGGGCAGCTGCTTGTACAACACGAGTTGGATGTTGCGGAGCCGGATGCCAGGAGTCCCTCAGGCAGCTTCCCTGTCAAAGCCAGGAGTGTTACTTGCTGCCCCTGAAATACTGCAAGCGTGTGAGACCTAGCAGGGTCGGGGCTTTCAAACGTACCAACTTCTCTTTCAGATCTGTGTGGTTTTTAAGCATTGTGTAACATAAAATATAGCTGTCGGTCACAGCTGCTGCACCCCAACGCTTCCCTGACGTTCCTGGCTCAGAATTTGATCTTACAAGGGACAGAGAGCGCGCAGCTCACCTAGGTGGTGGTAGGAACTGCAGTCCTTGTGATCTCAGCGATGGGATGTCTACTTCTCCAGCGTGTCTGTGTACTGTAATACTGAAACCATTTGGTCTGTATAAAAAAGCTGAACGCTTTGTCCATTTCTAGCAAGAATAAGGGGAGTGATTCCCCAATCACCTGTGCAGACACCAAGAAAGCGAGCATCCTCCTCATCCGCAAGATTTACGTTCTGATGCAAAACCTAGGTCCGTTACCAAATGATGTCTGCCTGACCATGAAGCTGTTTTATTACGATGAAGGTAGTGTTTTCCTGTTACCTTAATTTATCAACTGTGCTTAGACGTTTGAAAACGTTAATTCAAAGAAATATTTTCATGTATAATCCTTGTGGTGGCTGGGACTTGTTAAATTTTCCCGTGTTTAATTATTTCTTGTGACGGTTTCTAAAATCCAAGGGGCACAGATCTGATCTCTCTGTAGGAGTACAGTCTTACGACTGACTTCATTGGAGCAAGGATTTCAGTGGGGTTTTAAAACGAGTGGAGTTTACCTCAGTATATTAGGATGCGATATGTTTGCCAGATTAGTTCTATTTTAACTGTTTAAATGGTTGACACTAGCTTCTGCTTTCAGTGCCTATTACTGCTATGAAGTGAAAAATCGGAGTTTCTAGTTCGTCTCCTTTCATATATATAACTGTTTCAAATAGTTTTGTGTAGGGGAAAAAGAACTTCACGGAGTTGAAATGGAGTATTGATCATTCCCTCCCCCAAGACAATTTTCATGAATAGCTCTGCATTTAAAGAAGAAAAGTCTTTTAGCTGCACAAGCTGAGATTAATTTGACAGGAGCACGTTTTATTACAATGCAACACCTCGTGTGTTCTTCCCTGCAGTTACACCACCTGATTACCAGCCTCCTGGTTTTAAGGAGGGTGAATGTGAGGGGATGATATTTGAGGGAGAGCCAATGCATCTTAACATGGGTGAAGTGCCGACGCCTTTTCACATGCTGAAAGTTAAAGTGACAACTGACAAACAGAGGATGGAAAACGCCGAGGAGAGCATGCTGAAGCAAGGAGATACTGACCTGCCCCTCCAGGTGCTCAGAGTGGACAGAGAGGTTCCAGAAGAAAGCCAGCCCATGGATGTAAGAGCTCACGTGCTTTGTGCAGCTTATTGAAATGTGTTGTGGTTTATGTTCTAGAAAGGGGCTGTTAATCCTACTGCGCCTGTTACGACAATCTTAATAAGGGACGTGGTATTTCCAGGTACACTGAAGTATCACAGCAGGTATTCAGCACACGTCTAATTGTACTTCTCCAGTTGGCAGTCTGTCGTTAAAGCAGTATGGAACAAGCGCGTCAGCGCAATGCCTGAGCTGCTGGGAGCCCTCCGAGGCAGGAGAGGAGCAGCAAGGGAGGAAGCAGCGGTGTGCTGCGGGTACACTTGGCTGCTTGCTCAGCTCCAGCCACCCTGAAACCTCCCTGCCGCTGTCCCGTGCCCGTCCCGAGCGATCCACTGCGGCCAGGCGGTGCTGACCAGGGCTGAATTTGCTCTTGGACCGCGGGGTAAACCCAGCTGGGGATGCTGTGGCTCAGTTTGGGTCTGGATTGGGATTTCTCTCAGGAAAAGCAGAGCCAAATCTGAACATGGCAACAGGCTCACGCGTCCTGCTGGTGCCAGAGCCTCTGAGATGGCGCTGAGCGTTGGGCAGGTGGCAGGGGATACTTAGGGGGCTGTTGGGTGCAGAAATCCTCTGCTGATCCATACTGGCCATAGGTGAGAACGGAGCTTCAGGGCTTCTGGCTCGTCCTCCTTACCAGTGCCTCCCCAGCAGCAGTTTGGCAGCCCCTGCCTCTCTGCATGGCTCCCTCGCTGCTTCGCCAGCAACACAAAGGCAGCAGCTGGTGCACTGATGGTTTTCTCCTAGCATCTGTTAAGGTTTTAATATCCTGGACAGGTTTTTCAGTAATTGAATTAAATGTATGCTTGCATTGATAACTAACGCTGAGCTAGTCTGTATGTCCCATATCATCTTTGATTATTTTAAAGCAGGTTGTTTCACCAAGAATCCATCCAATGAGATCTGTTGCTAAGCTTTTATGAGTAGAAACTTTTCTTTATGTCTGCTGTAAGTGACGGACCTTTTCCTTAATCTAGGAAGACCCCGTGTTAGATAATAAAGTGGAAGATAATAATCACGTAAATACTTTGGAAGCTCAAGGTAAAATTTATATCTATTTTTCAAGTCTCTTCAGTTTGTGCCTCTTTCCTGATGCTACTCTACGAAATACTCAGTTTTCTGATGTAGGCTGCTGTATTCAGATTTGTGGTGTTTTCCTCATGCACGTTGCTGTGCCTTTGTTTTATTATGGATCTGTTCTGTGAAGCACTTTGTTAGGAAACAGCCATTTCTGTTTTTCTGCTCTGAAATCATGATCTTCTATTTTATCAGATAAGCTAAACCGAACGTGTTATATATTTAGAAGAAATCTTTTGCCACTTGATTTTTTATTACTTTGTTTTTACTAATGGATTTAATGTTAAGATAACGCTTGCTGGAGTAGTCCCAGGTGCTCTTGAGCCTGTTATTACAGACTTTAGAGTCTAAATTTGGCAAAACACCACTTCTAGCCACCTTTCTCGTTATGCTCTGACCACGGTAGGCCAGTAGTGTGATTCTGCAGCCCATACCTGCTTCAGTCTGCGTGATCGTGAACGAATGAAGGCCATCAGGGCTCACGTGCACAGGAGAGTTTAATTTGTGGTGGGCTGAATTATATCCGTGTGAAAATACCTCTGCATACAATGCACGTTCTTCTCACAGCGGTTCATCGCAATGGTTTGCTATTCCTGGTACAGTCAGGAACTTAGATAAGTTTTATGGTTCATTGTGTGATCGTGTCTGTGCCCTTGGCTACTTCAGTGGCTTTTCTGGCTGCTTCCAGTGGCCCTTTTCTCACACTGGCTACACGAAGTGCTTCGCTAATCACAAGTTATTGCTAATATTTTTTAAACTGGTTTAGTTTTAGTGGGTACAAGTTCTGGCAAAGCTGAGTTTTCCCCAAGTAAAATCCTAACATTTATCTGTCAGCATAAAACTATGCACGCAATGTGAGCAGCAGCAAAAAGCAAAGTCCAAGGTGAAGCCTACCCGGCAGTACTTCAGAAAGTACCAAAGATATTAACGTGTTTTATTGAAGTTTTGTGCAACGTCCATAAGCAGTTCAACTGAGAATTCTGCAGAGAATATGAATGAAGTCTTACTCTGATAAACTAACACCACAAGATAAAGCTTCCTTCTCCCTTTTTATCGATCAGCAGTTACATCCTTCCTGTTAATGCAGCACGTTGGGAAGTACCTACCGATCCTGGCTGCTGAAGAACAGCACTGGTGGTGCTGAAGTTCTTACCCTTTATAAATAGCCTGTGCTGCTGGCTTGCATGAGTCATATAAAATGTCCTCAGCTGTAAGCTCCGAATGCAGAAACGCCAATAAAACAACACCCCGGCTGCATCAGCCTGACCGCAGCCGCTACCAGGCATGCTCCCTGGGAGCACTCGGGCTTTCTTATCCCTTATGCCAACCCAGACTGTCTCTGGTTCAAAACATGGTACAGCAAACGCTGTCCTTGGGCGTCTCCCAGCAGAAGCTTCCCTCTTAAGACTTCAGAGAAACGAGGAGGAAAAGCAGCAAACGATTTCCCTTTGGGTTCCCTTAGACAGCAAAGTCTGAGCCCCTAGGCTGCCCAGCTGCAGGGCGAACCGCTGCTTGCAGAGCTCTGAAGCTACCGCGAGGCACCCAGGCCATGCTGGCGCCCGCTTGCTGTACATCAACTATTTCAAACACAGCAAGGAAGGATGAAAGAGGAACGAAGTGCCCTTTTGGAGAGAAGATTAAGCAGAGAGAATGTAGACAAGTACGCTCTGGAATGTTGATACTCTCATGTAAAACAGGATAGCCAAAAGAACAGGCTGCTCAAGACAAGTTTGTTTTGTTTTGTTTTGTTTTTAAAAAAAAGCACTTTACAACCAAAATTGGGGGTGAAGGAAGCCTTTGGATGGGAAGCCATGATAAAATGTTTTCCTGTTGTAGATGCAGAGGCTGCTGTGGAGATAAATGCATGGTGCTCATAGAAGAAATACCCATTATTGCTGCTGCTTGCCCTGTTTGTTCTCCTTATGTATTTCCCTTAAGTTATACCTGCTTTGAAGTGTTAACTCTGGCTCTGCAGACTGCAATAACGCCTTATTTTTCCATTAAAAACTGCCAGACATTCCTCCCCATGTAACTAAAACCAGCAGCCATGTTAGTTGTAAGGCTTTTGGTCCTCCAAACCCCATCACAGCAAGCAACTCGTTGGGGCTGTTGCGGTGTCTGAGTGCTTGCAGAGGCAGTTGGACAAAGCAAATTGAGCCTAGATTATTTTTTTTTAAATGTGTTGGGGTATCAAAGTCCGACACTGCACAGGCTCTGTATTTAAATAGTGGCATTACAGTTGTTTTTCAGAAATGTGCAACTTCTCCAAAACAGCTTCATACTCCCATGCTGTTGAAAAATAATCATGGAAGTGCGTAGGAAAGAGCGCATGTAAACCACTTTTTCTCTTGATGTAAGTAGGCTGCAGAATTGCAGTACCCACTGAAAGCTATCCAGCTTTTATGTGCTTTTAGAATTCACCAGAATTCAAAAACAAATAAAAATAAATGTAAAAGTATGATGAATAGCTTGTCTTGCAGGGTTGGTATAATGCTTTTTTATGGGACCTGTGAGACTGCCAGAAAAATGCGGTTGTCATCCAGAAATACTTCAGTTAGTCATTTCCCTGCCTGAAGAACCTGTTTGTCGCCTCTAACCAGTTTGTGCTTATATGTGGAAAAACACAGTGGATTAGAAGCAACAAAAAAGAAACCTCTCCCGCTCTCAGAGCTCATTCTTTCCTCCTCCTGCCTGGTCTCTGTGACCAGGAGCTGCGGGCAGAGGTCCTCAGCTGCATGTGGCTGGGTTACGAAGCACCAGCCACCTGCTGACAGTGGTTTGGAACGGGCAGGAGCGTGCCAGAAGTACAAAACCGACCTGTGAGGCTTTATCCTCACAAGCAAGCTGTGATGTGGACGGGCATTGAGCAGTACATTGAGAATTTGGGGATCGAGCCCATCCTTCCAAAGGGCACGTGCGAGTCTGTATCACACAGAAGCGCGCGTTCTCCTCGTGTCAAAGTGTTGTGGTGGTAAGAGGCTGTTGGTGCATTGTCGACCGTGTGCTTTGTTATTTAACAACTTTTATAGACCCGAGTTTCCCTCGTGGAGGGGATGAAGTTACGAAGGCTGGAGAGAACAGGAGTCTGTACGTTTCCAGTCGCCAGGTATGGAAACCACACTCTGCCATCTTCAACTTTTCCTCGAGCTTTTGTGAAGCTTCTTTCGACTCCATATTTTGGGTTCACTCAAGTGATTAATCAGCAATCTGCTGAAGGTTTATTTACAACAGTATTTTCAGCAATAGAGCACGTTAAGATTTTAATTTCCAGTGTCTTACAAAAGTGGTTAATATTCTACAGCAATCAGAAGGAATAACCAAAGGCTGGTGCTCTGATCAGTTTTCCAACTAAACAGCTGGTCTGACTGATGCTACAAGAAATGGAAAAGCAATTTCCCGTGTTTATAAATTGCTGTAACTAAGCACTCTGCCTAACAGAAATTTCTCTTCTAATTCCAGCAGATCAAAACTTGATTTTTATGATGTTGATTAAAACTTAAGATACAGCCTTATTCCTCAGGCTTAAAACTTTATATTCCCTGGGGGGGAAAAAAAAAGGGCAAAATATTGTAACTTAAATGTGGGGGACTACTTCAAATGCAGGTCCCTAAGATTTCTTAGTGCAGGGTAGTCCCAGGTAACTGAGTGGTTTATTGTGTAAAGAACTGATGCTTTGATCTGCCAGGGCTGTTACTCCTGCCTGTAAGTAGCGCTGTTGATTTCATTGCAAAATACTCCTGAATTTAAGTTTCAGGTAAAGTGCTGTGGTGAGCAGAGCCAAATCTCTCTGCGCACTGAACCCTCTGATGCGTATTTTTTTCTTACTGCTGTCACAAGCATTTATTTTCTCATTTTAGGTTGATCATTTGGCAAGTAAGACATCTGAACTTAATGTGTCAGAGAGCAGGACAAGAAGCGGGAAGATATTTCAAATCTACGCTGTTAGTATCAGGTTTTCTTCTATTCCTGTTCTTCTCTACGACTTTTTTTTCTATTGCAAGCAGTGAATAAAACTCCAACCTTTGTTACAATTCATGCTGGAAAAAAATGAAACAATGCTAGAATTTAGACGAGGCAGTTGCTTTAAAGCAGCAGAGGTGCTGCAGAGCGTAGGTGTGCGAGTCAGAAATGCCCAGATGGAGGTCGGAAGGTGGCACGGTGCTCCAGGAGCTGGGCTTGGGGCGCGTTGCCTGAAGCTGCAGCACGCGGGGGCACTGCCCTTGTAGCGTAAATAAATCCCCTGCTCTTTCCTCAGCCGCCGGGGGGGTCGCGCTGGAAAAACTTCGGTGCCCAGATGTTGCTTTCGGGTGTTAAAACCTCTGAGTGTGCAGTGGGGAGCAGCACGAGTGCTCAGCACCTCGCGCACCCGGGTTCGGGGTGGATTTTCCCCCTCGTTGAGACGTGGTGGCAGCGAGGAGCAGCCCACGCAGCACCATGACCTGTAACGCTGTGCGTGGTTTCTCCCTGCAGGCCGAACCCTCGTCCAGTCAAGACGTGCTGCCAAAAAGGAGAAAAATCAGTGAGCCGAAGGAGCAGTTTTAGACGCCCCTCTCCCGGCTGTCGGCTTCCAGGGTGCTTCTCCACACCACCTCCGTTCGGTTGTTCAATGCGATTGTTAATATTTAAATGTTCTTTCAGGGACCTTGTTCTATTTGTAGTCAAAATGTTGTGGATTCTAAGGAAAAATCTACCAAGAAGCCCTGTGGAATAAATCAGAAGTTCCTTTCTATAGGAGGTTGTATCCCCGTCAGGAAAGATAGCGGCTGGCTACTGATGTAACTCTGGAATAAAAATTAAAAAAAAAAAATCTGTAACGAAGGTGTTTTGGGGGATTTGGCTCCCTGCTAACAACGTGCTTAAATCCTGATGGCGCTTGTGTACGTTCGTTAACTGCAATGAGAGATTTCACTGGTAACGTTTTCTGGGCTGTATTGCAAAGCTGAGGAACCCCTTGGTCAGAACCTGCCCTATGGGGCCCAAAATCCTCGAGTCTCGGGGTTAATTTCTGGAGCAGGTTTCTTAATTTCTGGAGCAGGTTTCTTAATTTCTGGAGCAAGTTTAGGAAAGCTGTTAAGCTGTGTTACAATTCTTGGTTTTACTACAAAGCAAACAGAACTAGAACAGTTACGGATATTTGATTCATTTTTTTCCAGACCAAAGGCACCAGACAAACAATAAGCATTCTTCATACCTTTCACCACATATTTCGTGCCAAAATACCAGGATTTGTGTACAGATTTACGTATGTATTTACAAATGGTATGAACCTCTGTCAGGCGTCTGTTCTCAGGCTGTGAGATGATTTGAAAGAGAAGCCTGCATGGATCAGAAATGATTAATTGCAGGAATTGGAAAAGGTGCTGGATTGTTCTGCCAAAATTAATTGGTGTTTTTGCATGTAGTGTAGAAGAATTGGAGTGAAGCTGTTGCACAGCTCCTGTGTTCGGATGTGGATAGCTGAACATTTCTTGATATGTTTGAATTTAAATTGACATCTTTTTATCGTATTTGTCCATTAAAACAGCATTCAATTTGTGGCTGCGTGTTTCTTTCACGTTCTGGTTGGAGTGCGCTTAGTGGTCTTAAGAAAATGTGGAGGGGGGGAAAGCAAACGGGGTGAAACCCCGCAGATGTGGAACTTTCCTTGGCCGGGCAGCAGGGGCACAGGTGCGGTGCAGCCCCGCAGGGGATCTCCAGCTCCGGTCGTGGTGCTGAGAGCCCCCGGTGCTGCCCCATGCCCTACGTGTGACCCGCAGCGAGGTGTGGGGCAAGGTGTGGGTCGCAGCCACGCGTTTCTCTTCACCGCGCTGAACCGGGTGAGCAGGATTTAATTAGCACAAGCTGCCAGTGCGTCGCCTCAGGTTTCGTCAGCTTTGCGGTTTGATTTAACAGGATTTCCTCTGCAACTCTTGACCGCAGAGTCGGAGAAAGGGTTGGGTTGGCAGAGACCTCAAAACCCACCTCGTTCCTGTCCCCAGCCCCATCCAGCCTGGCCTTGGGCACCCCCAGCTCCTCCGGGCAGCCTGCACCAGGGCCTCGCCGCCCTCCTGGGGCAGGATTTCTTCCCGATACCTGACCCAAACCTCCCCTCTTCTGCCTCAAGCTGTTACCCCGCTCCCCCCACTGCACCCCCTGACAAAGAGTCTCCCCCCAGCCTTCCTGTAGCCCCCTTTCGGCTCTGGCAGCGTTGATTCCTGTGTCTGCGCTCACCCCGGTGCCCGTGCACAGCCTTCCCCTCGCCCCAGCGTGCGACACGTCTTGCACGCCTTCCACGCCCTGCACAAGCCTTGCACACGTCCTGTACAAGCCTTGATGTCTTACATGTTCTGCACAAGCAGCATGCACCTTGCATGCCTTGCACACTCCTTGCACACTCCTTGCACAAGCACCATGCGCCTTGCACACCCTGCACACTCCTTGCGCAAGCAGCATGCCCCTTGCACACCCTGCACGTCTTGCACACTCCTTGCACAAGCACCACGCGCCTTGCACACCCTGCACAAGCCTTGCACAAGCAGCATGCCCCTTGAACCCTCCTTGCACGCCCTGCACATGCCTTGCACACCCTGCACACGCCTTGCACAAGCACCATGCCCCTTGCACACACCTTGCACAAGCAGCATACCCCTTGCACGCCCTACACATGCCTTGCACACTCCTTGCACAAGCACCACGCGCCTTGCACACCCTGCACACGCCTTGCACAAGCAGCATGCCCCTTGAACTCTCCTTGTACGCCCTGCACATGCCTTGCACACCCTGCACACGCCTTGCACAAGCAGCATGCCCCTTGCACACCCTGCACACTCCTTGCACAAGCAGCACGCCCCTCGCACGCTCCTTGCACGCCCCGCACACGCCTTGTCCCGGCCGCAGCCGGCGCCGCCCCCCCCCGGGGCCGTCCGGGGCCGCCCCCCCCGCGCTCATTGGCGGCTCCGGGCCGGGCTCAACCCCCGTTCCCCGGGGCCGGGGCCCCCCGCTGGGCTTTACCGGAGCCCGGGGAGCGCTGTCCCGGGTTCGCTTCCCGCACCGGCCCGGGGACCCCTCTGCAGCCCTCAGACCTCGGCCCCGGCCCCTCGACTCCTTGCCCAGCCCCGGCCCTCGCCCCCGGCCGCTCTCCGGACTTGCGAGCGAGGCTCCGGGCTCAGCTCTTGGGGCCAGGGGAGGCTCGGAGGGCACCGGGATAAATCCCGAGAAGAAGCTGGGCTGCCCCGGGGGGCTGCCGCCAGTCCCCGGGCGTGAACCGGGTTCTTAACCCCATCGCCAGGCCGGAGGTCGCCGGGGCGTGAAGGCTCGGTCACCGACCCGATGTCTCGCCGCCTCCGTGGAGGCACAGCCGCCTGCTTCAAACACGTCACGGGGCGACGGGCGGCCGCTCCCCGCCGGTGACTCTTGTACAGCCATCGCAGGGCGGGCGGGCGAGCTGCGATCCCCCCCCCGGGGAGCAAGGGCGAAGCCTCCCATCGCCTCGCCGACGCCTCTGGAGGCCCGGTCCCAGCCGCAGCCCCCCTCGTGCGTGGTCCTCGGCCCGGCCGCGGGTGGGGATGACGACGCTGACGCACCGGGGCCGCCGCACCGAGGCGGGTGGGAGCACGGGCAAGAAGCTGGACGACGAGGAAGAGGCGGCCGCGGAGAGAGACCCGGAGGACGACGACTCCAAAGGCACCCGCCTGACGCTGATGGAGGAGGTGCTGCTCCTGGGACTGAAGGACAAGCAGGTGAAGGGAGGCTGCAGGTCCTAAAGGTCTTCAAGGGAAACCCGCGGCCTCGTGGTGGAGGCTTCGTGGCTTCCTCGGGTCCCTCCGCAGCAGCCTCTGCCCGCCGAGCTCAAACCTCCCTCGGGCTGAGCGGCGAGGGCGGCCCGCAGAGGCTGCGGGGAGCTGTGGGGGGAACAGGGCAGGGCGGCGCGGCGTGGCGGCCACCCGCTCGTGCTCGCTGCCGGCACCGAGGGCATGGGGCAGCGGGGGCCCCACCTCGTGTGGCAGCCCCGACGGGAGCGCGGAGATGCCCCTGCGCCGTTTGCTCTTCGCCAGAACCCTCTTTGAGAAACGGCGGGGGCAGGTTTTGAGGGAGGAGGGCAAGGCGACAGCAAGTGGCTGGAGCGGGATGAGCTCCCCGGGGGCTGTCGTTCCCTGCTCGGGCAGCGCCGGGGGCGATCGGGGCTCTTGCTTATCAGCCCCACAGCGGGGAAGGCCCCGCTCGGCACCTTTCTGCTTCCTCCGTGTCAATGCCTGCATCTAGATCTATCTCCTGGTCCGGGGCACGGCGCTACTGCTCCTTCCCTCAGCCAAAATGGGGAAAATGAGGCAAGGGGAGGCTCAGCGGGGGCCCGAGGCGCTTCCTGAGGCAGCGACACGTGCAGAGGGGTGCAGGGTGCCTGTGCTTCCATCCCCGGGGCCCCGCTGGTCCTTGGATGAGCCTGGGCGGGTGCCTCATGCCCCCAGCCCTGCTCTGGCCGTGGTTTTCTGGCAGGGACGGATGTGGCAGGGGGCTGCTGGCCAGTAGCTGAGGGCTTGCCAAGCTCAGCAGAGAGTAAGAGGAGAGCAGGGCTATCCGGGGAGCATCACGGAAATAACTTGGGAGCAAATATTTGAGAGCAGCGTGGCACGGTTTCCTTCATTCCTGGGCTACGTTAAGCATTCTTGGTGCGGTTTATGTATTCCTGGGACTGGCCCTCCAGCCACCAGGAAGTTAGGAGAGCACAATAGATAAGAGAAAGACTTGTCTCACACTTTCTTTATTTGTTTTTCATCCTGTCCTTCCGTGTTTCTCCACCTGAAGGGAAGACACAGGCAGCAGACCTCATGGTCCACCCTCGTGGTTTGATGAGCAGGGGAAAATTAAAAAAATATATATTAAAAAGAGAATTTTAGCCAAACCCAATGAGCCCGCAATGCAATTTCATTATTATAAGTACCAGTCTGTCCATGTAGGGGACACTGGATGCACACCAGCATTTGTGACCGGTCTGATTTCAGGAGCTGAAAGCCAAGGAGCTTTCAACTTCTCTGATTTCAGCCCCCTTAAAATTTTCGGGGCAAAATGTGCCTTCCAGCCCAACGAACCGAAATCTTTGGTCACCTCTGTGCCCTTTTTCAGAGAACTGGTTCCTAAAGGGCACGTGCAAAAAAAAACAAACCACAGTGCGTCGCCCATGGAAGGAAATCGGCATGTCTTAGCAGGGCAAGTGTGAAGGGTTGCTTTGTCTTCACTCACAAGGAAGTGAAGAAAGCAAATAAAGGTTTTAATTTATTTTATGACTCTCTGTGCTGAGCAAGCTGAACAGCCCGGTGTCCAGATGCGCTGTACAAACAGACACGCTGGGGACAGGAGGTTACCCATATCGACTATAAAAGCTTCTACGTAGGAGGCCGCAAGCTCTCGGCCTTCCTGCCTTGGGAAAGGCTTCTTGGGTTGCTTTGTCTGTGGTCTCCCGGCGGCTGTTAGAGCTGCCCTTTCCCCCCTTCCTGCCCATTTTCTCAAAGAAAAGCACCAAGGAAAGGGAGCGAGGGCCAGGAACGGGGCACAGCACCCGGCCCCATCCACCCTTCGGGCGCAGTGAGTTTGTCCTGGGGCCATCCTGAATCTCTTCCGTCGCAGCTGCAGCCCCGGCCTCTGTCTGCCACGCGGTGGAGGCGGGGAAGAGGCCGTTCCCTTCATTTTGCAGCTGGTTTTTATGCCTTGGGGCCTGCTTACCTCATCCTTCCTCCAGACCTTCTCTTCCCAGACTGAGAACCCCGTGCAACCAGCAGTCCCTCCAGGACCATGTTTTCCAGCCCCCTGCACCTTCTTGTTGCTCTGCCCAGCACCATACGGACTTGGGAGCCCGTGCTTCTCAGGGCAGGGCTCCAAAAAGAGCGCCTGGTGTGAAATGTGTCGAGTTTGGCCTGACTTGAGCACTGCCCAGCCCATTGCGGCCCTTTCCATGATGAAAGGACTGGAAGGAATGGCCTCAAGTTGCACCAGGGGAGGTTCAGGTTGGAAATGAGGAGACATTTCTTCTCAGAAAGAGCGGTCAGGCATTGGGACGGGTTGCCCAGGGCGGTGGTGGAGTCTCCGTCCCTGGGGGTGTTCAAGGAAAGGTTGGACGTGGTGCTAGGGGACACGGTTCAGTGGGTGACATTGGTGGTAGGCGGGTGTTTGGACCAGATGATCCTGGAGGGCTTTTCCACCCTTGATGATTCTGTGATTCTTTGATTCTGTGAGGGGACACTGGGGGTGGGGGTCCCTGGACACGGCACTGAGGACTGCGGTGGGGCTCCGGCCACCTGTCCCCAGCGTCACACGTGTCCCCTTCCCCGCAGGGCTACACCTCCTTCTGGAACGACTGCATCTCCCCCGGCCTGCGCGGCGGCATCCTCGTCGAGCTGGCACTGCGGGGCCGCATCCAGCTGGAGCCCCTCACCGCCAGGAAGAAGCGGCTGCTGGACAGGAAGGTGATGGCAGCGATGGGGCCGAAGGGGTGAGGCGGTGCCATGGGTGCCGGCCATCCCGTGCGTCCCCCCCGCATACATACCCACGCCCCGCGGTGGCTTTGCGGCATGCTTCAGGGCCTGCCCCCGTCCCAGCCTGATGGCGCCTCGTCCTTTTGGCCCCCCAGGTGCACCTGAAGTCGGACACTCCAACTGGCGACATCCTGCTGGACGAGACCCTGCGGCACATCAAGGCCACGGAGCCTGCAGAAACGGTGCAGACCTGGATAGAGCTGCTCACGGGTAGGCGCAGCGAGAGAGGAGGCACAGAGTCCTGGCATGGGTTGGGTTGGGTTGGGTTGGGTTGGGTTGGGTTGGGTTGGGTTGGCTTGGCTTGGCTTGGCTTGGCTTGGCTTGGCTTGGCTTGGCTTGGCTTGGGTTGGCTTGGCTTGGTGGGGAGCTCAAAGCCCACCTCGTTCCTGCCCCCAGCCCCATCCAGCCTGGCCTTGGGCTCCCCCCCAGGGATGGGGCACCCACGGCTCCTCCGGGCAGCCTGGGGCTGAGCCAGGCTCCATCCACCCCGGCCTCCAACACGGTTTGCTTCTCCTCAGGGGAGACCTGGAACCCCTTCAAGCTGCAGTACCAGCTGCGGAACGTGCGCGAGCGCATCGCCAAGAACCTGGTGGAGAAAGGCATCCTCACCACGGAGAAGCAGAACTTCCTCCTCTTCGACATGACCACGCACCCCGTCAGCAACGCCGCCGAGAAGCAACGCTTGCTCAAGAGGCTGCAGGAAGGCGTGCTGGAGCGCTGGGCGGGTGACCCGCACCGCATGGACCGCAGGACTCTGGCTCTCCTGGTGCTCGCCCACTCCTCGGATGTGCTGGAGAACGCTTTCAGCAGCCTGCCGGACGACCGGTACGAGGTGGCGATGAACAGGACCAAGGAGGTCCTTGACGCAGATCCGGAGGTGGAAGCTGCCAAAGGCAGAGGCACGGAGATGATCTGGGCCATCCTGGCGGCCTTCAACAAGGCCTGAGGCCCCGCAGGGTGGGCGGCGGAGCTTCGCCTGCCTCGGCGCGAGGCCACGGGCTCCTTTGGCGCGGGGTGGTAGCGGGAGGCTCTGCTCTGCAGGGCCCAGCTCTCCCCGCAGGGCTCGGGGCGGGCATGAGGCCCCGGGGCCGCTGCAAGCAGAGGCCGGTGCCTCCAGGGAGCGGAGGTGACGGCCACCGGCAGCACTGAATGCCTGCTGTGGCGGCACTGAAGCGCTCCGCCGGCCAAATCGTGATGGGAAGGGGGTCAGACCCCCCTCAGGAACGGCCCAGGCCCCCCCTTCACCTCCTTCCCCTGCGTGCGATTGTGGGGCGGCCCCGAGCCTCCGGGCTGTGCTGCTGTGCAGTTCTTTTTAGGAAGGGGAAGAGCTCACTGTGATTTTTGTTTGTTTTAATTATTATTATTTTCCTTTCTCCTCTGCCACTTTGACTCCCCAAAGTGAATATGAATGTGTGTCTGGGTATTTAAACCCGTAGCTTGCCATCGCGGCGGTTCCAACTGCTCCTTCTAATAAAAGGGTTTGGTGGTGGAAGGCAGGTCCTCGGTGCTGCCGGTGGCACGGGGGCACCCCAGGCTGGGCTCCTGCGCCCCAGGGCTCCTCTGTGAGGCCCAGGCCTGTCCCCAGGGACGCAGATCCTCGTGGGCACCTTCCTGGGGCCAGCAGGGAAGCAGCAGGTCGGTGCCGGTGCCTGTGGGGAGCGTGGGCGAGGAGCCCGCAGCACAACATGGGGGCGTGAGGATGGCTCGGGGCCATGGGGACAGCGTGGGGACGCGGTAGGACGTGGGGATAACGTAGGGCCATGGGGACATTTCAGGGCTGTGGAGACGTTGTGGGACTTGAGGAAATTATGGGCCATGGGGACAGTACAGGGCCATGGGGACACTGTGGGACATGGGGACTTTGTGGAACATGGGGACATTGTGGGACATGGGGACATTGTGGGACGTGGGGACATTGTGGGACATGGGGACATTGTGGGACATGGGGACATTGTGGGACGTGGGGACATTGTGGGACATGGGGACATTGTGGGACGTGGGGACATTGTGGGACATGGGGACATTGTGGGACGTGGGGACATTGTGGGACATGGGACAATACAGGGACATGCGGATATTATGGTGCTATGGGGAACTGGGACATGGGGACATTTGGGGGCTATGGAGACATTGCAGGACATGAGAAAATTATGGGCCGTGGGATCAGCGCAGGGCCGGGGGGATGTTATACGGCCGTGGGGATGTTACACGGCCGTGGGGATGTTATAGGGCCACAAGGCTGTGGCGGGGCCATGGGGACATTACAGGGCCGTGAGGCCAGCGCAGGGCCATCAGGATGATGCCCCATTGAGGACACTGGGAGCACTGGGGGGGGTCAGTGGGGGTGCTTGGGGACACTGGGGGGGTACTGGGAGCACTGGGAGCCGCTGTGGGGTACTGCAAGCTCTGAGGCCTCCAAGGGGCAGCTGCGCCCCGCCAGGAGGCGCCCGGGCCTGGTCCTGCAGCCGAGCCTAACCCCCGCCCCTCCCGCCCGCTCATTGGGCCCCCGGCCTCAGTCCTTCTGCCTATTGGTTCTTTCCAGCGTCAATCAAGCTGAGGGGCTCCCCCCCCCCGCTCACGCTGCCTCACTTCCCATTGGCCCGCCGCAGCTCCAGCTGGGGCGGCTAAGCCCCGCCCTTCTCCCCGCCCCCCTCGGGCGCTGATTGGTTGGCGATGATATCAGCGGGCCCTCCTCCCCGCTCCCATTGGACGGCCGCCTGTCCGTCAGACTGCCGAGGCGGCAGGGGGCGGCAGCGGCCATTTTGGAGCAGAGAGCGGGGCCGGGCGGCGCGGAGGCAGCGCGGAGGCAGCGCGGATCCACCGGGGTCGCCGCTCCCCGCCATGGCCGCCCCGCTCGGCACCGGCACCCGCACGGAGGAACCCGGGCAGGAAAAACAGGTGGGAACCCCCGCGGCGAGCCCTCGGGGCTCCCTATTGGCTCGGCAGCGCGTCAATCTTCACCTCCCCGCTGGCTGATTGCTTGCTGCCGCTTTCCTTCTCAGTAACGCCGACCTCTCATTGGCTGCGGGGCGGGCCTGGGGGGCGGGACTTCCGGGAGAGGTGGGGAAAAGGTGGCTTGTGGGGGAGGGGAGCGCGGGGGGTTGTGGGATAGTGGGGGTGCGGGGCCGGGGGCCCCTCGCAGGGCTCCCGGCTGGGCCCCGCAGCCCCCGGGACGTGCCCGGCCCCCGCAGGGGGCAGCGGGGCGAAAAGGCCCGAGCCGTGCCGTGCCGCGGGGGGTTGCCGCGAGCAGCGGTGAGAGCTGCCCTGGGCTTACCCGGGGGACCCGCCTGCACCGGCGCTGCCCGTGGGGCGCTGCTCCCCGAGGTCAGAGCACGCGAGCCCATCCCCGCGGTGCCGCCGAGCCAGGTCCCCACCTGGCTCTGCCAGCACCGAGCCCTGCTGGCCACGACAAATGGCTCGGAACAGCCTCCGAGCCGCTTCCGAGCCTTCCTCCGAGCCGCTTCCGAGCCTTCCTCCGAGCCGCTGCTTGGGGGAAGAAGCTCTCCCAGCGGCCGTCGGCAGCGTTTGAAGCCCAGCGGAGATCCCGTTGCGGTGTCGCGGGCGCGTTTTGTTTCCCCGCGGGGCTGGAGCACCTTCAGTCCCCTCTCGTTTTTCAGGATGCGCAAGAGAAGGAAATCGTCATCCCCGAGAGGGCGGAAGAGGCGAAGCTGAAGGCGAAATACCCCAACCTGGGCCAGAAGCCTGGAGGCTCCGACTTCCTGATGAAGAGGCTGCAGAAAGGGGTATTTATTGCTCGGCCGCGACCTCTTCTCCCTTCCCCGGGCTCTGCCCTGGTGCAAAGGGCACGGGGAACGCCAGCGAGTCAGAGAGCCGCACCTCAGCGTAAAACCTCTCACCGCGCTCCCTGGAAAAGTAATTAAATCCTCCTCCGAGAGCTGGCTGTAGCCGCTGGGGTTGCTGCTGCCGGCTTTCCTCCTCGCAGAGGCTGGGGCAGGAAACCCAAATCCCTTCTGAGGGGATCCCTTCTCCCCAGCTCCGAACGCACAATGGCCCCTCGCTGCCGCGCTGGGGCTGGCTCGGTGCTGCCTTCCCTGCGGCCAGAGCGGCCTCCGCGCCTGCTCTCCCACCGACGCAAACGCTGGGAATGTTGGGTTTAGGTGCCAGTTCCTAAAGCGAGAGAAAAAAAAAATAAATAAAAAGAGGGTTACTTAATCGCTTGGCACGAGGCAGGCTTTTTTCCCTGCTCGGTTTCGGCCGCGGGATCCTGTCCGCCACCTGCGTGGCGCCAGCAGAAGCCCTGGCGCGGGCCAGGCTGTGCTGCCTGGGGCGAAAATCTGCCTTTGTGCCAGCGGGCCGTCTGTTCGCTGCTCGGCATGGACTAAATCAGCTGTGCCTTTCCCCTTGGGGTCTGGTTTTGTGCACCACCCCTGGCAGCACCGTAAAGAACCTCGCTCGTGGCCCCACGCGCGCGTCCCGGCCGTCCCCCCGCTGCGAGTGCCGCGAACCTCTTCAAAGTAACCCAAGTCCCCCCCCCCTCCCCCTTTTTTCAGCAAAAATACTTCGATTCCGGCGACTACAACATGGCCAAGGCGAAGATGAAGAACAAGCAGCTGCCGAGCGCGGGGCCCGACAAGAACCTGGTGACGGGAGACCACATCCCCACGCCGCAGGACCTCCCGCAGCGAAAATCCTCGCTTGTGACCAGCAAGCTGGCCGGGTAGCCTGCGCTCACAGGCTGGTTTTTTTTTTGTTTGTTTGGTTTTTTTTTCTCCTCGTTTTCCTTTTTCTTTCGGTTAATCGCATTGAACGTCACTGTACCGTAGGGCCGGGAGCACCAGAATCCGCGTAGCTTATGAGTATTTACGGCAAACACACGCCAGGCCCTAGAAGAGGTGTCAGTAGCCCGGGACACGCTTGGCGGATGGGGTTGGGCAGTTCCTTTTAGCGAGCCGGTTTGCTGCCTTCGTTTTCACCCTGTTGGGAACCATCCCTGCTTGCGGAGGTGATTTTTTTTGATTTATTTTATATTTTTTTCCCCCCTCTTGCCTTTTTGTTTCAGGCTCGAAAAACAAAGCGAGGGCGGCGCGGTGGCTGCGGGGCGCGCCGCCCGCTCCGCGCGGTCGAGGGGCTTTGTGCGGGGTCAGCAGAAGGGCCCCGAGGGCTGCGCTGAACCCGCCCCGAGTCCTGTCCCCCCCCTGCTTCCAGAGGCAAGGGGAGGGCGAGCGGACGCCGTCGGCTTTAGGGATTCCCATGGGGACGGGAGAAAACCGCGGGAGGGGGGCAGCGGGCGGCGCCGCGTGCGGGGGTCCGGCTTTCCTGGGGCGCGTTTTCGAGCGCCATCCCTGCCGGGGCCGCTCCCAACGCTCACGTTCGGCGCCGGGCGGTTCGGAGAGACCCCGAGCGAGGGGATTTCGCTCCGCAGGGCAGGCGAGGAGCGGAGCGGGGACGTTGCCCTCCGCGGGGACAAGGAGCGGGGCAGGGGGGACGGGCGTGCCGTGTCCTCGGCTCCCCTCCGGGGTCCCTGCGCGACCCGGCCAGGGCCGCGGCTGCGCGGCCGCCTCGTGCTCCGCTGCCTGCCCCAGCTGGGTTGTAAATAGATAACGAATCCTATATATAAAAATCTATATAATTTTGTACCCCTGCAGCTCTCCTCTTTTCTAGCGCGCCGTGGTTTTAAAATGAAAATAAGGGGGCGGAAAAAAAAAAGAGGCAAGATAGGGGAAAAATGCAAAGCCCCCGTGCGGGGTGGGGACGGGGGGGGCACAGCTCCGCCACCGCAACTTCCCCCAGCGCGGGGGGAGGAAGCGACCGTGACGACAGAGGGTGAGAAGCAGCAAGAGCAGCTCCAGGACGCGACTGCGGCGTGGAGCGGGGTCACGTACCCCTGTGGGGGTGCCCAGGGGCTTTTTTTTTGGGGGGGGGGGCTCCGATGGGGTTGCTTTGAGGCAGGAGGGGCTGAGGCAGCTGAGCTGCGTGCCGGAGGGGGCGGGTGAAAACCTGGGGGGGCTTCAGGTTGGCCGAGCAACGTTTGCCTGTTGTTCATCCCCTTCCTTTGTGTGGGGGGGTCTGAAGCACCCCCGTACCCCCCCATAGGGTGCTGGGGGCCATTGGGGACCCCCAGACCCATCCCCTTGTGCCGAGCCGCGCCAGCACCACAACATTTCTCAGCTGAGCAGCCCGGGGGGGGGCACCGGGAGAGACATTTTTCCCCCTCCTGCCTTCCAAACAAGCTCCGGGCCGTGTGCCGGGGGGTTCCTGGTGCCCCCCGCTCCCCCTTTCCCCCCCCCCCCCAACATCGGCTAACCGCAGCTTCCTCCTCCGCTGTCCCCGCCGGTGGGTGGTGACGCCCGGGATGGTGACGGAGGCTTCGCTTTGGGGCCCCCCCAAAAAATGCCGGCCGCTCCCTGGGGTCCTCGCTGCCCAACCTGGCGGAGGAAAAACCCGCCTGAGGGGCTCTGTCGGGATTTCCTCCCCCGCGTTTTAAATCCCCCCCCCCCAACCCACGGCCACCTGTGGCGGGGTCGGGCAGGGATTTCCGCGGCCCTTTTTTTTTTGGGGTGTGGGGGGGGGGCTGTTGGCTTTCCCCGCTGCCCAAAGGAACCAGAAAGCGGCCCCGCGCCCGGCGGCCCGCTTTCGTCACGTCACGGTGACGCGGCGGCCGGGGCTGGCATCGCCTTCACCGGCGTCCTCCCCGTGCCCTTTGGACGGGGTGGCAGCGGGGCACGGCCCCTCCTGCGGGGCAACGTCCCCCCCACCTCCCAAAGGGGGACGCGGGGGGGTGGGGGGGAATTTTGGCCCCCATTTCCAGCGTCCTGCCCCTGTTTAGGCACAAAATCCTGATGAGGCCGGAGGGGAGGGGGGTTGAGCCCCAAAGCCCCTCAGTTGCTTGGGATTGCCCCGGGATGGGGACACCGGGGATGGGGGGGCACCGGGGATGGGGGATAACGGGAACATTGGGCACTGGGCATGGGGGTAATGGGGACGTGGGGCACCGGGGATGGGGACATCAGG
The DNA here is from genome assembly GCF_964034855.1 of Anser brachyrhynchus. NCBI lineage: Eukaryota > Metazoa > Chordata > Aves > Anseriformes > Anatidae > Anser > Anser brachyrhynchus. The sequence goes on along the minus strand of NC_137721.1, from coordinate 1,721,305 downwards.
GGTGTGGGGACACCGGGGACGTGCGGGTATTGGGGATGGGGGCTCTGGGGATGTGGGGGTACCAGGGATGGGGGTAATGGGGACGAGGGAAGTGGGGATAACAGGGATGGGGGTAATGGGGACGTGGGGGCACTGGGGATGGGGACATCAGGGGTGTGGGGACACCCAGGGGCATGTGAGTACTGGGGATGGGGGCACTGGGGGTGGGGGGGCACCAGGAATGGGGGATAACGGGGATGGGGAAATGAGGGAAGTGGGGATAACAGGGATGGGGGTAACAGGGACAAGGGGGCACCGGGGATGGGGGTAACGGGGACATCAGGGGTTTGGGGACAACCAGGGACGTGCGGGTACTGGGGATGGGGGATAATGGGGATCTGGGGGCACTGGGGATGGGGACATGAGGGGAGTGGGGATAACAGGGATGGGGGATAATGGGGACGTTGGGCACTGGGGATGGGGGATAACGGGGATGTGGGGACACCAGGGATGGGGATATCAGGGGTGTGGGGACACCAGGGGCGTGCGGGTACTGGAGATGGGGCACTGGGGACGTGGGGGCACCAGGAATGGGGGATAATGGGGACGTGGGGCACTGTGGATGGGGGTAACGGGGACAAGGGGGCACCGGGGATGGGGGTGACAGGGACATTGAGACACCAGGGATGGGGGTAACGGGGGTGAGGGGGCACCGAGGATGGGAACATCAGGGGTGTGGGGACACCAGGGACGTGCGGGCACTGGGGATGGGGGCACTGGGGATGTGGGGGCACCGGGGATGGGGTTAATGGGGACATGGGGGCACCGGGGACGGCGACATCAGGGGTGTGGGGACACCAGGGGTGTGCGGGCACTGGGGGTGGGGGCACTGGGGATTGGGGGGGGGGCACCGGGGATGCGGAGATACCGCGGATGGAGGCAGGGGGACGTGGGACATTGGGGCCGTGGCGACACCGGGGCCGTGCGGGTCCCGGGGACACGGGCACGGCCGCGGCGTTTTCCTGCCCGGGCCCGGCGGCGCCAGCACCCCCGCGGCTCCTTCCCCGTCCCTTTCCCTACAACCCGGGGCGGATTTGGGGTCGCCCAGACCTCCCGGGGCGGGGGGGAAGGCGGGAAGGCGGCATCCGGTGCCCCCCCTCCCCCGGTGCCCTCCCCCGGTGCCCGGCTCCCGGTGCTGAGGCCGTGGCGGGGAGCGGGGGCCGGATCCCGGGATAAACGCCGGGAACTGACGGGGGGGGGGGGGTCGGGATCAGGCCCCGGGGGGGGGGAGGCGGAGCCGGAAGCGGAAGCGGAACCGGCTCGCCCCGTGCCCCGCCCCGCCCCCTCCCCTCCCGGTGGCGTCACGGCGCCCATATAAAGGGCCGCCCGCCCGCCCGGCCCCGCTCCCGAAGCCGCCCCGGGGCTCCGCCGCCGCCGCCGCCATGTTCGCCCTGCAGCGCAACGCCCTCATCGGCTTCAACCTCTACTGCGGCGGGGGGGGGGGGGCCCGGCGGCCCGGCCTCGCCCGGGGGGGGGGGACCCGGCCCCGCCGTCCCCTTCCCCCCCCGGCCCCGCCGCCCCGGCGCCGGTGCCCGGTGCCCCCTGCTCGCTCCTTTTCGGCCCCGGGGCCTCCCCCCGCTCGCTCTTCGGTCCCGCCGCCCCCCGCTCGCCGCCGTTGTGGAGCCCCGAGGAGGAGCTGGACGGTTGCGAACCCGAAACCGAGAGGGGACCCGGGGGGGACTCGATGCCCGGGACCCCCCCGGAGCTGCCCGCCGACGAGCTGAGGCAGGACTCGTTAGAGCTCATCCTCCGGTACCTCCGGGAGGCGGCGGGGGAAACGGAAACGGGCTCGAAAAAGTTTTTGCCGGGTCTTTTGGGGAGGCCCGGGGGGGCGGGGGACGGCGTGATGGAGAAAGCGCTGGAAACGCTGCGGAGGGTCGGGGACGGAGTCCTGGAGAAACACGAGCTGGCCTTCCAAGGTGAGTTACCGGGCCTTAACGGGGCCTTAACGGGGGGTTACCGGGCCTTAATGGGCCTTAGCGGGGGGTTACCGGGCCTTAACGGGGGGTTACCGGGCCTTAACGGGCCTTAACGGGGGGTTACCGGGGCCCACCGGGGCTCTACCGGGGGCTGGGAGCTCGTCCCACCGGAGCCGAGCGGGTTAAAGGCGGCAGCCGGTGGCCAAAAACGAACCCGAACTTTGCCCGAAGGGGGGGGGGAAACAACAACAAAAAAAAAACCCTCGCCGTGGCTGCGCCGTGCTGATAACCCGGTTACCGATTAAACGGGGCCCGCCCGGGCTCTTGGCCCCGAGCCCGGTGGTTTTACCGGGATCCACCCCCAGAAATCCCACCCCCCCCCTCCCCGAAATAGCCCCAAAACCGCCCGGCCCCGGTGGCCCCGGGCGAGCAGGTGGCGGCGGGGCCAGGGCCGGTTTTCGGTCACCCCCCTGTCCTCGGGGGGAGCGATTTTTTTGGGGTGGTTTTCCTGGAATTCGGGAGCGAGTTTCTGGGGGAGAGCTGGAAATTTCGGAGAGGCTTCCCGGAACTCGGCCGCGAGTTTTCGGGGAGCGGCGAGAAGTGGGAGAAATTTTGGGCTGGTTTCTTGGAATTTGGAGGCGAGTTGTTGGGGGAAGGGGGGGAGCGGTGAGAACGGGTCTTTTTGGGTCGGTTTTGCGGATTTTTGAAGCGAGCCCTTTGGGGACCGGAAAGAACTGACCCCGTGGGGCTGGTTTTGCTTAACTCAGAAGTCCTTGGGGACTGAGGAGATCGGGTTATTTTGGGCTGGTTTTGCGGAATTCGGAGGCGAGTCCTTGGGGACCGGGGAGAATTGACCATTTTGGGGCAGGTCTCGTGTAACTCGGGTGTGGGTTCTTGGAGACCCTTCGGGGCTGCCCATTTTGGGTCACTTTTGTGTAACTCGGAAGCGAGCCCTCGGATGGGGAAGAACCGACCATTTTGGGCTGGTTTCGTGTAACTCAGAAGTGCGACTTTTTAAGAGCAGAGAGGACCAAGCGTTTGGGGTAAATCCTCGGGGACCGGCGGGATCTGACCGTTTGGGGTCACTTTTGGGTAACTCGGAGGCGAGTCCTCGGAGACGGGTGAGAATTGACCATTTTGGGTCAGTTCCATGGAACTCGGAGGCGAGTCCTCGGGGGCCTGCTGAGAACTGCCCCTTTTGGGTCACTTCGGTGTAAGTCGGAAGCGAGCCCTTGGGGGCGGGGAGGAACCGACCATTTTGGGCTGGTTTCGCAGAACTCAGTGAGGTTTTTTTTTTCAAGACCCGCAGGAACCAAGCGTTTGGGGTCAGTTTCACGCAAGTCCCTGGGGCCCGGTGAGATTTGGCCGTTTTGGGCTGGTTTCAGGCAACTCAGAAGCGAGTCCCCGGCGCCAGCACCAGCTGGGGCTGGGCTCCTGCTGGTGCTGAGCTGCTGGTGCTGAGCACGGCCCAGGAGGGCGATGCCCTCGCTGCCTCCTGAGCCAGCCTGCGGCGAGACGCCGCCCCCTCCCGCAGCAGGATGTTGCAGCTTTTTAAAAAATGCAAAGGGTTTCGAGCTGTGTCCCCCGCCCTTCCCTCACCGCCCCGGTGGGCAGGATTTGGGGTTTAACTGCCCCGGCCGAATTTCACGGGGTGCTGGCAAGGAAACGACGCTCAGGAGGGGCGCGTGGGTCACAGGGGAGCTGGCCGCCGAGGCTCCTGGAGGGACGTTACCTTCGTCCTTCGTGCGTGCAGAAAAGGAACTGGCTCCAGGAAGGCTTCCTGTTGGTTTGAGCAATAACAAGCGGTGCCTTTCGGTTTCGCAAGGGCTTGTTTGCTTATTCACGGGGGGGGGGGGCACCGCAGGTCATGCCGGGGAATTTTTGTTGTTCCAGTCGCTGCACCCACCTTCGCGCCGCGGTGAAGGGGCAGGGCTGGTGCCAAGCCTCGGGGGGCGGCGGCTCACCGGGGCCCCCCCAGAACCCCCACGAGGCAGGGGGGGAAGAGTTGGAATTTATTTACTTATTTATTTTTGCCTGGGGTTTTGCTCCGTGCGCCTGTCTCTGAGCCAGCGTCTCTTGCAGGAATGCTTCGCAAGCTAGAAATCAAGAAGGAGGAAGACCTGCAGTCGGTGGGCGAGGTGGCGGCCCACGTCTTCAGCGACGGAGTGACGAACTGGGGGCGAGTCGTCACGCTCATCTCCTTCGGTGCCTTTGTCGCCAAGCACCTGAAGAGCATAAAGCAGGAGAAGTGCATCGGCTCCTTGGCCAGGATCATCACGGACGCGCTCGTCTCGTCCAAGCGCGAGTGGCTGCTGAGCCAGGGAGGCTGGGTGAGTCACTGCCTGTCCTCGCGAGCCTTTTTTGGAACAATTCGAGCTTTTCCTCTTTCCGTCACCCGCTGGGTGACAGCCACATGTGTCAGCGGAACACGAGATGAGTCACTATTCCAGTTAAAACCGCCGCGGAGACACCTAGCCAGAGCGCCGGGGCGGCAGCGGCGCCTTTTTCCCTAGTTGCCTCGTGGCAGCCCTGACCCCAAAGCACGCCCTGCCCCGGGAGGAGGCGGTGGCGTCCCCAAAGTGAAGCCACACGGGGTGCCCCGAGCTTGCCCGCGGCCGTGCTGGCTCCTGGCCTTGCTCCGGGAGGGCCGTTCCCTGGAGGGGGGGTGCCGGCAGGGAGGTGACCGTCCCTTCTTTTCCCCCTTAGGAGGGCTTCGTCGACTTCTTCCGAGTGGAAGACCTAGAAGGCAGCATCAGGAACGTGCTGATGGCGTTCGCGGGGGTGGCAGGACTGGGAGCGAGCTTGGCCTACATGATCCGGTGAGCCCCGGCACGCTGCAGAGGTGCGGAACTCTGGGTGGCCCGGCTCTGCTTGGAGCTGGCGAGCCGGTCACTTCCTCCTGCGCGTATTTATGAAGCCAGACTCGAGTGACCCTAGAAGAAGAATACCTTGGCATCCCCTGAGCGATCCTTGCCTACGAAGGGAGGCGTGTTCCACTCAGATCGAGGGTACCAACGAGGATTATCGCTTTGGGAGCGGCAAGTGGAAGAGTTGGTTGATGATCTGCTTCGTTTGAGAGCGTGAGGACAGAAAGCCCGAGCGGGACAGCTTCGGTTTTACCCCGGAGGGAAGCCGGCGGCTCCTGTGTGGACTGAAGCCCTCCCGGGCTTCGCATGGCGGCTGCGTGCGGAGCAGACGCTTCAGAGCTGGCGTTTCTGGTGCAAGAGCAGCTCCTCCGTCGGAGCTTTGAGTGCCGGGCGTGGTGCGAGCCCCGTCGCCGTCTCCCGGAGGAGCGGAGCCCGGGGTGCCCGCGCTGCCCCCGGGGGCTGTAACCAGGTGGCAGAGAGCAGCCAGGCGGGCAGAGCGGGGCCGGCGCGGCGCGGTAACCGCAGGCAGCTGCAGCCCGGCCGGGCTGGCCTGTCTGACTGCTCTCGCTGCGCTGCCGCGACTCGCCGCACAGGCAGTTTAAAAATAGGGAGTGCACTTGTGGGTATTTAAAACAAAACAAAACAAAAAAAACGAACCACGGGCCGGAGAACGCTGTAAAGAACCTGTAAATACTTCCAAGCTGTAGAATATGTACATTTTTTTACAGAGCTAACAATGCAAAGGCAGGGGGGCTGAGCGTGACGGAGCTGCTTATGGGCGCGCTGTACTTCATCCCCCCGTGAAGTAGCGTGGTTGTGGCGAAGCCTTCGGCCTCGACTCCGAGCGAGCCCTTCACAGATGCACTCGAGCCAAATTGCCAGGGAGCGCAGCAGGGAGCCGGGGGCCTGGGGGACTCGCGTTGTGCCCACAGCTTGCTGGCAACAGTTGGTGTTCCTGTTTTTTTTTTTTTTTTGGTTTTTCTAGCTCTTCTAGTAGATGGGGAACTGGGGAAGTTGGTATCAGTTACTTCCTTCTCTCCCCTCTAATTTTGATCCCGTAAGCAGCGAGTCAAACGAAGCTGGTATTTGAATGTAAGTGTTCTGCAGCAGAATCCAAAACTCGGCGCCTCCGCCAGCGCCAGCCCCGCCTGCTCCGACCGTGGATCGGTCGGGTCCTGGGGCAGCTCAGCCCCGCAGAAACGGGGTCCTGAGCAGCGAGAGGGGAGAGAAGGTGCCCACGGTGCTTGACCTGCAGCCTGAGCGATGCCCCACGGAAACGTGAGCGGGGAGCTGGAGGGCAGCGGTTGCCAGGCCTGCTTGTGTGCTGAGCAAGCACTTAGTTTGGTCAATAAATGTCTTCACTTCAATCCCCTGGCATGGAACTTGCCGTTTCCTGGGCTGAGAGGGGGTCGTGCGAGCAGAGCAGGGCCTTCAGCGCTCCTCTGGTGTAAGGGAGTGCGGATGCTGCCCTGGGGATCCCCTGCAGCCCCGTGCTTGACAGAAAACCACCTTGCAGGGCCCTGCCTTTGCTTTTTGGGGCCCTCCACGGCCGGGAAGTTCCTCGGAGGTGGGGGAAGTCCATGAGCGGCTGCTGCCAGCCTCTGAGAGCTGCTGGGGTGGTGGAGGAGCTGCCCCCGCCCGGCTCTGGCCACGTTGGACTTGGCCTGGGGGCACAGCAGCGGCCGCTGCCACCTCGGTTTCAATTCCTGAGAAGCCAGGGGAGGAGGAGGAGGAGGAAGATGGGGGCTGGGGGGAAACCCTGCAGCGGGGCCCTGTGGCTGCAGCCAGGCTTTTGGGGCCAGGGGGGAGGGGGGGCTCGGCCCCCTGCTTCCCTTCCTGGAAGCCGAGGGGGGGGAGCGGAGCTTCCCCTGCCCCGCGGCTTTTCGGAGAAGCGGGGCCGCGTTCCGCGAACGCCCGCGGAAGTAGCGGGGGGGGGAGGGGAGCGGGCGGGGAGGGCCCTGAGGCCCCGGGAGCCGCTCGCGGGAGCTGGGCCCTGAGGCCCCGGGAGCCGCTCGCGGGTCCCGGTTGGCGCGGGGAAGGCCCCGGGGGGGCGGGGGGGCGGCGGGGCCCGGCCGTGTGCGGGCTCCGGGCCCGGTGCGGGCCCCGCTAGGCCGCGGCCTCCCCCCCGTTGCCATGGAGACGCGGCACTTCCGGGAAGGGGCGTGGCCATGCCCCCCTCCCTCCCGCCTTTGCTATTTCTGCCCCGGCCCCGCCCAGCAACAGCGCCAGCCAATGGCGCGCGCTCACGTGACCGCTTCCAGGAACCCGCGCCCATCCCCCCCCCCCAGTCCCCCGCGTGGCGCCGCCGCCCTTCCCCCCCCAACCCCAACCCGCGCGAGACCGCGGGGCCCCGTGGGGAGGGGTCACGTGACGGGGGGCGTCGGGGGGCGGGGCCCTGCAGCTCCTGGCGGGGGGGGCGGGGGGGGCGGGGGGAAGCACGGCCCCTTCCCCATCTCGGGGAACCCGTGTCCGTACTGGGGTGCCCAGCTGGTGCCCCACGTCCTGTACTGGTGTCCCATGTCCTGTACTGGTGTCCCGTACTGGTGTCCCATACTGGTGTCCCGTACTGGTGACCCATACTGGTGTCCCGTACTGGTGTCCCATACTGGTGTCCCGTACTGGTGTCTCGTACTGGTGTCCCTTACTGGTGTCCCGTACTGGTGTCCCATACTGGTGACCCGTACTGGTGTCCCGTACTGGTGTCCCATACTGGTGTCCCGTACTGGTGTCCCGTACTGGTGTCCCGTACTGGTGTCCCTTACTGGTGTCCCATACTGGTGACCCGTACTGGTGTCCCGTATTGGTATCCCGTACTGGTATCCCGTACTGGTGTCCCTTACTGGTGTCCCATGTCCCGTACTGATGTCCTGTACTGGTGTCCCGTACTGGTATCCCGTACTGGTGTCCCGTACTGGTGTCCCTTACTGGTGTCCCATACTGGTGTCCCATACTGGTGACCCATACTGGTGTCCCGTACTGGTGTCCTGTACTGCTGTCCCATACTGGTGTCCCGTACTGGTGTCCCTTACTGGTGTCCCATACTGGTGTCCCATACTGGTGTCCCGTACTGGTATCCTGTACTGGTGTCCCTTACTGGTGTCCCATGTCCCGTACTGATGTCCTGTACTGGTGTCCCGTACTGGTATCCCGTACTGGTGTCCCGTACTGGTGACCCATACTGGTGTCCCTTACTGGTGTCCCATACTGGTGACCCGTACTGATGTCCCTTACTGGTGTCCCATACTGGGACACACGGGCCACAATGGGGGGGCTGCAGGATCGCCCCCTGACAACCCCCCAGCTCCCTCCAGCAGAGGGTGCTGTGCTCCAGGCAGCCTACTGGGAGCACTGGGAGGGGCTGCAGGGCACTGGGGGGCACTGGAGGGGGGGGTTGGTAGGTCACTGGGAGCACTGGGAACACTGGTGCCCCAGAACGCCTTTTCCAGTGTTCTGCAAAGCCAGATTTTGGCCCTGGGGGGGCTGAAACTACCCAAAGTGCTCTCAACCCCCCCCCCCCCCAAAACCCACCCCAAAACTCCTCAAATCCCCCTAAACCCCCCCAAACCCCCCCAAAATCCCCCAAATCCCCCCCAAACCCCACGCACCCTTCGGGGGGGGGGGGGGGGGCGCTGAACTGAGGCTGGGGAGGGCAGAAAGGGGGTGGGGTGTGAAGGGGGGGTAAAATGGGGGGGTGTAAAATGGGGGGGGTGTAAAATAGGGGGGAAATGGGGGGGGGGGTAAATGGATGGGTGCAGCCGTGGGATTGGGGCCGCTCACCCCCGCCCCCCCCCCCCCCCCCGAGATCTCGATGCACATGGGATGGGGTTGGGAGAGATACTGGGGCTACTGGGAGGACGGCACTGGAGATACTGGGAGGACTGGGAGGGGTCCAGTTGGGGTCGGCGGCGCCGTGAGGGGGCCCCACGGGCCCGCCCCGGACACGCGTGGGTGCGGGCCTGGGCGCACCCCGCTCCACAAACAGGCCGGGACCCAGCCCCGGTGCGACACCCCACAAACACGCAGACGCCCGGCACACCCCAAAACACCCCAAAACACCCCAAAACACCCCCCCCCCACCCCAAAAACCCTCCAAATCCCCCCCCCCAAATCCAACAGCCACGCCGTCCCCCCCCAAAAAAACCCACGACTGCCCCCGGGAGCAGGTTGAGGCCTCGCGTCCTTTATTGCCTGGCGGCCCTACTGGGGGCGGCCGGGGGCCGGGGGGGGCACGGCGGCGGCCAGCGGGACCCCCCCCAGGTAGCGCTCGGCGAAGCAGCGGTGCCGCTCGGGGCCCCCCCCGCGAGCAGCAGGCCCGGGGGTCCCGCCAGGAGGTGCAGACGTCGTCGATGCTTTGGGAAAGCTGCGGGGAAATAATTAATTGGTTGATTAATTAGGGGGACGGTCATCAAGGCATGGGGGGGGGGGGTTAACACCATGAATATTCCCCCCCCCCCCCCCCCCCCCAATATACTCACCTGTTCCTCAGCACAGGGGCTTTGCTCCTCGGGGGGCAGCGCGCAGCACGCGGAGGTCACAGCCTCCAGCAGCTCCGGTACCGGCCGCCTGGCGGGGGGGGGCACGGGTCAGTGACTGGGGGGGCTCCCGTGTCCCGTGTCCGTCCGTCCGTCCGTCCCCCGGTGCCCATCCAGTGACTGGGGGGGCTCCCGTGTCCCGTGTCCGGCCCCCCCCCCACCCCCCGGTGTCCATCCAGTGGATGGGGAATGGGGGGTTGGGGGGGGGGGGGGGGGTCATGGGAGGGTCCTGAGGGCAATGGGAAGGCAGGGAAATGGGGGTGGGGGGTCACTGGGAGGTTTGGGGGGGGCTGAGGAAATGGGGGGGGGGGGGGGTGACCCAGGGATATTTAGGGGAGGGGGACAGAGAGATGAGGAGGGGGTCCCAGGGCTATGGGGAGGGGGTCCCAGGGCTATGGGGAGGGGGTCCCAGGGCTATGGGGAGGGGGTCCCGGGGCTATGGGGAGGGTCAGGGAGATGTCGGAGGGGGTCCCGGGGTTATGGGGTGCCCCCCCCCCATCACCCACTTCTTGCTGAGGAGCCGCATGGGGCCGCAGAGGGTGCGGAGCATGGCGGGGCCCAGCCGGGCCAGGCTGACGTTGTGCAGCTCGCGGTCGTAGGCAGGGTGGGGGGCGGCGGCGGCGAAGCAGCGGCTGCGGGCGCGGCCCCCTCCCCGCTGGCAGCAGCGGTGCTGGCCCGTCTTCACCCCCCCCTCCTCCCGGCAGTAGCGATCCAGGCCCTTCTGCCACTGCGGGGCCATGGAGGGGTTGCGTCCTCGGCCGTCCCCACCCCAACCACAAACACCCCCCCCCTGCCCTCCGTGTCCCCGTCCCCAGATACCCCAGGACCCTCCTGGGACACCCGGAGCCCCCTCAGGACATCACATCACCCCCCCACCCCCGCCCCAACACCATCAAGACACCAGTGTCACCTCCCGGAACACCAGTGTCACCCCCCCGGGACACCAGTGCCACCCCTTGGGACACCCGTGACACTCCCAAGACAGCTGTGGCACCCCCCCCGGGACATCTGTGCCCCCCCCCCGGCCTTTGATGCCACCCCAAGACACGTGTGTCACCCCCTTGGGACACCTGGGCCACCTCCCCAGGACACTTGGGACACCCCTTGGGACACCCGTGTTAACCCCCCGCCCCCCCCAGGACACCTGTGCTACCCCCCAAGACAGCTGTGCCACCCCTGGGGACACCCACGTCACTCCCTAGGACACCCATGACACCCCCTTGGGACACCAATGACACCCCCTTGGGACACCCATGACACCCCCTAGAGCACCATGACACCCCCCCTAGGGCACCCATGTCACCCCCCTAGGACACCCATGCCACCCCCCTAGGGCACCCACGTCGCTCCCCAGGAGCCCCGCGCCCCCGTCCCCCGACACTCACGGCGGCGCGGGCGCACTCGAGGCTGGCGTTGTGGCAGCAGCGGCCGAAGTCGCGCTCCAGGCGGGTGTGGAAGCGCGCGCGGGGCCCGGGGAGGCCGCGGGGGCCGGGCCGCAGCCCCAGCAGGCGGCAGATGTTGTCCATGTTGGCGGCCGTGGGCTCGCCGGGGGGGAAGGACGGCTCGCTGGAGACGTCCCACACGGTCACCTCGGCGAGCTGGGTGGTGACGGTGGTGGCCGCGGCGGTGGCGTCGGTGAAGCAGCGGCGCCGCGCGGCCCCGTGCCGGCGGCAGCAGTGGAACTGGCGCGTCTTCACCCCGAACTCGTCATCGCAGAAGGCGTCCAGGACATCGGTCCACTGCCATGGGGGGGGGGGACAGGGGACAAAGGGGACGGGGTCAGGCTGCGTGTCCCCACCCCGAGCTGTGTAGGGACAAGGAGGGTTTTTTGGGGGGGATGGGGGGGGCGGACTCACGGCGCGGCGGGCGCAGGGCAGCGGGGACTGGCGGCGGCAGCAGCCGTCGAGGCGAGGCCAGAAGGCGTCGAGCGCGTCCACCTGCCTGCGGAGGTGGGCGAAGGCGGCGGGGGGCAGCGAGGGCCGGGGGGCTCGGGGCATCAGCGTGGGGCTGCGGCAGTAGCGGTCCAAGGCGTCGGGCAGGGGCCAGGCCGGGGGGAAGCCCTCCAGGGTGCTGCCCCACGAGGAGGCGTCGATGGCGTCGGGGGAGTCCGGGGACGAAGGCGCCCGGGGCCGAGGGGGGTTCTTGGCCGCCTCCACGACGTTGCGGGGCAGCTCGATGTCCTGCTCCTCCTGCATCACTGTGGGGACGGGGGTGGGGGTACGGGGTGGGGGGTGGGGGGCGTAGGCATGTGGCCCTGCTGCGCACACACATCGCCCTCCCCAAAATGGAGGGGCACGGTGCTAAGGGGGTGACACCCCCCCCCCCAATCCCGGTCCTGGGTGTCCCTGTGTTCCCAGATGCCCCCCCCCCCCCGCCCATTTTTTTCCCTGGCCCTGCGTGCTCCCTGCATCCTTGGCCCCATGTCATCCTGCCCCCTCCTGTCCCCTCCTGTCCCCATCCCCAGCTGTCCCCTTGTCCCCTCCGTCTCCTCCAATCCCTGTGCCCTCCCCCTGTCCCCACGTCCCCCCCCCCCCCCCCCAACCATGTCCCCATCGCTGGGAACCCCTCCTGTGTCCCCCATCCCCGTGTCTCCTTCCCACTCCTGACCCCATCCCCACCCCTTGGTGGGTGTCCCCATGTCTGCCCCCCCCCCCAGTGCCCCCGTCCCCGCTCTCACCCTGCTGGATGTCATAGGGCTGGTGGTTCAGCTGCTCCTGTGCCACAGGGTGGCGGGGCTTCACGGCCACTTTTGGGGACACGGGGACAGTGAGCACAGCCCTCGTCCCGTCCCCCCCTCCAGCAGAGACCCCACAAACTCACCCCCCCCCCTCATCCCACAGCTGGGGGTAGGGCGGGGGCAAGCAGGAGCCGCTCCCCGAGGTCCTGGGGACTGGGGTAGGAAAAGGGGAAGTGACCCTAAAACCAGGGAGGGGACCTGGGCGGCCGCGCAGGGACACAGAGGGGCTGGGGAGGGGACCCGAAGTCGGCTACAAGGGGCCCCAGGTGGCCAGGGAGGGGCCTCAGGTGGCCAAGTGCGGACCTGGGTGGCCAGGAGGGGACACAAGGAGGCAGGGAGGGGACCGGGGGTGGCCAAACAGGGGACAGAAAGTGGCTGGGAAGGGGCCACAAAGTGGCTGGGGAGGGGACCCAGGTGGCCAGGGAGGGGACCCAGGTGGCCAGGGAGGGGCCCCAGGTGGCCAGGGAGGGGCCTCAGGTGGCCAAGCAGGGACCTGGGTGGCCAGGAGGGGACACAAGGAGGCTGGGAGGGGACCGGGGGTGGCCAAACAGGGGACAGAAAGTGGCTGGGAAGGGGCTACAAAGTGGCTGGGGAAGGGACCCAGGTGGCCAGGAGGGGACCCAGGTGGCCAGGGAAGGGTCCCAGGTGGCCAAGTGCGGACCTGGGTGGCCAGGAGGGGTCACAAGGAGGCAGGGAAGGGACCGGGGGTGGCCAAACAGGGGACAGAAAGTGGCTGGGGAGGGGACCCAGGTGGCCTGGAGGGGACACCAGGAGGCTGGGAGGGGACCCAGGTGGCCAGCGAAGGGTCCCAGGTGGCCCAGCAGTGCCCCAGGTACCGGGAGGGGACCCGGGCACGAGGAGGGAGCCCTCCCCCCCCCGGTGACCGCGAGGGTCCCCCCCGCCCCGGTGGCCGCAGGACTCACCGGCGGTGCCGAGGAGGAGGAGGAAGTGGAGGCCGAGGGCGGCCATGGCGTCGGGCGCTGTGGGGCCGCCGACGGCTCCTCCGCCTTATGTAGGGCCGGGGCGGCGCGGGGCCTCATCCCGCGGGCTGAGTCACGGCCCTGACGTCGCGGCGGGGGCCCGGGGGGGGGCCCCCCCCATTCCACCCCCCCCCCGGGGGGCTGTGGGTGCCCGGCCTCATCCTGCACCCCTGGGCAGGGCCCGGCTGCGGCCTTGTGGGGTCAACCCGCGGGCCCCGGGGGCCACCGGCACAACCGGCCCAGCCGGTACTTACTGGTGGCACTGGTGGCACTGGGGGACAGCGCGGTGCCCCCCCCCCCAGTCCCCGCCAGTTGCCCCAAGTATTCCCCCCCCCCATTCTCACCCCCCCCCCTCGCCTTTCGGACCCCTGCGTCACGGCGAGAGAAAGCGGGGTGGATTTTTGCGGTTTTTGCCCCGTTTCGGGCGTGCCCCGCCCGGTGAGTCACCCCCAACCCCCCCCCGGCGCTGGCACGGGGACAGGCAGTGGGATTGGGACATGGGGGGGGGGGGGCACCTGCAGCAGGACCCCCCCACCCTCCCCCAGGGGTGGCCTCACCCCCGTCCCCCCCCAAAAAAAAACACCTTGGGGACAAAGGCGGTGACCCCGCCTGGGTCACGGGGCGCAGGCGTTGGCACGAGGGTGACACGACCTCGGTCACGTCCCTTAACCCCAGGAATGGGGGGGGGGGGCACAAAATTCCCCCCCCTTTGGACATGGGGGGGGGGCAGAGGGGCTCCCCCTGCTCAGCTGCACCCTGCTGGGGTGCTGAGCCCCTCTCCCAGCGGTGGGGGGGTGGGAAAGGGAGGGGGGGGGGGCACCCATAATTTTGGGTCGGTGCCCGCGGGGGCAGTGGGGGCCCCCCCCCAGCGATTGCCCAACGGGTGCCGGCTGACGCGGGTTTGCGCAACCCCCCCCTCGCCCCCCCCGGGCAGGGGAAAACCCAGGCGACGCCGGGTGTCCGGGTTGGGGGGGGGCAACAGGCGTCAGGGTGGGGGGACCCAGACGTTGTTTGGGGGGGGGGGGGGGGAGGATTTTGTGGCTGGGGGGGGGGGGGCGGTTTGTGGGGAGGGGGGGACTTTGGGGGACTTGGGGAAGGGGGGGGGGAAGGACGGCGGTGTGCAGGTGGGGGGCACAGGTGTGCAAAGGGGGATGCAGGTTTACAGATGGGGGGGGCGCAGGTGTGCAAATGGGGGGGGGGGGACACGAGTGTGCAAACGGGGGGGGTGACGCAGGCGCCCCCGGGACACCGGGGTCTGCTCGTGGCACCAGGGAGGGTCCGGAGAAGGTCCGAGCTCGCAGCAAGCCCCCAGCCCAGCACCGTTTTCCAGCGCTTTATTTATTTTTTTTTTTAATTTTTTTTTTTTTGGGGGGGGGGGGGCGCGGGGGGGGGGGTCAGAACTGCTCCTCGGCGTCGGGGACGCGGGCGTCCCGCAGCTCCCGCAGCCGCTGCAGCACCTGGCGCAGGTCGAGCTCCCCCAGCCGCCGGTTGTCCCGCGTGCGGACGTTGACGGTGCCGCGCGCCTGCTCCCGCCGGCCCACCACTGTTCGGGGGGGGGGGGGACACACATAAAAATTTAGGGGAGGGGGGTGTGGATTAGAGGTTGGTTTCGACGCAGGGGTCGGTTTCGGGGCACGGCGGCCCCCGGCCCCCTGCGGCGGCGGGGGGGCGCGCGGCCCCGCGCGGCATGCACCCACGCCCGCGCTGTGCACACCCACGCCCCCGTGCGCACACACGCTCACGCCCAGGCCGCGCGCACCCACGCCCCGTGTGCGCGCCCCCACCCACGGCGTGCTGCTGCACCCCCCGCCCCCCCCCCCCCCAAAAAACACGTTGCACACCGGGGTCGCCCCCGTGCACACCCGCGTCGCTTTTGTGCACCCACCCGGGGCACGCTTACGGGGCCCCTCCTCGTGCTCGTGCACCCACCCGCGGGCACCCCCCCCCCCACGGAGTGCACGCACCCACGCGTGGGCACCCCCCCGCTGCCACCCCCAAGCCCACCCATGGGTGGGGGCCCCCCCCCTCCGTGTGCGTGCCCCCCGTGTCAGCCCCCAGAGCCCTCTGCCGGCTGCGCGCCCGGCTGCGCCCCCCCCGCCTCCACCCCGTAGGGAATCCTGCAGGATTCCCGGAGGAATCCCGGGGCGGGGGGGGGGGGTCCCCGCGGCTTCCCGGCCCTCCCACCCCGCAAAACCCCAAATCCCAGCTTCCAGGTCGGGAGGAGGATGCGGAGGCGGGCGGGCGGCCGGGAACCACTGACTCAGCGCAGCCACTCCCACGCTGGGGGGGTACCCGGGGCGCGAGGCTGGGGGGGACGGGGGGGGGGGACACGGGGGGACGGACACCGGGGGTGCCGTTAGGGCAGGGGTGGGGGGGTCCCTGCGCCCCCTTACCCAGCTGGAAGTTGTAATGGGCGAGCTGCGCCCGGCGGATCTTCCTGCTCAACGTGGAGCCCGCGTCGGCGTCCAGGTCGGCCGCCACGCCGTCCCGACGCAGCGCGGCGTGGACCTGCCGGGCACCGGGTCAGCGGGGACACCGGGGGACACCGGGGGACACAGCAAGGCGGGGGGGGGACACACACGTGTGGGGACGTGCTCACCTCGCGGGCATAGCCCTCGATGTCCGGCGCCTGCGGGATCACCATCGCCTGCAGCGGGGAGAGCCAGAGCGGCCTGCGGGGGGGGGGGCAGACGGGGGTGAAGGGGGGCCCCCGGGATTGGGGTGCTGGTGGGGATGGGGGGGGGGAGGCGGCAGAGGGGGTGCTGCGGGAATTGGGGATGGTTTGGGGTCCCCTGGGGATTTGGGGGGGGTGGCCCGGGGATGAGGGGTGCCCTGGTGGATGGGGGTGGCCCAAGGGTTGGGGGTGGTCCAGGGGTTTGGGGGTGCTCCTAAGGTTTGGGGGTGTCCAAGGGGGTTGGGATGTGCCAGAGATTTTGGGGTGCCCCTAAGGTTTGGGCGTGCCCAAGGGTTTGGGGGTGCTCCTAAGGATTGGGGGTGTCCAAGGGGATTGGGATGTCCCAGGGGGTTGGGGGTGCCTGTACGGATTAGGGTGTCCCGGGGATGAGGGTGTCCCAGAGATTCGGGGGTGCCCCTAAAGATTTGGGGTGCCCAAGGGGGTTGGGATGCCCCGGGACTTTGGGGGTCCTCGGCCCCTCACCATTTGCCCCCGCAGCTCTCGGCCAGCACGGCCACCATGCGCTCCACCGAGCCCAGCACCGCGCGGTGGATCATCACCGGCCGCAGCGCCCCGCCGGCGGCACTGCGGGGGCACGGCGTTAATGGGGGGGGGGGACAGCACCGGGGGGGCTGCAGGCGGGCACTGAGTGCCCAGCACAGCACCAGCCCTGAGCTCCCCCACCCCACAAACGGCCCCAATCCCCTCCCTGCCCCGGTCCTGATCCCTCTGACGGCCCCAATTCCATCATCCCCATCCTAATCCTGAGCTGCCCCCCCCGTGCCCAACCCCGAGCACCCCCACCCCCAATCCTGCCCCCCCCACCCTCAAAACCACCCTGACCCCCTGTCCCCAATCCTGCCCCCATTCCCAAACACATCCAACCTTTATCCCCAACCCTTATCCCCCACAATCCCAACCCCTATCCCCCCCCAAATCCCCAATCCTGCGCCCCCAAATCCCCAATCCTGCGCCCCCCAAATCCCCAATCCTGCCCCCCCCCTCACCTGGCGTACTCCAGGCCAAACCTCTCGGGCATCTGGAAATCCAGCTGGATGGTGCCGCACTGGTGATGCCGCCCCAGCGCATCCTGGATCCGGATATCGATCTGCAAAAAGTAGGGGGGGGGGGCAGCAAGTGAAGCTCTTTCCGCCCCCACATGCAGAATTTGGGGGTCCCAAAGGGCCCCTTCGTGTCCCACGGGCTCTTCTGGGACCCCCCCGTCCCCTGCAACGCGATGCGAAGCTCACCTTGGGGCCGTAAAAGGCGCCGTCACCCCGACTCAGCTCCCAGGGCTCCCCAAAATCCCGGAGGCTCCGCTCCAGTTGCTGCGGGGGCAAACGGGGAGGTGGGGAGGGGGCACGACGTGGTGGCGGGGGGGGGGGGCTTTGGGAACGCCGGGATGTGACGCACAGGACTGGGGGGCGAAGGTGGGAAGGGGGGCACCGGTGAAGCTGCGGACACGACGGGGACACGACGCCCGGGACGCGACGCGGAGGGAGGACAGGTGGGACGCGGTGCAGGGATGTACGGGACACAGCGGCAGGGCTGGAGGTGACGCAGGGGACCTGATGCAGGGGAGGTGACAGCACAGCTCCGTCGCGATGCACAGGGCAGGGGGACACAACGGACAGGACACGACGCGGCGGCAGAGCCAGGAGGCGATGCCCAGGAGGTTCGGGACACGGAGACGGCACGCAGGGCTCGGGGACGAGGCGGCTGAGACGTCGCAGGAGACGCGACGGCAACGCCAGGAGGGGGGACACAGCGGCTGGGCCAGCTCCTGGTGGCACGCGGCCCCTGTCCCCACCTGCTCTGCGCGGTCCCAGGTCGCGGCGTCCCCCAGGAAGCCGTCGGGGCGCGTGGCCAGCGCCAGGCGGAAGGAGAAGCCCAGCACGGCGTAGACCGAACGCACGAAGTCCAGGCAGCCGCCGATCTCGTCCTCCAGCTGCGGGGAGCGAGCTGTGAGCAGGAAAACATTTGGGGGGGGGGGGGGGAGGGAACAGCGAGCCTTTGGGGGGACTCGGGGGGCACGCACCTGCTCCAGCGTGCAGAAGATGTGCGCGTCGTCCTGCTGGAAGCGCCGCACCCGCGTCAGCCCCGTCAGGGAGCCGGGGGGCTCGTTGCGGTGCAGGACCCCGAAGTCGGCCAAGCGCAGCGGCAGCTCCCGCCACGACCGCGGCCGGTGAGCGAACATCAGGCTGGCGGGCGGGCGGGCGGACGGACGGACAGACAGACGCAGCGTCAGCCCCGCTGAGCCCCATCCCGCCGCCCCGCGCTGAGCCCGGCGCGCTCGGCTCACCAGTGGGCCGGGCAGTTCATGGGTTTGAGCGAGAGGGTCTCGGTGCCGGCGGTGAAGGAGAACATGTGGGCGCTGTAGTGCTGCCAGTGCCCCGAGAGCTCCCAGAGGCGCGGGCTGAAGACGTTGGGGGTCACCACCTCGCAGAAGCCCCTCGCCTGGTACTCGCTCTGTGGGGACGTGGTGGGGACGTCAGCCCGGCCATGGGGGAGCTGCACGGCCCCCCACAGCAAGGCGAGGGCGTTCGCAGAATCATTTAGGTCGGAAAAGAGCCTTGAGATCATCCAAACGTGCACCTAACGCTACTGAGTCCACCACAAAGCCACAATTCGGGGTCCCATAGGGTCAGGGTGCCGCTGGGCAGAGGCAGAGCCCCGTCCCCAGTGGCTCCCAGAGGAGGTGACAGTGACAGCACCGGGGTAAGGGGACAGCCCGAGGCCTCGGGGCAGGCTTTGTGGCCATACCCTGATGAAGTCGACGAGGGCGTTGTAGACGTGGGCGCCGCGGGGCAGGAAGAAGCAGCTGCCGGGGCTGAGCTTGTGGAAGAAGAAGAGCTCCTGCTCCTGCGGGGTCGGGGCAGGGAAAATGTCACCGCGGGGGACACCGGCATCCGATCCCCAAAACCCGCCCTTCGCCAGGGCTCACCCGGCCGATGCGGCGGTGGTCGCGGAGAGCGGCCGCGTCCTGCGCCTGCTGCCAGGCCTCCAGGTCCTGGGTGCTGGGGAAGGCGACGGCAGCGACGCGCTGCAGCGACCGGCGCTCCGCGGGGTCCCCCCAAAACGCGGCCGAACTCTGCGGGGAGAGACGGGAGCAAAGGGGGGGGCGTCAGGGGAATCCAGACGGCTGGGTCCCCCACCAGCCCCGCGCCCTCCATCCTGCTGAGCCTACCGTCAGGACACGGAGGGCCCCGATCAGCCCCGTGTGCCCGAGGAGGGGGCCGGGGCAGAGCTGCAGCAGCGGGCCGCACCTGTGAGGGTGGCAGACGGACAAACGGACGCAGGAGACGGACATGTCACCGCCCTGCCCGAAGCAGCCCACGGACGTCACCCGAGACACCCGCGCTCACCTATAGACAGTGGCCGTGGGGGACGTCACCTCCTCCTCGATCCGCTGCAGCTGGAAGCTGTTGTGCTGGGGGGAGCAAGGCAGGCGGCGGTGGCGGAGGTGACACCAGCGCGGTGACACCAGCGTGGGTGACACCGGCCTTCGGTGTCCAACAACTCCAAGCCTTCGGTGTCCAACAGCTCCAACTGGGATGTGCTCGGGGAGGGGACACGCGGGGATCTCACCTTGAAGAGCTCCGCCAGCTGCTCGCGGGTGGCCTCCAGGCGCTCGAAGCGATGCTGGGCACGGGCAAAGGCCATGCAGGCGTCCTCCAGCGCCGGCAGCTCGCTGCGCTGCACCGTCCTGCGGGCACGGGGATGCACTAGGGATGCGAGCGAGGGACCCTACAGGGCACCGTCCCCATCGCCCCCGTGTCCCGAAGCCCCTGTACCTGTCCCCCATGTGGGCGTCACAGAAGAAGCCATCCTCGGTGGCCACGGTGCTGCAGAGCGTGGCTCCGTAGAACTGCTCCAGCACCGCTCCCAAGACAAAGGCGCTGGACTGCCAGAAAGCCTGGGGACATGAGGGGACAGGGGAGATGTGGAGGACCCAGGAAGCACGGGGGACGCAGGGTGTGTGGTGGGGGACAAGGGAAGCACGGAGAGCATGGGGAGCGCCAAGGGCATGGAGAATGTGGGGGACAAAGGGAGCGTGGGGGGCACCGGGGTTATTGGGGGAAGCACAGAGGGCACAGGGGACATGGAGGTCGTGAGGGATACGGGGGGAATGCGGGATCGGGGGGGGGGACACGGGGAGCAACGGGGGCGGACACGGTGGGGGAAATGGGGGATGCGTGAGGGCACTGGGGGACAATGGGAGGGATCGGGGCGGCACAGAGGGGACGTGGGGGCACTGGGGGACGTTGGGGGGGGCCAGGTCCCAGCTCCCACTCACCGCCCGCCCCTCCGGCGCGGCGAAGTCGAGCAGCTCCAGGTCGGCGTCGTTCTCCAGGGGCTGCTCCAGGTCCCGCAGGGCCCCGTTCACCCGGGCCACCAGCACCGAGGCGGCCAGGCCCGACCTGCGGGGACAACGTGAGCGGGGGGGGGGGTGGAAAGGAGCCCGGCAGCGGGACGGGGGAACCGGGGGGGAACCGGGGGGGGACCCCCCCTGGCCGTACCCCAACTGCTCGGCCACCTGCCGCGGGGTGGTCTGCAGGGCACGGCCGTGCAGGCAGCGCCCCCCGGGCAGGGCGATGCGGATGGGGGTCCCCGCTGGGGGGCTCCCCCCACCATCATCACCCCCGGCCCTCCTCTCCCGGGCCGCTTGGAGCCGTTGGAAAAGGCGCAGCCGCTCGGCGACGTGGGGCTGCGGGGAGATACGGGGATCAGGGCGATTGGGGAGCCCCCGCTCCGCACCCCCGAAACCCGGGGACCGGGGGCTCGGCGCACCCGGTAACGGCGAGGGGCTGCCCCCAGGAGCAGCCGCCCCCCGGTGAGGGCTGGCGGCATGGCGGGGCCCGGGCCGCCCCTTCCGGCAGCGGGCGGACGCCGGGGACCTCCCCGGGGCGGGCTCAGGTTCCCCGGCCCCGGTCCTGGCCTAGGCCCCGGTTCAGGCCCCGACCCCGGCCGCGACCGGGGGCTGGACGCCTTTTGGGGGGGGTCCCCAAAGGCCTTAGGCCCGCAGGAGCCAGACCCCGAAACGCCGCCATTTTGCGTCCCTGCCTCCGGCTCTACCTCAAAACCGCCCCAAATTTCACCAGACCCCCCTCAAACGCCACCGTTTTGTGCTCCTGCGGCCGCCTCGAGTGCCCCGAGTTTTCCAGCCCCCAGAACATCATCATTTTACGCTCCTACAGCCGCCTCAAAAGCGCCCCAAATTCTCCAGGCCCCAAAATGCTCCCATTACGTGGCTGGACCCCTCAAAACACCCCTAATCCTCCAGACCCCTAAATGCTGCCGTTTTGTGCTCCTGCAGCCACCTCAGAAGTGCCCCAAATTTTCCAGACCCCAAAGTGACGCCGTTTAGCACTCCCGTGGCCAGCCCCCCCTCAGAACACCCCAAATTCTCCAGACCCCACAACGCCATTTCACGCTTCTTGCAGCCAGCCACCAAATACTGTCATTTCACATTCGTGTGGCCAGATCCCTCAAAACGCCCCAAATTCTCCAGACCCCAAAACGCCGCCGTTTTGCACTCCTGCACCCCAAATCCCATCCAGCCACCAGGAGCCCCCCAGGCCCCTGTAGCCCACCCAGCAGCAGCCCCAGCTCCTGGCCTTGGCACCCCCATGCTGGCACCCCAAAACCTTTGGGGGCTTCTTGTTATAGGGTCTGGGAGCCCCCTCTTTGTCCAAAGGCTTCACTCTTCTGTAGGCTGAGGTCCGAGGGTCCTGCTCGTGGGTGCTGCGGGGAAGAAGCCGTAGCAGCAGCCTCCATTTGGGGGTACAAGCCCACGTTGATGCTCGCTCCCCTCACCCTCAGCGTGGCCGTGCTTCGTCTCCAGCCCACGGGGCGTAGGGAAAGTGGGGGCACCGCAGGGAAATACCCAGTGCCGGAACACAGCCAGCCCCCGACAGGTCCTTGCCCTTATTCAATTGAAGCAAAACACAAGGAGAAAGCAGCCAAACAGCACAAAGAGCCAAAAATTAAAGCCATGTGTGAAGGAAAAACCCTGGGAGGCGGAGCAGGGAGAAGCCGTTGCTCCTTTCCGGAGGGGAGAGCAGCACGTGCAGCGGCAGTTTGGCTCCACGGAGGTGTTCGGCGAGGCTCCGATCCTCTCCTGGTGCCCTCGGCTCCTGGGAAGGGGAAACCCAGGAGGAGGAGGAGGAGGAGGAAGAGCAGCAGCGGAGAGCAGAGGCCTGGGAGCAGCCACCAGCATCCCGGAGGCCCCCACAGGCAAGCAGAAGGCCCCATTAAAGAAGAATATGAAACCAGCCGAACTTGGTGTTTTATTAAATGTATTAATACACATTTTCAAAATGATCTGCGGTTTCATCGTCGCCTCCTCTCACCCGCGTTGCCCTCTCCACCCCGACACTTGAGAACATCGACCCCCACGCACCCGAGTCATCTTTACAGGCACAGGGAAAGAAAAAAGCAGCCGGTATTTACAGCGGTTTGGGAACAAGAGCAGCTCACCCTCCCGCGGCCTCAGAGCACACTTGGTTATTCCGCAGGGTTTAAAAAACAAAACAAAACAAAAACAAATGAAAAAGAACACACACAAAGAAAATAAACAAACGACGTACATTATTCACATTATCCAACAGGCCTCTCAAGCCTGCACAACTCTCAGTGGGCAGCGGCACTACGGGGTGGCGAGGAGCTCCCTGGCGGGTGTCCGTGCGTCCGTCCTCTCGGTCCCGCAGGCGTGCCGGTGAGCCATGTCCGTGATGAGACACACCGCTTCATGCTTTTATTTAAAAAATACACGTTTATTTCATTTGTTTTCCGTATCAGGTGAAATACAAAAGTTAAAGCGTGGTTAAGGGGATTGAAATCACAGACACGGGAGGAAAAACAAACGCCTTCACGTCCCAAAATCACCAGGTGGTTTTTACATATGTACAGTGGTGCCTTCGTTACCGCCGCTATTAAAGTAACAGCACAGAGTAAAAGGAAAAACCTCCAAACAGAAAAACGCGCAGCTTCCACTGTTCAAATGTTTGGTGTTTTTTTTTTTTTTTGCCATTTCTTTACGGTAAGGGTTCCCTCGTCACGAGTCCTTTCGCTTCAACTGACCTCGAAAGCCACCGCGGAGCGCCAGGACGCCGGCCGGCGAGTGGCCCCCCCCCTACCTCCCATCCGAACACAGCTGGACTTGGAAATCACCACTTTAAGCAAGAGCAGCAGCAAAATCATTCACATTCTTGTATCTAGAGGGAAAAGGTGGTTGGAGTTAGCGCTGGCTCTGTCCCCGCGCCGGAGCCACCCCCGCAGCGGGACGGGAAGAGAGGCGCCGGGGAACGGGGCCTGAACGCCGCCTCGCAACACCGCGACAGCTCCTGTGCGAGCCGGGGCCGCGGTTTTGAGGCCAGACCCCGAACCCGAACACGGCCTGCAGTGGCCGGAGCCGGGCGTTGAAGGGTTTGGGGCACAGGGAAAGGACGAGCAGCCCCGCGCTCCTCTCCTCTCCACCCCTCGCTGGCTTCTTCCCCGCCGTGCTGCGCGGTCGGGCCGCCAACGGGCCCAGCGCCCCGTCCGAAACCAGCGTCCGCCACGGGGAGAGGGGCAAAACCTCGCAGCCTGCCTCCGCTTCCTCGCGGGCACCCGCGCCACGCGCCCTCTGTATTAAATAAAGCACAGCCCGAGCACACGCAACAAAGAAATGCTCTGCCATTTTCTCATTTTGTAATTTTTATGTAGATATTTAACCCTACACCTTTATCAAACATATATATAATGAACTCTACCAACTAAAAAAAAAAAAAAAATCAAGTAAAATTCCAACTTCATATAAAAGCCCCCTGCGCACGCGGCGGCAGGGCCGTCCCTGCGGAAAGCACGCAGGGAGCAGGGAGCCAGGCATCGTCCCCATTTCTCCGCATGCAGGTTTCTCTCTCTCTCGTCTTACAGTCTGTGAGTTTCAAACAGTCAGAGATGTAATTAAAAAGCGATTATATATACACACATACAAAGTCAAACGGTGTTCCCAGGGGAAAAAAACAAAACAAAAACAAAAAAAAAAAACAAAACCAAGAGACAGGTTTTTCCAAACGGGGTTGAGCTCTACGGAAGGGGCCGCGCCATGCGGAGGACGCTGCGACCAGGTGGGCGTAGGGAACGCAGAGCCGTGACCGCGCCGGGTCTGCCGGACCCAGCTCCGTGCCCCCGCTGGCTGCTGGAGAGTTCCCTATTTTTTTTTTTTTTTTAGGGGGCCGAAACCTGCGCAGGAGATGCTGGGGAGCGCGCAGGCCAGAGCCCGCTGCCTGAAGCAGACCAAGTTCAAGGCTCTTGGGGCGAGCGCCGTACGCGGGCAGCCACGGAGCGGGGGCTTGCTGGTTTTTTTTTGCCAGCCAGAGAAGCAGTCGGGGGGAGGAGGCCCCGCGCAGACCCTGCAGGCGTCGGCGGCGGAGGTGACTCGCCCCCAGGAAAGGCACAGGAAGGGTGGGTTGGTGTTTCCATCACCACACAAAGCGCTTGGACCCTTTATTCTTCCCTACCAGCAGCAGAGCTCCTGCCCCCAACCTTTCCTTGTGCTCTGACACGGGCTCCGAGGGCTCGGGAGGCAAAGCAATTTGGTAATCAGCTAAAATAACATCCCAACATCGCGCATTTCATCTTTCTCTCTGTTTTTTTTTTTTTGTTTAAACTACTACTGGAAGTTTTATTACAACAGCAATACTTCTTTTCGTTAAAACATTTTTCTAGTCTCGCACCAACTGGGTGGCTTAGGAAATAAACAACCAAAAAAATACAGAACATTTAATTTAGGAAAGTGTTATGGGGCTCTTAAGGAGGGAGGGGGGAGGGGAAAGAAAGAGGGGAAAAAAAAAAGGAAAACCAAGTGAAAGCGCTACTCCCCTGCTCTCTACAATGTCCGAATACCTTCGCTCAAGAGACGGGCGTCTGCTTCAGTACCTGGGGGGGAAGAACGGGCGTTTTGGTGCAAAGAAGGGGGATCCCCTCCCAAAAGGCGGCCGAGGCCTCTTCAGGCTGTGAAAGGGGTCTCTGTTTATGAAGGGCTCCCTGGGCCTGAAGTCTGCCCGCGGGTTCCTGACCATCATCCCGCCGCGGTTCGCACTGTCTCTGTGAGCGGGGCCGACGGGGGTGACGCTGCGGCTCGGCCCCAGCTGCTCTCGGGAGAGGGAGCCCAGGCCCACGCCTTCGCGCGCGCGGCCCAGGGGCGCGCCGCCGCCGCCGTGGTCCCGCTGGGGCTGGGCCGCCGCCTCCCTGGGTCCCGCGTGCACGTTAAAATGCTCTTTCATCGTCCCTTGGTGAACGGTACCGTGCTCCTTGGAGAAGGCGCCGCCGCCGTGCTCCACGGCGATGGGAGGCGCGGGGAAGGGCACGCCGCCGTGCTCCCCGGCTGGCGGCGGCTGCGCGGGGAAGGGGACGCCGGCGTGCTCCCCGGGGACGGGGGGCGGCGGGGGAGTGGGGAAGGGGACCCCGGTGTGCTCCACGGAAGGAGGCGGGGGCACGCCGTGGGGCAGCGAGAGCGGAGAGGAGGTTTCTTTCGAGAAGGGGTTAGTGTGATCCACGGGCGGCATGTGCGGGGGGACCGAGTGATCCCTCGGGAAGAGGCTGCCGTGATCCTTGGGGGGAGCGGCCGGGGGCCCCGGGGGGGGACCGACCGGATCCCTCTGGAAAGGAGTCCCGTGCTCCAGGGGAGGAGGCACGATGGGAGGCGGCATGTGGTGGTCGAAAGCAGGGCTGAAGTTATTCGTTCTGAAATTGTTCACGCTCTCCTGAAACGGCGGCACGTGCTCCTTGTACTGCGCCTGAAAGCCGCCCATGCCGGGCAGCTCCGAGGCGCTCGAGGGCCCGTTATCGAACGCGCTCCCCGTGTTGCTTATCTCGAACCACCCTGACCTGCTCGCCTCTCGCCCGTGTCCTCTGCTTCCTTTCCCCAGAACTCGGATGGACTCGACGGTCTGGATGGGCTCCCCGGACATGCCCCTGCTCGAGGCGTTGTGGTAGCCCAGCGTTTCGATGGGGGCTCCCTTCTCCTCGGTGCTGTCAGGCAAATCCAAGCAGGACGACGACACCCTCGTCTCTATGCGGTAGTGCTCCTCTTGCTGCTGCTGCTGCTCGCCTTTGGGCGCTCCAGCCTGGCCGTGGCCGGACAAGCCAACCCCTTCGGTCGAGCCGCTTTTAGAAACCTGGCCGAAATGCTTCTCCTCGGAGGGCTTACGAGACGCGTTCTTGAGCATGTTCTTGAACTCCATCGTCGACGTGGCGGATATGGAAGATCCCAACGACTTGTCCACGCCCGTCGCGGGTGGTCTGCCCGCGGGGCTTTGGGAGGAGAAAAGCGACCGGTGGGGAATGGAGTGGGGCGAGTCCGGGTACTGCTTCTGCGAGAGGCCAGAGTGCACCACGGATTTTGGTAAGTTGTTGTGATTGGAGTCCGGCGCGAAAAAAACATCATTCTTACTGGGCGAAGGGGAACCATCCGAGGTGGAGTC
This sequence comes from Anser brachyrhynchus, assembly GCF_964034855.1. Classification (NCBI taxonomy): domain Eukaryota; kingdom Metazoa; phylum Chordata; class Aves; order Anseriformes; family Anatidae; genus Anser; species Anser brachyrhynchus. The sequence continues at coordinate 1,695,088 of NC_137721.1, read as the reverse complement.
GTTTCCCCGCAGGCCGTAGCTCCCGTACATCCCTGGAGATGTCGACAGCGGGTCACAGCTCTCGCTCTGATCGAGAATAGACCTCATCGACTGAGGGAACGACGACTTCACGCTAAAATCCTGCGATCTTTGACCGTAACTGGACAGGACCGGCTGGTACTCCGCAGCTTCGGATAATTTACTTGATTTCAAAATCGACTTGGCGGGCTTTTTCTCCAGGTTTAACATGGCAGATGGCGGGGGCCCGGAGTAGTCAAAGTCACGGTAATCTTCATCTTCTTGAAAAGACGTGTCCGGATAAAACTTCTCCTGCGAGGAGTCCATTAAAGAGGAGGGGATTTCCATGCTATCCGCGGGCTGCTTGTACATGCCGGCCGGAGAATCTCTGCCGAGGCTGAAGGGCCGGTAGGTGTGCACAGAATTGGGAAGCTCCTGGGGATAGCCATCGTCCCTGCTCTGAAGAGGCGACCTCGTGCTGCTGGGAGTAGAGGAACCGGGGCTCATGATTTTTGACAGCAAGGAGATGGTGTCGACGTTGCTCGACGTTGGCTTATCCATCATCTCGTCCTGGGTGGGCGTCCCACTTCGCTCATCGCGCACCGGCGTTCCGTCCACATTGTCCATGGAAGTGCTGGTAGGACCACGCTGAAAGTCAGCCGAGTGACTTTCCGTTGCGATGTTGGACCCTAAGCTGCTTAAAATCGGAATATTCAAGTTCAGACCACTGAAGCCAGGATTTCCCTTCAGGAAATTGTGTATCTTCATCTCCAGGCTTGGAGAGGGGGGTTCCGACTCCAGCTTCGCCTTTGAAATCTCAGAGGATTGACTCATTGAGGTGTCTGTCGGTAAAAGGGAGGAAGGGCTGGGAGGGTGGGAACTGGAGAACCCCAGGGAATTGGTTGGAGGCTTAAAACCAGAACTTGAAAGCCCCGCGGCATGTCCGACGGGAGCCTTAGTAACTGAAGTCGAGGAAACCTCAGCGGTTGACGAATTTGGAGAATAACCAAAAGTTTTGGATATAAAGGACTGAGTGTTGGAAGGAATATTCCTTCCCTTCACGCAAGGTACGGTTGTGTTGGCTGGCGATGCTGAAGTGCTCTGTGACGCGGTTTCGCTCGACTGAATGGTATTTCCAGCAACACTCTGAAGTAAGGATGACAAACCTGGAAAAAAGAACGCTGCGTTCAGATACTCAGGTAAGAGGCAAGAGAACTTGAACCGCTGCCGAGGGAAAGACCCCTGCATTTATACTACAGATGTTCCTTAAAACTACTTCATGTTCTAGCCAGGAAAACGACTGGATTTTGCTGCATTTAATATTAATGTTAGTACCCACAGAGGTACAAGCTTTTGCCAGAGGCTCAGATTAACCTATAAATGTAAGTTACAACATACGTCTGAGTAAGTTCAGTAATAACTCATCCTGGCTTTGCAGACAAGTATGAGAGGCGCACGCGCTGCACTGCTGACCAGAGCCGCGGAAGCACGGAGAGCGCCTTTGAGAAGTTTTCTGCTCTAACCGCTAGAAAAGCTCTCTCAGAAGCACAAAGAAACCACAGTGACCTCATTTGCTCTCCCGTCACATTCACTGTTCTTCCATGAAGTGCCCCGGGAAAAACGCCCAAAGGTCACATCAGAAACGTGAAGATGTACAGGAAGGTAATAAAACACTGGTCCACAACACTTACGTTACCTGAGAAGGTCACCTACGCTGTGCCAAAAAACGTAACCCGTTTCAATTAAGTTTTTCTCCCTTCACACCTACGTTACCTGAGAAGGTCACCTACGCTGTGCCAAAAAACGTAACCCATTTCAATTAAGCTTTTCTCCCTTCACGTTCGCTGTGGGGCTGCACAGCGGCACGTGTCAGCGCCGACGCTGACGTCAAACGCACCGTTAGACATTCACTCAAAATCCAGTGCGGTACCTTGCAGTGCTGGCGCAGTCTGAGTCTGGGTTTTGGAGAGGGCAGACAGAATGCTTTCAGGAGTTATTTCCACTTTGGAGAGAATATTTGCTAACGGGTTTGAAGGAGCAGACGGAGTCCCCAGGACAGGCGTCTTCAGGCCACTGGTAAGAGCTGTTGGGCTCGTCGGGGTTCCTGGAGAAGGTCTTGATGCAGGGCTGACACCTAGGACGGAAGCACACACCGCTCACCTATGTTGATTCGTTAACAGGAGCTTTTTTGGCTCACGTTTCCCACAGATACAACCGCAGCAGAGTTCCAGCGAGCGTGAGCAAGGAGAGGCTCACGAAGCCAAGAGTCGCGTGTCAGAGAGACCGAGCCAATCTTTAAGTAAGAACTCATTCACGTTTATTTTGCGACAACTTAGCTTTAAAAGATTACAAGGGAAAACTCCGCTGTGAGCTCTTCAAAAGCAAACACCTGCGCCAGGGGCACTTCAGCACTCACCTGTGTTTTTCATTACAGAAGTTAAACTGCTAAGAATGGAGCTGATCTTTGCCAGGTCAACGTTAGCAAGGTTAGGCAACGCGAGCGCTGGCGACGGAGGGACGGGCGCCGCGCTCACCACCTTGGGAGCCGGAGGAGTCGGAGGAGTCTGGGCGGGTGTCGTCACCGTCACCGAGGTTGTGCTGACGGCAGCGGTGGACGGCGCCGCTTTAGGGGCATTTTCAGTCTTCGCAGGTGCTGAAGGTGGAGCAGCCTGCTTCTCCTTCCTCTCTTCCACTGCAGCAGGGGAGAACAAGCCCAGAATTATCTCTCTGCCCTTCAAGGGTTATTTAGGGTATGAGATTTTTCAACGTGATCTTCATTTAACACCGGGCAGGGAATTTGAGTCTGACTCCCTTAGGTTATCTAAAAAGCATTCTGGTGAGTGGTTTGGGAGAGGGGAACCATCACAGTCAGCTCCTAACTTCCCTGCCGGGGTTGGAGGACTGGTGCAGGAGACTGCAACTCAAGTGCACCATCCGCAGCCCAGCGAGGGTTTTGCACATGCTCTACATCCCAAATGAGGTCTGCAAAGGGTATTTTGTGCAGATACAATTTCTGCACGATCCCGCTGCCGCTCACGCAGAACATACCAATAATTTTAGATGTATCGTCCTCCACGTCGGAGAGTTCCATGTCCTCCACATCCCGATTATCTGTCACAGGCTCTGGAGACACCGCCTTGCGGTTTCCAGCTGCTGGAGAACGTGAGCTGTCCTCCTCCCCCATTCCCTGAAAGGGGGACTCGGAGCCCGTTGGAGATGGGGCATCCATACTCGGGGAGGGGACGGGAGACTCCTCCGGATCAGGAAGCGTTGCTTTCAGCTGATCTAGCTTTTTCTTTAGATTGCTCACTCTGTTAGCAAACGTTTTGTAAGCCTGAGAAGGAACAAACATTGAACTGAGTCTCTTTTACGGGAAGACAACATACTGCAATTACTCCTATAACAAAAGTAGAACACATCCTTAGAAAACCATCTCAATTTCCAATTATCTGTACCCTACTCTGAGAAGGATCTCAGCTTTGACTTGCAGAGCAAGGAACACCTAAGAAGGGGAAGATAAAAGCTGTTTCCAGTGACTTAAAACAATTTTCCTAAAAAACACTCTCTAACAAATCAGCTACAGTTTTTGTTGTTCCTTTTTTCGGGGGACGGTTGTTTGTTTGTTCTGTTTATACAACGCTGTACTGAATTCTCTCTTTGTTCACCTAGTTCTCATACTGACCACACCTAGTGTGGTTCCCAGAATTTAGGATCTGTTAGACTAAGTGCAATTATCTCCCCCTTTTAAAAATGCAGAGGCGATAAAATTGCAGCAACATGCAAGGTTCTGCAAACTCAGCTTCTGACCCAGGAATTTTGTAGCATCTCCTTCTCACAAACAGAGAGAGGATGCGTTTTTCAGCCTCCAATGTACCCAGCAAAACACAGGCAAACGTCAGTCCACACAAAGAAGTCTGAGGAAAATCACACTTACATTCGCTACGACTTTGACTTCCTTGTACTGCGCTTCATAAAATATACCAGCGTTCTCGAGGGCTTCGGTTAGCGAGGGGCCGTTTTTCACTTGCTTGTCCAAGCCGTTTACAAACTCTTCGAGCTTTGAACTTGCTTCTTCAAACTCCTTGGAGAACTTCTTTCCTCCTGTTTTGTCTAGAAGGAGATTAACATCGCGCAGATAAGCCGTCGTCCACCAGACGGGGACATCAGCTCTCAGAAGCGTCCCCTAAACAGCAGCCACTGGGGAGCTGAGACAAGAGACCCTGCGCACCGTGCCACCGTTTGCTCCCCAAACTGCTCCGCTCATCGGTTAGCAGCGACAAAGCCCTGCCCTGTGCATGCAAAGCGCAGCGGCGAGCAGCGTTCACGCACCGTGCCAAACAGGCTGCGCGCTGCGATACCGCGGCATCGAAACCACTGCAGTACCCTGGAAGCGTAAAGCGACGCGCATCATCCCTCTGGTGCGCGAGGAGTTTGATTGCATGAGAAACAGGCTATCATCAACCAACGAAAGGCACTGCAAGAGGCCGAGCTGCAAGCGGCCTTTGTTGTTTTTCAACTCGTTTGTGGTTAATGATAAATTAAGACAGAAGTGTAAAATTTTACTCTTGCAATTAACCAGAGCGCCCGCTTTTGTTTGGGAAGAGGCAAAAAAACGGAGTTCTGCCCTTCCTTCATTATCACAAAGCGTTCATAACATCTGAAGTGTCATCACATCATCAGGGTTCACAACATCTACGAGGTACTACGACTGCCAACAACAATTTTCAAAGACTGCAGTCACGGAGCACAGCTTGGGCTGGTTGCAGGTCGACAATGAAATTTTCTGCTAACGTGGTTTACCAGCACTCTGTTCAGTTACTCCTCATACGCACGGCTTGCTATCAGACCCACAGCTGGCATTCTCAAACCGTAGCAATGAACGTCTTACCTTAAAACACTAAATCTGAAATTCTTTAAGGTGTACTGAATACGTTAAGAAGAACGCATGCTTTAACTGCGTATGAAGGCGTGTTTTAATGGTACAAAGTAAAGCTCCATCACTTCTGTCTTCTTTGAGCTCCGCACCAGCTCGTTTCTACACACGGGCCCAAATGAAATATTTTAGGCGCCTGTTCAGTGATTCTGAACTGCACAGAGTCCAATTTCTGGTTTAAGGCTCAACAGAAAGTACGAGTTCCGACATCTCAGAGCATGTACTCGTGCCTCCTTCAATGACGTCAGTTTTTATACATTAGATAGACACTGTCTTTACCTTTTAAGCATTTCAGAGTTTCAGTGCTGCACACATCCACTCGCATAGTGGAAAGCTGCTTCTCTTTCAGTTCTATCTGGTCTTCCGAGCGCTTATACAACAGCAATTCATCAATGAGAGACTGGGGCTGAAAAAAAAAATCAAACAAGAAAAGCATCCTCATCACGTTCTGCGGAACAGAACGCCCCGCTTCGCAAAGCTAACGCCGCAGATCTGCTTCAGCAACAAACAATGCTTCTTTTGCGATTAATTTAATTCATTTCTGAGTTAAAGCTACTGCAGAAACAGACTAGGTGAACCTCTGGATTTTGAACCTGAAGTCCAACAGATCAGCTGACACAGGTTTAGGCAGCGCTGGCAATTCTACAAGTCTCCTGGCTTAGCTGTGATGATTAAGAATAGGGACAGGACTTTTTTTTTTTTTTTTAAATCATTACATTCGCCAGTGAGCATGCATTTCAGCAACATTATCTTGCTCCTTCAGGGGGAGTATTTTAGAAGAATTTATTGCCACCAACTCCTCCGCCACCCCAAGCTGCACTTTTCACTACTAGCCCTAAAAAGCCTCACAACTGAAATGCCCAGCAGCCAATATCACCAATAAAAAAAGACACCGGATACTAGAGCTTCTGATCAAGCTTATGCTGCCGGTGGACGTAAGCCACACAAAAGCGACAGCCCAAGGACAGAGGTTAGTGCAACAGAACATTTCCACCTGCAAACTTACTCTGAATTCAGCAACAATCTTGGACTTCAAAGCAGCTTTTGGGTTTGTGGATGCTGTTGGAAGAAAGAAAAAGGATAAAGAAACCCAGGAATTACAGGTTGATGCTAATCAAAAGTCACAAAACGCAGCTCTAATTAAAAGCATTCCAACGTAACTCAACAAAAGACTCGCAGGCTGCTGTTATTCACCGCAGCTTTCCCTCCACACGGATGTCCCTCAGTGCTCTGGCTTTCCGTTAGCTAAACCGGACACGGTCACGCACAGCTAGGTTGTCTGTGACGGTGGCCAACAAATCAGACTAGCACTTGACATTTTTATGTGCTGCACAAGTTTAGTGTGCGTACCTTTTTTGGCTCTGCTGTTGGGAAGACAAGTCCCTGCAAAGGTTGATCTAAGAGTTTTATCAGATGACAGCTTATGCCTCCCTACGAGGTAATATTATTTCCTAAATGCCAGACTGAGAGCTACCACACAGCTCAGCATTTCCTTCAGATGTGGTCTCTCTTTCCTACTTACGGGGCTTAACCAAGCTCTCAACCTTAAAGAAAAAAAAATCCTACACCCCTATTCTGACATCTCCCTAACGGGATGGACGGAATCCCACCATCAGGAGATGCTAAATCCATTTGTGTCTGGACAAAAGAGGAGAAACGTGTGATATGAGGTGAAACGCTACATCCTTCGTCCGTGCTGAATGCACTCTGGTTGGGGAAAGCAGCTTGTGATGTTAGCCAAGTAATAAAAGCTTCCAAGCTCTTTTGTTAACCTTCTGCTCTCAGCACCGGTACCGGCAGGCGTGTGCTGCATCTCACCCCTACAGTTCCATCATCTTGCATTCGGGGCTTTAGTGTACAGTGAGATTAGTGTATTAAAAATGCATTGCCAGCTAGTCTGCACTCCTGGGAATGTTGGATGGAAAAGTTCATTAGCTGCACTGACAGCTTCCAGGTTTCTTTTATTCTATCATCTAGTTTGCTGGTGAAGATGTGTTCCTGAACATGAAGGTCCTGTCCACCATGCCTTCCTGCCGCCAAAGCGCAGGGTTCTGTCTGTCTTCTCTCCATCTCTGCATAGTCTAACGCCAGTTTCCAAGAGGTTTCACCCGATCTTTCCTCTACTCTCAAGACTTTTTTTTTTTTTCATACTTCATTCCTTTAAAAAAGTGCTTCTCTAGCAACAACTCCTTGGCACTTTACATATTAGTCTGTAAGGAGCTTTACAAGCCTGGGAGGTGCATGCTGGCTCGTATTTTAGTCCAGGTACTTTGCCCGTTTAGGGCTAGCCTTTCTTCTGTTCCTCAAGAAGGCAATTTTTATATTAGTTCAGAGAGTTCACATTGTTTCCTTACTTTGAGATTTCTTCCACGGCTTATTCGGTTGTTTGTTCAGAGTTTCTTTCAGCTGCTTCTGAGTTTTGAAAGTGGTACCTGGAAAACATTTCATTTTTTGCAGTCTGGCATTATGGGATTCCTTTAAGAATCTGGTTTTTGGTGCCATATGGTTGTACGGTAGAAAGAGTGAACAGAAATTTGTTTTAAAATACCTAGACCAACTTCCTTCGGTGAGCTGCTGGATGCCCAAGAGAACCTAAGTTTACTCAGGGATACAGCAACCTGCGGGGTGGTCTTCCATTTTTAAATCAAGTTTCTGTTTGCCCTTGCACTACGACAGTTCAAAAATCACAGTAACGACCAAAATAAAAAGGAAAAACACAACGCGTCTAAAAATAAAACTAAACCGCCTTTTTTTTTTTTTTTAAACCGCTCTTTAGGCAGGCTTTTAGGAAATTAGCATTCAACAGACAAGTAACGCAAGCTGCAAAAACAGACAAAATACCTAGTTTGCAAGTGATCGGAAATACATTTAAAGTTACAGCAGCTCCAGGTTTCCTAAGGCATACGTAAAGTTCACTTCTCAACATGCAGCGCTCAACTACAGACTCTCCGCGTGCCAAAATCTGAGCCCAAGGTGCCGGATCTCTCTGCAACAACTACAACTGGCCCTTCGAAACCACAGGCAAGGACCTCCCGCAGCTCCTTCGGCTGTTAGCGATGTAACCAAACAAAGCACAAACAGGGTCTAATTTCCTTCAAGAGAAGCTCAAATACTTGTCTTCGGCTAACTGCGTTGGCTAATTGCTGGTTTTAACTGACTACACTTGCTTCCAAGTCAGTACTAGTGATTTTGGTTTTTAAGCAGAGTGTCTCAATAAGTACTCGAGGACAAACGGGCTGCCTCAGCCTCCAGCTTTGCTTTCAGCCGGTTTCCTACACGACAAATATTACTAAAACCAACTTATTACTAAAACTGAGTAGGAAGGAACAAAGCCGCCTTCGTTCTTCACCCCTCCATCACAACTGAGACTCAGCTCAGGTGTAAGAGCGCTCGCACACAAGGGAAGAGCCAGACACAGCCTCTCCCGGGGCACAACGCTCGGGACTTCCAAGAGCGCTTCACATCCATCACATGCGGGTTTTACTCTCGGCTGGAACAACTCCAGCTTCCCTTAAAGGATTCAGAGCCGTCTTTAGGAAGGTACAAGAAGCACGAAGCGGACACATTCGGTGCCCCTCACACCTCACTACCTTCACTTTCTGCTCCGTGCAAGTGTAGAAAGAGCACAGACGCACGACAAAGGCATTTCGCTCTGGTATCAGAAATATTCTCTGACCTTATCAAACTTGCATGCGTGTTGGTAAGTTAAGAACCACAAAGGGCAAATGACTTACTCAGAGCTTCTTTTAGCGCCAAAATAGTTTCCTCAGGGTACACGTTTCTGTCCTCCCAGATTTTGAAGATTCTTTCTATGGATTTGGAAACTGATGGATCCCTGAAAGAGAAGAGCAGATCTTTTTTTTTTTTTCCTCCACACACACACCCCAATTTCTCACGATTCTAAAAAGAGTGAAGTAATTCTAGGTTAAAATCAAAAGTTCCCGAGACCCTTCAGACCAGGAAGTTGCCTATCCAGGGGAAGACATGCTGCTGCACGGCGTCCTAGTGAAATCCCGGCTGCAGCCCACCCGCTTGAAGTCAGACACACAGACACGCCAGAATTGCAGCGGATCAGGGCCACAGACATGCCTTTTGGGGTAAAAGTAGGTGGTTTCAGAGCAGTAAAAGTAAAAAAGAGCCAGAACCCTGCGAAGATCCAGAAGCAGCTGCCCTGGAGGACCTGAGCGGGGAATAACGAGCTCTGATCGGGAAGGAGAGAGGACGGGAATGCCTGGAGCCCCCGAGGTGCTCACGGGAGAGAGAAAGGCCTTCGAGGGGCTTCGCAACGAGGGGCGGCCAAATCACGTCCCCGCGATACGCGAACGCTGGCAGGCAGACGCAGCGAGTTCACTGCGATTTCTCCCACGTAATCGTTTCTAACCCAAAATTTGGGCTAGAGACTGACTTTGAGAACCTGTAGATGTAGGTATGTGAGAACCTGAGGGTGAACGAGATCCCCCTGGGGCCAAAAGGCAGCTGCACGCCCTCCTCGCAGAGCCCAGGACGGGCACAGCGCTCGGTGTCACAGCACCGGGCTTCACAGCACAGCCCCGGAGCATTTTTAGCACGCCGAGTGGCCTCGTGAAAGCGGGACTGGTCTCTGCAAGCACGACTGCGCGAGCTAACGCCTTTAAAACGAGGGGTTCTAAAAGGCCGAATTCAGGAACCCAACAGGAAAAAATCCTTGACGTTTTGCTGACGTTTCTAGAGCTTGAGATGTTAAAGGAATGGAGGGGAAAAAAAAAACAAAACGCGTTTTTGGAGGCACCAAGCCTTCCAGCACGCCGCTACTTACTTCACTAACGAAGCCGCTTCAGGCAGCACTTCTGCAAACGTATCGCGGAACACGATGGCGTTTTTTCTCTTGCAGTTCTGTATCACATCGTTGGCCAAGTAAAAAAGGTTCAATCGATGAGGAAAGGCAGCTAAAGACAAAAAAAACAAACAAACAACATTCAGATTCATCATCAGGTAAGAGCAGCCGTGTCCACAGCACTTTTAATATAATTTAAGTGCCTGCTTTTATTTTTGCAGCGCTTCTGTCTAGCAGCAAGCCCAAACTAACGGGAGAAGCCAGGAGCTAGAGGGGACAGCTCCCAGCGCCCTCGCTTCCACGTCTCCCCAGAAGTAAATGCCGTTCCCAGTAACGTCAGGCCCCTGTCCTGACTCGGGCACAGCAAGAACACAGAAAAACCCACCAAAACCCACCAAATTTCCATGCCATCACCTCCACAAGAGGAAGGTAGCACCAGAAGGAGCGGCAGCAGCCAGCGCTAGGAGGTCAAATGCTGGAGTGCGGGGCTCGTACGACCCCGAAGCTCTGGAATCGCACGATTTTCTAGGAATAATCACATTTAACCCCTTCCCTTTCGTTTTGTTAGAGCTGCAAGGGCTTGTAACAGCCTCCAAGAGTCATGGCTTTTCCCAGGCCGCTTTTATCTTGCTCACGCTGAGTTCCAGAGTCAATTATTTCACCCAGCCTTTTGTCGTAGCGCGGGGAGCCTGGTCCATGTGCTAAATAACTTCTTGGCTGAACAACGCAACGCGGGGATTTGGACCCAGGAAGGGGGACAACCCACGATGGAGCCGTGCCCCCGAACAGGCACGCAGCCTCACGGGCTGAACGCTTCGTTTCCCCTGTTTCTCCCCCTCTTCGTCCTGCCCACGGCGCTCCGTTTTCCTACCAAAAATCCCCCCAGGAGGAAGAAACCAGCCCCCGAGCAAGGCCCAGCGGCTGCTGTCACGGAAAAGCCGCAACGAAAGAACCGAAATGCCTTCAGGGTGTCTGTCCACAGGGGGGGGAGACGGACCGGAGCAGCTCAAGCACCGCCAGGGCTGCACCAGGGCAGCCTTGAAGTCGCCAGTAAGAAAATAAAACAAAGGAAAAAATAACAATAACAAAGAAAAGCCCGCGTCGGTCCCAACAGGTCAGGGGGAGCCAACAGCTTGGCGTCGACCAGGAGCTGGCAGAGCAGGAGCAGAGCACCAGCCTCCAAAAGAGAGCAATTAAATGACTTTTGATGAACCTGGGGACAAGATAAAGGCTAATAAAGGAGTACGAATGAGAGGAAGGGGCCGCGTCAGGAGCGTGGGGTAGAAAAGGGGCTTTGGAAGCCCTCTGGAGCGGAGAAGCTGTGCAGAAGGACGTCGCTGGGTGCGGAAAGACGAACGCCGTGGCCACGGGGTCTGGGGAAGGGTCTCAACGCCGCGAGCGAGCGGGATGGAAGCTCTGAAGAAGAAAAATGAGCAGGGCTGTGCCTGAATAGCACTGGAAGCGAGGGCCCAGGCCAAGCGAAAGCCTGCCCTGAGATGCAGGCAGGAAATTCGGAGCCGGGTCACGATGCTGAGCCTGACCCACGGCGAGATGCTCGGGGATCCCAGGACGAGGAGCCAAAAGGCTCGCGGCGGCAGGAGGAGAAGCCGCTCCGCACGTCCCTGAGCACGGAGAGGGAGCTGGAGGCCGTTCAGCTGCGCTCAGCCCTCGGCACCGTCACCTCCACGTCCCTACAAAGCTCGCCTCGGCTCCCTCAACGCACCAAACATTCACGCAGCGGCGAAGCGGGAGAGAGAACCCAGCCTTATTTAGGCTTGGGGAAACATTTCCCTCCCCCAGGCCAGCGCCGTGCCTGCTGCTGGCGTTTGCCAAAGGGGAGCTTCGACCCCCAGCACTTGTATTTCTTATTTACGCCTCTGGCGGACCGCTCGTCCCAGGGATCAGGACGGTGACGACGCCTTAGCCCCGCGCTGAGCACATCTCCCCACGCACCTCTCAAAACAACGCGCCGGAAGAACCGAAGCGAGCGCGGGCAGGATTCCGGAGGCCCGAGGTACCACCGGCCAGGTACAACAACAATTTTTTTTTTTTAAAAAAAAAGAGCACGGACACGTGATTCTAAGCAGAAAGCTTACCCAGGAGCTACGCGATGCCGGAATATTTCTGGGCAATCATGCCTCAGAGACCGCCAGATTGCAGCTCGCTCCCCGGATTAGGTCGGAAACCTGGGGCACGACCCCACGGCTCCAAGACCTCCTCCTCCTCCTCCTCCTTCCCCCAGCTGGAAGCAACCGACCGGCCCCCGCAGGAGGCCCTGGACTTTGGCAAAGCGGCGCCGCCGCCGAGCTGCCCCCTGCCCAGGCGCACCTGCACGGCCTAACCGGCCCGAGGAGACCGCGGGGCAAGCGGCCGGGGCTGGAATATGGGGCTGGGGACCCCGATCCGTGTTCGTGTTCACGTGGGGACCCCGGCACCTTGGGGACCCCACCAATTTGGGGACCCCCACCAGCACGGGGACCCCCTCGAGCCCGCCCAAGGACACGAATGCCAAGCCCGCAGCGAGGCCCCGTTACCCCCAGGGCTCCCCCCATCCCCCTCGGGACCCCCAACCCTTGGGATTTTTTTTAGGGGGGGAGCCCCCAGGAGAGGAAAGAGGGAGGGGAAGGGGGGGGGGGGGGGGAAGGGGCGTCCCCCGCCCCCGGGCCGCACTCACAGCGCCGCAGCCACTTCATCCAGTGGTAGACGATGGTGCTGTGGTGCCGCTTGTTCTCCAGGCACCAGGAGGAGAGGCCCTGGATGGACTCCATGGTGTTGGTCACCGCCTGCAGCTTTCTGTCGAGCGAGGCCTCCAGGGCGCCGGCCGACGACGACGACGACGAGGAGGCGGCCGAGGAAGAGGAGGAGGAAGACGACGAGGCCCTGCCGCCGCCGCCCGCCGCCATCTTCCTGCCCTCCTCGCCCAGGCGGGGCCTCGGCCGCTCGGCGGAGCCTCAACGGCCGCTGCCCGCCGTGACGGGGGGGGGGGGGGGGGGCCGCAGCCGCCGCTTTTACCCCCCCTCAGGCCCCGGGGGGAGGGGGGAGGGGGGGGGAAGGGGGCAAAAACACCGCCGGGGCCCGCAGCGACGCGGCGGGGAGAGGCAGCGGATAACGAAGCCGCCTCAACGAAAGGGTTCGGCGGCCGGAGGGGGCCCGGCCCCAGCCCCCCGCAGCCCCCCCCAGCCGCGGATGCGGTGAGGAGGCGGCGGACCCGGTCACTCGGCCGCGACCCCCCCCCGAGCGCAGCGCCCGCCCCCCCGCCGCCATTTTGTGCCAGGCTCCCTCACACGGCGCCCCCCCCCCCCGCCCCCCTGCTCCGTCCCCTCACGCGCTGCGCATGCGCTCTGCGCACCCCCGCCCGCCCGCCTCCTACGCGGGGCTCCCGGCCTGCCCCGCGGCACAAAATGGCCGCCGCCGGGGCGGGAGGGGAGGAGAGGAGAGGGGTTGGGGGGGGAGCGCTGAGGGAAGCTGGACCGGGGATATGAGCCGTACCGGGAAACGGAGCCTTACTGGGAAGCCTTACCGGGGAGCCTAGCCCTACCGGGAAGCCAAGCCTTATCTATCGGGGAGCTTTATCGGGGAGCCGTGCCTTACCGGGAAGGCTTACCGGGGAGCTAAGCCGTACCGGGGGGCCGTGCCTTACCGGGAAGCGTTACCGGGGAGCCTTATTAGGAAGCTTTGCCTTACCGGGGAGCTTTATTAGGAAGCTTTGCCTTACCGGGGAGCTTTATTAGGAAGCCGTGCCTTACCGGGTTACCGGGGAGCCGTGCCCTACCGGGAGCCTCACCGGTCTCCACACCGCATTGCCCAGCCCCGGCGGCTGAATCGCCTCAGGACCCTCACAGGGGCGCACCCGCAGCAGGGTCAGGCTTTGGTTAAAACACCAGGGCAAAAAGGCCCCGGCCCCGCTGCTCCCCGCCCTGCCAGAAATTCACATCAACTGCCACAGCTTCAGCTTTTAAAAAAAACACAAGTTTATTATTGAAATATAGGATGTGGGCTAAGTCCCCGTCTCCTACTCTGCTTTACAAACGCCAAGTGCTCCTTCCCCTGCGCCCTCAGCCCGCGGGCTGTGCCGCGCTCACCCCTCTGCCCCGCGGGGAAACGTCTCCCTGTGGCACCACGTACCCTGCCCGGTGCCCTCGCACCTCCCAGCCCCGTGCAGAGGCACTCGTACCTCACTCTGAGACCGCGGGCTCGCTCCCTAAGGACTAAAGACATCTTTGAAAACTGTTTCTCCCCTCTAACCCCCAAACGATTCTTTCCAGAGAAGGTAAGAGACACTAAAGCGCAGCCGGTGTGGCTGCTGGGTGCCACCACCCAGCAGGTTTGCACTGCAATCTCCAAGAGCTGAATTTATCCAGGAAACGTGTAACTGATTTGTTTTAAAAAATATTTCTTTAATCGTATGCGCTGTACTGCGGAGACCGGAGGGGAGGAAGGGGTTTGTCCAAGTTCCCACGAGGTATTGTTCTCAAACAAAGAGGGGTGCCGGGGGCAGCAGCACCCTCAGTCTGTGGATTCCAGCACGGACTCGCTCAGAGCCAGGTCCCAGTAGTGCTCTGCGCCGTGTTTTTTAAAGTGCTCCCGTGCCATGTTTTCAGTGGGGCACTGCTTAAATTTCATTTCGCCAAAGCTGCGATCCTTTGCTGTGCCCTGGAAGGAGAAACGGGACACTTCTCAATATGTCTTTGGGGGAAAGTAACTGAAATAACGCTCCGAACCCCTCGGGGAACCTGGGAATAAATGTTCTCCCAGGTTAACAAGTGATAAGCTTGTTGCACGAGCACAGGTTATGCTGCAGGGGAGATACTCCTAATTCTACTACAGTTCAAGAAATGCATACAGAAAGAGCCTGTAGATGTTTTTGTTTACTTCTGTAGATCGTCATTTGGTACAAAGCTGCAGAACGATTTGATTGTTTCAACCTCAGCTGCTCCGTTAGACAGAGTTAGCTTCCGCCCCGCTCAAATCCCCAAGAAATCAGATTAGAACAGAGCTGCTACTCACCTCCCAAACCAGAGAGCATTTGTTTGTTTTCTTAACAGACTCCTCATCAGACTCATCGTCATCTGGAAAAAGACAAAAAAGCAAATTCTAGTCCTGCAGACCCCCCGCGCTGCTGCTTCACCGGCCCCTTCCACCCCCTCTGCTGCACGGTGGCATTTACAGCTGCCGTCTTGAGCGCCTGCCTCGTCAAACCCCAAAACTCTGATGGTTACCTGGTACCCCAGGCCTGCTCCCAGTGACCGTCCGCCCCCCCCAGCTTCTATGCAACACACCAGGAACACTCGGGCATTGCAAGATATTCTCCACAAATGCACACCCTGACATTTTTTTCCCCCCTCCAGCACTGGTGTGTTCGTTACAGAGTGCTGCATTTCAGTTAAAACTGGTCTCCTTAGCAAAAGTCCAGAAAAGCTTTTCCTCCCGATGATCTCCTACCACCCCCTTCCCCACAGACCTTTACACGTACCCTCTCCCTTTGTGTTTGAAGTTTGCTCATCCCATTTTATTCGATGAAGCATAAGACGTTTGAATTTCTTCTGTGCTTTCGGGCCTGGGGAAAAGCCAGAATCACATTCACACCGTTCCTTAACCTTCAGTTTTTAGGAGATTCTAAAAAGCAGCAGAAACCAACGGCCCCCACAAACACAGCAGTGCCCACTGGCCTTCTCAAGGCCGTTGGGCACAGCACTTAGCTCTTGGCCGTCTCAGGATCTCCTGCTACCAAACAGGCTCTTCAACACCTTGCAAAAACGCTTAGAACTGCGCAAACCGTGAGAAAACGCACCAGGCTTTGAGCCGGGGCCCTCCTTGCTCTGAGCAGATGCAAGGATCTAAATCTAAGGTGCATTTTTCCTTCAGCATCGAATGTATTGAACGTACTGGATTTTCTAACTGGATTACAGCGCTCTCTGCAGTCAGTGCTAACCCCATTATAACAGTAATTAAGGGAGTTTCAAAGTGCCTCCTTACTTCCTCGTTTTTCCATAACCCTCAGTCAGCTATTTTCACATGCAGGTATAATTGGCGCTAGAGGCAAGCTTTTGAACATCACGCTGCGACCAAAAGCCTGCCTCCCAAGCCCTCACCTCCTTCTACTACGACCACGTTGACATCTTTGTGTAGAACCACCACGCCTGTTAAGTACAGCTGGCCAGCGTTCGCCTCAATTTTGAATTTTTTTGCTGGATTGCTCAAGTTTCGGACCCTGAAAACGGGATAAAGAACAACAGGTTGTGGAAAAACAGAGCTATTACCATCGGTCCAAGCACTCCCTACCCTTCCTCAGCTGGGTCCAATGTTTCCTGCCTCCAGCTCCTCGGAGATGTAGGGCTTTACTTCCACTTCCAAATCATATATGCTTGTAATCAGACTGCTCACAGAGGCTGCGTCTGTCCTTTCCTATTCAAGCTTCATTTAGATCTTGAAAATTTCCTAACATTTCTGAACAGCAACGGATCAAGTTAGCTCTGATATCGCAATAAATCAGTCTCCTCATCAGAAACTTCAATCCCAGCTGAAGTTCTCCAAACCTGACATGCATTTTTACTACTCTGCTGTAACAGGATGAAGGAAGGACAGGGTTAGCTGACGTTTATTTGGGACAGCGTGAATGGAGAGCATCCAACTGTTACAGATTGAGATTCTTTAGTGCTCAATGGAAATCTGCTGATCAGGTACACGGTACTGCTCCTGAAGGACACTCCTCTCCAGTAGCACCTTTCTATAGGGCATTTCTCAGCTTTATTTACAAAACAGACACCTGCACAAACATCTATCAAGAGCACGCAGCCCGGCACTCACCTGTACACAGCTATGTGAACTCCCTGTGAGACATCCTCTTTGAGCTTTTTAATCTTCTTCGCTTTCCGTTGTTCTGCTGTTAGTTTTCTTGCAGCGTTTGCTTCTTCGTGAGCTCTGGGTGCAAAGAGACACAGCGATAAGCAGGAACGCAGCCTACAACATACCTGTTACAGCATCAAAACGGACCCTTCAATTCCTAAACAAAGAATGTGTTCCACGGATCCCAAAACAGCTTCAACTTCCACTCAGATTCTGCCTTAACCTGCCTGAATTAAAAGGACACAGGCTTTTTTAATCCAGTCACCAGTCCAATTCTCCCCCGGTCACTTCCCTAAACACATTCATTAGCAACAACTGGGATGCCAATCATCATCACGATAGGAAACTCATTTAATACAGGGCACAAAGTCACTCTTTAGTGCCAAGAATTGATCACTCAGACCATTCTCCCTGCGCAGGGCTTTGGGGAGCTCTTTCAGAACAGCTGAAACAGGCTGCAAGAGCAACACACACACATAATCCCACCGCTCTTTGTTCAGGGATTTCATTCTCTAGGAATGAATGCTGCACCACCACTAATTCCACCTAAAAGGGACAAACAAAAAATGTACAACGTGCCACCTACTTCTGTCTCTTTGCCATCTGCGCTCTGACATGAGCTTCAACTTTTGTTGGGTCCTGAACAGCTTCCGTCCCCAGCACTCGCATCAAGTTTGAAATTCTTACTGCGAGGAAAAGGAGAGAGGAGCTGTGAGAGGTTCCCATCAGACCAGTCTGCCGTTCGTGCTTGGCCCAGGCTGCTGGTTTAAGAGCTAAGGGCCTGCGGTAGCCCGGCTCTTGGCACGCGGCCTGCCTGCTGCAGCCTTACCTTTGGGTTCTGGCGGTGGCATCAGGCCCAGCCTGACCTTCTCCTGTAGCTCCTTCTGGGCTTCTCTCCGAGTCTGTCGCCGTAACTTCTTCTGCTCTTTCTTAGTTAAATAAACGCCCAGGGTCACCGGCGTGTCACTGTCCACTGGGAAGAGAAACAAGGTAACATAAACATGAATCTGCTTTGAAGGAGCAACAAGAAACATCACCTGCATCCCTTACTGGGGGATACACTTGTATCGTGCTCTGTTATATCCACACTTCATGGACAAACCAGCCTGTAGCATTGCGCAGGTTGTTTGCACCGACTACCGAGCTAGGAAAACAGTTTTGCTATTCACACATTTATACCGAAGAAGAAAATGCTCTGTGGTTGTTTTATGTCCCTTCCTCAGGGCAAGGATGTCAAAAACTGACCTGCCAGAGATGAAAATCTTGCAGATCTTGCAGCTGCACCACTACTCAGCTATCAAGGGTAAGGCTACCAAAAGGTACGCGAGCTACTGGTAACCACTACAGGTTTTATAACAACTTTCCAAAAAACGAGACAGAGACTTTCCCCTCTCAATTTTGACTACTTTTACAGAATTTTCAGATTTATCTTCACATGGCTTCTTTCCTTACAGGGATAAGAGACCCACGGGTCAGCAGTATTACAACTGAGAGCTTGCATGCCGGTTCACCCCACCTAACATTAACTTTCTGAAGGTTTTTGCATCCAGCTTAACAGCAAAATTGACCAGAACGGGCTAAATCTGAGAGGCTGCTACAGGGCAGTACCTGGTGGGTTGAGCTGCGCTGGGTGCTCCACGAGGTTTGTGATTCCGAAGTACTCATCTCTCTTTGAAGACGTTCCGCCTTTTCTAGAGAGGAGAGAGTTGGGCATCGTTGGAATTCAGTAGCTCAAGCAGATTCGTCCAGCCTGACGTGCCCAAGTGCTCAAGAGACCGCCACGTTACCCCCCCAAACCTCCCCCGAGTTTCCTCCTGCAGCAGAACAAAGCCTGGCACGTCAATTACTTACAAGTCAAGGCCGTTCGGGATGATGTACGAGTCCCACCACTCTATCTCTGGGATCTCGCCCTCCTTCAGCTCCTTTTTAGGGGTAATAAGAGCCAACTTGGTAGAAGTGTGTATCCCTGTCTTTCGGGCAGCCTGAGATATCTCTGCCTGCAGCTTTTCTAGTTGAGCCTGAGAACAAGGAGAGGAAAGTGGCACACAAAGGTCATTCAGCGTTCACTTTTAAGCACGGTATGCTTAAAAAAATAATAATAAAAGAGCAGGTGCACACAAGCTGAAGTAGACCACAGAAGAAACCACACAAAAGATGACGATGGAGTGCTTCTGCTCACAAACTTGCCAAAAAACTGGGCTTATTACCAAGCCTAATAGGAGCATGGAACGATCCCAAAATAACATCTCCCTGGGTTGCACATCATCATCCCTGTGATGCACACCCCTGGGCTTTTCTGTCTAATTGAGCTCTTCTCCCCGTTCTCCCCAGGAACTCGGGCAGTTTACCAAGATCCTTTAAAATCTGCACCTCTAAGGTGACCACTTCTGTAGAAAGAAGACTTGGCCAGAAAACGACCTATTCTCTTTGGAAATTTTCAGTCTTTTGTCAAAAACAAACTCAATAAAACACCAGATTTTTGTCTTTCACCAAGTGAGGAGAGAGATCTGAAAATGCTTTTTAAGCATGTTCTTATTTGGATGTCTACCTTTTCAACAGGAATGACGCTGACAGAAAAGCTGCAGGTGATTTTACTCAAAAGCTTCTTACTCAAGTGAACAGAGCTCCCTTTCGCAACCCAGGAGAGGAGAGTCAACGCCCCTCCTAAACCAAACCCTCGTTTCTGTGCTGTCAGTTAGCATGGCAAGACCTCAAATACCTTCGTTCGCAACCTCTGGGCAATTTTCTCAAATTTGCCTTTTTCATGGAACTTAAAGGTGCGTTTCTGACGCTGGGCTGGGGTTATGGAGACCCGGGGGTCAAAGTAAGTGTTCGACTCCATGTCTTCCGAGGGCTTTTCTTTAAGCTGCTGTTTGAACTGCTCTCTCTTCACAGCTCTGATGTTTGCTTTTAGGGTTGGCATGCGGTGAGTCAATTCAATCTCTTTACCAGTTGCATCAACAGTTCGGCCTTGCTCATCCAAGATCAGTGGCGTAGGCTTTGTCTGATCCTTCAATTCCACTTTCCTGGTGGCGAGACAGAGACACCACATTAAAACGTGACTACAGCAGTAATTCGAAGGAAGCGAGAGCCACATTTCCACAGCAAGCACCAGACCAGCCTATACTTTGTGAAAGTTTTGTGAAAGGCTTCTTTCTACCGTTAAGACTCATCTATACGGCCAGAAAGGACTCAAATCTGGTGCGCAGAACTTGGGAGAGCGTTGCCCTGCGACGGAGCAACCTCCGTTTCGCCTCTCTAACAGATTTGTTCCTTCAGCAACCATTAAAGCACTGCTGGGAACCGACGGAGCACTGAAGAAACCTTGGGGCAGACCCTCCACCGGCAGTCCAGCCCTACGACCGTCAGGATTACGGAGCTCGGAAGAACAGCGGCTACTCACGGAGGCGCGATCCCCATGGCGTGCAGGTTGGCCAGCCCCACCATGTTGGCGTTGCCGATGAGCCCCGGTTTCAAAGCCAGCTGGGCCTGAATTCGGGCCTGCAGCTCGGCGGCTTTCCTCGCCTTCTCGATGGCGTCGTTCATGAACGTCGCGGCCTGGGAGGGCTGGATCGTGTTGCCGATGGGGAGACGTTCCGACTGGGATGAAGAAGAAATTTTTGGCTGTTGACAGAGAAATAAATTTTGTTACAGAGCTGGGCTGGCACATCCAGGTCACGCCAACGCGTTACTTCCAGTAGGTACCTGTGGCGTCGGAGGACTGATGAAACTCAGCTGCTTTTTCCTCTCTTCGATCTGTCGAGTGGCTGCCTCCATCATCTGCTTGATCTGTGGAAAGAAAACCGGACGGTGAGTTTTTCTTCGCTCTATCGGAAGGAGAGAAGGGGTCTCCAGCACCTTTTTACATCCGCTGATGGTTGCAAACGCGTGCAGACCAGCTTGGTGAGCACAGAGCTCTATCAAACTGCTTTAACTGATGGCCTCCAGCTCTAGAAAAGGAACCTTACAGTGCCGGCGCTGCCTACAAAGACCCTTTCCCCTTCCCGTTCACTCCAGCTTGTGCAAAGAGAACATCCAAACTTTCCCCACTCGAAGACTTTGCGTTATCATTAGCCCCGTGCACAAGTGGCGGTGAGCTCTGCGAAGAGAGCACAGGCAGCAACTGCAGCAACCAAGGGACAGGCAAAAGCAACTCGCTGTTTGCTTCCTCAGCTTGTGATACCAACCAAGATAAAGAAAACATTAAACTGTAGCAGGATTCGAGATCTCCGAGATAGGCAGCGCTGGCTCTGGGGGCAGAGCTGGCGTCACACAGCGCAGTTGGACTGACCTGTAGCTTGGTCAGCATCCCAGGGCTCTCCGACGGCGGGCCTGGAATAACCTCAGGCTCATCCTCAACCTCCTCAAACCGCGGGATGCGCCGCTTCTTGACGCCAGAAGATTCCTTGGATACCTCAGAGTCATCGCCAAACACATCCTGAAGCAGCAAAAGGAGAGAAAGAGCAGACTGGTTAAAAGCTACGAACTCCCCCCAGGGCCAGTTTTAGGACGAGAAAGCACCGTGAGAAGGAAATCCAGCACCGAAAGGTCAGCACCGCGTCGTGGTCGAGCGTTTCCAGAGCGGCACTCGCAGCCTGACCTAACTGTGAGTCCCACGCGAAGCCTGTGCCCTGGCTCCCCACCAGAGAAGCATCGCCGACGATCCACCCGGCGGCTTAAAGCACAGGAGGCCACACGGGGATAGCCCCGTGTAAGAGGCGCCGCCGCTCTCTCAGGTGCCGAAGGGATTTTTGGCACTGGGATCCGAGGTCTCGCTCAGCTCCCCAGAGAGACGGAAGAAGCCTGCACGCGAGCTACCCTGAGCGGGCCGAAACGGTGTCTGTGTCTTCAGCCAACTTCACAGGGGTCGCTACGGGAGGCTGCTGTCCCGCCACGCTGTCACCAAAGGGAGAACGCAGTCCTAGGGCAGGGTGGGATGCCCGCAGCGTTTCCTCACGCTTCTAACCCACGAGACTCCAGCCTGGAGCCAGAGACGCTGCGCTCAAACCGAGCCCCTCTTCTCCCTCTTCTCGGAGAGCGAGGGGAGCAATGACCACACAGACGGACTCGCGTGAAGCGGCCGTGGCATGGAACAAAGGGAAAAGCGCGCGTTCCACAGAGCTCTGCGCTGGGGGAACTGGGGAAGGGTGCCCTTCGAGCACCCTTCGTGTGCTTGCGGCCACGGATTTCCTTTTGTCAGTGCCGGTTTTGCGTACGGTAAGCCGGATTTGTCCATGTAACCGTGTTACTGGAGCGTGTGAGGGTGTTATTTGAAATGAAAATATACACACCGGTTGTAAGCGTTAGTTGAAATCCCTTCTTCACTATAATGGCTCATATTCTACAGGGACACATCCTCATCCAGACACAGGTACTTCTTGGAAAACCTACAAGTTCAAGAGAAAGGACTTGCCCATAGTATAAAGTGTGTAAACCATTACGTTTTAGTTCCTGAAACTTCCCGAGCAATGACCTACCCCACAAGATTTAACCAAGGAGAGAGAAGGAAGACCAGACAGAGCGCTGGAGCCGGCTAACACGACAAGCGGCACTCCGAATTAATCCGCTGCTTGATGCTACACACCTAAGCTTACGAGTATGAATTCAACCCTAAAACCCGCAGCAGCGGCGGGGGGCGGTCATTCCACACACGCCCACGACCTGACCCCCTCACTACGCCACCTCGCTTCGCGGCGGCGCGAGGCCAGCTCTGGATCCCGACGAAGGGCCTCCAAGAAAGGCAATTCCAGAGGCAGAGGCCGACGAGGAGGCAGGGCGGGTGCCTGGCTCCGTTCCGGCAGCCAAGAGATGAGGACGGGGCTGCTACGCTGCTCCCCGGACCTGCTTTCGGGTCAGCTTGGACGCCGAGAGCACCGCCACCCACGTGAGACGCCCGAGCAGACGTTTCCCCGGAGAAGCGGCGCCTTCCCCGCACCCAGCCCCATCCCTGCTGCGGTTTGCCAGCGTGAGATGCGCCGCCAGGCCGCTGCGGCGCGCCAGCCAGTGCCACGAGGAAGATGAGAGACGAGAGGAGGAGACAGCTGGAAGCCAGGTGGGCCTGAATTCAGGCTCTGAAGAAACGGGGGATCCACGCAAGCCAGCAGCGCCACAGGACTGTGAAAGTCTCCCCACAAAGCTGCGGCCCATGACCACGAAGTGCCAACAGCGCCGCGCTTCACGATGTTCCTGGCTCTCCGCCATCTCCCCAAGAGGGCAAAAGGAAGGGTGTTGAAGGGCACAGCTCGGAGAGAACATCCTGGCCAAAATCTCGCTTTCTAATAACCCCATGGCAGCTAATGTGCACATGTGCCGGGCTAATACTCAAATTCAAGAGGAACCACAGCATGGAAATACTCGAAAGATGCTTGCTGGCACCCTTGTTCCAACCGAGACCGCTGCAAAAGCCTCAAGTCCTTCAAGCTCCGTCGTTCGCTGGGACACCCAAACGCAGAGCAGTAAACTAGGCTGGGTTTTAAAACCCTGCTGCTCCTCGGGCTGCGCTGAAACGGGCAGGACGGGACCTGTTTAAATACTCCTCCTTAACTGGCGAAGGCATCTGGAGCCCGGAGGAGGCCCTTCTCTCGCTGGCGTCAAAACCTCCGCCAGAGGGTGGGAGAAGAAGCAAGTTTCTCCAAGAAAACAGGGAGCGAAGGCTCCAAAACTGCGAAGGATCGTTCCGGATAACCGAGGTTAGGTGCTGACTGAACGGTTACAGGGAAACACAAGCTCGCCGTAAAAGAGGGACCTCGGAAAAAGCGAAAGGAAACTTGCGTTGTGAGCAGGGAACAGCAGGGAACAGCCGCTTTTAAACCCAGCATGCGAGTGATGAAAAAAAATGCATTTCCAGAAGGTGGCGAGTGAAGTCTTCAAGAGAACGCAGGAGGCGAAAACAGGTTTGGATGCACGAGACTTCCACCATCCCAGGCAAGCGTTAGGTGGGAGAAACGCCGCCGGGCTAGGAAATCCCTACTGTAATCCGCCTCGTGCTGCGGCGGGGGAAAGGCTGCCAAAAATCACCCTCTGCGGATTCCAAGTGGAAAGAAGAGAAGGAAAACCCACCATGGGAAGACCTGCTCGCTCAGGGCCAGGCAGCACGAGCCGACAGACCGAAACGCAGCACGTTCGAGCGAGGAAGAGCAAGAGGGAAGTTATTTGGAGGTGGGACGCCCTGCCCCAGGCCGCCAGCTCGCAGGGCAGCGAAGACTCAGTGCTGCCACACGTGCCAGCATCGAGCACGAAAGGAAAGAGAGAGATGCAGCCCTGTTATTTAAGTCCCTTTGCTGCACGAGCCTAGCGGGCGTTGTTAAAGAAACCAAAAGCTGAGGCTTCCCACCCCGGACACCACCAAGGAGAGCGCTGCGCTCCCTCGCCGGGAGGTAAAGAGAACTGAAAGGTAAAGGCTCACACACTTCGTCACGGGGAAGGGGCTTTTCTCTTGAACTTTGAGTGGTGTAAGATGTACCTCTCTGGAAGAGGAAAGTGTGGCAGAGTACCAGCGCTGCCTCCACGGCCGCCGAACAACAGAAAAAGCAACAATCGGTAACCAGGCCTCAGCTCACCTTCAGCTCTCGCTTCCGATTCCGGTCGCTGTTGGATTTGGAGTGCCTGGAGCTTCGGCCTTCTTCCACCGCTTCAAAGAGCTTGTCCACAAACCTCAGGGTGGAGTCGTCGAGAAAAGGCTTGAGGTGGTCTGGGGAAAAAAAGAGGAGTTGCGTGAACGGCAGAATTCCCTGAGGGGGATGAGCGGGAGAGCAGAGAGCTCACAGAGACGTCTGCAAAGCCACAAAACTCCGAGTTAAAGGGGGCTTCGACCCAACCAGCGCAGCACCCCGGGCTCCGGAGGCCTCTGGGAGGTGCAGGTGCAGGCTTCTGCTCCGTTCTCGGTCTGCCAGGGGGCCCGAGCGCTCCTACCGGCAGCTGCGGGGTCGGGGCGGGAGCGCGGGGGACGTACCGGCCGCTTTCTTTTTGTCCATGCCCTTCCCCACGCAGTTGAGCGCTGCGGTAACCACGGTGGGCTCGGAGAAGCCCAGCACTCGCTTCACCGTCTTCTCGATCCATGGCTTCAGCTCGTCCAGCTCCCTTTTGGAGAGCGACATCGCGGCTGGCGGCCCAGGTTACTCCGCTCGCACCTGCGGAGAAGGCAGGCAAGAAAACCACAGATTAATAATAAAAAAAGGATCACTTTACCCTTAGTTCGGTGCCTTTTCTCGTGAAAGAGAAAGCTGACGGCTGCTGAGGGCTGGCGAAAGCTCCTGGAGATCACTTTTGCTCCCTTATTTTTAAGCCACGAGCTGAAATTACACGAGCCCTTGGTTTCTGTCGCTCGTGCCTGGCGCAGCGGTCCCCCAGATGCCAATCCAGCAATCTCCATTAACCGCTCTCGCCTCGCTAACGTTCGCTACGCTGAAGCAATAACGTTTAATTACGCGGCCGGGCACTAATCTGATTTGGAACCCAAGTCTCCTTTATCTGGAACCGAAAGAAAATCTTCTTAAGGGAACGTGTTTGACCTCGGCATCCCTCTCCCAAAAGCACAGGCTCGCCGAGCCTCGGTGCCGCTGTGGCTCCGTCTGAACGGAAAGCAGACAAAGCTGGAAACGCGGCCGTCGTTTCAAGGGAGAATTAAAATCCTGGGCGTCAGCGCTACCAAAGCACTCCTCACCAGAGAGGCCGGGAAAAAACGGGCAGGAAAAAGTAAACCCCCGGGGCTGAGACGGCGGCGAGGGGGCCAGGCTTTCCCCGGGGAGCTCGGAGCTCCCCGAGAAGACGGGAAAACCTTCGCGGCTGCGTGCTGCCCGCAGCGGCTTTCACGGGGACAGACTCAAAATAACACCAAGCGCAGCCCAAGGGAACACCGCCGCAAGGTTTGGTCTCCAAGTCCAGCCTTTGAAGCAGGGAATGCTCCAGGCGTTTGTGCGTTTACACGTGGGTGCCCCCTAAATGTACATACATGTGGATATTTACACGTGGGGGCCCCCTAAACATACACATATATACGTATTTATGGATGGGTGCCCCCTAAATGCTCATATATGCCTGTATTTATGTATGGATGCCCCCTAAACACATACATATACACGTGTATTTATGTGTCGGTGCCCCCTAAATGCCCGTATGTGTGGGTATTTATGTAGGGATGCCCTCTGAATGTATATACACACGTGTATTCACATAGGGATGCCCCTTTAATGTATATAAACACATGTATCTGTGTATAGGTGCCCCCTAAACGGCCATATATACAGGTATTTACATAGGGGTGCCCCTTAAACACTGATATATGTGGGTATTTATATACGGGTGCCCTCTAAATGTATATATACACACGTATTTATGTATGGGTGTCCCCTAAACATACACATACGTGGGTATTTACAGACAGGTGCCCCCTAAACACCCACATACGTGAGTATTTATATATTGGTGCTCCCTAAATGCCCATATATGTGGGTATTTACGCATGGGTGCCCCCTAAATGTCTATATATGTGGGTATTTACATAGGGGTGCCCCCTAAATGTATATATACACATGTATTTATGTATGGGTGCCCCCCTAAACGTACACATAAGTGGGTATTTACACTCGGGTGCCCCCTAAATGCCCATATACGTGGGTATTTATATGTGGGTGCCCCCTAAACGCCCATATATGGGGCTATTTACATACGGCTGCCCCCCAAACGTACACATACGTGGGTATTTACGTAGGGGTGCCCCCTTATCGCTCACATATAAACGTGTTTCACCTCCGGCTGCCCGCCGCCCTCCCTCCCCGCGCACCTCCCGCCCGCAGCCGCCCCGTCAGCGCCGCCCGCCCGCCGCCGCTCCCCGGCCCATCGCAGCCCCTCAGGGCCTAACGGTCCCGCTCCCTCCCCGCCCGCTCCGCCCGGTTCCCGCCGCCCCCCGGCCTCCTCTCGGCGCCCCCAGGGCTCCTCCCTGCGCCCCGCGGCCCCCTCACCGCGGCGGGGCACGGCCCCGGCAGGCCCCGAGCGGCGGCGGCGGCCCTGACGGCGTCTGCACGGCGGGGCCGGAAGCGGAAACGGCCGCCGAGGCCGCAGCGCGCATGCGCGCCCGCCCGCGCGAAGGGTGCCGAGAAGGTGGCGGGGGGGAGGGGGGCGTGGCCGAGGCCGCCGGGATCACGTGGAGGGGGTGAGGGGAGGGCGCGACGCCGGGCCCCTCTCACGTGACGCGGGGCCCTTCCCACGTGACGCTGGTCTCCCCCCCGCCGTCGGGGACCTCCCCCGCCCCCCGGGGGCTGCCCCAAAACCCTGGGGGCTCCCCCGGACCCTCTGGCGGCTCCCCCAAGCCCCGCGGGGGACTCCCCAACCCCTCGGGGGGGCTCCCCCCAAGCTCAGGCTCCCGCCCAAAGCCCCTGGTGGCTCCCCCCAAATTCCTGGGGGGCTGCCCCAACCCCCCCGGCAGGCTCACCCCACCCCCAGGGGGCTGTCCCCGAGCCCAGGGAGCTCGACCCCCGGGCTGCCTCCTCCCTGTCCCGCGGGGGTGAGAAGAGGCAGC
Organism: Anser brachyrhynchus; assembly: GCF_964034855.1. Lineage (NCBI taxonomy): Eukaryota > Metazoa > Chordata > Aves > Anseriformes > Anatidae > Anser > Anser brachyrhynchus. The sequence goes on along the minus strand of NC_137721.1, from coordinate 1,667,983 downwards.
AGAAACGCGCTTCCCCACTCTTACCCCCCATCTCCAGCTGACCCGGACCCCCTGGGCGTTCCCCCAATCCCCAGGGGCCTCCCCCCGATCCCAGAGGGGGAGGAGCGGCCGCACGGCCCCAGTCTTCCCTCCTCAAAACCCCCCATCCGCAGCCCCCACAGGCGGGCAGCCGAGCTGGAGAGAGGAGCGGCTTATTAGAAAGAGCAGTGGTTTATTGGAAAGAGCAGCGGTTTATCGGCAGCCGGGCGGACAGACGGCTGGACAGCCAGGCGGCCGGCCAGCCGTAGCCCCCGGCTAGCAGCCCTGCCAGGGGTCCGGGCGGCTCTTGCGGGCGACGAAGGCGATCTTGCGAGCCATCTCGGTGTTGTAGACGCGCCGGCACGCCTCGTAGGCCAGCCGCTGCCTCTTGCGGCACGGCTTCTCGTAGTAGCGCCCCTGCTTCACCGCCTCCAGCACGCCGTCGTGCGCCAGGATCCTGCGGGCGGGCCGAGAGCCGCGGGAAGCGGGTTAAAAAGCGGCCTCCGCGGCTCCGGGGAAGAAATCCTGCCCCGGGAGGGCGGCGGGACCCTGCCGCAGGCCGCCCGCGGGGACTGGGGGGGTCCCCGGGGCGGTTTATTTGCCCCCCCCCCCCACCTGCTGAGGGCCCCGTAGGCCGCGTCCACGTCGCCGTTGCGCACCATGACGGTGCGGCCCACGAAGCGCAGGTGGTTCGCCATGGCCCGTCGGCTCCGCTGCGGGGCGCCGGGACCGGACCGAGGCTCCCCCGGCTGCCTCCGCCCCGGGCTCCTCGCCCAGGCCGCTGCCCCGCCGCGCGCCCCGGAAGCGGAAGTGGCCCCGGTCTCTTTTTCCGAGGGCGTGGCTTGAGGAAAGGGGCGTGGCTTATGGGGGAGGGGCGTGGCCAGCCCCCCCGCGGCTTGGAGGGGGCGGGGAGGTGGGCGGGGCCTGCTGGAGCCACGCCCCCGCCAGCGGGCGAAGGCGGGGGGGTCTGGGGGGGGCAGGGGGGAGCTGGGGGGGGGCTGGGGGGGGCCGTGAGACCCCCGGGGGGCACCGGGGCTGAGGGGGGGCTGTGAGGCCCCCAAGGGGACACCAGACATGGGGGGGGGGGCCATGAGACCCGCAGGGGGACACCGAGGCTGGGGGGGGGCCATGAGACCCTCAGGGAGACACCACAACATGGGGGGGCTGTGAGACCCCCGGGGGGACACCGGGTCTGGGGGGGGGGGCATGAGACCCCCCCAAGGGGACATCACACCCTGGGGGGGGCGTGTGACCCCCAAGGGGACACCAGGCCACGGGGGGGGGGGGCCATGAGACCCCCAGGGGGACAGCGGGGCTGAGGGGGGGGGGGCATAAGACCCCCGGGGGGACACCATAACCATGGGGGGGGCCATGAGACCCCCCCAGGGGGACACCACACACGGGGGTGGCCGTAAGAGCCCCGGGGGGACACGAGACCCCCAAGGGGACACCACAACCGGGGGGGGGGGCCGTGAGACCCCCCAGGGGGACACCGGGACTGGGGGGGGGGCCATGAGACCCTGAGGGAGACACCACAACCGGGGCGGGACCGTGAGACCCCCAGGGGGGCACCAGGCCTTGCAGGGGGGGCTCTGCGCCCCCCCAAGGGGATACGAGGTGTGGGGGGGGCAGGGCGTGCAGCCCCACCGGACCCCATGATGCACCCCCCCCCCCAAATCTCCCCCCCCCATAGGACCCCCCCCCCCAAAAAAGGGGACAAGGACACCGGCACCAGCGTGGCCCCGGCCGCTCCCGCCGCCGTTTATTGCTCCCGGGGGGGGGGGCTGGGATCAGGCCGGGGTCGGGGGGGGGGCACAGGACCCCCCCCCCCTAAAACGCGGGGAAGGCACAAGGCCGGGGCGAGGCCGCGCTGCGGGGGGGCCCGCCCCCCCGGTGTCCTCCCCCGCCCCCCCCCGGGGACCCCAAAATGCTGGGGGGGGGGCTCCGCTGCCAGGGCAAGGCACACCGCTCCTGGGGGGGGGGGGGACACAATGACCCCACACGTGTCCGTGGGTTTGGGGGCACCCCAAAAGCAGCCCCCCCCTCCGCCCCCCCCAAAAAAAATAATAATAAATTGAAGAAAAATAAAAATTAGGAGAGAATCCAGGCGCTCGTCACGCGTCCGGTGCCGCGGGGGGGGGGGGAGCGGGGGGTCCAGTCCGGGTTGGGGGGGGCCGTTTGGGGGGCCCCCCCCCGTGGCGCGGCGTCCCCGGTGTCCCCGAGGCGGCGGCGGCGGCGGCGTCCCCCCCGGGGGGGCCGCGGCGGGCTCGGAGGCGGTCGTGGAGGAGCAGGAGGACGCCGACGGGGCTGGGCGAGGGTCCCCAGGCCCCCCCGGGGGGGTCGGGGTTTTGGGGGGGTCGGTCCTGAGCTCCGGGGGGGGGGCCGGCTTTGGGGGCGACGTGGGGGAACCAGCCCCGGAGCATCACCTCCACCTGCAGCAGCGTCCCCAGGTAGCGCGCCCTGCGGGAAGGGAGAGCGGCCCCGTAACCCCCCCGGCCCCTAAAATTGAGGGGGGGGGGAGCTGCGGAGACCCCAAAACCTTTTTTTTTTTGGGGGGGGGGGCTCACCCCATTTCGGGTTTCTGCAGGACGCCGATGATCCTCTGGATCCGGTCCATGGCCACGCTCTGCTGGAAGGTGCTGAGCCCTGCGGGGAGCCCGGCGCTGGAAACGTGCTCCTGGGGGGCGTTGGGGGGGGGTCTGGGGGGGATTTGGGGGGGTTTGGGGGGGTTTTGGGGTGGGGGGGGGCGCCCACCTTTGTCGTAGCGCCCCGTCTTGAGCCCGTTGAGCAGCTCCGTCAGCGGGCGGATGAAGCCCCGCAGCTCCCGGCACTGCGAGGAGGGAGAGGGGGCGCCGTCGCCGCGGGGGCTGCACTGGGATCAGCCCCCCCCAAAAACCCCCAAAACCCACAGCCACCCCCCCAAACCCCAAAACCCACAGCCCCCTCCAAAACCCCAAAACCCACAGCCCCCCCAAAACCCCAAAACCACCCCAAAACCCACAGACATCCCAAAACCCACAGACACCCCAAAAACCCCAAACCCACAGCCCCCCCCAAAACCCCACAGCCACCCCAAAAACCCCACAGCCCCCCCGAAACACCCCAAAATCCATAGTCCCCAAAAACCCACAGCCCCCCCCAAACCCACCCCAAAACCCCCAAACCCACAGCCACCCCAAAAGCCCAAAACCGCCCCAAAAACCCTACAGCCCCCCAAAACACCCCAAAATCCATAGCCACCCAAAACTCCCAGCCTCCCGAAAACCCACCCCAAAACCCCAAAACCCACAGCCAGCCCAAAAAACCCACAGCGCCCCCAAAGCACCCAAAACCCATAGCCCCCCCCAAACCTACAGCCACCCCAAAACCCCAAAACCCACAGACATCCCAAAACCCACAGACACCCCAAAAACCCCAAACCCACAGCCCCCCCCAAAACCCCACAGCCACCCCAAAAGCCCTACAGCCCCCCGAAACGCCCCAAAATCCATAGTCCCCAAAAACCCACAGCCCCCCCCAAACCCACCCCAAAACCCCCAAACCCACAGCCACCCCAAAAGCCCAAAACTGCCCCAAAAACCCTACAGCCCCCCAAAACGCCCCAAAATCCATAGCCACCCAAAACTCCCAGCCTCCCGAAAACCCACCCCAAAACCCCAAAACCCACAGCCAGCCCAAAAAACCCACAGCGCCCCCAAAGCACCCCAAAACCCATAGCCCCCCCAAACCCACAGCCACCCCAAAAGCCCAAAACCGCCCCAAAAACCCCACAGCCACCCCAAAACCCCCAAACCCACAGCCCCCCCAAACCCGCACCCCCCCCAAAACCCACAGCCTCCCCAAAACCGCCCCAAAAACCCCACAGCGCACCCAAAGCACCCCAAAACCCATAGCCCCCCAAACCCGCACCCCCCCCAAAACCCACAGCCTCCCCAAAACCGCCCCAAAAAACCCACAGCCTCCCCAAAACACCCTAAAACCCACAGCCCCCCCCCAAAACCCACAGCCCCCCCAAAGCACCCCAAAACCTACAACCGCCCCAATCCCACAGCCCTCCCCAAAACCCCCAAACCACCCCAAAACCCCCCCAGCGCCCCCAAAAACCCCCAAACCGCCCCAAATCCCCCCAGCCCCCCCCAACCCCCCCCAGCCTCCCGCGGGGCAGCCGAGGCAGCGCAGGACGCGGGGGCTTTTTTAGGGGCGCCCCCCCCGGCCACCCCCCCCCGCATCCCCCAGCTTTTTCCTTCCAAAAACTCACTTTTTGGGCAAAAAGGCGGTCGCCGTCGCTCGGGGGGGGGGGCGCTCCGGCGCAGGGCTCCCCGGTTTTGTGCCTCTTCCCCCCGGGGGGGGGCTCCCGGTGCCCCCCCGGCGGCCGCTTGCGGCCCCGGTCCGGTCCGGACCCGGGGGACCGCAGCGGCGCCGGGGGGGCACCGGGAGCCCCGCCCGGGGGGGGGCTCCGGAGGGGTCCCGGGGGGGGGCTCCGGGGGAGGCTCCGGGGGGGGGGTCCCCGCCTCGGCCCGCCGTCGTTGCCGCGGGGGGGGGGGCCCCCGAGGGCTCCATGGCGGGGATCCGGGGGGGGGACGGGAGGGGGGGGGGCGCCCCTGAAACGGGGCGGAATCACCTGGAAAAAAAGGGGGAAAAAGGGAAAATTCGGGTAAAAAAAATGGAACCGGCGTTCGGCGCGGTTCGGGGGGGGGGGGTTCCCCTCCCGGTGCCGCCCCCCCCCGGCCCCCCCCCCCCCCCCCCACCCGCAGCCGTGTACCGGCAGCTCCGCGCCCCCACCTGCTGCCGGTGGCCCGGTGCCGGTGTCGCTGTCCCGGTACCGACGTCCCGGGGTCCCGGTGCCTACGTCCCGGTCCCGATGTCTCGGTCCCGGTGCGGACGCCCCGGTGCCAGTGCCAAGGTCCCGGTCCTGGTCCCGGTGTCTGTGTCCCGGGATCGGTGTCCCGGTGCCCCGGTGTGGATGTCCCGGTCCTGGTCCCGGTGTCCCGGTAGCCCCGGTGTGGGTGTCCGGGTCCTAGTCCCGGTGCCGGTGTCCCCGGTGCCGGTGCCGATGTCACGGTCCCGGTGTCAGTGTCCCGCTTCGGGGCCGGTCCCGGTGCCGGTATCGATGTCCCGGTGCCAGCGTCGGTACTGCTGTCCCGGTGCCGGTATCAATTGTCTGGACCCGGTGCCGGTGCCGTTTGCTCGCTCCCGGTCTCGATGTCCCGGTCCCGGTGCTGATGTCCCGGGTCGGTGCCGGTTGTCCCGGTGCCGGTCTCGGTGTCCCGGTGCCGGTCTCGATGTCCCGGTGCCGGTGCCCCTGTCCCGGTGTCCCCGTCCCGGTGCCCCCGTCCCGATCCGGGTCTCGGTGCCGGTCCCGTCCCCGCCGTCCCCGTCTCGGGCCCGGTCCCGGCGCCGGTTCCGCCCCGGCCGCGGCCGCCCCACGCGGACACGTGCACGGCCGCACGTGCCTCCCGCGGCGCCCCGCCCCCCCCGCGCTCCCATTGGCTGCCTCGCCCCCGGCAGCGGGCGGGGCCTCGGCTTCGCGCCCCGCCCCCTCGCCCCCCATTGGGTGGCGCGCCCGCCCCGCCGTGCCCAATGCGGTGGCCGCCTCGCGCCCATTGGCTGCGAGGGGGAGGGCCGCGGCCACGCCCCTCCATGTGGCCACGCGGAAGCTGGGTACCGCCCACCCCCCCGGACGGCCAATGGAAGCGGCCTCCGGATTGCGTTGCGGGCGGCGCAGCCAATGGGAGGGCGCGGCCTCGCCTCGGCGCCCGTTACATAATGGGCGGGGGAGGGGGAGGGGGGGGCAGGCGCGTGTGCGCCCACGTGGGGGCGGGGCGGGAGGCGCGCGCGGGGGCGGGCGCGGGAACGGTGAGCGCGCGGGGGCGGGCGGCGGGCGCGGCGAGGGCACGCGGGGAGGGGAGGGGCGGGGAGAGAAAGGGAGGGGGCGGGGCAGCGCCACCCCCCAAGTGCCCCCTGACCCCCCCCCCCGGCACCTGGAGCCCCCCCGGCCCCCCCAATGACCCCCAGCGCCCCCCACCCCCCCACCCGGACCCCCCAACTCCCCCCAAAGCCCCCCCGGGACTCCTAATGCCCCCCCCCGCACCCCCAACACCCCCCCAAGACCCCCAACATCCCCTAAGCCCCCCCCCCCCCGGACCCCCCCAACACCCCCAGGACCCACCCCCAACGCTCCCCCGGACCCCCAATGCCCCCCAACCCACCCCGGACCCCCAACAACGCCATCCTCCCCCCCAAGACTCCCAACATCCCCCAAAGCCCCCCCCAGGACTTCTGAGTCCCCCCCCAACCCCCCCCAGGACCTCAACATCCCTCAAGCCCCCCCCAGAACCCCCAACAACGCCCCCCCCGGACCCCCAACACCCCCTAAGCCCCCCCAGACCCCCAACACCCCCCCAGGACCCCCAACGCCCCTCCAGGCCCCCCCCAAACCCCCTCAGGACCCCCAACATCCTCCAAGCCCCCCCCAGACCCCAACAACGCCCCCCCCAAGACCACCAATGCCCCCCCTCGGACCTCCAACCCCCCCCAGGACCCCCAACGCCCCCCCAAGACCCTCAACATCCCCCTAGCCCCCCCAAGCCCCCCAACGCCCCCTCAACACCCCCTAAGCCCCCCCCCCGACCCCCAACCCCCCCCCAGGACCCCCCACACCCCCCAGCCCCCTACAAGCCCCCCAGCCCCGCCCCCTCCCCCCCTCCCCGTCCCTCCCCCACTCGGGGGGGCCCCGTCCCCCCGGGGGTATTAAAGCGGGGGCCGGCGGCACCCGGCCCCACTGCCCCCCCCCCCCCACCATGCTGCACACCCTGCTGCTGCTCCTGGGGGGCCTGGCCCCCGCGCTCCCCGCCGGTGAGTGCCGCCCCCCAGCACCCCAACGCCCCCCCCCAGCACCCCACTCCCCCATTTTCCCATTTCCTCAGGAATTCACCCCAAATCGGGGCTCAGCTGGCCCCGGCAAGCTCGCCCCACTCTGCAGCGCCCCCCCCCAGTTTCGGGGGGGGGCATGGGGCGGGGGCCCCCCCACCCTAAAACCTTGCCCCCCCCCCCCAAGAGTCCCCCAACACCTCTCCTTCCTCCGCAGGTCCCCACTGGACGTACGAGGGTGAGTGGGGCTGGGGAGGGGGGGGTGACAGCACCCCTGGGGGCCATCCCTGTCCCCCCCCCCCCCAAATCTCCCGTGTCCCCATCCCAGACCCCCCCCCCCCAGAAGCAGGGGTCCAGCCGAGGGCCCCCTCACCCCCATGCAGCGTTCCCCCCAGTTCGGGAAGACGCCGGGTGGGCGACCACCCCCCTCAAACCCCCGTTTCCCCCCCCAGATCGGGGCACTGCTGGATGGGCGACAGCCCCCCCATATCCTTGCGTCCCCCCCCCAAAAAAAACCCACCCACCGGTGCGCTCCAATGGGCCCATTGTGCTCCTTTACGTAAGGCGCGGGGCCCCGCTCCGGCTGCCAAATCCAATTAGGGTCCGGCCCTGGCCAAATCCCCGTTAAGCCCCCCCCCCGGTGCCCCCCCCCCAGGGGACGGGGACCCCCTGGCTGCGGGGTCAGCCCGGGGCAGCTTTGTCCCCGCTTCCCCACCCGGAAAAAATTCTCCCCGAAATATTCACGGGCGGTGGGAACGTCCCCACGGGGTTGGCTTTTGGGTTTTTTTTTATAGGGTGGGGGGAAATTGGGGGGGGGGAAACGAGGGTATTTAGGGCCGGAGCGTGGCTGCGGGAGGTGTGGGGGGGGACCCACGGGGGCCCGGTGCCCGCAGGTCCCCGGGGACAGCGGCACTGGCCCGAGGGGCACCCGGCGTGCGGGGGCCGCTCCCAATCCCCCATTGACATCGGGACGCGGCGGGCGCTGCCGGACCCCTCGCTGCCCCCCCTGCGCCCCGTGGGCTACGGCCGCCCCCCCGCCGCCGCCTTCGGCCTCGCCAACAACGGCCACACCGGTGAGCGGCTACCGGGGAGGGGGGGGGGGGACGCGACGTGGGGGTGCTTGTAGGGGTCCCCGCTCACTGCCCACCCCCCCCGTGTACCCCCCCGTCCCTATAGCGGTGCTGGCGCTGCCGCCCTCGCTGCGCCTGGGGGGGCTGCCCCGCAGCTTCGCGGCCGCTCAGCTCCACTTCCATTGGGGCCGAAACGGGGGGGCCGAGCACCTCCTGGATGGGTACCGGGCACCCGCCGAGGTATGGGGGTGGCCCCCCGGGGGGGGTGGGGGGGTGGGGGGCTGCTGGTGGGGGTAGGAGGGGAAGGGGGCGGGAGTGGGGTGGGAAGGGTGCGGGGATCGGTGTGGGATTGGGGTTAGGGTGGGGGGCTGGTGTGGGAACGGGGCCCGGTGTGGGAATTGGTGTGGGAATGGGGTCAGGGTGGGATCTGGTGTGGGAACGGGGCCCGGTGTGGGAATTGGTGTGGGAATGGGGTCAGGGTGGGATCTGGTGTGGGAACGGGGCCCGGTGTGGGAATTGGTGTGGGAATGGGGTCAGGGTGGGATCTGGTGTGGGAACGGGGCCTGGTGTGGGAATCGGTGTGGGATTGGGGTTAGGGTGGGGGGCTGGGTGTTGGGAATGGGTGCTGATATGAGAATCGGTGTGGAATTGGGGTTAGGGTGGGGGTCTCGTATGGGAATGGGGCCTGGTGTGGGAATCAGCACGGGAACAGGTCCTGGTGCGGGAAACGGGCACGGGACCAGGGCCTGGGGTGGGAATCCCCATGGGAACGGGTGCGGGAATGGGGCTGGGTGCAGGAAAGGGGTGCAGGAACAGGTCCTGGTGTGGGAATCAGCACAGGAACGGGGGCAGGGGTTGGGATGCGTTGCAGGAACGGGTCTGGGGGGGGGGAGAATCTGCATTGGAACAGGAGCGGGAACGGGTCCGGGTGCGGGAAACAGGTGCAGGAACGGGTCTGGGATTGGGTCCGGGCGCAGGAATCGGGCACAGAGGAAAGGGGTCCTGGTGCGGGAACTGGGAACGGGCGCGGGAAGGGGCCGGGGCAGGACGCAGGGCACCAGCCGGGGGGGTTGGGGGGGACACACCGGGGGACCCCCCCTGCGCCCGCAGATGCACGTGGTGCACTACGACGCCGAGCGCTACGCCAACGCCAGCGAGGCCCAGCACCACGCGGCCGGGCTGGCCGTGCTGGGCGTCCTGCTGGAGGTACGCGGGTCGGGACCCCCCCAGCCACCCCCAAACCCCGTCGGCACGGCCCTGACCCCCCCCCGTAACCCCCCCACCCCCAAATTCTCCACTCAGGCCGGCGACGAGCCCAACCCAGCCTACGACAACATCCTGAGCCACCTCGGCAGCATCCGCTACGCCGGTGAGGCGGCGCCGCGCGAGCGAGGGGGCAGCGCTCGGGCGACAGCGGGGTCGGCACCTCCGGGGTCGGCACCTCCGGGGGGGGGTCCCAAACTGGTCCCCCCCCCCTTTTCTCGCAGGGCAGACGACCTCCGTCCCCTCCTTCAGCGTGCGGGACCTGCTGCCCGAGCGCCTGGACCGCTACTACCGCTACAACGGCTCCCTCACCACGCCGCCCTGCTTCCAGAGCGTCCTCTGGACCGTCTTCCAGCAGCCCGTCCGCATCGGCCGGGCCCAGGTACAGGCTTTGGGGTGCGTGGGGGGGGAATTTGGGGGGGGGGGGCAGCCCCTGAAGCCCCCCCCCGCGCCCCGGTCTCGTTCCAGCTGGAGCAGCTGCGGGGTTCCCTTTACGCCACGGCGGCCGACGAACCCACGCCCGAGCGGCTGGAGGAGAATTTTCGGGCCCCCCAGGACCTCAACCAGCGGCTGGTGCTGTCGTCCTTCGCCAGCGGTGAGAGCTGCCCCAGGGGACGGGGTGGGATGAGGGGGGGGGGACACACAGCGCCCCCCCCCCCCCCCAAACAACAACCCCGGAGCCCCCAGCAAGGGCACGAGGCCGCGGTGGGCAGCGCTGGCTCTTCCCTTGCAGGTCCCGAGGGATATTCCACAGGTACGGCACAGGCAGAGAGGCTGGGGGGGGGGGGGAAGGGGGGGGCATCCCTTTGCCCCCCCCCCAAGCCCCCGAGCGTTTTTTTTTTTGGGGGGGGGGGGTCACGCAGGTGAAGTCGTCGCCATCGTCTTCGGCACCGTCTTCGGCTGCCTCGGCCTCTTCCTCGCCGTCCATTTCGTGAGCAAGAGGCTCCGGTGAGAGCCGACACCCCCCCGATAAGCCCTGGTCCCAGCGGGGGGGGCCAGGACCCCCCCCCAATTCCTTCCCCCCCCCCCCCATCCCAGGGGTCTCACCCCAGCCCTTCTCCCCCGAGGCAGCGCGCGGAGCAGGCAGCCGCAGGACGTCGTCTTCAAAGCCTCCTCGCGCCGCTCGGCCGAGAGCCACCGGCCCTGAGCCAGGATGCGCCCAGCCGGCCCCCCCCCCCCAAAAAAGGGTGCTGGGGGGGGAGGCTCGGCCCCCCCCGTCCCCCCCCCCAAGGCTGTGGCAGCTCCTGCCCTGCCCCCGCTGCCCGCCAAGCCCCTTCCCCACCACCGCGCTGGGGCTGGGAGCAGAGCAGGAGGCGGGGGGGGGGGCGCGGACCCCGTTCCCACCCCGACCCCATCCCACGAAGCCCCTCGGTGCCACGCAGTCACTATTAAAAGGGTTTTACTCTGAATCAAAAAAATAATTTAACGCCCCCCCCCCTCCTCCCCCCCCGGCACACGCAGCAGGGTACCGAGCGCTCCCGGACGCTTAGGGAAGACCCTAAACGGGAGAGCAGCGAGCGGCGGGGGGGGGGGGGCAGAGGGGGGCCCCAAAACCGCCCCCCCCCTCAGCGATCGCCCCGCTCCCAGGGACCGTACGGGATGCTCTGGGGGGGGTCTCACGGCCCCGAGCCCCTCGCGCTGGGAAGGGGGACAAGGGGGGGGGGAGACCCTGCCCCGAGCCCGGTGGCACCGCGGCAGCCCTGGGGCTGTCCCCGGGACTTTCTCCCACCCCGCGCTTGCCCTGCAGTAAGGAAACGTTAACGGGAAGTCACTAACGAAGCTAACGGGGGCGCGGCGGCACAGGTGGGACACGAACGGCCCCAAAAGCCCCCCAACCCCCCCCGGAGAGGGATGCGGGGAAGGGCTGGGGCTCGGAACGGGGTGGGGGGAGAGGCTCGGCCTCACCCGGCGGAGCCGGCCGCGAGCTTGGGAGGAACAAAAACTCCCCGAGGCCCCACGCGGAGGCTGCCCCGGTCCGTGGGGGGGTGTGTAGGGGGGGTGGGGGCATCGCCCCGGTGCCGCTCGGAGCCCTGGGATCGTCCAGCTGCCGAGGTGGGGGGGGGGGGCACTTGGGGCGCGGAGGCGGCGCGGGCGGGCAGGGCTGCCGTCGACGCTCATTCCTCGAAAGGCACCTGCAGCGCTGAGTACAGCATCACGCGGCCGTCGGCCTCCTGCTTACCTGCGGGGGGGGGAGAAAAAACCCAGGCAGAGCGAGGATGAGGAGGGCGAGAGGTCGGCAACGGCATTTTTTTTTTGGGGGGGGTGGGGGGGGTTCATAGAAGCCCTGATCGAGCAGGAGATGTGGCCCCCACCCGACGGGGAGGCAGGGCCAGGTTGAGACCCGTCCTCGCGTCCCCACGGCGCTGGGGCAGGTGCCAGGGGGGGCACCCAAAGCCCGCGGTCATCCCCGCGCCCCGGCGGCCGTGCCCGAGCCTCCCGCGCACCCGTGGGACGCGCAGAGAGCCCCCCAAAAATCCCCGTTCGCCAACGGTGACCCCCCCCCCGTGCCAGGCACCCCACCCTGCCCAGCCCGGCCCTTACAGGAGAGGCACTTGAGGACGTTGCGGAAGGAGCCCCCAGCCGTGACGAAGGCCCAGACGCCCATGCAGACGGTGATGATGTAAATGGGGACCAGGCTGGCCTCGTACCAGGGGTTCAGGAACGTCTGGGGGGGGAGAGGGGGACAGAGAGCGGGGTGAGGAGCGGCGCCGCCCGCCCGCCGCCTCCGCAGCCCTCCCGAAACGGGAGCGCGGCGACGGCGGAGCCAGGAGCCCCCCCCCGGCGCGCGGCGGAGCCCCGGTAAGCCCGGCTCAAGTTCCTGCCTCGAGGTTTCCCACCAGGAGCTTAGCAGCTAATCCTCCGGCTGACCCCGCGGGCCTTCGTTAGCCCCGCTTAAATCCCGCTCCCCCCCCCAGCGGGCTGGGGCCGCAGCGGGAGGGCTGCTACTCGCCCCGCAGCCCGGGCAGAGATTTAGGGAGCGGGAAACGCCGCTGGGTGCTCCCGCGGTCCCCTCCCTGTCCCCAGAGGGGCGTCCGATGACGCTGACGGCCGCTTTATTCCGGGGAAAAGCCCCCGGCGCATCCAACTCACCAGCCCCGACGTGGCGAGGTGACTGGCGACCACCACCCCCAGGCACCAGTAGCGGCGCCTTTCGCAGGCGTCGAAGAAAATCACTCCCCAGAAGGTGTGGAGCAGGACCACGGCCATGGTGAGGAACGCTGCGGGGGGGGGGGAAAGAGAGCGACACGGCGTCACCGCCTCACCTCCACCGACCGCTGGGGCTCTGGGGGGGCTCCCTCACGCGTTTGGGAGGCGCCAGCGGCAAAAAATGCGCCTCGTGCGACTGCTTCGGGGGGGCGAACGCCACGGGCTCCGGCGCGCAGAGCTGCAACGAGCGGCCGAGAGCCCTGCCCGCGCCTCCGCGTCCGCCCCCGGCCTCACCGGAGGTGATGAAGTAGTACGGCGAGTCCCCGTGGATCCCGACGATGCCCGGCCCGATGGAGTCAGCCAGGATGTTAATGACGGAGAAGACGCCGCTGATGATGCCGAAGGACAGGCCGGACACTGCGGAGGGAGAAGGAAATCAGCCGAGACCGACCGTGGCTGGGCTACGCCGCAGCCCCGCGGCCCCTCAGCCCGCCCTGGGGGCTCGCAGCCCCCCTGGGGGTGCGGGAGCAGAACCGGGCTGAGGCTCTTAACGATGCACAGGCAGATTGCCAGGAAGAAAAATCAAGTAGCAAACTAATCAGCGGGACACATCGCTGGCTAGACGATCTTTAAGGTCCCTGCCAACTCGGACCAGCGCTCTCAGCGCCCGCAGACGCTCCCCGCTCCCCAGATCGCCCAGGGAAAGGCAGAAAAGAGAATCGGGGAGGCAGAGCGAGCCCGGTGGCCCCACGGTCACTGCCGCTGCTCTCTGAAAGCCGAGCGTCCCGCTGCCAGGAGCGCACAGAGGCCAGGGGGTGCCCAAGCCCTGCCCGGGCTCGCGCTCACCGTAGGCCATCTGCTTGAGGGAGATGGGCGACCGGCCGTCCTCGCTGATCGTGGCCAAGCCTTCGTCCGCTTTCCTGCTCGGGAAGGGGAGAGAGCGTGAGCAGGCGGGCAGGAACCGGGGCTGCACGGGGCTCTGCGCCGCAGGGGGAGCTTTCGCAAACGGGAGAGGGGACGGGGGGGGGCTATAAACGAGGCAGGAGCATGGGAGAAAAGCTCCGGTGCAGGATCTAAGGAGGCTTTGGGGGGTTGCCCGGATAAAAAGCAGCAGTTGGCGCCGACCCGAACCCGAGAGGGCCGCGGACGAGGGATGCTTGGGGAACCGGCCACGGGGGCTCTGTGAGGAGCGCTGCCCCCAGCCGGGCTCTTACTTCAGCAGCTTGAAGTAGGCGAATCTGAAAGCCTCCTGCAGCAGGACGGAGACGGCCGCCCCGAAGACGAGGAGGCCATACTGAAGCTTGGCGTCCTCCCGGTCGCTGAGGTGGACGGAAACGAACCAGATGAGGGACGCCAGGAGCAGCGACACCAGCCAGAAGAACGCCCTACGGAGGGAGAGGAACAAGGAGCTGAGACAGGGACCCCCCCCTTGCGGCGCTTCCCCTCGCGAGCCGGAGGCCGGAATCGCACGAGGACGCGCGGCTCGATCGGAGGCTGCTCGGCTTTGTCCCGGCTCCGGGTCAGGACAGGTCCCGGCTCAAGGAGGCGGCTGAAAAATCAAACGGGTTTGGAGACCGAAGCCTTCCCTTCTCCTTTCAGGGCCACCACAACCTCCTCCGAGGACGGCTGCTGCCCTCCGAGGCGCTCGGCGCTACGCCTGCTGAAGGCCAAATGGAGGCCCGGCCTCGAGAGAAGAAAAGTGCCCCCACGTCTCCCCATGGCACCCAAAAATGTGCCCCCCCCCATCTCCCCGCGGCACCCAAAAAGCCACAAAGAAGGGCTGGCAGCTCGGCTGGCCCCCACGCGAGGGACGGTGCCGCTGGGCGGAGGCTGCGTGGGTTAAAGCCCTGTTATTGGGGGGGGGGAGGCCACGGCCTCCAGGCACCTTCCTGGTGTTGAGGCTGGCAGAGGCAGATGCGGGGAGCCCCCAAAAACGCGTCCTGGGGGGCCGGGGGCTGCGGGGACCGGCTCAGACCAGCGCCGAGGCGCAGGAGAAATGGGAGACCCCGGAGGGGAGGCCGAGCCTCACCGCAGCTCCCCCCAAATCCCTGCTGGCAGCCTCCCCGAGACCCCCCCAACCCCCCCCACCCCCCAGAGGCTGCTTCACAGCCCGGGGCTCCCCAGAGACCCCCAAACGCCCCCCAAAGGGGCAGCCTCCGTTGGGGCACCCTATATTGGGGGCGGCCTCCCCCGGGGCGGCCTCCCGGGCCCCCCCCCGGCCCCCTCACCCCGCCACCAGGATGATGACCCGCAACGGCTCCGCCGCCACCGTCAGCAGGACGAGGGCGAGCGCGGGCCCGAAGGCGATGCCCGCGCACCCGAAGAAGACGGCGGCCCCCATGGCGGCGGCATGGGGCGGGGGGGGCGGGAAGCGGGGCACGACGGGAGTTGTAGTCCTGGAAGGGGAAGGGGGCGGTAAGGACGGGCGGGAGGGGGGGGGGCGGGCCGCGGGGCACGACGGGAGATATAGGCTGTGTGTGTGCGGGGGTTGCGCCATGGGGCCGGGCCGTGAGGCATGCTGGGAGTTGTAGTTCAGGGTGGGGTTGTGGCGCCCCCCTGCGGGGGGCAGCGTTGATTTTTGAGTTTAATCTCGATTCCCTCCTCATTTGAGGTTCAATCTCTTTATTCCGTCCTCGTTTGAGCTTCAATCTCTACATTTACTCCTCGTTTGAGGTTCAATCCCATTATTTACTCCTTGTTTGAGGTTCAACCCCATTCTTTACTCCTCATTTTAGCTTCAATCTCTTTATTAACTCCGTGTTTGAGGTCCAATCCCGTTATTTACTCCTCGTTTGAGGTTCAGTCTCTTTATTAACACCACATTTGAGGTCCAATCCTGTTATTCACTCCTCCTTCCAGCTCCATCCCGTTATCTCCCCCTCGTTTGAGGTTCAATCCAGTTCCTTCCTCCCCGTTGTCGTGGTGCCCGGGGCAGCCGTGGCCTCCCGGGGCTGCACGGCGCCACCACCGAGGCCTTGGGACCCAGCCCCGTGGGTCACGGCGCTGCCCTCACTGGGGTGGCGAAGCGGAGCTGGGCGTATGTCAGCTCTCCCTGCGGGCACCAACGCCATCAGAGCGACCCCAGCCCTGGCCCCCCAACCCCTGTGGGGTTGTGGCCATCCCCTTGTGCCTGATGGCCATGCAAAGCAGCGAGGGCACCGCTCCTGCTATCACCACCACGCAGTGTGGGGACACCCGGGGACCGCACGGCCTCACCTGCTGGTGCTGGGGTGCAGGAGGGTCCGGGGCTCTGGGCCGGAGTTCTGGTGGGGACAGAGACGTGTCCCCAGCATGGGGACGGAGGGGAATTGGGGATGGAGGTGGGGGAGCGGGGTGCAGGGCAGCAGGGGATGGCATAGGGCACGGGGGGCCATCACCCCCAGCCCCTGCTCGGCTCCTTACCCGTCCGTGCGCGGAGGAGGCAGCAGACGCCGAGGCTGAGGCCGAGCAGCAGCAGCGCCCCGGCTGCGGCCATGGCCACGGCACTTGGTGTCGTGCAGGCACCTGGGGGGGGCAGCTTGTCCCAGCCATCTTCTGACCCCCGCTGTCTCCCCCACTGCCCTCTCCCATACACCAACATCCCCCCGTCGCCCCCCATTATCCCACCATCACCTGCCAACGTACCCCCATTGCCCCCAACATGCCCCCATTCCCCCCACTGATCCCCTGGGCCACACCATTCCCATTGTTTCAGTTTCCCCACACGTGCCCCAGCTCCGAGGAGCTGCCGGGGAAGGGGGGGACACCCCATCTGCCCTCTCCCTGTTCACCCCGCTGCCCAGGCTCGTGCTCACCCTCGGCCCCGTGCAGCTCCACGCTCCTCCGGACGGGGGGACCGGAGGCGTTGAAGCGCACCTCGCAGAGCCCCCCGGTGCTCCCAGCGATGCCCGCGGGGCTGATGAGCAGCTCTGTGTTGCCCCCCAGCCCCAGCACCTCCTGGGCTCGGGTCCCCCCCGGCCAGGAGACGAGGACGGGGCCGCTGGCGTTGCCCACGGCACAGACCAGGTTGGGGGGGTCTGAAGGGGAGCCGTGGGGCGCCAGCACCCGCACCCAGCTCTGGGCCCTCCAGCTGTCTGCACAAAGGAGAGCAGGGGCTTGGTGGGCTCTGATGTGGGCAGAGACCCCGCGTCCCCCTGGGGACCCCGGCATAGTGACACGAGGGGCATGGGGGGGGTCCCTGCAATAGGGGTCCCATCCAACATAGGGACATGGGTGCGGACTGTGCGATGGGGGGACTTGGGGGGTCGCATCCAATGGACAGTACGGGAGGGGACCATCCACTGGGGAGTCACGGGGGATCCCCATCCAACACGGGGGGGCTCGGGGGTACATGTGGGGGTCCCCCCGCCACCCCCAGCCCAGCCGCCCCCCTACCTCCCACGATCAGCGCGGTGCCGTTGCCGAACTTCAGAATGGATCCGGTTTTGTAGGCGCAGAGGTAGAGGCCGGTGTGGTTGGTGCGGGCGGCAGCGATGTGCAGCACGGCGCGTTGCCTCGTGTACTCACAGGAAAATCCCTCCTGAGCCTCCTGGCTGCAGCTGAGGATCAGCCAGGGCTGCTCCCCATGGACACGCCGGTACCAGAGCACGTTGCCTTTGCCATCGAGCTCCTTGTCCAGAACGCAGCCGATCTCCCTGGCAGCCCCGGGCTCCACGAAGAGGACGGGCTGGGGCTGCTGCAGCACCAGCAGCGCTGCCGGCACTGCAGGGACCGACCGGGGGCTCATTCACCGCCTGCCCCCCAAGCCCAGCCCGTGCTCCCACCACCCAGGGCGTACTTGGAAAGCGAGAGGACCCCCTCTCCCCAAACCCTGCCCCGATGCTCACCCAGACAGAGCAGCAGCAGTCCCGTGGCCAGCAGCGCCTTTGCGCAGGAGAAACCCAGGGGTGCCATCGTCGCGCTCGTCCCAGGCCTTCTGCAGGGTGGCCGAGTGCACCGGGACCTGAGGCTGCCCGAAGTGCGGGGCCCCGGCAGCGAAGCCCCCCAGCCGTGTGGACACGGTGTCCCCACGAAGGACGCGGTGTCCCCACGAAGGACGCGGTGTCCCCACGAAGGACACGGTGTCCCCACGAGGGATGCGTCCTCCCCACACGCCGCTGCCGGCAGCTGTGGGGCGCGTCGCCGGGTGCAGAGCTCATGTCAGCTTGCTGGCACGGACCCACATCCGGTAGGAAAATTTGGGTTTTAACCATTTTTGTGATGCTCAGGGCCGGAGGCGGCCCCTCAGAGGCCCCGCGACACCGTGTGATGCCCACACCCAAATACTCGACACGAAGGAAGAAGCCAGCCCCAGCGCTGGGCACTACAAACCACAGCGCACCGTGCCGCCGCTCGTGCTTTGGGGAAACCGCAGCGCAGGGGCTGGAGAGCTGCCTCGGGGCGGGGGTGGCTGCACCCCCAGCCCCGGCCCCCGCAGCCATCCTCACATCAGCCAAAGTGACCTTAACAGTGACGTTCAAAGGGCCGGGGACTGAAGGCGAGAGGCAACTTTGGTCCCCATCCCCCTGCCCTGCTTTCCTGTTGCGGTTCGGCAAACGTGGCTCTTTGCTAAAGGGGCGCCGAACTTTGGCGACAAAAACCTTCAAACCCAACGGTTTGCTGGCAGCGGAGTGGGGGGGCAGGGGTTCTGTGCGAATAAACAGCAGAGAAGTGACAAAATCAACAAGGCGAGGCTGACCGCAGCGCTCCTCGGCTCAGGCAGCTCCGCACCCAGCCTCCAGCTGCTGCAACGAGGCCGAGCCTCCGCGAGCCGCCTTTGCCCCGCCAGTGCCCGCCGGCTCCCTGGGGCCCTGCCCAGCCCAGAGGCACCTCGCCGCCCGCCCCGGTGCTCGTCGTGCTCCTCTCCAGAGCAGAACTGTGCCTGCACGCATCCCCGTCCACGGGGCACGGCCTCGTGAGGTTTGCTCCAGCCTGAAGGCCACGAGCGGCCGCGGTGCCGAGCTGCGAGAGAGGAAGAAGCAGGGGACGATGCCTGGGGCTCCTCGGGGCGATGCGCAGGCAGACAAAGCGCAGCAGGACCCCCCCGGTGCAGTCAGGAGCTGCAATTAAATTCCATTCCGCGAGCAGGAGCGGGGCGCGCGGCCCATCGAGCACTTGCAGCGGGGGCGAAGGAGGCCGGGGCTGCGCCCGCCGCCCCGTTTCGCTTTCTAAGCTCCGTCCCCTTGCCAGGCATCGGCTCCCTCTCTGCCTCTGCGACCCCAGGTGACGGCCAGGCTCCAGGACGTCCTCATCCCGCTGGCTGCTGGACCCGGCCATCGGCTTCGCCCTTCGCTGAACCCGAGCAAAACCTTCGCCTTCCCCGCAGGACGCCGCAGAGCTGCGCCTCGCGCCGCGGCACGCGGAGCCTGGGATCCGGCCCCTGCACGGCCAGGGCAGGGAGAGGGGCTCGGGGCTGCCGTGAGACCTGAGCCCTCGTCCCACGCCCAGCGAAAATCTCCCTTCTGCCCGCTCAAAGCTTTTTGCAGGACCCGAGAGGCGACCGAGGAGTGTGGCCAGCCCCAGCCGGAGATGTGCAGCCTGCCCGGGGTTCTCCTGCTCCTCCTGACAGGTACGTCCCGCTCCACGAACGCTCCAGCCTTGCTTTCTGCTACGCTAAACCCGCCTGGGATCGTCCGAAGCGGCTTAACGCCAACCTGAGCCGGCGGGCAGAGGGAGGGGGGGCAGCCGCAGGGCTTACGCTCATCAGAGGTTTGCTGAACGAGTTTCCCTGAAGCATTTTCAACGCGATCTCTTCGAAAGCCTGAGCGCGGCGGCTGTGCAAAACCCACCCCGGGGTGCTGCTGCCTCTCCGAGAGGCAGGACTTGCCTCCCGAATGCCAAAGCCCAGCGGGCTTCTCACCCGCCGTGCCAGGCGCTGATCCAGCCCTGACTTTTTTTGCCTGCAAACCTTTTGCCATGGAGCCAGAAGCCGACAGCCCGATGCACAAGGGTGACCCCGTGGCACCGGCTGCTGCGCTCAGACCCGCTCCTCCCGTGCAGGAGCCGCCTCTGCGGAGGAGCCGCGGATCCAGCAGAGCCCAGCGCAGCTCTGGCTGCCCCCCGGGGAGACGGCGGAGCTGAGCTGCAACATCTCGGGCAGCCCACGGCGTGCCAATTGGTACAGGGAGAAGCCGGACGGCAGCTTGGAATGGATTTACCAGAGCACAGAGTTCTCAAAGCCAAAGGGGAGATACTCAGGGACGGTGAGAGCACTGGGTTTTTTCTCCTTTAATATCAGCGATGTGCAGCGTGAGGACTCTGGGTCTTATTGCTGCACCTCCTCCGTGTCGCACTCCCACTTCGGGGACGGGACCAGGCTCCTCGTCACAGGTGAGCGCGGCAGCGTGCGGCGGTGCTGGGGACACCCCTGGGGACATCCCTGGGGACACTGGGTTTTCCCACCCACTTTTAGATGCCACCGAGCCCAAGCTCTCCATCCTGGTGCCCGTGGACGCGGAGGAGCCCTCGGACGTTGTCCCCCTGCTGTGCCACCTCCACGACCTCCCTAGGGGTTGGGACACCGTCCGCTGGCACCACGGCAGGGACACCCCGGCGAATGCCGAGGCCGTGGACGAGCGCGGGGTCCTCGGCGCCTGGAGCCTCACCTGGGTCTCGGCCGAGTGCTGGGACGGGGCCGCGGCGTGCACGGCCACGGAGCGCAGCACGGGCAGGAACGTCAGCGGGGCTGTCAGCGGGACCGTCGGCACAGGTCAGCTCGAGAAGCCTCCCCCTTGGGACCGCGGGCTTTGCTCTGTGCTTGGTCTGTGCTTGCAGGGACTATAAGCCCCGAACGCCCCCGTCCCATTGCTTCTGCTGCTGCAGTCCGTAGAAAAACACAGCAGAGGACGCGGGGAGGTGCCTGGGTCCATCGTCCTGCTCCGCAGCAGGTCTCGGCCTCTCTCAGCCCATCGCAGCCCGGTTCTTCCAGCCTTTCCTCACAAGGAAGATCTGGAAATCCCTTTTCCCCGTCTCTCTGGGCTCCCCACGCGCTGAAACGCTGCGAACGACGCCCTGGCCACATCGCCCCGCGGTGCGGCCGCTTCTCTCCTCCTCCCTTTCCCCGGCCGCCCCGCTGCTGCGCTCGGGCGCTCGACCAAAGCCCGGTCCCAGCTCTGTGAACCATTTCCAACGTCTCGTCCTCCTCCCCTCCCTCCCTGCAGCAGGATGCTTCCTGTGGCTGCTGGCGTTCGTGCCGCCCGGCGCCGCCGTCCTGGGCTTGATCCGGTGGGCATCCCGGCTCCGCCGAAGGCCGGCCCGCGCGGTGCTGAGACGGGGCCCGGAGGTGAGCTGCTTCCCCAGCCCCCGGCACGAGGCGCCGTGAGGCGGTTCTGCGCCTCGCGGGCCGGCCTTGGCTCTCGGCGAGGCAGGAGGAAGGAGCTCAAAAGCAGCCCGGCTGGGGGCTTTGGCGCGGGCAAAGCATCCCCTGCAGGTGCAGGTGCAGTGCTGCCCCAGCGCCTTTTGCTCCGCACCCCGTCCGGCCCCGCTCTGCCTTCGCTCGCCTTATGGAAGCGCTTGGGAGCAGCTGCTCCAGGGCGCACGAGTGGAAGCGCGAGCAGGGCATGGGGCACGCGCTCGTTTCTCCCCAGCCGTCGCTGGGAAGGGCTCCCCGGTGCGGGGCGAGGGTTTAACCACGCGCCTTCTCGCTTTCTCTTGCAGACCGAGTGCGAGTACGCGGCGGTGGGGCACTGAGAAGCCCTTTCCCCGCGCCCGCTCTGCCAGAAGCCGCTCACGCCTGCGGTCTCCAAAGCAGCTAAAAAAAGAGAGGAAAGGGAAAGTCGTGGGATCCTGCGCTCTGCGGCGATGGGGACTGGGCGGGCACAGCCCCAGCGTGCGGCGAGTTCCCCGCAGGTCTTTCCTAGCCTGCTGGGGAGTGCTTTTAGCGGACACTTTGGGTTCCTCTTCTACAATCTTTCAAGCCAAACGCCAGGCGGACGGGGCGAGCTGGTGCTGCGGGAGCTGTGTCCGGCTGTGGTGGGGGCAGCCAGGGCACCTCAAGCAGCCCCAACCCCCTTTTCCCCGCTTCCACAGCCCCAGAAGCAGGTCCGGGTGGGCAATGTGCCGTTTTCCTCCTGGATTTACCTGCTTGGAGTCATGGCAGAGGGGGAGGAGGAATGCTGAGAGCGCTGCGGGAAGCTGGATACCCGTGAGAAATCGCATGCAAATAAAACTCGTGATTTCTTGGTAAGCAAGTGAGGTCTCGGGTTCATTGGGATTGCTCCTTGCGCTACCCTGTGTGACAGCCACGGGGAGCTGCTGTTAAACAGGGCAAAAAAAAAAGTCCCTTTACACTTAGAGCCTTAAGCAAAGCCCTGTTTCGGCCCCTCCTCTCTGCATTCTGCTCACCGTGCCGTGACGCGCTGAAGGGCGACCCCGCAACGCGCGGCCGCTCCGAGGATGCTCCCCGTGCTCTCGGCACCTTCCCTGCCCACGGCCACGAGCGCGACCCCGTGCTGGGGCAGCCATCCAGGCTCACCTGGCGTTAGGGTTTGCCGCAACCTCCCCTTCCCCTCCACGCGCTGTGCCGCGCGTTGCCGCTCCCGCGGCCGGGACACGAAGCCCCAAGGGGAAACCACTGAGCGACGGGGCCAAAACTCGCGGTGCCCATGCGGGCAGCGCTGGCCCCTCGGCGTCATCCGGACGCACGCGGCTGGAGGAGCATCTCCATGGGGAGGGGAAGGGAAGCGAGCCGCATTCCAGCCTGGGAGCCAGCTCGCTGCTCTGTGTTTAATTAGGAAGGGACAGCCGCCTGCCAACCAAACAGCTTGGAGCCGTCTTCCTGGGGCTCCCCACCCAGCCTCGGCGGTGTGGGACGAAGGCCAGGGGTGGTCTCGGCGCCCGTCCCGGCCAAGGAGCAGCAGGGGGGCGGCGTGGGGCTGGAGACCCCCCTCGTGTTCACCCCAGCGGCCGCGCAAAGCTGGCTGAGAGCCCCCCAAGAGGACGGTGCCCAGGGTGCAGCAAACACCGGCGTGGACGGGGAAAACCGTGGATGCGCTGTGCGCGCTTTTTGGGAATCACCGTTCACAGCGGCCCTTTTTTCCATCTCAGCGCCTCCCTCCCAGCGCCGCGCACGCCCTGCTTTGCCGAGAGCGGCCCAAGCAAGCGCTGCTCACAAACCAGCTGGGAAGGGCAGGAAAGCTTTATTTAGAGCAGAACGCCGCGCAGGAGGAACGGCTCCTTCGCTTGGCAGAAATCCCCTCGTGCCACAGGGGGCTGCTGCGGGAAGCGCCCGCCCCACCTACCTCTCCGCCTGCTGCGCGGCACCGCGGGGCGCGGGGTCCCCGTCCCGGCACCCGTGGGTGCGGGTGCCGTGGGGAGCAGGCCTGGGGCTTCCCTCCCACTCCCATCGCTGGGCAGTTTCATCCATCTTCTTGTCTTCTGCATCAGAAGCACCAAACAATGTCCTCCGGCTGCTTCCGCAGGAATCCTGCTAATGTCATCTGCTCGGGCGCGAGGCATTGTTAGCAGCGCAGTCTTATTTACCAGCTGCATTTTTTTAATTTCCCTGCGAGTTTTGCTTCCTCCTATGAAAGCTGGGAAATGACGCCATGCATCCTAAAGCAGAGGACCCGAGTGATTCCCTTTGCACCTTCCCGGGCTGTCTGCGGCACCAAACCCCCACCGCGATCCAGCCCCGGCCGCGCCGTGCCGCCAGCACCCTCGGTGCCGCGAGGGGCCAGAGCCGTCGGTGCGAGCTCCGTGGTTCCTTGCACAAAACCCACATTTTTTTGGCTCCCGCCCCGCACTTTCCCATGTGAAAGGCAGCGCTCCCACCGCTGGCTGCAGAGCTCCCACGTGCAGGGCCGCTCTCCGTCCCTCGCCGCGCGACCTCGGAGAGCTTGGTTTTGGCACGCGGGCTTTAATAAGGAAAAAGACAGAGAAACACAGAGCTCACGCAAAATAGGAGCGAGATTTTGAAATAGGAGCATGGGAGCGGAGATGGGAAAGGCGTTGCTTCTGGCCACTTTTCCTGGCCACTCTCTGGGTGATGTTTTAGTTCTGTGTTGCAAGATGTTAAAAGGGAGCAGGAACAAACCTAAAGGCGCATGCCAGTCCCCGAGCAGATCGCAGCCCGCAGCAGCACCGCCACAGCCCCTTTCCCATTTCCCCATTTCAGCCCCAAAGGAACGACGCTTGCACCACGGCTGTTTGCCTGCCAAGAAGTTTGTCATCCCAGCCCCATCAGCTCCCCCTCTAAAAGGCAGGATAATCCTTCTAAACCTGCCTCGCCCCTCCCTCCCCACCAGCCCCAAAACCCCGGCATTTGGACTCCTTTATGGCTCTCCCTCTCCCACGCTGCTCCAGCCGTTCCCACCCGAGCCCCGCAGGAATTCGCCGCATCGCTCCCAGCGAGCTCAGATTTCTGCTTGGGTCGAGATTTTGGTTTTGATGTTATTTCTGTGGGTCGAGGGGACGCTTTGGAGATACTCGCTTCCTGCCTGCTCGGTTGCTCAGCATTCCTCCGCGCTTAACCCTTTGTCAAGCTCTCCGGATCGCTGGGAAAAGCCCCTTTGGCAGAGCACATGCGACAACGGGAGGCTGCGAAACATTTCCAGGCTCTGTTTGATGCTTTTTCTGTCGAAAAAGGACCCGCTTTGGCTAATTCCTCAGAGTAAAACTGACAGCGAGAGCACGGGGAGGGGAAAACCGTCCCATGCTGCTGCTCCCGCGGTGCCCGCGCCCATCATGCAGAGCTCGCTCCCGCCTGCGCCCCGGCTCCTCGGAGCAGGGCTGGCGCGGCCGTCGGCCATCAGCCTCCCTCGCCCCGCTCCCATTCTCCCAGCCCCAAAATGGGGCCGGGGAAAACCCCGTCCGGCGAGGGGAGGACGGAGGCAGTGGGAACACGGGGCTGGGAAGCGGTGCCAGGGGCGCTGGGGGTGGCCAAATCACCAAAGCTCCGCGCCGCCGTGCCCATCGCACCGGTTTTGCTGCTGGGAGAAGAACCCACGGCGGCGAGGCGTGTTTTTTCCCCCCAAAAAAACATCAATAGGGATTGGAGCGGCCTGCAGCAAGCTGCGTGCCCCAGCAGCTCGCGTGCCCCTAAGCCGCCTCCTGCTGCCGCCGCTCTCACGCCCGGCTTCGAGCCCTCCTGCGCCAGCCCCGGCTCCTTTCCCCAGAGAGCAGAGCGGCGACGTTTCGTTTTCCTCCTGGTTTCTCTCCAAGAAATGTTCTCCCAGTTTGTTTTTATTTTTTGAGAGTAAAGAAGGAGCAGATAGCAGCGTGTACCAGGGCACCACACCCTGCGGATGCAGCACCGGAGCGCAGAGCGCGGTGAACAGAGAAAGGGGGCCTAAGGCGCACCGCAGCGGGGCACTTCTGCATGCTACGGGATAAAATCCACCCGCGGCCATTCACAGTTCTGCTTACCGCCTGAGAACGTGAGGCACTTGGAGGTGAAACGAGAGCCAGGCAAAAAAAAAAAAAAATCCCCTAAACTTTTAAGGGAAGTCAGGAGCCGCATTTAGCAGCCCTGGCTCCCGGCCAGCGTTTCTGCCTCTGCCCCTCGGCTGTGGATTCATCTGCCGAAAGCGTTCGCTGTGCGGGCGCAGCCCTCGCCCGCTGCTCGGCTGCCGCAGCCCCACCGGAGCCACCTGCCCCGCGATCGCTCCTGGGCAAAGGGGAAGCTCTTTGCCAAGGGCAACCTTCGACCGCGGCCGCTCCGGGAGAGGCCACGCGCCCCCCTGGCGCAGCCACCCCATCGCACCCAACTGGGCGCGTTTCGGAGGAGCGTGCCGTGCCTTCTCCCCAGCGCGGGGGCCGCTCGGCCCGGCCCCCAGCAGTGTCATTTCCTGCCTCCCGGCCGTGCCGCTGGGACGTCTCGAGAAATTGCTGAGCGGCAGCACCGGGCAGCATCAGGAGACGGCACCGCGACGCGGGACGATGAATTTTTTGTTCGTGGCGGTCTTGGCTCTTCCTTTTCTGCTGGGTAAATGCGCCGTTCCTTCTCTTTTACTGCCTTGCAACTTGGGCGCTCGAGCAGCTCGGACCGTGCGCGTTCCCGGGATGCTGCGGGACGGCTGGCTGCGGTCGGGCAGAAGGGGCTGGGGGGCGTTTGCTTGGCGGCGGAGGTGTCGGGAGCAAAACCGAGCCGGGGAAAGCTCGGTGCGCACACCCTGCGAGTCACAGCAGAGCGGGTGCTTGCAGGAGAGGCAGTTTGACAATCCGTAACGTTTTCCACATTGCGTTCAAACGAGCTCGCGGCACGCAGCTGTGACCTAGTAAGGGAGACGGGACGCAGGCAAGGGAACAAACAGGACTTGCCGAGTCCTCAGGTGGGTGCCCACGAGCCGGAGGGCACCAGGCGAGCCAAGCTGGGTAGCAGCAGTGCCCAGAGCAAACCTGTGGCTGGAAACTGCTCTGGGCTGCAGGGAGCCCTTCTGCCGAGCGAAGGGATGGAGCTGCGCGTCCTGCACCGTGCAAGGGGTTAAACGCAGCCGGGGCTTCCCAGATGGAAGCTCTTTGCTCCCACCCGGCGACGCAGCTCCCTTTTTATCCCAAGCACAAATAGGAGCCTGCACGGAAAACTTTCTCGGAAAGCCCAGCGCAGGGAGAAGGTGGCTGGGAGCTGACGTGAGCGCAGCCGGGAAGGAACGGAGCGCTCCCGACGGGTCCGAGCCTCCCAAAGGGAGGTCCCAGGCGCCCACCCGGCGCTGCCTCCCCGTGCACCTCGAGGCTGGGTCAAAGCGCGCCGTGGTGCTGGGAACCGGGCTCCGGGCTGGGGGCACAGCCTGGGGAAGTTCGGGGCACGCGAGGACATGGGGCGCGGTGTGGAGAGGGGCACCCACGGGTGCCACCCACCAGCACATGAGGAATAAGGGAGTCGGGTCATAGCGGTCGCCGAGCGTGAAAGGAGAAAAGTGCACGTGTGGAAAAGGGAAATGAGCAGGGCTCGGCGCGAGCTGGACCGAGTTGTGCGATGCACGAACCTATTTATAGCAGCTCACCCACGGAAACACAGCTCTGTGCCAGGGATGGGCCCCGGGACACGGGGACACCCAGGACACGGGGACACCCAGGACACGGGGACGCAGCCCAATGCCTGTGGCCCCATTGCCCCCGATCCCTCTCCTGGCAAACCTGCGGAGGGAAAACCCAAGCGTGGGGGCGAGCTCCGGTCCGGTTTGTAACATGAGAGCTTTTGCTCTGAAGTCCCTGATTTAATTAGGGGCCAGATTGCGAATCCGTGACTCCCACGAGGGAGCAAGCTCTGCGCAAAGCGCCCATAAATCAGCAAAGCTGTTCCTGCGAAATCACGTCCCGCTGGCGCGGGGAGCGAGCCGGCTCCGTGCAAGTCTGCTAACGCTGGTGGGGTACGAACCGCTCCTTTCTTGTTTGTTTTTTTTATTGTTTGTTTATTTTATTTTTTTTTTCAGGGTATGCTGAAGTGGGAGAAGAAGAGGAAATAACGCAGTTTTTATATGACTACGCATCTCGTTTTGGTAAGAAATTCTCGCTTTTTGATAATTTTGACACAAACCACACGGCAAGGGCAGGGTAACCCAGTGCTGAGGCTCTGCAGGAACAGGAGCAGGGGTGGGGGGCAGGGGTCCGGACGCCCCCAGGGGCTGCAGGCAGTGCTGGAGGCGCTGCTGCTCCTTCGGCTCCTAAAGGGCGGCCCCGGCACCGCCACGTCTCCAGGAGCAGCAGCCTCTGGAGACCCCTCGGATGAAAACATCTTGTCCACATCCCCAGCCGCGGGTGCAAACGGGAACAAACCCGTGGGAAACGGGCGCCCTCCCTCTGGAAGGGCCTAAATTAAGCGGTGCTGGGACAAGAGCTGCGTAAAACGTACAAGAGGATTAAAAGTGGAGCTCAAAGCCCTTTCTCTGGAGCTGCTCTGCCCCCAGTGGCTCCCGCTCACATCCCAGATCCCGCTCTGCCAAGCTAAAAGCTCACCGAGGTGCACTAAGAGCAGAGACACCGCCGGGGTGACGCGGCGTTGCCTTTCCTGCACCCGCCGCGGTGTGCCGGCACCACTGGTGCAAACTGGTGCAGCCCCGCAGCCCCTGGGGTCCAGCTCCCAGCCTACGCTGGGTGGCACCGACCCAGTGATCCGATGCTTTCGCTGCAGGTGATTACTTGTACGCAACCATCGAGTACTACCCCGACAACGTCACGATACTTCCCACCATGTACATGTACGAGGTGAGTACCCGAAGCATTTCTCTTCGTATTCCCAAAAAAACTCGTCTCCTCCCGCACACCCTACCCAGCCAACTTTAACGCCCGCTGCCCCAACAAGGGTTATTCGTGCTCCTGACCACCCTCTCGAGCACCATCTCGCTTTGGGGAAGGGATGTGCAAAACAGGGGGTTTCTCCCCCAGTTTTGACTCTGCGACCGGGAGCCCTTTGCCTTGCACTGCTCCCGAAGGGAGGCTCCGGGGCACTTTGGTTTCTGCCCCGCAGCCCACGCACAGGGACAGGGGGAGGGCAGAGGGGATCGGCGGAGCGCGCTGGACCAGGCTGCTGCCAACTGATTTCTCTTCCTCGGCTTCCCAGGAGATTCTGGAATCTGCGGGGTCGCCCCTCCAGTGCCACCTGCCCCTCGTCGTCCTTCTCGGCCTCCTGGGTCTCCTGCTGTGACTCCCCAGGCTCGGCAGGTACAAGAGCCACGCAGCACCGGGGCACTCGGAGCATTTCGCTACCGCCGACCTCCCCAAGGCAGCAGCACCCGGCAGCGCCTCCCCGAAACAAGGAAACCTTCTGGGCAGCCAGCCCCGTGCCGGGGACAACCAGAGAAGCACGAATCGCCACTGGGACTGCCTGCAGAAACGCCAAAAAGCCACTGTAGTTTTTTTTCCCAAAGCACCCAAGCCTCCTCTTTGGGCTCGCCGGCAGCCAGGTGCGCGCAGGATCCCCGCGCGGCCGCCAGCCCGCCCCGAAACACAATGGGAGGACATGGGAATCGCTTCCTAGCCTCTTCCCCTCTCTGCAGACGCGGCGACTCGGACGAAGAAAAGAATTTCGTCACCACGTTGGAAGTTACATCCTCCGAACGAAGCAGCCGCCTCTGTTTTTAGCACGGTGGTGACTCGACACCCACAGCTTTCGGCAGATGGATGATGCCATCCCGGGCCATAAAAGCTGTGCAAACACCGAAGAGCTTTGTAATGCCTAGGTTCTTTCCTATTTCCTATTATTCTGTTGTAAATATGAACTCCTGCCAATAAAGTGACTAACAATTGACTTTGTCTCCGCCGTGCACAACCGCACGAGATGGGCACTGACTGTGACGAACACCCCCAGCGGGGCCGAGCCTGCCCTGCCCCATTTCTTCTCTCCCAACCCCACAGGACCTCGGCAGCTGTGGGGCCCGGTGCGGGTTTTGCCACCTACCACATGAGGAAATGCTTCGGGACAGCTCCGTGCCACGAACCATCGCTGCGGGTAGAAGCCCCAGGACCTCAGAGATCATCGGGTCCGACCTACAAGCAGTGCCTAGAGAAGGTCGTCCAGCACCTCGTGTAGCCAAACCTTAAAATCCCGATGCTGGAGAATCCGCCACAACCCTGGGGAGTTTTTTTTTTTCCCAGAGCTGCTCTGAACACAACGTCTTGCAGCCGTCGCCGGACACTTGCAGAAACCCCAGCGAGACGTGCAGTGCCGTAACTCGGACCAAAAAAAGCCCTTCCGACCAGCACAGCTCCCACCAGCTTCCCTATAAACCGTGCCAAAAAGGTTTTTGCAAAAAGACCCATGCACGCAAAAAGATCCCAGCCATCAGCCAAGGGAGCACCTTGACACTGGGCTGCACCGGTGCTGGGATAACAGCTCGGGAATTAGAGGGCAGGGAAGGGGGCATCGAGAAAGCCATTAGGGCACAAGCCCTCAGCCTCTGGAGGTGGCTTCTGCCAGCATGAAGGAAAGGGATCCGCCTCGGGGGGTGCTGTGTGGCACCCAGGAGAGGGGCACCCAGCGCCCGAGGGCGTTAGCCGTGCTGGAGGGGATGTACGATGATCTGGATGATACAACAGCCGCCCAAATATCGGGGCAAATCCCAGCGCGCCGGGTCCAGCACACGGCGATGATGAACCAGAAAGACGGCGAGGCACCGGAGGTGGAAGGCGCCGGGCTGGCGAGGCGGGGGTTTGGGGGGGGGGGGGGGGGCTTCGGGGCAGCCTCGGCGAGCCCCCAGGCAGGAGCAGGGGCGGTGCTGCAGTGTTACGGACCCGCCGAAAGAAGCGAAAATAAAATACATGCACAAAGCCTAGAGCACGCCAAGTTTACTAAGAAAAAAATATCGCTAGATGCTCCTCGGCATCGGTGCACAACAGCATCGGTGCGCGATGCCAGGGTGCAGGAAAGCAGAGAAGCCTTCTCCGGAGGTACGAGAGCAAGCGAAGCCCGAGCACACAGGTCAGGAAGGGCAAACACGACCATTATCAGGGCTGGGAGCAACAGCTTTAAGCTGAAAGAGGGCAGGTTTGGGTCAGGTATAAGGAAGAAATCCTTCCCCAGGAGGGCGGCGAGGCCCTGGTGCAGGGCTGGGGGTGCCCCATCCCTGGGGGGGGCCAAGGCCAGGCTGGATGGGACTGGGGGGCGGGAACCAGGTGGATTTTCAGCTCCCTTCCAAGCCATCACGCGAAGGAATCGACGTCTGGGGCAGAGCTGCCACCAGCCGGGGCTCCCGCAGGGCTCGCACCGTGCAGCCGGAGGCGCCGGCTCCCTCCCGGCTCATGGCAAACGCACAAAGAAACGGCTGGAAAGGGCCCCGCCGCCTCCTGGAAGCCGAAGTTACTTGGCAGAGTGTGCAGACGCCTCCTTTCCAACGCAGCTTCCCGCAAGTTGCAGGAAAACCCCGGGGTTTCCATCACGGGAGCCGCGGCTCACGCAGGGCGCCGGCAGCGGGCGCGCACCGGGGCGCCTTCAGACTTCGCAGCACCCATTTAATCCTTTCCCTTCGGAATGCCTGCACGAGTTTCTCCCCCTGTAGGAAAACCCAGAGCCCGTCCAGCCCCGTGGCTGCAGCAGGAGGTGAAGCTTCCCCCGTTATTCACCCCCCAGGCCCCGCTTGTGCCCTGCTCGGCTCTGCCTCCCGGCCCCGGCGAGCCTTCATGCGCTAAGCAGCTTTAAGGCTAAAGAGGATTTCCCCCCGTTTTCGAAAACCGTTCACAATTATCTCTGCGCAGGAAGAAACCAGAAGGGCTCTCAAGGTCTCCGCTCAGTTTCCCAGCCGTACCAGCCTCCCGGAGGTGCGGGACAGGAGGAGCCACGGGTGCAGCAGCAAAACCCCAAACCAGGAGGATGGGGTGGCTTTGGGGCTCCTTGCCTCCACCTCCCGGCACCCGTGACCCTGCTTTTTGCACACCCCCAGCCCCAAAAAGGGGGGTTAGTGGCAGCTCGGCACCCCACTGGGGGTTCACCCCCCAAAAAAAACCCCAGCTGTGCACCCCAAAATGTGCACACAGCCGCAAGAGGAGCTCGAAGCCGCCCTCTGCAGGGCCAGTGAAGATGCACCAGGTTCAGGGCTTCGCAGAAAGCTGCTGACAGCCAGGATGGCATTTCTGGGAAGGCAGTGCTGCTTTGCGCCGTGGCAAGGGCTGCGCCCCATTTCCTGCGCTTATTATTTATTATTCATTAGTTGCGAATGCACAAAACCGATGCTGACACCGCGATGCCAAAGTGTTTTCAGGAGGCAAAAGTGGGGCTGAGGCAAAAAGCGCAATTCTCCCTTCCCTTGTGAGGAATTTCCTTCCCTTGCACACAGGGCACTCGTTTCCCACTGCCTTTTCCAGGAAAGGTCCCAAAACAGGTGAAATAAGCAAAAAGTACAACTCCGCAATGCTAATAGGCTGCTGGCATTAAATCCTGCCCCAGCTCCCCGACGAGCTTTTATTTCTGCACCGAGGGAATCGCGTCTTTTAAAGCACTTCAGTATCAGCTGGTGCAAAGAAAAGTCAATTTTCAGCAAAGCGGCGCTCGACCTTTTGCACCCCGAGTGCCACCGCAACGGATCGCCCTCTTCAGCAAAACCAGCCAGGGTTTTTGTTCCATAAGCGGGTGCGTTTGCATGCTTCTGACCCGCTAAATAAAAATACCTTCCGGACCAAATATGTTGAAGAATTGGCAACATTTGGTCCTTTTGACCACATCTTTAACCCCTTCTCAGATAAATACAGGAACACACTGGCCAAGCTCTCAACAACCAGAGAAGGAAAAGCCTGCATTGCCTGAACCGGGAAGTATTTTCTCCCCTCCCAGCACAGATTCCCATGGTTTTGCTCAGACGCTCGGCTGCCAAAGTGTCTCGGGCTGTTTGTGCCTCGAAGCTGAGGGCATCGACACAAAAATACCTGGAGCAGCTTTGCTGCCCCAGCGCTTTCAGCCCGGCAAAGCTCTGGCTCCACTGCTGGACATCAACACCTCCCGTGGCCTTAAAATATAATTTTTTATTTTTTAAAGTAGTAAAGAAGTCTTCCAGATGTACAGACAGTATATCCACCTGTGTGTTCGTGCCTTGAAATTAAAGAATTACGCTGTCACATACCAGGTCACCGCCTGCTTGTGCATCCACCTTTCCCCAGCGTATTTGCAAAGCTGCCGTTGTGCCAATTAACCCGAACGGATGTAAGTTATCAGCAAGAGCAGCCTCGTCTCAGTCAGCAGGGGTTGTGGGCAGCCCAGACCCAGCAGCTTTGCTCCAGCATCGCGCCCTTTCCCTGCACGCTTCCACATTCAAGCAGCAGCTGGGGCATTTTTGCAGCCTTTGCTGCAAGGCCCATGCAGCTCTCGCTGGGGAGGAGCTCAGTGGGCATCAGCTGCTGAAGGCACAGCGCTGACAGCATCCAAATTTTAACGAGGGCCAGCAATTTGGGAAAGTTTTCCTTAAGCTGTCTTGCACAGGCTTTAGTCTTGTGGTACCGGGATAAAAGGCAGCAGGGGATGCATGATTGGGTTGAGCTTTCCAGGGGATTCCTGCAGAAGTTTAACACCTAAAGGCTCTTCCGGGAAGCTGCAGTTTGCCTCTCCTGCTGTTACAGCACGTGCAGAGGAGGCACCAGCGCAGCTCTGCCAGAAGAGCAAAGCTGCAAAGGCACAGCCCCCACACCCCGCCTCCCTTTGGAACCACCAGCAGACGGTATAACCCCAGCGTGCAAACCTCTGTGCAACTGGGCGTGCAAAACCCTCTGCGCAACCCCCCCCGTGCAAGGCCCTAGGTGCAAAAGACCCCCCCCTGCAATTCACCAAGCATGCAAAAACCCCACCTGCAGCCCTCCACCGTGCAACGCGCAGCGTGCAAAACCGCCTGCAGCCCTTTACGCAACCGGGCATGCAACACCGCGTGCGCAACCCCTCGGGCAGCAGAGCACGTGCAAGGGCCCACCTGCAACCCCCGTGTGCAACCAGCCCTGCAAACCCCAGCCCGCAGCCCCCTTGTGCAACCGCGCACGCAACCCCTCAACTGCAGAACCGTGCCTCCACATTGCAAAAGCACTCACGCAACCCCTCCAATCCCCCTCATGCCCGATGCAACGGGCCGCGCAGCCCCCCACCCGCAACCTCCCACGCGTGCAACGCTCACCCGTGGGCAAACAAACCTGCGACCCCCCCCTCCGCGCAGCGCCCGCCGCGTGCAAGCGGGCGAGCAAACGGCCACGTGCACGAGGCGGCTTGCAGCGCGTCCCCTCGGCAGCCCGCTCCCCTGCACGGAACACGCGTGCAAAACCCCCAAAACCCCACGAACACGCGTGCAAACCGCGTGCAAAGCCCCGCGTGCAACCGCCCCGCGCACGCAAACCCCGCGGCGCGCGCCCTTCCCGCGCGCGCGCTCACCCCCCCCCTCCTTTAAAGCACCGCGCCGCCAGACGGACAGCTCCCCCAGCCAATCGCGCGTCGCTCCCCCGCGGCGGCGGCGCGGGGCCAATGAGAGCGGCGGTAGCGCGGAGGAAGCCCCGCCCCTGGGCGGGGGCGCCGTGCGCCATGTCATGGAGGCTCAGTGTGCGAGCGGCCATTGAAGGGCTCGGAGCTGCGCGCGGAGCGGGCCGGCGGCGGCGGCTGCCCGCGGCCTTCCCCTGCCCACACGCGGCTCCCTCTTAGGCGGCGGCCGCAGCAGCGCCGGGCCACCCTCCCTCACCGCCGCGGGGCCGCTAGGAGGAGGACGAGGAGGAGGGCGATGGAGATGAAGAAGCGCATCAACCTGGAGTTGAGGAACCAGGCGCCGGAGGAGGTGAGCGGGCGGCGGGGAGGGGGGGCGGGGGGCGGCCGCGCTGCCTTCCCCGGAGGCCCCGGGCCGCCAGGGCCCGGCCTCGCTCCCCCCTCGGCGCCGCCGAATCTGGGTCAGCCGTGGCGCAGGAGCCGGCCCCGAGGGGGGGGAAGGCGGCGGGGCCCCCCCCGGACCCCGCTTCTCGCCCGCTCTGCGCCCCCCGAAGTTTGCTGAGGGGGTTTGGGGGGGGGTGTGTGGGGGGGTCGGGGCTCGCGGCCGCCTCCCCAACTTTCCCCCAGTCCGTGCCCTGGGGGGGGTTGTTTCTTTATTATTGCTGTTTATTTTTTTAAGAATATTCCTCCCCCAATTCGCCTCGTCGGGCTGAACTTGCGTGTGCGCGGCTGTCGTAAACAGGGCACAGCCGCACCGAGTCCATCTTAAATGACATCCTCCCCGCTCTTACTATTCCTATTAACGTATATATTTTTAAAAATTTATGCTCCCCACGATGTTCTGTGGGTTTTCTGCCCTCCCTGGTAGCTCCCGGCCACCTCCTGCGACCCCTGGGCTTGTTTTTGGAGGGGAATGTTTTCTGGGGGTGTATTTTTTAAGGGGGCTTTCGGGTGGGGGGATTTTTCTGGGGGCACTTTTTTTTGGGGTGAGGGGTCCCAGCTGCGAGCCCCCATCGGGGCTTTGAGCCCCCCTGGCTCCGCAGCGAGTTGCTGAAAGTCCCGAGCGGCGTCGCCGTGCTCTGCGCCCTCCCTCCAACTTCCCATTTCTAAGGAAGCTTCTTTAAAAATAATAATAATAATAATAATAAAAAAACCCAAAACCTTAAACCCTCAACATTTGAGCCGAAGCCCTGGGCTGCTGCTTGGCTTCCCCAGCTGCTTTTTGGGGCTGTGGGCCCGGGGTCCCGCGGATGCCCCTGCGTGGAGGGCAGCGAGGACGCTGCGGAGCGGCACGACGCGCTCGCCCCAAGAGTAAAGTCCAGAGCTGCAGGGAGAGCCCGACCAAACCCGGGGGGGGGAATCTGCAAAAGTGCCTGCAAGTGGCGGTCGGGCTCACCAGCACGTGCCTCGGTGAGCTTATCGGGGGCAGGTATCGCTAAAGGCCTGGGTTTGCGCCGCCGGAGGCATCGTCGGGGCCCCCTCTGCCCCGGTGGTGGTTTTGGAAAGGGTGCACGGCTCCGGGGTGCTGGTCCTGGGCGAAAGCCACGTCGGTGCTGGGCGCTCCACGTGAAGTTGACAAATGGTGCGCCCCGGATGCTCCTGCAGCACGAGGAGGCAGCCTTCAGATTGCTTTAGTTGAAAGTGTGCAGGAGGAGGGAACGGTGGCCTTATTAATGTCCTTCCTAACGAGGGGTGTGCTCCACAAAGGATGAGATGATTTTTAAATTAATTAGCTGCTCCTTGTTACCTCTTCTCGAAGCATGCGACCTGCATTGATTATCTGGTTGTTTTAGCGGCATTGGCACGAAGAAGTTACTTAATTGGGCTTAATTAACCTGCGGAGCTCACTGCTAAAATAATCCGGAGCCAGGAGGTTTTGGATCCCCAATGAAACCGAACGGCTTTAACGATTCAAATCGCGCGAGTAAACGCATGGAAGTCAGGAGCGAGCTGGTGGACTGCTCGGGTGTGAAACCAGCAACAGCTCCTGCCCCGACCGAGGGCAGGAACCGGGTGGTGGTGGCATTTTTGCCACCTTCCACGCCAGCAGCTGAACCCCAGGTGCTCAAACGCCGAGGCTGCGCCTCCCCTGCTTGTTTTCGGGGGCCGAGCTGGGGCTCTCAGGTCGCGGTTTGGGCGCGACGCGCGGCTTAGCGGCGCTCCTCCAGCTGCCGAGTGACTCGATATCCTGTTTGAAGGTGACAGAGTTGGTGCTCGATAACTGCCGGTCCAGCAACGGGGAAATCGAAGGCCTGAATGACTCGTTCAAAGAACTTGAGTTTCTTAGCATGGCCAACGTCCAGCTGACGTCGCTGGCCAAGCTCCCCACGTTGAGCAAGCTCCGAAAGGTACGTGTTGTCCCTCGCCTGCCGAGGCGGCGTGAGCGGGGAAGTAAAGGCCATGGGCTGCGCCTCGTGGGGCTCGTGTATCACCCAGGCTGCTTTATGAGGGTTCAGTGAAAGTTTTTCTAGCTAATTATGGCCAAATTGGGCTTGGTCAATGGCTCCTAGAGAGGTAAATGCTCATCTGGGAAAGGTGTGGAGGGTGGCCGTGTCCCCGGGTGCTGAGGGAGTGCTGTGAGTCCCAGTGCTTTGCGTTCTGCCAGCCGAAAACTTGAGATTTCGTGGGTTTGGGTATCTAAGGAGTACTTCTGTAATTATCAGCTGTAAACTCAAAGGAACGGGCAGAAGCCAGCCGTTTAATCGCTTCGCTTTCTCTGTGTGCTAGTTGGAGCTGAGCGACAACATCATTTCAGGAGGCCTGGAGGTCCTTGCGGAAAGGTGTCCGAATCTCACATATCTAAATCTAAGTGGCAACAAAATCAAAGATCTCGGCACTGTGGAAGCTCTTGTAAGTATGAAGCGAGAGGGGCAAACTGAGAATTTAAAAGTAATGAATGCTATTTTTTAATCGATAAATGTTTGCAGTAGAGTGGTAGAAACGGCTGCAAGGGCTGCATGTGAGGCACCTTTTTAAGCAGGAGAAATGAAACGGAAAACGGGGGGGGTTAAAGTAACACAATGTAAGAAATCATCAAGTCCGGAGATGCAATGTTACATATTTTGGCTGCTCGTATCCCTGTTCAGCCCTGCTGAAAGGTGTCCAAAATGAAGTTTCCTTTCTTACCTGTCCTATGTTCTCTCTGTATTTTTCCCTTGCTGTCTCAGGTGAGAGGACACTGTGGTATTTTAGGTTTCTCAGTATTCCAGCTGGTCCCGACTTGATTAACTCAATGTCATGCCTTTTAGAGACAGTCCTTGTAAACGTAGCACTGTAAAATTCCTTCTCTGTCAGTAATGGGATGTACTGAGTAAGAGATTCTTGAGCTTCTGTTTTGTCTTTGATAGAAGAGTAGCCAAGTTACGCGTTGCTAATCCTCTTGTGTTCGTTTGCAAAGATATGGCAGTTGCTTATTAGACAAAATATAAGCTTTCATTAAACTGTGAAGTGATTAGGATGTGTGTCTGAGGCGGCTGGCTGGGAGTGTACCTGAGCAGCGCAAGTAGTAGGTTACTGAAACGTGGGAGGGAGCTGCCGATGGCTGTCACTCCCCGATCTGTGCGCCCATTTTGCCAGCGTTCTGGTTTTTATTAGGACTTCGGTACAGCCTGCATACTTGTAAAACTTCTCCGAGGTTCTCTGTCTGCTTTCGCGGTGCTCTAACCTAGCAGTTAGGAGAGCAAGTAGCGTGGTTCCAGTGCTTTACAGAAGAAACGCTTTTATTTAGATCTTAGCTGCTTGCCAAGCCGTGCAGGTGGCTCGTTCTGTGTGTGTGTGAAGTCTGGAAGGTGAGAAGAATCACGATCAGTTGTCTCATTGTTCCTGCTTGGGAAGCAAATTTGGTAGTGTCATTATAAATCCTACCAAGTGCCTCTCGCTTGCTCCTCGCAAGATGCCTGTAATTAAATTAGGCAAACTGTTTACTGGAAGGCTGCTGGAGCTAAGTTTTTGCCCATGGCTGCGTGAACAAAAGCAGGCTATGGAAACAAAACAAAAAACCAACCCCAAATATGTGCTGTGCAGTGTGTACGTGGTGGTCTGGCGCTCCATGGGTGCGTTGGGCATGCTGTGGAGTTGAACTCCTCTTGAGAACGCTTTTGCAGATCTAGCTACTGCAACCAGTATGTTGAACTGAAGTTTGTACCAAATGGGGAGCAAAATACTGAATAGGAGGGGATGGGGATAAAATAAATCCTGTACCTGGCCGTGGTTAACTGCATTTGGGCTACGGCAGCACTAGTAACTTGAGGAACCGTGGGGTTGTATCAAGAAGACAAGGGGCAAAAAACCTTTTCATTTATTTTCAGCAAAATCTTAAAAACTTGAAGAGCCTTGACCTGTTCAGCTGTGAGATTACAAACCTTGAGGATTACAGAGACAGCATTTTTGATCTGCTTCAGCAAATCACGTACCTAGACGGATTTGATCAGGAAGATAATGAGGCGCCGGACTCAGAAGATGAGGATGATGAGGGTAACTTCATGAATTCAACTGTGGATAGAAATAGTTTACTGTAATAAAGACGTAAATGTGGCACGGGGTATCGGGACTTCGGGAATGCTTGAGCATCGTCCTGTGCTCTTGTTCCTGAGGCATGCTTCTCCAGTGCGTTTGGTGTTAACAAACTTGTAGGGAAGGGAAACTCCTGTCAAAGGTTTTGAGTGCTGTTACAGAAGCCTGTTAAGTGTAAGGAAACATGAGTAAAGATATTGTTGCAAAGATAGAAACATTCTCAAAATACATTATTGCCAGTAGTAACTCACTTTAGTACTACCGATAGGAAGCCAAGGGGCAAACATGTTATTTTGTCTGAAAAACTTAGTTTTACTGTTTCTGCCCACGGAAGAAGTGTAAGATGAAGGCGATGGTTCCAGTCCCATTGCACAGTAGGGATTTCTGTATAAAAAGCCTACGGTTCCTTTTGATCTGACCTCAGTCTTAATCAGTAATGAGGTTATTCCTGTTTTTTCCCCCGTTGTTAGATTCCAAGTGAAACCCTTAGGTACAGGCCTGTCAGCGCCTGGCTGCGAATCCCGCGTTGATGCGATTGCAGGGATGGGGGCACGTGTGCTGCTCTGTAAACGTCCTTGGCTCAGCAGATGACTGACACAGTTGAAGCTGTAAGGAGAAAATATCTAAAACGTGCCTAAATGCTGCTAGCAAATAGGACAGGGCTGCTGTTACGGTGCAGAGTCACACACACATCCAGATATCCAGAGAAAAAACTAGCTAGATTTGGGTCGTACCTGTTTACGACGGGTTTCTTGGTGTTTTCTCCTGCCCTTAAGTCGTTAGCCAGTAGCTGCTGCTGCCAAGTAGTAGTCGCACATCAAAGTTTGGAAGTCTGCGCATAAAACGGCCTGGTGAAAGCCAAATGTCTCTACCTGGAATATGAAAATAAACCCAGTAGTGGAAAATCGATTAATAGGCTCTTAACTTGAAAATGAATCGTTCAGTCACCTTGTCACTTCTTCTAATTCACGTCGCTGCAACTGTGAACGTGATTGTGCTTCAGACAGAAAAGAAATGAGAGATCAGCACTTTGCAACCGTAGGTGCTTCATAGTTGCTAGTAAGTGATTAAAAACCAGATAAATGTAATACGTTGCGCTGGTTTTGCCTTTAAATATTGGTAGGGTTTGATTCTACAGACAAGCTTCTCTTCCACTGACTAAATTTCAGCTCCCTTGCAGGAGTTTGCATACACAGCTGCTTCAGGCATCGAGAATTTTGCCTGAAGCTTGTGATGTAAAAAAGTTGGTAGCCTTTCTTCAAGGGAAAAAAAAATTACAAAGATTAACTTTATTTAAATCATACTTGTTTCCCACATTACCTGCATTTAAAAAAAAAAATAACCTTGTGGAAAAAAAAGTTACAACTAGCTTAGCCTGGCATATATTAACTTGCATAAAGAGGAGTTAATGAAATTTAATTTTTAGCATATATATATGAGCGTGTATTTCATTTCAGAAGGAGATGAAGACGACAATGATGAAGATGAGGATGAAGCTGGTCCTCCAGGAGAGTATGAAGAGGAAGATGATGAAGATGATGGAGGTTCAGATTTGGGGGAAGGTGAAGAGGAGGAGGAGGAGGTTGGTCTTTCCTACCTGATGAAAGAGGAGATTCAGGTAAAGTTAGCCGACTCTTCCAAACGCAAGAAAGGAAGAGAAACTGCATACGGACGTTTGCGTTAATTTAAACGTGCAGGCAGTGAGTGCGGTGTAGATGCAGGGAGATATTTTAGGGAGAACGTTGCTGTCGCTGAAATAGGAGGCGTTGACGTGGACGTGAGTGGTGGCTGTCAGGTACGAAGGTGCTTCTGGCTGACTTCCCAAACGTGCCTCACTTTTATCCCGCCCCTTAGGGCTGCAGGATGCCAGAGCCTCTTTATTCTCTGTAAACTAAAGCATCAGTTTTCCCTGATGTTTTGGAACTATGCACTACTACCAATTAAACTGTCAAAATAGAAATATAAATTAGAATAAATTAACTTATTTTGGAAAACTGAAGCTATGTTAGTCTTGTAAAAGAAGAGAATGCAGCAACAACACGGAATCACGCAGGATGGTTGAGGTTGGATCACATCACCAACACTTCAAGTAAGATGAAATGAAGGAAAAGTCGTTATTTTTTTCTGTTATAAATACTGTTGTTTTTTTCCTGTGTACTCACTTGAAAATTTTCCTAGCGGTCGCGTTGAAAAGCTGTCAAAAATATCCCCTAGGATCTTTTAAGTGATACTGTGCTTCAGAGTAAATGGAGGAATATTAAGCTAGGATAAGAAAACAAACACGCTTAATAAGAAAATAAACACCCTAGGTTATGGATGGGTTCTTGTAGAAATAAGCTGGTCATGTCTAAATGGTTGTTTCACAGAAGCAAAACCCAGGAGCCGCGATTCAGTCCTCTTTCTTGACAGCTCCAAGGGTTTCAGTTGGAGAAGGCATCTGGCTTGGGTTTTGCATGCAAGTCTCCAATTTCAGATCAAAAACTGGGCATCACATCCATTTGTCTTACTGTTGATAACAGTTTACATCATAGCAGCTGCGTTTGCAGTGGATGTGCAGAAAATCTCAACGCAAACTCTACTTCGGTGTTTCTTGTTTCGTTCTTTTAACGATTTGCTGTTTCCTGTAGTGTTGGGAGGCTGTAACACAATTCATGGAGCTAAAAAACTAAGTCTATTTTGAAGCTGAGATCTTAGGATGTTCTTGTGAACGTGAACAACGTGTGATGGAAGGATATTAGGGATTACTTGCACGCCTATAGGGTATGTGCTCTGGGTGGTAGATGGCTAGGAATAACCAAGGTAGCTATGAAGATGTTGGAGGAGTTGAGAGCTGTGGCACTTCTGATGACGATGCAACAAAACCAGATGCTGAGTTTGAATTTTGTATTTCTTTAGAAAAGAAACAGGTGGTGGTCAAGGGGCTGTATGAAGAGCTGAAAGAAAAGAGTTGTTGTCTCTAGACTAGAACTAGAAAGAGTTCTAGTCTGCCATTTTGGAGAACAAAATCGTGTCCCATTCTAATTGCAGTGAATTACTCCAGAGTGGTTTTTAATTCCTGTGTTCTCAGGGCAAGTGTCGGATGGGCCCTTTAATGTTTTTACATTTTGACTTGTTCCATTACCCTGTGTATAAAATTTGATGGAGCCAGATGCATATGAAAATGAGACATAAATTTGTCTTCGAGGCTTGACATTGTGCCAGTAGAACAAAGATCTTGCACCATTGTTTAATTCTGGGGGCTTCTGCTGGTCAATTGTTTTATGTTTTTTTCAGCTATGAGCTTAAAAAATAATAAGGAAAAAAAACCACAACCCACCCCACCTACTTACTTCATTTGGCATAGAAACCGTGATTTTGTGAAGATATTCGTTGTTCTGCTTTTTTTTTAATTTCTGCTAAGATCAGCATTTAAGCAAAGTTTATGTATAGTGCAATTTTAAAAGTATTTTGCCATTTTTTTAAAGGATGAAGACGATGATGACGACTATGTTGAAGAAGGAGGTGATGAAGAGGAAGAAGGTAAGTCCTCTAATAATTTGCAAGTTTCACATCCAATTAAAATACCTTAAAATACCTTGTTTAATGCAACAGAGGCTTCCCTGGCGAAGCCCTAGCAGCAGCAGTAGCTGTATCTTTTCCCCTTATCAAACTAAGAGTGGCTTCCTCAGTGAAACCCTCTATTTAGAGGTAGCTCCTAGGATGCAAGCTCAATCCAGTATACCGTCTAATGGCTTATATACATTCAGCCTGGTTTTTTTTCTATCGAGTCTTTTTATCAGTGGTTGTAACTTCTTAATTTCATTGCTTTCAGCCCCTGTGTCAGACACAAAATAGTTGAAAGCTTGCAAAAAAAAAAAAAAAAAACGCCAGTGTGTGGCATCCTGCTTTAAGAAGATATCATATAGAAAGCTGATGTCGAAAAAGCGGCGTTCTTGTGGGCTGATGCAGTTCCTTTGCTAGCTTTCAAATGTTCTGTTTGCAAGAAGTGGGTTACTTGAGCCTTTTTTTCATACAATAACTAATTTTGTCTTTTAATACTGAAAAAGGAGCTGTGAGAAAATAAACAGGACAAACACGTTACTCGCTCTTTGTTTCCACGTGGTTTGAGGTTTGGAAGCCTTTCAGGGTCAGGCCCAGCCTTATGTTTGAAGCTCCTCGTCTGCTCCGGCGGACTGGAGCGGGAATTGCTGTATTGCAGAAGGTTTATCCTCGAACCTTGCGCAGATACCAGGGTATTCTGCGGAGTGGGTGGCAGGAGGCGTTACTCTCTTGTGTGCGTCTGTGTTACAAGTGGTGAGGTTGGCACTGGGTAGGACTGCCCTGCTATTACGGGTTGCTCAAGTCCTTTCAAAACTACAAGTATCAAGCTTCATCTTAAAATCAGCTGGCTTTTCCCTCTGGTCTTTTTCTTTTTTCCTAGAAGACTGTTCCAGAACTTCACTTTTTTTAACGGTTAGCATCTATGTTCTAATCTTCAAGCGATCCATAGCTGCAGAGTTCTGTGTTCCCTTGTAGTCCTGAAGCCCTCTTCCGTGGCTGTGTAAAATGCAGATGAATCCTGGGATTTTTAAAATTTCTCGCTAGGCTAGTCCCCACCTGATTTGTATGCTCGGCTTAATGGAGCAGTCTGGGGAGATGTATCTTGCGCCAGAAAAACTGAAATTCTGCAGCAGTGATGCTAAGTTCCTCACTTCTTACAAATGCAGCGTTCAGATCTATTAAGACAACAAAGTAGGCGCTCAGGATGGCTAATTAGCCAGGAAATGACTGCTGGAAAATAAATCTATTAGATTTGACGAAATTGCATTTCATGATTTCACCACAAGAGCGCATAGTCCACTGACTGAATTAGGCATATTCTAAGAATAAGCTGAAAGATTTTTATGCAAGATGCTCGGAGCAGTTGATCGACTGGAGAGAGGAGAGAGTGTGTTGCATTTGGTATCGACAGGAACTGATGGGTTTTGGGTGGAGTTTACACACCTTTGAAACCTTAAAGTCAGCGAAATGCAAAAAATACTATTTCCATTTTAGTTCTTAAATATATGTTAACAACCATTTACCAATATGAAGTGTATTTATAATTCCTTATGGAACATCACGTGCTTAGCTTGTATTTAGTTGAATATGGCCTGCATGAATTATTCAGAGGAATGTAAACTGATCTTTTTTGAGAGCCATAAGCAACTCGGGGACGTTGCAGTGGTGAATGCATTAACTACAAACAGCAATCTGTTTCCATTACCTTTTTCTAAATGCTTTAACGTTGTGATGTCTGAACAGAACATAATGAGATCTATGCCGTACCTCTTTTCCTTAGCAGAGGGTATTCGAGGGGAGAAGAGGAAACGAGACCCTGAAGATGAAGGCGAGGAAGAGGATGATTAATTTGTCATAGACACGAGTAGGACCAGACTCTTAAGTTACAGAATACGCAATAGTGATTATGCAGATCTGTATGTCTCCATGTACCATAGATGTCCCTACAGAAGATATGTTAACTTTTTATAGGAGAAGTGTGGTTTTACTATTCTTGCCCTTTTTATCATTCCAAATAAGATACAATAAATAGCCTGGTAGTGAACCTATATGTAGAAAACAATTTTCAGCCCTATAGTCACTGAAGCCATTGTCAGGTTTTCCCCCTAGAGTTTTGTTTGGAGCTCTTTAATTTTATACAAGCTTGCTGTGTTGGTTATCATTTCCCCAGAGTTAAAACGCCCATCTTACATGGATTTAATATCATGGATTTCCTTCAAGATTTTAAAGTTTTTATACTTAAAAAGCTGAACTCAGAAATGCTATGTGGCAAGTTCAGGTCTGTTTCTAATGAGGAATTGACTAGAGTCTGAGTTCACCAGGGATTCTATTGGAAACCAACAACTAGATTACAGTTTATTTCAGCTTTTTAAAAGGTGACTCCTGTAACTTTTAAAGTCTTCTACCCTGTTTTGCATGTTAGCATTGCAAAGCTTAAGTGGGTTTCAGAAGATCTTTTTTTTCCTGCTTGTTCAGAAGTTCAGTGTTTGCTAGGGATACCTTCAAGAATGTATCTTGGCAAACTGAGAGGGTTGTAATCCTTAAACTTTTCTCCAAAATACGTGGTCGCTGCAGATATTAACAGAAGCAAATAATCCGTAGTTTGAAACCATTTTGCAGAAAGCGGTGGTTAAACTTTCACTCACTTAGCTCTTGCATTGTCACTTCAGGAATTCTGCAACAATCATTGTGCTTGGCTATAAAATATATGCATTTCTAATGCAGAAGTTAACG
Source organism: Anser brachyrhynchus (assembly GCF_964034855.1). NCBI lineage: Eukaryota > Metazoa > Chordata > Aves > Anseriformes > Anatidae > Anser > Anser brachyrhynchus. Next base: position 1,624,039 of record NC_137721.1, on the reverse strand, counting down.
GGTAACTCCTTCAAGCACAGTTTTCCAACACCCCCCCCCCCACTTTTCTAGAATCATTGAAGGGGGAAAGCTGCACATAAGTTAGTCTTTCTTTGCAGGTCACCTTTTAAATTTTTTAATCTGGTTGTAGCCAAAACATTCAAGTCCATGTATAATACTAATTAATAGCTTAGGGTTTTTTTTTTATATATATATATTGAACGGCTGCAGAAACTTGTTCCATTGCAAGTTGGTGGCAAGTGCAGGAGACATGCAGACAAGCTCTTTTCTAGCAGCCTGGTTGTGACCAACAGGTCGTAATAATTCTGCCCCAAGGGATTCATGTTTTCCATTTGAGCCACTGCAAAACAATTTCAAACACACAGCATTCCTCTTTCAGTCATGATTTGGATTTAAAGCAGTAGTCTTGATATAAAACTAATTTACATTGTTTCACGTAGGTACTGAACCAAATATCACACACAGCTTTATTCAAGAGACTTATTTTTGTATCTGTCTTGGCTGACAATAGCTGTCATTAAACTGGGGAAGACACCAAGGGTGGGGAAGAGGGAGATTTCCTGGACCTAAGTAAGAGTCAGTCACCCATAGATCGGTTACTTGTGAATATTTAATAAGGTATTTCACACACTAGCAGACTTTAAATGTGACTTCCAGCTCTTAAATCAAGTTTAGATACTGCAGGGTTGAAGTTCTGCGAAGCCCAATTTCTTGTGTGTGTTTTTTTCCCCCCAAATAGAGCCTTAAATCATAGTTTCTCATGTAGCTGTAAAGCATAGCCAGCCATTAAAGGCATCTGAATGAAATGAGTCAGGCAGATGGCAATATGCTTGGAAATAAACTGACTAAATGAGTTTTGCATTTTTTTTAATGAATATCTGTAAAGACACTAGAAAAGTAGTGGTAAAACTACATTTGCAACCACAATCTAAGTTCCTGTGTTTGTGTATGAATACTGAATGAATAGAAACCTTAGGTAAGTGCACATCCTATCTTGTCATGGAGGCTCTGTGTTCAAGGCAGTTGCTTTGTGTTCAGCTTTGAGATAGAGAAGTGTTTTCCCATCCTTTTGCTATATTTTTTTAGTCTCAGCGAATGATTGAAAACTTATTTATAAGAGTGTACTTTTAAAGAACTTCGTTATCAGGGTTTTCCTTAACTATCTCTTACTGATGCATATAAAATTAGTTTTAAATGGAAACATTTACTATTTTGATGAATTAAAATTATTTCAGAACCGGTCTTGTTTCAGTAAACAAGTCCAATTTTAACGTTGAATGAGCTAATGTGACAAAACAAAATGAACTTAGAAGGGGTTAGCAGACTTTCCCTAAGATATGCAAACTTACCGCTTCCTAAAGCCAACTTGCAGTGTAGTGCGTCGGCTGCTACATCTCAGAAACTGAGCCTCACACAAAACTTACTTCCTAAGTAATTTTGTCTTTTCCTCAGCGTTACCATCTAAGTATAGTTTCATATTTGTCAGCTTGGCATGCAATTAAACAGCATAGCATTTTTTAAAAATAAATAATACAGAGCCTCCAGATAACTTTTGAAACTTTTTTGCTTGGTGGGTGGTCTTTTCATGCAAATATGTAAGGGTGGGTTTTATATTTTGTAGAGGTTTTGTCCTATTTTAATGCTCTTTGTATGGCAGTATGTATATAGTGTGTTTTGGTTCCTTATCAAACTCTTTCCTTAAACTTTGGAGTAACAGATTTTGTGCAACTGTGTTTTGAATAAAGCCATGACAGTGTTAAATTAAAGAAAACAACCCTGCAGCACTCTTCTGATAACTTTTAGTTGTAACAAAACATGTTTCCTCCCCACGTGTGCTGTAAATTTTAAATTAAAAAGTTTTCAAACTGAATTATTTCAAATAAATTGAGACTATTGTATTGGATTACTTCTTTTAGTATGTACAGCTGTGAAGAGAATACCGTCCGTCTTCAGGAACGGAGTAAGAGGTAATCCTTCATTCCTGTTGTCTTTTCAGTTACTGAAAAGCCTCAAGAACTGTGTGTCGTTGTGGGGTTAGAGCTGGTGCTTAATGATATCGGAGGTCTTGGTAACATTGTCGTGGTTGAGGAAGGACGCAATGTACAACCCATGGTGATGTTTGCATGGCTCACTTAGTGTTTCCAGATGAGTTTAGTACAGAAATGAGCGTTGGAGCTGACAGGGCTTTTGCATACTCTATAAATCCGTACTATTTGAGTGTAGTTTAGTTATACAAGTCTGGCGAGTCTTAAGAAACAAAACTGAAAATCAAGAGACTGCATTTTGCTCTTCATAAATGTTGACTTGATGTGTCTGGCAGCCCGAGCCGCAAGCCTAACGCTGTTCCTTCAAAGTAGCTGCCTTGGTGTGTATAAATTACTTCTCATTCAAGAACAATGTTAAAAGGGGGGGGGGAGAGCTGCTTCTCCTATACAGCTAGACATAGCATTGTTTTTATTTTGGGATTAGTCCAGCATTCTTGGCAAAAATCCTCTGGACACACTTGAGAAAGCTAGTAACTAAACAGGCTTTTCTTCTACCAGATGAGTGATTAGCCAAGAAATGGGTGGTTTTGTGTGTTTTTTTTTTTTAAAGGGGGTGGGGAAGGGTAAGCAGTTGCCTTTCCGTCAGCGCTTGCTCCATACGGAGCAATTTGCCCACTGGAGCAAGGGCAAACGGGTAAACCGAAGCTTTAGGATTGTTTTTAACAGTGGAAGTTTAGCCTACTTTGGGGGGATAGGGGTGGTTTTATGCAAACTAAACCCGAGTTACATCATTCTGGCACACTCACGACAAAGGAGCTTGAGAGGAAACTTAGTGCTGTGTAGGCATGCCTTCAAAATAGGGAAAAACTCGATGCGAGGGGTGGGTGTGGGCTCATTTTGGTGGAGGCGAGCAGCTTGCCATGACCTGCACCAAACCACCTTCCTCCCTGCCTCAGCCTCTGCTCTGAAATGCGGGACAGCCCCTGCGGCCATCTCCCTGAGGCGAGGTCTTCCCCACGGCTGGCAAACGGGCTTTTCTTGAGGGCTGGCAGCGCACCAGCCCTCACCCAGCTCCAGCAGAATCCCAGGGGGCTCCGCCGTCCTCCATTTTGTCGCAGTGAAGGCGAGCCCTGCTGGAGGCCGCCTGGGCGGCTGCCTCATCTTTTGTTGCCCCTTTTATCGCCTTCCCACCCCCTTATACCACCCCTGTGGGCCCTTATCTCCTTATTTCCACTATCACTGCTTCCCTCCGGGGCAGGGACACCGAAAGCGGCTTCCCCCTCGCGCGCTCCCCCCCCTCCCCCCCTAGGACTCTCCCTCAGCCCCGCCTGAGGCCGCGCGGGGCCCCCCGAGAGCGGGAAACCGCCAGCCACGGGGTTCCCCGGCTCCGGGCAGCAGGGGCCGAGCCGCGCGTCCCTGCCGCTGATTGGCTGAGATTTGCCGCAGTTCCGCCCCTCCGTGCGAGCCCGCCCAGTCCCGCGCGCGGCTGGGGCGGCTTTGAAGCGATGCCCCGCCCCCTTCCTCCCCCCCCCCCCCCAACGGTCGCTCCATAATGGCGGCTGCCCGCGATCGTGGGTTGTGCCCGCAGAGGGAGGCTGCGACCTGGTCCCCTCACAGAGGCTTCTCCTGTCCGTTTGTCTGGCCACAAAGCACGTGGTGTTTTGGGGTGAAAAGCAGAATTTAGTTCCGAGTCCGACCCCTAACCCCCCAATAATAAAAAAAGATTAAACACGAACCCCAAAGTTGTTCCGAACATCTTGCGTGAGGGAGGATGAGAGTAGCTGGGCTACGTTACCTCGAAGGAAAAAAATAACCAATTAAAACTAGATAACTATAGATTATTATTATTTTTTTTTTAAAAGAGCATGTTTTCAGGTAACTTATGCTCCAGGTGCAGCTTACGTGCCTGTTGCCCGCATTTGAGCTAGAAGCGTGATGGATGTGGGGTTACCTGACAGCTTCCCCAGTCCTCGCCGCCTTCCTCCTGTGCCTCTGCCTGATTTCACGTAGACCCCACTGTTGCGGGGTCTGTGGCCACTTAAAGCATGCACCTTCCCTTCACTGGCTGTTTGAGCCCTGGTCCAGGGCAGAGAGGCTGCTTGGTGGTGTGTGGTGGAACCAGGAGCTTGTCTAAAACCATCTCCGTGTGCGCCTGGACTGCTACTTAGTCTTCTTCTCCCCCAAGTGAAACTTAGCTCAAAAAGCCATATTGCTGAGAACACGCCACCACAAGGGTCCTTCGCCGCCTAGCCTTCAGAGAGTGTGCTTTTGAGCTTCTTCGTGTGTATTGTGTGATGAAGGGGAAGTGGATGGACATAAATTCAGGAATGCAGGCTTGGAAAACAGTGAAAAATACCCTGAGTTGTATGACGGAGCAGTGTGAATTATCCAAAGGATCATTTTGCCCCATTCAACTGTAAATGGAGTACTGTGTGTGCTGATTTTGGCAGCAATAGAGTTGCTGTATACTAAAAATGTGCATACCAGTTTCACCAATCATAAACATTGCAGATGTCCGAACCAAAAGAATGAGATCAGTTTGGAAGTTAAAAGAATATTCTTTTTTTCCTTCTTTTCTGCTTTCTGAGTCTCTCAGTTGTGCTTGGGGTTGCTGCCTGAGTAAAGACAGTATTGTAAGTACGTGCTCACGCTCGCCATTTGCTGTTCACCCATCAGCAGGATTGGCAAGCAGCTGCCCATGGGTTGCAAAATGCACGGGATGGCAGCAAAAAAAGTCAGCGAGAGCAGCTGCTTGGAGCAGGATGGCAGCAAATTTGTTTCTGCAGAGCATAGCCTGCGGCAGCGAAAATCCTGGTGCTACTCCTCTTGGCAGATTTTTCGCTTGAGTTATAGCTTATTCTTTTGGAGAATGCTTTTTTTAAAACTTTAAAATTATAGTTTATAGTATGCTTCGTTTTCTGCTTTGAGTGTCTCATCTAAAAACAAACAAAAAGCCCCCCAAAACAATTGAGGAAACCCTTCCCTCATGCTTCAAATTTAACTGCCAAAAATGAGGGAGAATCCAAAAATAAATGTATGGCCACAAAACAAACCAAAAGAGAACCACATTATACGTAAAAGCTGGGAACTCATTGCACTGAGGAAAAGCATTCTGTTCCAGAAAAAAAATGACCACAGACTTCGTGTTTGGTTTTGTGTTGGAAAAGAAGAGGCATTTTTCCTATATTAATATGTTAAAATGGTGCGTTTGATGTGCACGTCCTACAGTAAAGCTAATTCAAATAAAATAATTGCATTGATGAGTGCAGAGTAGCAAATGAGAGTTCCTCATCGCCTCCTAGTTGAAGATTAATAGTTTCTGTCCGTTAAAACAGTTGCGCAAATAATCTTATTTGAGGTTCCTGGAAGTGTCTTCGAGAACCGCGCGGGGTGGCTTTGCCCCGATGTGCTCAGCAGGGCCCAGCGCCGGGCCTGCCCCACCGGCGCTCACCGCATCCCTTTGCCATCCCCGGGGACCCGCAGGGTGGGAGGAAACACACGCTCCGACAGGAGTGTAACAGACATTATGCGTCCCGGGGGTTGCGAGAAAAGGGAAAATGAAAGGAAAAAAAGAAAACGGGCCTGGGCTAAATGAAAACGAAGCTCTGCACGAGGTGCTCCTCCAGGCAGAGCCAGCGCTGGATGCGGGGGCTCTCAGCTACGTCCTGGAAGAGCTGCAGGTCTGCAGGGACGACCTCAAGAAGTACTGCTTCGAAGGGGCTGCTTTATGTTGATTTGATGATTTTGTTGTTTCGATGATTTTCAGTGTCGTACTGAAGAATAAAATTATGTTTTGCTGTTCTTTCTCAGTTTGCTTGGTATTTTTTGTTAGTTAGAACATAAGGAACATAGACTACAGGAAAACAAAATATGACTGTACTTTCTAAGTAAGTAAATTTATATAAAAAATATAGAAATCTCCATTAAAAAATAGAAATATAAATCTCCAAATAATCTATCTCAAGATACTATTTGAGGGTGGAGGGGTTTTGTTTTGTTTTACATTTTAAATATAGTCTCTTGACAGTTTTTTTTTTTTTTTTTTAATACTGACTTTGGCAGAAGACTTGTTGGCATCATGTACCCTTCAGAACCGCCAGGAAGTGAAACCTCCGTGGTGTGCAGTGGGCTTTAGGAAGGTGCCTGGTACCTGGAGCCATTCCCACATTCCCAACCCCAGAGACCTCTTGGTCTCATCTGGCGGAGGAGCATCCATCAGGTGTCTTAGCTCATGGACATTGGGAACTTAAGGAAAACTGAAAATCTCTTTTTTTTTTTTAAAAAAAAAAATATTTTATTTCCCCCAGGATGAAGGAGTCTGTTAGTTATATCAGTATCAGTTGACAAAGTTTGATTTCATTTGTTTAGTTGTTTAAAGCAGTGTGGTAACTTTATGATAAACTTGGGTGGCGGTATGTTTCCCCTGATGCACTCATGCAAGGGCCTCAGAGCAAAGCTTGAAGGAAAACGTAGTTGAAAACGTGGGGGATACAATGAAAACGGGATGATTTTGCCACATCCCTCTCCCTTGGGAATCCATCTTTCATGGTAGTACTGGGGACATGCAGAAATCATGTTTAATTAAGAGCCTAGGGCTGGGAGAGAGCTCCTAACGAGAACGATGCCGATGCTAGCATGTCCTTGTAGCAAGTGCCTTTCTCAATACATTCTAGAACCACATTTTTTTTTCCCTTAGCTTCATCACAGCGATGACTCATAACTGTTCTTCTGCCGAAAAGTACACTGTGGTATTTCTCCTCTACTGCTGTTTGTTACTAATGAGCTCCCATATTACAGTAAAAACTTATTAATACTGAAATACATAAATTCTGAACGCATGAAGTACTGAATGCATGCCTTTGATAATCTGTGGTTCTGAAAACTAATAATATTTTCTTCTCTCTGTTCTTTCATCACTGTCAGATGATCTCCCCAAAAAATAGGATCGGCCTTAAAAATTAAAGTAATTCATGTCTTTGTGCTGCCCTGTTTTGTACTACAAGTTATAAAAACAATGTGGTATTTAAAAATGCCACAAAAACAGCTAATTATTTTGCTTTTAAAAAGAAAGAAAACCTTGTTAGCATAAATGTATGTATATACACACAATCTCATAGGTAGCATGACGAGCTATCAGTTAATTACCAAGTATTTATGCAGACAGAAACAGGAGGATTGAGCCAGTGAAAAACCATCCTGTATGTATTTTAAAAGCAAATATATATATATATATATATATTTAATTACACATAAATTATGATAATCTAAAAACATGAAGTTGAAAGAAAGTCTCATTCTTCAAACTTGCAGGAAAAATGTTACGCTTACAAAGATCTCCATTTCAGGTGCTAGCAGAGAAGAAAAGGAATCTTACTGTCTGATTTCCAGGAAACTGAATCATTAGTTTGTTTAATAAGAATCACTATTCTGCCGGCTAAGGTTGTTCATCCAAGTGAAATCAAGTTACACACCATTAAAATCAAATATTTGAGAACTTTCTTACCGTTCAATGTACTTTAAGTATTACTGAAATACAGTTTTGTTTACTGATTTTTACAGTTAATTTTCCTGTATATATATATATAGTTTCCACCTTCCCTGAATTCATTCTTATGAACTTACTAACAACACATTTTACAATTGTTGCTTGCATAAACTGACCCCAAGTCCGTTTTAAAACGCCGTAAGGCCACGTTCTCAAAAGGGCCCTCGCTCTTCAGGCTCGGTTTCAGTCTTTAACAGACGGACATACCTTTGGTCTCCTTTACAGCTCTGTAATTTTTATATGGCTTTCTGACTCAGACTTTTTCACTGGAAAATAAACACTGGCGATGAGAACAAAAGGGTGAAACTTCCTTTTTGGTTCTGAACTCCTTGTTGTGACGGAAGTTGCATTCAGTACGATCGGTTAGTCGGGGTGGTATAGCTGTGTATGTACAGTCCTTGTTCGCTGGTGTAATGGTGCCTGCCTAGCGTATTGTCCTACACACTGTGCAAAGAGCAGCATTTAACAGCAAAGAGTGGTGGTTAGGGGCAGCCGGAATGAAGGGGTATCTCAGTACTGAACATTAAAGGGAAAAAAATGAAACAATACAAACATTAACACGAGCAAAGACTCTAAAGCTTAGGTCAGAATATAGAATCACACACACACACACAATCATTCTTGAAATCGAGAGCACGCGTTGTTCCTCGGCGGACTCACCAATTACAAAACTTGTGGATGACATGCTACATCTTCTATCATATTTTCTCCCAGGGATGGTATTGATTGGAACTGGATTTTCATCAGTCACCTTATCAACGTTTTGGCCATAAAGCCAAGTGTCAAGTACCTAAACGAGAGCTTGTGTCCAAGAAGCAGCCAGTGGGTTTGCGTTTATGCAAAGCCGGACTCCTGCATGCACGTCAAGTGCTCTGCAGCGTAACGTGTGAATTGGAAACGCTTCCAATGTCCACAATTTAAAATTCTTAATCTATGCAATGTGTAGGTTACTAAATGTTTTAAAGCATGTCTTCAGGAAGAGGAATGTCAAGTGGACTTGCCTAATCGGATGAGACCACAGAAGAAATAATTGTCAGGAAGGAACTGGTAATCAGGAAGCTGTTAAACCACGATGCATTGTCAACTACCTTGCTTTTGTTAGTCTCAATCATGATTTTTTCACTTGAGGAAAAATCTTTTGAAAAGATAAATTGAGTTTTACCCCGCCGCAAAATAGTTTGCTTTATAGAACACACTATTAAACAAGAATTAAACATCGACAAGATGCTTTCATTCCTCAAAAGCAGAGTTCAAATTACATGAAATCAACTTCAATATCAGCATTCTTGTTTCAAGACAGCGATTTACAGTTTAGTACTTTTAATTATTTTTAATTGCATATTGCAAAGTCTTTTTCTCCAATTACAAGAAAGCAGTTTGCATGTCTACTACCTTTCTCTTTGCATTTAAAACTCAGCAGTGTCTTACGAAAGTCCTGGCTGATTCTTGACTTGGTGAATAAGTGTAGCTCCTTAAAATATACACACACAGGTCATATTTTTTTTACACTGGTGTGTGATCACACCTCCTGTGCACTCCCGCCCCGTGCTCCTGCTGAAGTTAATGCAGCTCTGTGGGCTATCGTACCTCTCAAAATGCTTGAAGCTTTTGGTGTTAAAGATAAATGCATGTGTTTGGGGCTTTCTTTGAAGCACGGACTTGTTGAGATTAAAGTATTTTATCTTACGATATAATGAGGGGTATTTCCATCTCAATTGATGCATATTGCCAGGGGTAGGAAGGTTGGTTGTTACTGAGATCTCCTACATTAGCATGTTACACAAATTAATAAGAGAGGCTTTTCCTGAGAGAGACTCTCTCTCTCTCTCTCTCTCTTTTTTTTTTTTTTTACCAAGACATCTAGAGTTACTCCTCATTCAAATCACAGGTCTGAACAGACTAGTTGTACCTTTGTTAAGAATGAGGAGGGATAGAAGGAGGAAGAATATTAATCTATATCTGCTCTGAATTTCTGAATAGCTGTAGGCTTAAATTTCTGCATAATTTCTGCATTAAGGTTAAGCATTTTCACTACAAAGAAAATTCCAGGAACATCATACTACTGAAAAGCAAAAATATTTCTTAGAACAAAGGGAGGAACCATGAAGAAGATAGTAATATGAACCGCCCACTGAGACAACCATTTAAATTTGGAAATTCCTGCTGCGTGTCTTTCACTGCAGGTCTTCTAAGGTGCTCTATTTGCAACTTTTGCAAATTCCCCGATAGGTTTCTTTTTCCTTTCTCTAGTACACCCTAATTTCTAATGGTATGGAAAACGTTCTTTCACTAGGAATCAAACACCAGTTCTATCTGTTTCCAATATGGCATAACTTCAAAGGAAGGAAGTTAAAAGAACACGCAAGGGTCAATCGCTCAGCTGCAGAATTTTTGGCTTATTTTCCCCAGCTCTTCATGACGACTGTTAGCGGCTCCACAAATCCTGGGGACAAGTTATTTGGGTAAATGTGACAGCAGCAGTGCCCAGATCCGGGCAGCTTTCTTCAGAGCAGAGTACAGAAGCAAAGCTCGTAGAGATGTGCGAGAACACAGAGCACGTCCAGTTGTCTTGCATCGTTGCGGTGATGGAAAGCAGCAATAAAACCGACAAAGCTGGGAGCACTCAAACCAACACTAAGAGCTGTATGTTACAAGTTCCCGAGTCAGATGCTGTTACGTGCTGTGCTGATCATACGCTCAGTAGTCAGTGCCACTTACGCATCATGCTCTTGGGGAAATAATGGCCATCAAAAAACGCCAGCTGCTGTGCTCTGGCGGGGCAGAACGAAACTTTATTTATTTATTTATCGTGCCGAGACACTTGAAGCTCTCTGGAGAAATTTGTCTCTCGTTTAGTGGAAAGGCGAGGGAAGGCACAAGGGGAGAATCTCCTGTATCTTGTTCTGGAGTGACCTCGTCTGGCAGCTGCCTGTAACGGTGGTGGTGGTGGTGGAGGTGAGGGTGCTGGTTAAGGTGGTGGTGGTGGTGGTGGAGGTGAGGGTGCTGGTTATGGTGGTGGTGGTGGTGATGCTGGTGCTGGCGGTGCTGAGGAGCCTCAGCTGGGCTGCACCCACAGGTTGCAGCGGGCACCAGGCAGGACTGGGGGGCCGCCGACTGCGACCCTCCCATCATTTTGTGCTTTTGCTGCTCTTGGGAGCGTGTCTTCCTCCGTTGGTATGTGCCTGCACACCTCCGTACAGGGCAGGGGAAAAGGAGCCCACTCCTGGGGGCACCTGATGGTCTGTGCAGGATTCTTCCCTCCTTTACCGCTAAGGGAAGGCAGTGGAGGAAAGAGGAAAAGGGCATCATTAAAAACAAAAGCAATCAATCAATCAATCAATCAAACAGAACCAGTTCCACGCATACCTCCCGGTGGGGATGCGGATTTCTTTCAGCACTTCTTTCAGCCACCCTGCTCGGCCACCTGGAGGTGCCCGGGCCCCGCGGTCAGGATCCGGCCCCCGAGCAGCAGAGGGCACCCCGCGCACGGCGCTGCGGCTGCGGGCAGAGCGGGGGGGAGCCCACGTCGCTCCTTGGGGTGCCACCGTTTGCAGGGCTCCGGGCCTTTTAGCTGCATTCGTCTCATTAAACTTGATCCTCCAGGGATGAACGTGCAGCAGAAGAAGCAGCGTGCACGCCCGAAGTCGGGGGGGGGGTCTAAGAAATGATTTGGTTTAACGCGGTAAAATATTCCGCCTTGCTCCGGTTCTTCATCTCTAACCCTGCCTTTGCAACACCCAGGAGTTACTTGCAGCAGGAATTGTTTTCCCCTTCATTAAGGAGCTAGGGCAGAAGGCTGCCTTCTGAAAATGTGTATTGCTGCCCGACTCACGTCGGGAGCGTTCATTCAGGGTGAGAAGTTACAGAGTTCTCCGCGTGTTGGGGGTTTCGGAGCACGCAGGCTGGGCGTGAGACGTTCCAGAAAATTGGGGCGCTTAGAGCTGCCTTTCGGGGGATCCCGCCAGCTGAGCCCGTCAAGCTCCGAGGCTTTTAAGTTTGCAGAATATCCTGCGGCTCCATCCCCAGTGTCAGACGCAGCCCAAGCGTGTGGCGGGAGGTGCGGAAAGGAGCAGCTGGGAGGAGGCTTCCACTTTTTTTTTGCGGCTCCCAGACAAATGGCACCGGGTCCAGTGTCCTCTGCCCGTGCCAGCTGAGAGGTCAGCGACCAGAAAGCGCTACTTCAGGGAACAAGCGCGGCAGTGTGCAGCGCATGAAAGGCCTTATTCATGTAACAGCCCGGAGGGGCTTGTACTGCATTGTCTGGTATGCATTAGCTTTGTGAAATTAGTCCTCCAAATTTTTCACAAAAGGAGAGAAAGAAAGTTTGCCTTCTCTTCCGCATTTGCTCTTCCAAATGAACCGTCCAAAAGATTTATTTGTCGGTCTCGTGCTTAGGGGTCCACTGGCAAAATATCTGGGGGGAGCGTGCTGTGGATAGCCCTGTAAAAATGTAGCAGTGCATCAGAATTTACCTCTGAGGCGAGGAAAATTCAGCCTACACAAAAGGGAGAAGGAAGAATCTCCGGTCAAAAACATCGTTCTTTCTGTTCTCCCATGTGTGTCTAAAATTTTGAAGATGACCATATTAGATATCATTGAATGTTGCCTGAGCAGAAAAAAAAAGACCACAGGATCCTGTAATCGTTGCACTGCTGTTTAATTTAACTTGCCCTTGAAAGGACAGAAGCTCTTTTTGGCATCGTGCGTGTCATTACTCATGTGCTAATGGTTTGGAGATGCTTTATGTGTAGCACAGTCCTGTTCTGAGTTAAAGGGGACCCCTTCAAATTCCCAGGTGTACTTCATGATAAAAATCCCCTCTCGGGTTAGAACAAGGCCGACCCTGTGGGGTTGTCCTTCCACAAATGCTTCTGTACCCTGCCTGCAAAGCACAGGCTGCCCACTGAAACGACCATAAACACAGCAAAATCCGATACCGCTTTCATAGGTATCGTTCAAGTTCCTTGTAAACCTTCTATAGATAGAATCGCCTTTTACCAGTCCAAAAGCTCCACAGGAGGAGGCTTCTTTTTGAAAGGCATGCGGTTGTTTTCATTTCCTACTGCCCCCTGGTAGAAAAATAGGTCTGGTCATGTGGGAATTGGTCTCGTACCCAGGATTCTTGGGTTTTGGGGTTTGTTGCATTCTTTTCTAAGGCCAAAGGTGGCCTTATAACTGTTTATAGTTTGTTTACAGCGAGGTTCTGTCGTCCACACAGGACAACGGTCCTCACCATGTTTTCTGACCAACACACTTCGTATCCTATTACATTTACTAAATTTAGAGGATGATTTCCTAAATATACAAGTAATAATAGTAATTAATTGCATCCTTTGGGCCAGAATAACCTCAGTAAGTTGCAGTGGACGATCTGGTCCTATAGCTAACTGCTTTATGCCTCTCTAATTGCATGAAGCAGCTGTAGTCTCAACAGATTCGGCCTGCGGGGTATTTCTACCTGCCGTGGAGTCTCCCCAAGCCACGTATAGCCACTTTCCTATCGTCTTCTCGCTGAGCTTTCTGGTGCAGAGGCTAATTGGGAAATGGAGCTGTGGCTGGAGCAGCATTGTGGCACAGTAATTGTACCGATTCCTGATCTGCCGTTGCTCCAAATTAGACCGGAGCCAGTCCCCGCGGCACAACACAGCTGCAGCTCAAAATCTGGGCCATAATGCGCATGCTAAAATAAGATAATCAAATCTTGTGCTTAGGAACTGCTGGTTTCTAGGAGGTATTTCTGCTCTCCAGTGTCTGTGGACAGCATTACAAAAAAATAATGCATCTAGCGAGCTGCATATTAATTCGGAGCAGTGAGCAACAGCGGTTGCTGCAAGAAGGATGCTAGACTAGATGCTGAACGATAACCGAACGCCACAATGAGAATTTTTCTTTTTATTAAGCAGGACAGCATGTACTGACCTCTAACACAACTAAAGCGATCAGGTTAATTATTGGCCTCTGCTGAGCAGTGCCACACGCTGAGCTATCAATCTGTCTTTCTCGGTAGCTGGGGTTTTGAGCGTCAGTGCCATTTCCTCTCATACCTGGGAGTTCCTTGGCAGCTCCTCGTTCCCCTTCCGGTCAGAACCCGTGAAACTGATTTCATAAACTGTAACGAGAGCCCGGTTTAGGGTTGTATGGCTGCAGGCTGTCGCTACTTTCTTCTCTTTTCTTCTGTTACTGAATTGCCTTACCCTCGCACAAAGTCCTGAGTCAAGGACAGTGGCATTTGTACAAGAATAACAACTTTATTTATTTATTTATTTATTTATTTATTTTTAATAATGGAGCATGCAAACAGAATCCCAACCACTGGGCAAAAAGGGGTTTGGTTTGGCAGATGTGACGACCTTCTCGGAATCCCGACGTTTCGGTACGCTTGAGTTTCCTTTCCGTGACGTGGTTGTGACACTTCACATTGTGACACAGACGTGTGTATGGGGTTCATGTGCAAGGGTTTGGTGGCTGGGGACTGTGGGGCAGAGCTGTGTCCCATGGGAGGGCCCCACGCTGGAGCAGGGCGAGGGGGGAGGCTTCTGGGCAGCACTGAAAACTTGACCCTGAGCGGTGTCAAAGATCACGCAGGCATAACTGAGGACTGCCATTCCAGCAACGGCATCTCCGCTTTCCACTCACCCCCTCTTTTATTGCATTGGATGCATGTCTTCGTTGCGTCTGCGGGTGTTTCTTCTGGGTGCAGCAGCAGAAGCAGTTTGGCACGTTTTAACATCCATCACTCAACAAAAGGGGTTCTGGATTTCGAGGCACTGCCTTCGCTCCGTTATTTAAGAATGTGAAATCTGCTGAATGCTTTCCAACCGGCGAGGAAAGCTTGTTCCTGTCAGCAGGAGCTCCCGATATTAAGAACATAATCTCTTTTGCAAATGCATTTTCCTGTTCTTCCTGCTTCTGGAAATCAGGAAATGCAGCTGGAGGCAGCTCCTGCGCACGGGGGTCACGTTGAGCCTCAGGAGGAGCGCCTGGGCCCCACAAGCCCCAGAGTGTGCTCACTCCGGTGGATGGGTAACGTACATCGCGGGCAAACATTTTAAACAAAGTGAGAAATAGAAAGGAGGGAGGGAAACGGAAACAGGTGAAGAAAGCTTTTGGCTCTCTAAGCACGGCGCGATGTTTTCGGTGGTGGCACGGGGATTTTTTCCTTTTGGGAACGGTGGGTAATGGTTGAGCACAGACCAACAGGTAGATTGCATGCATTTCAGATGGACACGAGCACCCCAGCATCCCTGGAGTATTTCCACGTATCTGAGGAGAGAGCCCTAGAAAACACCTGGAAGTGCTGGAGCGTGCTTCAAAACTTAAGATACTTCCTGGCTGCTAAGTTAATCAGGGAAACGATAGGTTAAAAGCGGTGAGTGGGAATGACAATTGCAACACAAGTGTTGCCACACGCATCCATGTCCACTCCTTTGTGTCTCCCGTGAATAGGCTCGCCATTTCGCTTAATGCAGTTAGGCATTTTCATAATAAGATTCCAGGGCTGAAGTCATGCTGCAACCATTTCCTTTGGCCCCCAGTGTCTTTACACAATGGGCTGCCTGCATGTATTCCTGGGCTTGTGTGAAAGGACAATGAAAAATGGACCACCTTGGGCTGCGAGCTCAGTGCTGCAACCTCGTCACTGTCTTCTGCGAGCTCTCTGGTGAGTACACGAGCACCAGCTAGCAGCACGGACCACCCTTTTTATTTAGTTCGAAACAGAGGAGTGTAAGCGCTGGCCACGAGTTCTGCACATGCCGTTTAATGCAGTGTAACGTAAATGATGAATAAGGGGCGTGCCAGAAGTCGCAGAGTTTCTCTTCGTTATTTCATCATTTGCTAAGATTTTTAGCCTCCTTTTGTTCTCCCGAGGCCGACGCTAGAGCATTTTGTTTGTAAGAACAACACGTATGAATTAATTTATCTAATCCCGGCTTGTCTGCAACTCTTTGCAATCAAACTTTGTGCGTGCCCTGCAGGGAGAGGGGGCTGCCTTGCTCTGCACCAGCCTAACACCAGAACCGAGTGAAAACCCCTGGGGGGTCCCAGCTGGGGTCCGGCCGCGTGCGCCCAGCTCCTGGCCCGAGCTAACGCAGCCTCTGCTCTGCGGGGTGGGCTCCCCTGGCTCAGCCTCACTTGGAACACGACATTTTTTTTTCAGTGTAGAAACATTGCCGTAAACCGTTCAAATAATTTGTTAAGGGGAGGATTAAACGAGGAGAAGAAAAAAGCGGGCAGTACAGGAACGTGTACATCAGTACCTAAAGTCAATCCTGTTTAACAGCTGAAGTCAGTCCTGTCACTTAGACCTTAGCATCCACACACATAACTTACGTTTTAACGTGACAGCCTCTTAGCTGCAGCCAGGACGTGCCTCATAAAAAACAGCTGGAGATGCGATACCATCATAAGAGGGCAGAGCAAGACAACTTTTCGTTTCCCCTTCCGATAAACTTCACGCAGGAAGGCCGGTGTGAGGCCGAATTAGCGCCCGCCCGTTCCTCACGCGAACATCTCACTCGCTGGGAGGGCGAAGGACGGGCGCCAGGCTGAGCACGGCGTAATTTTGCCTAAAGCACTCGCCTGAGCAATTGGGCCCTGGAGATGTTGCTTTCGTCCTCAGCCTCTTCCTTCGAAGCTCTGAAGTAAGGTGTCCCCACAAAAATCTCTCCCCCTTTTTGCCTCGGCTGCCTCCCGCGCTGACCGGCCCGTGGTCAGCGGCTGCAGCGACCTCAGGTCGTTTGGGAACCGCGACCAAACCAGAGCGGGCAGAGGCAGAACCAAACATCTTCTGGTGCGAGGAGGCGATGCCCAGAGGCAGACGTGCCATCAGCAGGAAATTGCAAAGAAATACCGAGATCGGCTTGCTAACCGGGACTGTCGGTACATTATGAGCTTAGCCACGAGCAACTTCTTGGGAGGCATCGTAGCAAAAGAGGGTAGTTTTAGTGTAATATCACCTAATTCCTCCTGGTATTTCTCGTTTGAAAGACGGTACCAAAACCCGCCAGCTGGACTCAAAGTTTGGGCAAAAAACGAATGGATCAAATGAGATGTAGAATGAAAATTATTTTTATTTGTTGTAGATGAGTCAAAAAGATCAGGTCAAAATTGAGGAAATGAAACTGCTTTGGCTCAGCGTTTCTGGCAACATCCCTTAAAAGACCAAAAAAAAGAGAGAAGTCAAACTTGCCAGAAGACAAGAAAGCAACTGTAACAGAAGGGGGGGGGGGGGGGGGGGGGGCAAAAAAATACATCCATGCTGCAACACCCAAGAACTTATGCAAACTATCCAAAAAAATAAAAGAAATGCATAAAAAGGAAAGAAATGCATTTTGAAAAATGTATTTAAAAAAGAAATCTGGCATAAATGCCTCTAATGACAAGGATATAATGACTGGGAGGCAGAAAATGCTGTACAGAAGTTATGGCTCACTAAGAACATGAAGAGCACGTGGGCAGGAAAGTGAAAAGCAATTTTATTAAGTGTAGTAAGAAATCAAAGACAGAAAATGCAAGAAACCCGTGGTCGGAAGCTGACAGAACACGGTGTTCATTGTGTCTGCTCTCACGCGAGGTACCACAGAAAGTTTCCCGATGACAAGCACGCCGAAGCCTTGGTTTGACATCTCTTTCAAAACATTTGAACACGAAGCTCCATTGTTTCCCTGCCAGAGGAGATGGCTTTCTTCCCTAACCGCACCGTGCCGTCCTCAGACCTGTTCTTCCCTATCCGAGCCGCTGAGCACTATTTAGCTAATGCTCATCTTTTATTGCTGTGCTGGGTATTGAATCCTGATTTAATTCTTGTTTCTGCAGTGCTCGTTTACAAATGGCTACAGCCACCATCCTGCTCAGCCCAGGGAGCTGTATTTCAGGGGGCAGAAGCCTTCCGAGGTGAGCTCTTGCGGCAGTACCCGTGCTGGCTTAATGTAATGCACACAGGACTACAGGTGAGGTGTGCTCGAACCACTACGGAGAAAGAAAAATACAGATTTTACAGGGGACGTGACGGATACTTTGGTATCTTTTGTGGTATGTGAGCAACCGTAAATATCAAATTTTAAGTCCAGTACCTTACTTCTTGCCATGCCAGAACAAATAATTTGTCATCAGAGTCCAGTTCCCAGCTGAACGAGGCTGAGACCACGCAGCCCATACTGCTTAGCTCCTGATAGAAGAATAAAATAAAGAGCTGATTTGGGTACTTGCTGTGATCAGTTAATACCCTGAAGCATGAAATTTGATTACCCTTCTCTTAAAAGGCGGAACAGCAGATGTTATTAGTGGTCATAAAATTATTCAGCCTTTAAAAATATCACACCACGGTGTTTGACTTTATGATATCTCCCAGATCAAAAAGAAGAGAAAAACATACTCAAGATTTCACTTTAAGTGACTGCTTTTTCCTATTCACTCCTGTCGGGCAAAGGGATGTACTGTAATTGCAACCCAAGAATTGCACTGCTGCTTGCATTTCTGTAGAGCGGTTTAAAACTAAAACTCTCACAGGTGGGAGAGGTTAGTTTCATTCTAAAGAAGGAGCTGAGCTGCAAGCTCTTACCCATGTCCTCCCAGCTGGACAGTGATAAAACCAACAAAAGAAGTCAAAACCGTCGATTCACAGAAAGAAAGCACAACAAAGCAAAGCAATTTAAAGATAACACAACTGGCGAATCCAGACGTTCAATAATCATCAGTAAGTCCAATAAAAGCGTAATAGTGGTGTTTAAAAAACATAAACTTTAATTTTCCTTGTTACTTTGTGAGTAAGCAGCATGACGTCGTTTCCAAATGTTTCCTCGGTAGTTCTAAAACTTGGGATTTCTTTCCTAAACAACACGATTCCAGGTGTTGCAGCAAGAAACTAGGAACTGCAAGACTTCAGATGATGCTAACAACGTGTCAGTGGAAGAGCTGAGAAGGAATCAAGCTTTCCCGATTCCTGATGCTGCCTCCCAAGAAACTGCATCTTTTCTTTCCTATGACTTGATTTTTAGAAACCTGGAAGGAAGACTCCAGAAGGAGTAGCCCTTCCATGTCCTTCTGCTATCATTTTCCTACATCTCCAGTAATATAAATAATCTTGTAAGTGATATAAAACATTTCCAAAAAACATACGTTGAAAGCATGAAGCGCTCAAGATCCTCTGCCCAAACAAACTCCTTCCTTCCCTCACTCTCCACATTTTGGTGAGCACTCAGGCAGCTTCGTCATTTGGATAATTAGAGGGTGCCAGATGGCTGTAAATATGTTCACAATCCTTCGTACCCAGTTCCCTTCTCTCTGGCACCCTTCTTGCTCTACCCCTAGCAGGCACCTGGCCTGTTTCGATCTGAAGAATCTCCTCTTGCTCTAAGTTGGCACCTCTCGTTTTTATTTTCCTTTGAAACGAAACGGGACGTCCTTCAGGCCTGTCCAGCGCTCCTTCGCAATCACGTTCACCGCGTGCTAATTAACGGCGTGCCCCCTCCCGTCCCGCAGCGACCCACGAGGGCACGGCGGCTTCTTCCTCATCGGAAAGCGGAGGGCGAGGCGATTCATCCCCTCGTGCCCCGGGGAACGGGCAGAGTCAGCACCCGAGCAGCAGCTCCGGGTCCCCTTCCTCCTCCTCCTCCTCCTCCTCGCGGGCACCACGTTGCAGCCCCGCGTTGGAGGGAGCCGCGCTACTCCACACGCTCCCATGAGCAGAAACTTTGGCAGGCAAATATTTGCTAAGGTGCAGCTGAAACAAAATTTCTGTGTGCTGAGAGTTTTGTATGACCAAATATCCTCTTTTTTTTTTTTTTTTTTCCTCTGAATCCATGAACATTGCTCCTATAAACAAACAGATTGTGATTTTGAGGCAATTTTGCTTTGTAATGGAAACATTTCTAAACTGCTAAGCGGTAAGAAAAGGATGGAAAACTGTATAGAAGGCACTAAAAAGGGGAAGTCGTTTTTAAGACATCTTAAAATATAGACAGTGACATTTCAAAACTAAAGGAAGAGGAATAAGCAGGTCACAAGCTGTCTGGAAGTGAGGAAAGCTATGCCAGCAAAAATTTTGGGTCACTACAAGGGTGAATGGATTGTCAGAGGAAAACCACTGAGAGATGATACAGATTTTTAAAGGTTTTTGAATGCATCCAGTTGAGCATCACCCACATGTTGTGTAACAAGGCATTATCAGCTCTGTTACATGCAGCAGATGCTCCCATTTGCTGAAGTGTGGCAGACTCTGGCCCTTGCACCCCGATCTCTTGCTCCCACCTTTTGCGTGCAGGAGTTTGCTCGGCTGTTTTAAAGCACCTGAGTCCAACCCTTGGAGCAGGAGCTTGCGACCGTGTCCGTGAATGGTGCTCGTGGTGCTCACGCTGCCACAGCTTTGCTACGTAACGCTGACACACATCCCCCAGGGCTACAGACCAGTCTCCCCCGTAATAAAAAGCGATCTTTTCCACTCTTTTACTCATTAAAGAGTCAGTGTTTAACCAAATAACTCACATGAAAATCCGAGGTAAACACAGCCTCTTATTATGCTGAAATCATGCTAGCAATGAGACTGGGTTGTCCACATTTGTCCACAGCAGGAGGGGCTGCAATCCGTTCAGGGATCAATAAGCTCTCCCGGGTGACAGATATCTGCTCAAGGCTAAACTTCCAGAGAAATTAGCCTTACTATCACATAACAGATGAGGCGGCTGCTGCTACAAACCATTATTTCCCCAATCACAGAGTCAGATTGCTCTGTGACTTTGCCTCTTGATGACTAGACGGTGAGTTAGGGTTAGGATCTTCACTGGAAGCAGGGAGGAAGCAGATGGCAGAGGGCAAATTTGCTTAGCTTTCCTGAAAAGGGAGAGAGAGAAACTGATTTTGGTAACAATACATTTGACATGCAAAGGCCAAATGTTATTTTTATGAGCCCATAAAATAAAGACAGGCATCTTGTTTACAGAACTTCACAATTTTGCTTTCCTGCCAACAGCTACAAACTTTAAAAAAAGTGACCCTGTGACCTATCTGAAGGATCAGAAAGCAAGCAACCAAGAATACAAGGTTCTTTTCAAGCACTGTCGTGATTTTGAGTGCCATCTCATGATTTCTGGGAAGCATGACTCCCAGATTGGGCTGCAGAAAAGGTAGACAGCGCTGAGATTATATATAGCAGCACGTGGGCTGGAAGGAAGAGCACAGGCTCGGAGGAAGCGGGAGGCTGTTTTGAAGAAATCAAGTGACTTGCTTCTGCTACAGCACGAAGAGAACGAAACCAGGCTCCTCTCCTGGCTGCCGGCTCTGACCTCTCGGCACTGCTGCTTCTCCATCGCGTGCATTCGGCATGGCCGGGACTGTCCTCCCTGCTTGCTCGGGGCTTCATTTCCTCGCTGTCTGCCCTCTCCCCTTCCCCAGCCATCCCCTGGGCAGGGACCCACGGCATCCCCGGGGGCTGGGGCTGGTGCCAAGCCCTCTCCCCCCCTGCCTGCCCTCCCTCTGGGCGCAGGGTGATGTCTGGCGGCAGCACCCGTCTGCAGCCCGCACCGCAGCGACGAGGACAGGGAACTGGATGCAGCCACGACTGTGCACGTGCTCAAGGAGCAACAGCTTGGAGAGGAAAGGAAGGTTTTTTTCTGGGTTACGGAACGGTCCTTCCTTTTTGTCATTAGCCGCAGGACTTCAGCTGGCTCCCTTCTAGGGCATTTGCATTTTTGCTCTTTAGATAGCTGTGCTGTGTGTTTGCCATGACTAAGTCCATCTGTTGAGAGTTGGTCCTTTAGATAATTATGTCCACATCTCCGCTGGGTAGTTCCAATTAATGCCAGTCCTTTGCATACTGCTCAGTATCATACTGTAAAGCCACCAATTCTTACAGCTCTGAATAATACCCTCTGTCTGCCTATCAGGCATGTATGAACTCTTTATTCTAACCACACAGCTCTGAAATGTCCCCTTTCTATCAGCCTGAAGGGAAGGATTTCCAGAACTATACGACTCTTTTGGGAAGAAGCAGTAATCATCTATATGCAGAACTCCCCAGCCACTGTGTCATGGTGCTCTGATCTCCGGCACTTTGAACTCTGGCTTGTCTGACCCCTCCCAGACATTGAGGGAATTTATAAAGAGGGAAAAAAAAAAAAAAAGAAAGAAAGAAAGAAAAAAAAAATACTCTCTTTCCTCTGAGGAGGGAGATTTTGAAAAGGGTTGTTTCAAAAATGTATAAATTATCACAGTGGAAGGCTCAGGATGGTATTCTCAGGGCCATTTTATGAAGTCAAACAAAACATGTATGCCTGAAAACACAGTGGGTGACACAAACATTTCCACAGAAATGCAACTCGCAGCAACAGCTCCCAGTCTCTCCCACGACAGCTGCCGTGCTCACCTGCTTGGTCATCGCTTTGCTTTCCTTAACAGTGTCTTTTATCCCAGCTTTTTATCCAAGCCAAAAACACATCCCAGGAGCCGCTCGCGGGTGCCTTCAGCTCCCCGTGGCCCTCTGCGTTCAGCCGGGCTCACGGGACACGTGTCGCCTGGAGATGGCCAAAGGCGACGTTAGCGAGGGCTGTCCTGCCGCCTGGCCACCCCAAATTCTGCCCTCCCGAAGGTGAAGGGAGCTGGGAGGCTGCGTGGCTCTCACGTGGGAAGACACAAATTAAGGTGGCTGAGCTTTTAAAAAGACTGCGTTAAGCCACCAAAGAGCTGTAATTCCTCGCTCAAGAGAGTCCATCTGGCACAGACGCAGTGGCAAAGGCAGCAGTTAGAACAAAAAAGCAATACGTGACAAATGGAAACGAGGAGATGGAGGGATTGAGGGTAATTAATACAGATTAGTTTCATGAAGTGTGTGTAATACAGAAGGAACAAAGGCAACTTAAGACAGAAATTCCTGGCTGTCAGTTTTAGGGACAAAATGAGGTATTTTTAAAATCATATTTAGAGAAAAGCAATCCTAATAATAGTCCGGGACTTTTACTAGCTGGAAACACTAATGCTACTCATAATTACACAGAAAAAGCCAGAAATGTTTAATAAATATTTCTCATCAGAGTTTGGAAAGAATCGAGGAAGATGTGCCAGAATCACCCAATGATGATGCACTGTTTTCCAGTTCATTAGTAACCCATAGCGGCGAGTAGGAAAAATTGCTTAAAACAGCCATTCCATAAAACTTACACAAAGTGTCCTCGAAGAGCTAACTGAGGAGACCCTCGGCCAGCCGATACTCACCGTTATGTATGTGGATAGGCGTGTAGGCGTTAGAAGGAAAAATTCTGGTCCTGTCTCAGAAAGGAGGCGCGACGGAGCGGTGCCATGCGGCGAGCGGCTCCCATGCTGAGGACCTGGGCAGAAGTGGCAGGAGAGGATGCTCTGGGCAAACACTACTTAAAAAGAAATAGGGCTGAGCAGCGTCTTTCCTAGCTGGAGAAATGAACCCGCCTCCATCTGCACGTGAAAATGTTGATAAACACGCGGCTCCTAGCCCAGCCACCACCACTCCCAATTGCCCGCGGTGCAATGAAACACCTCAATGAAACAAACTCGATGCCAAAACCTGAGCTTAATAATGGCAAAATGCTCAGGGGATGATATAGTTCTGCTTTGGGTATCTACCGTTCCCTTCTTGGTATCCCTAATTTGGGAAAGCACGTAAGCCCGCGATGAAAACGGATGAAAAATGAACATCTGCTGAAGTGTTGGGCTGAGCAGGGAAGTTTCACTGAATCAGCATCTGTAAGCATGGTATCTTTTTCTTGAGGTGAAAGATTAGGGATGCAAACATCTGTCCAAAGCTAGTCTTCAGGACTAAAAGTACCCTATATATTGATTAATTGGGATTATTATTAGAGTCAGTTACAATTAGTTGGTTAGAGATCAAATAAAATTAGGAATGGGCCATAAGAAACCATCCGATCCACCTGCCCGTCCCACGGCAGGATCAGACCCAGCACCAGCAGTTGTTTGTGACAGTCCCATGTCTTGGTCTGGGATCGGGTAGAGCCTTGGCGGTCAGCAGGAGCCTTAACGAGGCGATGTCTTCGGCGCAGTGACTTCGGCAGACTCGGGACACTAATGGAGACGTCGATGTCGCCGAGATCTTCCAGTAGGATGGAGGGTATAGAATATAGGAAAGGGTTCCCAGAGCACAAATGTTAATCAGTATTTTTTCAGTTTTTCCTTGCTACTTTCTTTTATCTCCAGTCTCAAGTATCGCTATTCGAGGGCCTGTCCTTTCGCAGTCCTTTATCGCGGGGACAAGAAGTGGTTCCGAAGCTGGTTGGTTTGGGGCATAATCCCAAAACAGCTGCTGGGCTTCTGCCTCCTGCTGGTCCATGGGGTCGCGGGAGGGGTCCTAAATGAGCCCTTCACTGTCCATTTCCATGCCTCACGGTCGTGTTCTTGGCACTGCTCACGTAGGTTCCAAAGAAATGATTTTTTTTTTTTGTCGTTTGTTGTTGTTTGTTTGTTTGGGGGAAGTGAGCCAGCTCTTGCTGAGCTTTAATTTGGAAAACTGGTTGGAACTTGCTAACTCAAGAACTCTTCCTGTGAATGTAGGTCAAACTATTTTCTATTTTTTCCCCCTCTCTCTTGGGACTCGGCAAAGGATTTCAATACTCCGGTACTCCAAGGAGGAATTGTCTACGGAAAGAAACGCCGTGCTTTCGTTTTGTGCGAAACTATCAACAGCAAGCAGAAGGACTTGAAGGATGCACGACGCTGTGTGTGGGTCGGATTTCCTACAGAGCAACGCCCCTCCAAGGAGATCTGCAGAAACCAGAACTGAAGAAGACGCTCAGCACTTCCTCGGGGTGCTGGGACAAGCACCCAGAAGAGAATTTGCTCAGCTCCCGTAACAAAACGGGGTGCATGCAGTGCTCGGATCCCATCGATTTTATTCCAAGCACATTCTGAACATGTTATTCGACCATATTTTACCGCCGCAGCTGGGATAACAGGGGGCGTGCAGCTTTCCACCTCCTGCAGACCTCCCGAAATAGCTCTTCGGGCCTTATCTTTGCAAGGCGTTTGCCTTCTGGGGGAACACACAAATAAACTTCCGCAGTTCCCTTCACCAGGGACTCCGGGAATCGCTCTGGGCAGGAGGCACGCTCCGCCCGGCGTTCATCCACCCACCTGAGCATCCCCCGGCACGAGGCACCGGGGGCTTCGGGGGTTTTCTGTTTAATTTTTTCCATTCCAAATATTCTATTTAATTTTTTTATATTCTAAATATTCTTTTTTTTTTTTAATTACTATTTTTTATTTTTTTTAATGTATCTTGCAAGAAACCGCCGAGGAAGATGCGTTTATCCCCCGGCATTGAATGAACGGGAACTGCTTTTGCGTTGGCGGACCAAAGTCCCGAGTTTGGGTTGCTTTAAATTAATTTTGTGTTGGGAAAAGCTGGGAACGGGGATTTTCTCGTCGGGTTCAGGAGCCGGGTGGAGGATGCGGGGGGGGCCTCGGGTGGGCTCGGCTCGGCTCGGCTCGGCTCGGCGCCGCTCCTTATATGGCCGGGAGCCGGAGCGCGCCGCTGATTGGCTGCGGGAGAGGCGGAGGCCGGGGAGGGGCGGGGCCGGGGAGGCCGGGGAGGCCGGGGGGAGGCCGGGGGGGGGGAGGCCGGGGGAGGGGGGGGGGGGGGTGAAGGCTGGGGGAGGGGGAGGGTGGGGAAGGTGGGGGTGGGGGAAGGTGGGGGGGGAGGCTGGGGCAGGTGGAGGTCAGGGCAGGTGAAGGCTGGGGCAGGTGGAGGTCAGGGCAGGTGAAGGCTGGGGCAGGTGGAGGTCAGAGCAGGTGAAGGCTGGGGCAGGTGAAGGCTGTGGTAGGTGGAGGTGAAGGTCAAGGTCGGAGCTTGTGGAGGGTGGAGCAGGTGGAGGCTGGGTCAGGAGGAGGTGAAGGTTGGAGCAGGTGGAGGTCGGAGCAGGTGGAGGTGAAGGCCAGGGCAGGTGGAGGCTGGAGTAGGTGGAGGTGAAGGTCGGAGCAGGTGGAGGTGAAGGAGCAGGTGGAGGTGAAGGCTGGAGCAAGTGGAGGTAAAGGCCAGAGCAGGTGGAGGCTGGGGCAGGCGGAGGTGAAGGTCGGAGCAGGTGGAAATGAAGGCTGGAGCAGGTGAAGGCTGGGGCAGGTGAAGGCTGTGGTAGGTGGAGGTGAAGGTCAAGGTCGGAGCTTGTGGAGGGTGGAGCAGGTGGAGGCTGGGTCAGGAGGAGGTGAAGGTTGGAGCAGGTGGAGGTCGGAGCAGGTGGAGGTGAAGGAACAGGTGGAGGTGAAGGCCAGAGCAGTTGGAGGCTGGGGCAGGTGGAGGTGAAGGTTGGAGCAGGTGGAGGTCGGAGCAGGTGGAGGTGAAGGAGCAGGTGGAGGTGAAGGCCAGAGCAGGTGGAGGTGAAGGCCAGAGCAGGTGGAGGTGAAGGTCAGAGCAGGTGAAGGCTGGGGCAGGTGGAGGTGAAGGTCGGAGCAGGTGGAAATGAAGGCTGGGGCAGGTGAAGGCTGGAGCAGGTGAAGGCTGGGGCAGGTGGAGGTGAAGGTCAGAGCAGGTGAAGGCTGGGGCAGGTGAAGGCTGTGGTAGGTGGAGGTGAAGGTCAAGGTCGGAGCATGTGGAGGGTGGAGCAGGTGGAGGCTGGGTCAGGAGGAGATGAAGGTTGGAGCAGGTGGAGGTCGGAGCAGGTGGAGGTGAAGGCCAGGGCAGGTGGAGGCTGGAGTAGGTGGAGGTGAAGGTCGGAGCAGGTGGAGGTGAAGGAGCAGGTGGAGGTGAAGGCTGGAGCAAGTGGAGGTAAAGGCCAGAGCAGGTGGAGGCTGGGGCAGGTGGAGGTGAAGGTTGGAGCAGGTGGAAATGAAGGCTGGGGCAGGTGAAGGCTGGGGCAGGTGAAGGCTGTGGTAGGTGGAGGTGAAGGTCGGAGCTTGTGGAGGGTGGAGCAGGTGGAGGCTGGGTCAGGAGGAGGTGAAGGTTGGAGCAGGTGGAGGTCGGAGCAGGTGGAGGTAAAGGCCAGAGCAGGTGGAGGCTGGGGCAGGCGGAGGTGAAGGTTGGAGCAGGTGAAGGCTGGGGCAGGTGAAGGCTGTGGTAGGTGGAGGTGAAGGTCGGAGCTTGTGGAGGGTGGAGCAGGTGGAGGCTGGGGCAGGAGGAGGTGAAGGTCGGAGCAGGTGGAGGTGAAGGAGCAGGTGGAGGTGAAGGAGCAGGTGGAGGTGAAGGAGCAGGTGGAGGTGAAGGAGCAGGTGGAGGTGAAGGAGCAGGTGGAGGTAAAGGCCAGAGCAGGTGGAGGCTGGGGCAGGTGGAGGTGGAGGTGGAGGTCGGAGCAGGTGGAAATGAAGGCTGGGGCAGGTGAAGGCTGGAGCAGGTGGAGGTGAAGGTCAGAGCAGGTGGAAATGAAGGCTGGGGCAGGTGAAGGCTATGGCAGGTGGAGGTGAAGGTCAGAGCAGGTGAAGGCTGGGGCAGGTGAAGGCTGTGGTAGGTGGAGGTAAAGGTCAAGGTCGGAGCATGTGGAGGGTGGAGCAGGTGGAGGCTGGGGCAGGAGGAAGTGAAGGTTGGAGCAGGTGGAGGTCGGAGCAGGTGGAGGTGAAGGCCAGGGCAGGTGGAGGCTGGAGTAGATGGAGGTGAAGGTCGGAGCAGGTGGAGGTGAAGGAGCACGTGGAGGTGAAGGCTGGAGCAGGTGGAGGTAAAGGCCAGAGCAGTTGGAGGCTGGGGCAGGTGGAGGTGAAGGTCGGAGCAGGTGGAAATGAAGGCTGGAGCAGGTGAAGGCTGGAGCAGGTGAAGGCTGGGGCAGGTGAAGGCTGTGGTAGGTGGAGGTGAAGGTCGGAGCTTGTGGAGGGTGGAGCAGGTGGAGGCTGGGTCAGGAGGAGGTGAAGGTTGGAGCAGGTGGAGGTCGGAGCAGGTGGAGGTGAAGGCCAGGGCAGGTGGAGGCTGGGGCAGGTGGAGGTGAAGGTTGGAGCAGGTGGAACTGAAGGCTGGGGCAGGTGAAGGCTGGGGCAGGTGAAGGCTGTGGTAGGTGGAGGTGAAGGCCAGAGCAGGTGGAGGCTGGAGTAGGTGGAGGTGAAGGTCGGAGCAGGTGGAGGTGAAGGAGCAGGTGGAGGTGAAGGCTGGAGCAGGTGGAGGTAAAGGCCAGAGCAGTTGGATGCTGGGGCAGACAGAGGTGAAGGCTGAAAACTGGAGAAGAGCCATTGCAACAACCCTCCGGTTTGCCCCAACCTGAATTTTTGGCGTTCTTCTTCAAGCTCCCAGAGCCACGCCACCGCGATTCCCCCGGAGGCGGAGGCAGCAGCAGTCTGAGATGAAAACCACGGGAGCGGGTTCGTCACGGCACGGCCTTGCTGCCCAAGCAGAACGTGTGGGTTTATAAATCGGGGCTTTTCGTTTGGTGCAGGTTGGTGCGATTTGCGAATCTCTAACAGGATTTGCGGAGCCACAGCAGGGTTAATAAAACGAGGCTGAGATTTATAAACTGAGAGTGGGGTTTGCAAATCCATCAGTGGGGGTGGAAATCCTACAGGCCAACTCCTACAGCTGCTGAAGGTTTTTAGTCTCCATCTGATTTTTAAGAGTTATTTTTTTGAAGCCAGTCTGCAAGAGCTGCCATGTGTAGGTGAGGTTGTTGAAATGTGAACCAAGAAATAGGACATTTCTTGGGGTTTAAGAGCAAGCCTAGAAAGGACGGAAACTGGAAGAGTTTAAATGCATTTTTGTGTATCTTAAATCTAGTTTTCCAACCTGTTTTTCCTATCTTAGCATGGATCGCTGCAGCACTAGCCCGAACGCTTGCTTCCTGCAGACCACCAGTTACTGCTGAGGAGGTCGCAGGGAGCCAACGTTGGTTTTTTGTTGCCAACAGCTAGCGCTAGAGTGATTTTGTTGGCACCAGTAAAGAGCCTGTCCTTTCACAGGGTTATGCAAAGGCATGACGTTCAGATTCAGTCCCCTGGGATGGGATGGATAGGATAGGATAGAACAGGATAAGGATGGATAGGATAGGACAGGACAGGATGGGATGGAGCAGTTCATTTGGAAGGGCCCTACAAAGACCACCAAGTCCAGGTGCCTTAAGCCTGCTGCAGGAATTATCTGTACGCTGGGGGAGATCTGGGCAGCATTGGGTGCCTCTGGGACGTGAGACAGCCTCCGGGTATCCAGGAGGGACCTGTAAGCAGTGAAAGAACCCAAAACTTGGCCGTTGCATCCTGCGGGGTGTTACTGTATATTTAGAGGATGCGTAGGAGGGAGCTGTGCGATTCCAGGAGCTGCAGAGCATCCACGCTGTGAGCTCGGGCAGCGCGTGTGCAATAAGCTGCTGGGGTGGCAACAAGCCCCGGGGGGCTCTGCTGCTGCGGACCTTGCCGTGGCAAAGGGCGCTGCTTCGTCCGCGCAGCGAGTCCCGAGCATTCCCTGCCTGCTGGCCTCCGGGGAGGAGGCTTTGGTGGGAGCCTGGGAGGGAAAGGAGCTCGCTGCCCTCTTCCAGCCCTGCCCAGCTCTCCATTGATGGTTTGGGGAGGAAATGCGGGGAGTCCCAGCCGAGCTGGTAGCTGTCTGCCCGCTGATAGCCGCCCTTGTCATAGTCACAGTGTCGTGGGATGGGTGAGGTTGGCAGGGAGCTCAAAGCCCACCTGGTTCCTGCCCCCAGCCCCATACAACCTGGTCTCGGGCCCCCCAAGGAATGGGGCACCCCCAGCTCCTCCAGGCAGCCTGCGCCAGGGCCTCGCTGCCCTCCTGGGGAAAGATTTCTTCCCGATATATGACCCAAACCTGCCTCCAGGGGTACCTGGCTGGGGCTGCTAGCAGCGGCAGCGGGTCGTGGCCAAGGGCTGCTGCGGTGCGGACAGGGTCTGAGCTCTGCCCTCGTCCCGTGTGAGCAGCACCCGCTGCTCGGCGCCAGCGCCACCCAGCTCAGCAGGTCACCGGCACAGCACCTCCATCGAGTTCTTCGTGGGGCAATCCGGTTCATCAGCATGAAAATGTGCTCAGTATTAGTCCTGGAAACATCGCGTGGTGGTTCTGGTTATGCAAAATCCATTAAGAAAGAGTTCTTTTTTTTTTTTTTTTATAGTTTTCCTTTAATTTAAAAAAAAATCTTTTCATCACAGCCTTAAAATCAATCAAAGTAAACAGAGCTGCAGCAGACTGGAACAATGTCCCAGAGTCTGTACATATGGAAGGTTTAATTGACATAAAAATCAGTGCAGATTGGTTCCAAAAGCAACAACCCATTCCATTCCCCCCTCCCAAATCCCCTTTGTAAGAAGAGGAAAGGAGAAACTGAAATACAAGTCAGAGAGGAAAAGAATTGATAGATCAAGCAACAATAAAATCAGGTCTGTAAATATTCTATTGAGCAGTCGCAGCAAAAAAATAGCACCTTCAAAGCCCCTTTGTACAATAGATGTGGAAACCAAGGCTTTCCAAGGAGTTTGAGGAGTTAGAGGCATGACATGGCGTTTTGCTTATGGGCAGGAATCAGCTCCGCCAACTTCAGCTGTTTGGGCCTGCGTACAGTTAGTGGAAGGAAATCAATACCCCTGGAAGGTGATTTATCCATCCCAAGATGAGCATCTGCAATAGTTTAGATTTACTGGAGGTACCGTTTCTGCGTAAGGATGTGAACTGACCGATGGCAGGGAAAACAAATCCCGTCCCGATCGACCCGCCTCTCAGTGGCATTTCTGTTCCCAAACCACCGAGACGCTCTCGGAGGTGGTGGGGGACCCAAGCCCTTAAATTCCCTTTTAGCTCTTTCTGGAAACTTGTTTTGCTCTGGGCTGTGACTGGTCAGGGGACGAAGCCAGATGGTTCGTTAGGGATGAGGATTCGTTATTCCGGGATTTCCCTTTGCTCGCTTGGTTTGCAGACGATTTGACCCCTTTGAGTGTTGGAAGAAGAGCGGTGGAAGAGGAGCACGCCCCGCTATCACACAGCGAAGCCAACCTTGGGGAGGTCTGACCGGATGGGTGTTGAAATGTGCTCCCGATATCTACGTTCCCCTGTGCTCAGCCGCTGCCGGAGCTGGGTGATGGATGGAAGCTAAGTGCAGAGGAACTTCGGGTGTCCGAGCAAAGCAGGAGACAGAAAAGGGGCCTCGCACCACAGCCAGGCGAGTTCCTTGGCAAGAGCTGCTCGCATTGTGGCGGCCTTCAGACACCTCCTGCGGCCCACGGCCTGATCCCGGCAGCAGCATCCCTGCAAGCTGCGTGGCCGCTGTGAGGAGACGCCGCTCGGAGGACGTCCGCGCAACCTGGAGCTGTTGGTGGGTGCCGAGCACCCGGCCCCGCCAGGCGGCTCCTGGCGGGCTGGAGCTCGTGATGTCCGGAAGAGGAAGGGGCTGGCCGCCACCACCTCCCTGCTCTGCCTGCGCTGCCGTCCTTTAAGACCAAACCAACCTTCCAGCAAATAACTAAAACTCATGAGTCCCTGAGATCCTTTGCCAGAAGGCCGGGAGTCGGCTCTGGGCTGCACGCGCCAGCAGCGCGCGCGCCCCGGCCGCAGCACCGGGACCAAAGGCAGGCCCTGCCGGGGGGGAGGCCGGGCTCAGGCCGACGGCCGGGTGCCCACCCAGCTCTGTCGAGGCCATGGAGAAGCCCAGAGGCCGGGGGCCTCCCGGAGCAGCTGCAGCTGGGGCAGGGGCAGCCTTCCTCTCGCCGCTTCCTTCAGCCAGCACAGCGTGGCCTCCCAGAGCACGGTTCTCCAGGCCTCAGCCTCCTCGTGCTTTACAGCCTCCTTACCCGTCCCTAAAGCCTCCCTTTTCTCGCCCCCGGCTCTGCAAATTCCCTGCTCCCTTCTTCCCGGCGCCTTTTGTCGCCTGTGGGCTCTTGGAGCTCAGGTGCAAGCAGCTCCCAGCCCTCTGGAAAGCATTCAGGGGTTGTTCCTGGGGGAGGACAGGAGGCTGAGGGCTTCTGGCCAGCCCCTTCTGCTCTCAGGACCGGCGGACGAGGGAGAAAATCCCAGAAATACATAGCCTTCAAGTTTTCTGGGGGGCTGAACCGGAGCAATGAGACAGAGCCCCCAGGTTGGTCCCCACGGGTGTGCAAGGAGGGTTGAGGGGGGCTGGTGCTGCACATTGGAGCCCCCCGAGCCCAACCAAACTGGGAAGGGGCCGGGGTCCCCGCTCCTTCGGTGAGCCTGTGCTTGGAGCAGGGAGAGCTGGGGGAGACGGAGCAGGGGGCAGTTTTTCTCTAAGTTTTCTCTTCCTGCCTTTTTTTTTGGTGTGTTCGGAGGGACAGGAGCACACTTAAGAGGGGAGCTGGGGAGAGTTTCCCTGCAACGGAGCCATGGAAAGCTGTTTCCTATTGAAAAAGCCCGTAAGCAGGTGCAAGCAGGAGCCCGCAGCAGGCTCGGGGCAGGTTCCTCAGCACACTGCAGCCGTGCAGGAAGAAGGGAACACAAATTTGGGGAAGGGGATTTGGCAAAAGTCTTAAATAACGCTCAAAGTTTTAACACCTGAGAAACAAGCATGTGTCTGGGAGCCTGGCCACTGTGTCCGCCACGCAGGCAGGACCCCGGTGTGTGGTCCCGGGGGGGGGGATTTCAACGAAATCGGACCTCGGTGGGCACCTCGCACCCTGGTGGGCACCACAGCCCCTGCCCTGCATCGCCCTCTGGGTGGGGAGCGAGGCTGGAGGAGCTCTGGAGGCCGGGCTGCAGAAGGGAAGGGAGGCAGAGGCGATGGGGGAGCAGGCGGGTGGTTTTCTTGCTTTCCCCAAGAGTCCCGGGTCCCTCTGAGAGCCCCCGCTGGGCTGAGCAGGAGGAAGGTGGCCACGCTGAGAGCGCCGAACCCTCGGTGCTCCGGCAGATCCACCACGTCGTTGGCAGTGCTTTCCCTTGTAAACGTTTGCATAATGCTGTGGATGACAGCTGAAAGGGAAGAAAGTCAGAAACCAAAACGAAAGGCCTTTGGAAATGTCCCTGAAGGAGAAGTTGGGAGCGATTTTCTGGAATTAAGCCAGCCTGGAAATTTCCTTTTTGAAAGGGCGTTTCACAGCTCGACACCTCAATCCCCGACTTGGGCACACGCCGGAGTCAAACCGCGGTCAGCACTTCCACGGCACCAGCTCCCGTTTGCACCTGCAGCCGCTCCTGCACCATCTCCTCCAGGCATTCGGCGTGCTCTGGGCCATTCACCGGCCCTCCAGCGGGCAGGGACCTGGGGCTCTCCCCTTCCTCCTTCGGCGACACCGGGCACAGTGCTGCAGGCGGACGCGGGGCCGAGCCTGGAGGACGAGCTCCAAATGCTGAGGTTCTCCCGGCTCGGGCACGCGAAGGGATCTTGCTGTTGGCATTCTTGAACTGCTGCCTTAAAAATGTTCTGCTTGCCTCCAACGCCGCTTGTTCCCCTTGCAAGTTTTCCCTGCCTGTGCAGCATCCCGGGGGACACGTCCCCCTTTGGTGGGCACCAAAGCGAATTGCCAAAACTCTCGGCTCCCCGGCGGGCTCTGCCGTTCGTCCTGCTGGCTGGGGACCGGGCTCAGAGAAACTCTTCGTTCGTGATTTCATTCGCTTGGGAACCTCTGGTCTCCCTGAAAAAAAAATCACTGCCCAACGCCCAGAGGAGCTCCGAGGGGCTTTTTGGAAGGAGCAGCGATGCTGCGGGGAGCTGGGGACGACGGGGAGCTTCTCGGGGTGCGACCCCAGTGTCCCGTGCTTCGGGTGGGCTCCCGAACCCTCCTGACTCCAAAAAACCCGCTGGAATCCTTTGCAGAAGTTTATTGCAGCTTGAAGGTTCTTTGTTATTAGTATTATTATTGAAAAAAAAGCAAAATTTCTACCCCTTCTGGGTCTGGTCGCCGGGGGCTGCGCTCAAGGTGTGGCAGCAGGGAGTGCCTGGCACATTTTCCATGCACGTGCCGTTTTTGCTCGTAATTGGCTTTTTGTCTCTAATCCCACAAGTCGGATCGACAGGGGAGAACTTTGCAAAATTTAAAATTATCGAAAAAAGAAAAAAAGAATAAAAAGAGGGCAGAATTAGAGCCCGTTTGGGAGAAGGGGTGGGGGGTCTTTCTACCCTTTCTCTTTGCGGTGGGGGGGCGCTTGGTAAAACAAAATGTTTTATTTTGACTTGGAGCGATTTTTAAGGGAAAACTATTTTTTTTTTGTAATACAAAAATATTCCCTAGTGAAAAATAGAGGTTTTCTACTCTGAAAAGTCTTTTTTTTTTTTTTTCCTTCATAAGACGCTCCCTTTCCCTGGGCCCTTCCAGAAATGGTGCTTCCTAACAGGAGCAAATCCTGAAAGAAAGTTCAGCTTTGGCAACAACGAACCTTCCCTAAACCAGCCCCATCATCTCCTCCAAACCTCGTTCTAGTTACAAGGAAAAAGGCTTGCGCGGGCTGGGCCAAAGAGCTGCTATCGCCCCATGGCTCTGCCCCCGTGCGATGCATCCCGCGGGCAGCGGGGAGCAGGGGACGGCCGGGGGGGGGGATCCAGCCCCAAAACCTCATCGAGGCAGCGCCGAAACAGGGGCGCCCTTGGTGACTTCACGAAACAGGCACGTGTTTTGGGCGACCTCAGTGCCTCTGGAACTGCTCCGGCCCTGTTAATCGGCCGATTTCCGTATTAACGTGGTGCTGAAGAAAGACCAGGGGTGTTCCCATCCTCGCGCGCGGCACCCGCGCGTCCCCACGCAGCGCAATTCACACCACCGGGGTTTTGGAATAGCTCTCCTACTTTGAAGACAAGGCTAACGTTAACGTTGAATGTCACACCGGGAAATTATTTGCATATTTTTTTCTTGTTCTCTTGATCAAAGAGCTGAATGGGAAGGGTTTTATCAGAGTGGCTCACGTGCGTTCCCTTTGAGTCTCTTTTAGGGGTTATGATTTTTTCCTCTGATGCACCCAGACGGATCCTTCGAGTGACAGAAAAGGCGAGGAAAGATGTCAGAGCAGAAGTGCTGGACGGGTGAGACGTGTTCCCCCGGCCTGCAGCGGCGTGAGCTCAGCGGCAGAGCGTGACCGCGCCGGTGACGCCGTTCCCGAAACCGTCCTTCGGCAGCGGGCCAAGAGCTGTGCCAGAGCCGGGAGCAAGCAAGAGGCCGGGTTTGAAGCCTGTCCGTAACGAGACCTTCAGGAACCCGGTGCCAGCAGTAACGATTCTGACGGGAAGGTGGGAGGAGGAGTAATGGAAACCAAACAGAAAATGCTTTCCTCGCAGCGCTGGCGTCTACGCTTCAGCAGCACGGCCCTGGGTAGCGGACCTGAGCCGGCACAAGTGACGGCAGCCGGCCTCCTGTCCCAGGGAGCCCGGGGTTAAAAGAAAATTGACAACACCGACTGCAGCCAGGAAATAACTCTGTTGGTTTTAATATTTTCAGGGGTTATTTGCAAGGTAGGCAAGGGAATTAGGTTTCTTTAAATAATAATAAAAAAAAAGTAACGATTGGATGTTATCACACTGGTGTACTTCGAGCCCTGCGAGACATCCTAACATCCACCTCGTGCCCTTCTGCGTAACGGCGTGCGAGCCGAGCCCCGCGGAGCAAAGCTCTCGCCTCGGTGGGCCTGATCCTGACCCCAGGGAGCAGCAGGGCCAACCTGCTGCTGCCCCACTGAGCGAGATTCAAGCCCACCAAAACTCCCTTTGGCTCTCGGTTTACAGCCGCCGCCTGCACGCAACCCTGATTTTTCCATTTCCCCTCAGCTCGAAGAAAAGAGGAAAAAAAAAAAAGAAGAACTGAAAATGAAAAAGCCAGCAAACAACCCCGCCAAACAACCCGCACGGGGCTGTCGGATAGATTCAAGGCTTTCATCCTCTATTTGCACAGAAAGGAAGACGTGGAGCTGCTCACTCCCATCGCGTGGGGCTGGGGAGGGGGCCTGTAAAGCATCGCCGGAGACAGGGCTGGTTTGGGCACGGATTGCATACCTGCTGCCCTCCCTCTGGAGGGCTGAAAATGTACCACGAGATGAGCAGCCACCGACCCCGGAGTTCACAGCGGGACCGTGCCCGGACGGAGCCGCGTGGCCGCAGTCCAGCCCGCGCCGCCGCCGGCTCGCGGGAAACCTGAGGTCAGCCGGAGCTTCCGAGCATCTCCGAGACAGTTCCTGGGTGATGGGGGACCTGCAAGCATTGGCTGGGACGGACACCTTTTGTTTGTCATTTATTTCCGAGAGGACAGTGAGGGAGCAAGACAAGACTCCTGGTCAGGGAGCTGCGGTGCAGGATACAGCTCGGATTTGAGAGCAGCAAAGCCAGGGCTCGTACAGCGCAAGAGCATCCGTCCCCATCGTTACGCACGTGCTGCTCCAGGCATGCAGGGGCATTTTGTAGGAGCTGGTGCTTTCTGCCGTCCTCCAAGCATGACAGAAGCTGGGGGCCTGCGGTGCAAAGGGTGCTTTTTAAAATAGGAGGTATAAACTGCAACTGAATTTATTGGAGCACAGGGTCGCTTCACGGGGTTGGGGGGGGGGGAGGTGATGGAGGAAAGGAAGGGTTCAAGCTTTGAGAAGCAAACTCGGGTGAGAACAGGCACCTTTTCACTCTTTTGAACACTGAAAATAATAATAATAATTAAAAAAAAAAAAGAATAAAGACCAAACGGCCGCCCTCCCGTGTCCCTCCCTCCCCATCCCGAGGCTTGCCTTCACATCATGCTCTTCCTGTAGTGGGACTGTGAGCTCTGTTTGGGCTTTGAGTCCGACTGCTGCAGTTCGAACTGTTTGTACAGGTCCCTCAGCTCCCGGATCTCCTGCAGCACCCTCTTGGCTTGGCTCCAGGTGGAGGAAGCCTCCCCCAGCAGCCTCTCGGATTCCTGCAGGATCCTCTCAGAGTCCGACTTGGAAGACGAGGAGGAGGAAGAGGTGGTGGTGCTGGTGCTGGTGTTGGAGTCCTTGGCCTTCCTCTTGCCCTCCCCGTAGCCCTTCACCTCCGTCAGCAGTTCCTGAGTTTTTTCCAGTTTCAGTGCAACCAGTTCTTGTATCCGGGACAGCTGCTCCGGCTCCGCGGAGGCAAACTGCGCCTCCAGCCCCCTCCTCAGCACCGCCCGGTGCGCGGAGGAGTCCCGCCGGGACAGGATTTCTTCCATGGAGGCACATTTATTCTTTTCTGAGTGCGAGAGCTTTTTGGGGACCTGCGGGGTGTACATGGTCCCTTTGTCAAAGGAGTCATTGCGCTGCGCGGATCTGTCCCACGAGGTCACCTCCCGTCTCGGGAGGCTCCCGGTCCGGCCCTTCTCCGGCGCTTTGACGTTCTCCGAATCCGAGCGGCGCCGGCCGGCGGCGAGATGTGCCACCGACTTGTCCAGGTCCACCCGGAAACTCTCTTCGCAGGTGCCGTGGTCCTCCGGGGAGGCGTCCTCCTCCTGGATCAGGTCGAGGGTCAGCATGCCGTCAGAGGTTGAGGTAGATGCCTGGGGGAGCAGAGGTCTGGGTTAGGCTCGCCGCTACCCGGAGAGGCGCCGAAACCTCAGGCGCGCATCCCCTGGGTGTGCGACGATGGAGCAGGGACAACAGCGAGCGTGGGCGAGCGGCAGAAACCCCGCGTGTGCCAAGTCCCTGCTCCTAGCCAGGGCACGGGGTGGGCGAACGGTGGGACGAGCCACCTGTGCCAACGTGGGGACACGGCCCCCAGCCCCCGGGACGCCCCCGAGCAGGACCCCAAAGGAGCATTTCGGTTCCAGCCCCGGGGACAGCGGTGTCGGTGACTCTGCAAGACCTGCGCAACGCGACGGAGAGCGCTGCAGGACCGGAGGGCTGCTCCCGGCAGCCCAGGGGAGCCCCGAGGCTCGCGGCAAGTCGCAGCTCAGGCCAGGGCTCAAGCACCCGCTTATAAATGAAGCAGTTAGACGGAATTTTACCTAACCGGCCTGGAGGTTGCCGTACGTACCACAGCCATCAAATGTCCCCGTGTTGGGGGGCGTCGGGAGTGCTGTATTTTTGCTCTGTCGCGGGTCGGGTGGGCGAGGTAGCTGTCCTCTTCGACAGTGACCTGAAGTGGTGGCAAAGGCCAGTGAGCGCCCGGGGGCTCAGGAAACCCGAGCCAGTCCTCGCTTCTGACGAAGGGTCGGGGTTGTTGGGGTCCCCACGTCCGTCCCCTCTGTGCCTGGAGTCATTCCTGGCAATTCCCTGCTGCATTTACTTGTAGAGATTTCCGTGGTGGTGATCGATCGCCTCTCCTCGCAGCAATCCATCCCACCGCTTTGCCGTCCCGCTCCCTGCTCTAAAGCCTTTCCTGTGCCACGACCCCAGTTCTCCTTCTCTACGGGGGCTTGTGTTGCTGTCCACAAGGACCAGCAGCATTGCAGTGCCAGGCTGCCCATGCTGAGCATGGATGGGAGAGGTCTGGGGGCTAAAATCTTTGGTGCGGAGCATTAAAATGTGAGATGGGGCTGAAACGCAGCGAGGGGCACGGCCCCGGCACGGGAGGGCTCGGGACGGAGAGGGGCTGAGCTGGGGTGGCAGATGGTGCCCGTGGGCTGCTCTCAGCAGGGGACCGTGTTGGTTTTCAGCTAATTCCTTAATTCAGTTCCACTGCTTAAAGCTCCTTTGCAAACCCAAACGCGCAGTGAGGACGGGAAGGAAGCCCTGGGAAGCCCTGAAAAGCCCTGGAAAGCCCAGGGAAGCCCTAGAAAGCCCTAGGAAGCCCTCCCCTCCACGATCCCAATCCCTGCGCAAGGCATGAGGGCTCGCATGGGAATTCTGAGGCTAGGTGGGGTCAAACCACCTGCAGCTCCAGCAGAGCCCACCCTACAGGCAGCTGCAGCAGCCTAAAAGCATCACCCGAACGTTAAAGCTGAGACCTCGGCATCCCGCTCACCTCATCTAAGATGCGGTTCTTAGCACGAGTGATTGCGGAGTTGAGGGCGTTAATCCAGGACTCTTTCTCTTCAGGACTCACAGCCAGGAAGATGAGATTTGGTGCCTACAAAAGAGGGGACTCAGGTCAGAGCCTAAACCCCTCCAGAGACGCTCTCGCCCCGTCCCTGCCCACGGGATCCCACGGCACGCCGCGCGCCGGCTGTGCAACGCGGAGCACAAATCCTCGCCGCACCCAGCCCCTCCGGCCCCGGCCGTGCTGCTCGCTGCCATCTCTCCGCTGCCACCTCCAACGGGACAGAGCCACGCAGCCACGGCCCGTCCCCGCGGGAGCAGCCGGGTTTCCCGGCCTTTCATAGTGTCAGACGCATGCTGGGGGCAGAGCGATTTTGCAAATACGGCCTCTACAGGGGCTCCAGGATCCTTAGCTTTTTAAGCTAGATACTCAATAAAAATCGCTTCTGGCCTCCGCAGCGTTGTGTTCAATCATCTCCGTTGCTCGTGTCGCTTGGGGACAGCGCGGCCGCTTTCCATTTTTCCCCTTCTCCTCCCCGTCTGCCTTGCACGGCGTTACACAATCGCTCCCAAAGTGCAAGGTGGGCAAGCCTTGCCCTGCTGCAGCGAGGAGCGCAAACCCAGCTCCCGTGCGTGCATCGGTGCCAGGGACGGCTCGGGGTGGAGGCTGCCTCCGTCTGCAGAGGGGCTGAGACCTCCGGGGTCCCGCTCCCAGGCAGCCGTGCCCCCATTCCGGCACTTTTCAGCTTTTTAGGCAGCGTTCATGGGACAAATCCCCCTGCGGCTCTTTGATGCTGCCCCTTGGCCGCCCTCACTGCGCGCCCCCGCAGCAGAGCCCCTGCTCCTCCCCGCAGCTCTCCCGCTGCCACCAGCCCCGAGGTGGGGGTCTGGGGGTTTTAATCTCACTTTCTTCTCCTGCAGAGCTCAGGCTGCCTGGCATCACCCCCAAAACTGCATCAAGCCCCCCAGAGCTCACGGCTTTCCGGGGCTGACCGCGTGCTTGCGTACCGTGTTTCCAGGCTGCCTGGAGTGGGCGAGGGTAAATTTGCTGTGGTTCTTTTTGCTTCTGCTTTTGGACTTCCTGAGCTCTTCACATTTCTCATAATCGCTCAGGTCAAACATTTCCTGCATGTTTTTTTCATCTTTTACCTGCAAAACAAAAAAGAAACGGCCGCCGGGCGGGTGTCAGCCGGAGCAGGTGCCGACTTTCGGGGGGTGCCCGACCTGGGGTGAGCGTCGCCCACGCAGGGCACGAGTGCAGCACCGCTAGCTGCTGCTACGCTCGGTTTTGGGGGAGAAACAGAGCTTTTCAGCATGATATCATTAACTCGAGTCGGGAGACGTATTTAGAAGGATCAGTCTCTTGGGTTAGTTCCTGCTTTGCTCCAGGATTCCTTCGGGAACCCCAAGCACGTTGCGGTCACTGCACCACCCCCAAAGTCCCCATGGGGTGGGCGGGCTCTGCCCTGTGCTTGCGGACCCCCCGGCCGAGCAGGATGGGTGCAGAGAGGACCCTGCCTGCGGGAGGAGGTGGTTACGAGGGGCGATCACGTTAGTGCTCGCTGCTTTTCCGGAGACAGCACAGCACAAGCCGGAGGGATGAAGCTTAGCGCTTCCTATTTTTAACCCGGTGGCATTAGCGCAGCCTGACAGTTGATTTGGGGGGGGGGGCGGGTGAAGCACGGCCAGCCCTGGCCCACGGCCACCACGGGCGTGCAGCTCCCCAACGAGGGGCTCAGGGCTCATCGAGGCACCGCCGGGGGCTCGGCCCGGGGACCTGTAGGAGGTCTGAGGGGGAAGCGAGAGCTGGGGCTGGGGCTCGCTGCCGCAAGCACTTCTCGGTTCTCGTTGTGAAGCCACCAGCCGGCCGCTTTGCAGCTGCTGCAAGATGTCTCTGCCTCCACATCCATTCCCCTAGCAGCCGTGGGGCGCAGCCCTCCTTTCCGCTGCTGTCCTTAGCGAACGTCGGACCCCCGAGCTTGGCCCCAGGCTCCAGGGCGCAGCCCCAAAAGCGACTGGTTTCTGCTCAAAGCATCCTCCACTGCCTACGGGCTGTCGTGACCAGATAGGGAAGTCTCTGGCACGTCGTGCCCACCCGTATTCCCTCCCCGTGCATTTCTAATCGGCTTTCCCCTCGTCGCAGTGCCATCCTGCAATCCACCTCTTTCCAAGAATCTTGGCTGAATTCAGCCCAAGCTGTCTGCAGCAGGAGGAGCCGATCCCCCCGAGCCCCGGCTGCGGCAGAAGTCCTTGCTCCAGATGTTTGCTCATGTAGGTCACTGGGACTTCCCCAGCCCTCCCCTCGTGTCTCAGACACCCAGAGCCTGCGTGGTGGAGGCAGGGGAGCCAGACACCTTGCCTCCAGGAGCCCAAACCTTGCCTCCAGGAGCCCAAACCCTTTCCTCTAGCCTACCTCAACCCTAGGACCACCTACAGGGGTCTGCAGAACAGACAGGAGTTAAGTGGTGGGGGCAAACACCCTTCAGGTGCCACCAGACCGGGGCTGATGTGTGCCGGGGCTGTGGCACCGTGCTCGTCCCCTTGCTTGCGCACAGACCTGTAACAAACCCTAAAGGGCTGAGCCCCATCCGTGGGCGCTAAAGGGATGGCATCGGGGTCCCAAACTTTAGTTTTGGGCTTGGTGGGCACGTTCAGCCCCCTGCGGGGGTTTTTGGCTCCCTGCAAATAAAAAAATCCTTCAGGTCCGTGCTGGCTCTGCGCAGACCTAGCTAAGGTGCTTCTCCGCGTGCTGTGCGCGACGTTCCCCTGCTGCTGCTGCTGCAAATATCGCAGCAATCCCACGGCAAACCAGGCAGGCTCTGAGCTGCGAGGGGGCTCTCCTCGTTTCCACCAGCAGGGCTTTGGGCTTGGCGCAGCCGGGCAGCGCGCGGGGCTTTGGGGGACATTTTGGAGGAAGGAGCCGTGGGCTGGAAGGAGCCGTTGGTGCCCATCCGCGGCAGCAGGGACACGGCGCGATTTCTCCTTCACCCTTCGGGGTCTGCAGGGGTTGGAGGGGGCGGCAGAGCAGCGCTGGGCTCCGCTCCTGTCGGGGTGACCCAGCGCCGTGCGGCTCCCTCTGAGTTGGTCCCGCAGCCGGAGCGTTGCTGTGGCTTGTCCCGTGGGCTCCTTTGTTTTCCTCTCCTCTGCTGAGTGCAGGTCGAGCACAGGTTTTTTGAAGGAGGGGCGATTTCCAGTCTCAGATGCCAAATTCGAAACTCTTAGAGGAAAGGTTTGAGCTGTGGGAAGGGCTGAGCGTTTCCTGACCACAGATCCCATCCCTGTTTGTGCCTGGCTCTCCTGGCTGCAGGGGTGGTGGCTCCCCAGCCCCTCTGAGCCTCGCTGCGGGGTGACGGGCCCTATCCTGCCCACCACCCAGCTTTTCACTCTGCAGGAAAACCTCTGGGGCTCCTGCAGCTTCCACAGGGCTGCCTTAAGGTCTCTCCCACTGTAGTTTTGAGGCTTAGAGCAACCAAGGAGCGCTTGGCTCAGTGTGCTGGGTGGGTCTGGGTGGGTTTGGGTCCTTCCTCCCTCATGGGTGCGACGTGGGGCGAGCGGACGGGTCTCAAACCTCCCGGACGGGCAGCTCCTGCCCTCTGCTCTGCAGCAAAAGGAGGCTCCCGAATGTGGCTTAAATTAATCGGTGTGACCCCCCCGGACGGCTGGACGGGCAGATAAAGTTTCACCGGTTCTGAACGCCCCGCTACAGACCAGGGCTGCGTTCTGGGGGCGAGGAGAAGGGCGGCCACCGAGCCCCCAGGGCCAGCGCTGCCGTTCCCCTCGCGTTCCTTTGGTGGGATTCGCCTGAGCAGCTCCCCGCTGCGACGCGGCAGGCTCGGCGCAAATGCGGAAGGCTGCAGAAAATCACGAGATGCCGAGCGTAACACATCCACCAGACGTTCAAGAGGGGCTCGGGACGTAACAAGAAACCTGCCAAACCCAGCAGCCCAACGCCGGCAGCCCGGGGGCTGGCATCGGCCAGCCTGCTCTCCCCGAGCGGAGACGAAAGTTTCACTTCAGCTCTGCCACCCAGCAGAGGGACAGAAATTTCTGCCCAGTTTAGCTGAAATCAGGCTATCACTGAGCTGCTGCCTGCTCCATCCCTTGCACCCCATCATCAGCCTAACCCGCAGCCACCCCGGCACGGGACTGGGGGCGTCAGTGCCGCCTGTGCCATCGTGCGGGACAGTGCCACCGAGGCCTGGTGCCAAAAGTGTCCACCTCACCCTGCAAAGTGTGGAACTGAGCTTGGCCGAGCAGGAGCGGGAGGAAGGTGGGGAGGGAGGAAGCTTTCAAGGTGCGAGAGGAGAGGAGGGAAGGGGCAGCAGGTCCCAGCTGGCCAAAAGCTGCTGCTTTACGCACCAGGCTGCCCCCGAGCACTGCCGTTGTCCCTAGGCACGGATGTGGAGCATGCCACGGGCACCAACCTCTCTGCTGAGCATGTCCCCAGCACACAGCCCGGCCATGTCCCCGTGGTGCACGGCGCTGTGTGCTCCCCACGAAGCCTCCCCGCGGTACCGCGGGCACGAGCAGCACCAGCACAGGAGCAGCGCCTGCACCGGAGCAGCACCGGCGCTTCGCAGCCGTGGTGTGCACGGGAACCATGCACGGGAGCCCCAGGCACTGCTCTGCACACACACGCACACCTTGCACACCCACGTGTGTGCGCAAACATCCCTGCCATGCTCCGGGCACGCTGCGCAGCGTTTGGTGGTGCCGTAGCGAGTGGGGAGCGAGAGCAGCCGACTTTTCAAGTGCTCTCGTGCTAATTGAGTCGCCGCTGTTGGTAGCAAACAAGAAAAAGCTTAAGGAAGCCCCGAGAAGCATTTCCTCATTAACATCTCGTCATCGCGGGGCCGTTCATGCTGTCTGGACAGCCCTGGGCTTCCTGGCAGGAAGTGGCAGGAGCCCAGCTGTGTCTGTGGCGGTCTGGCTGCAATTCCCAAGCGTGGAGCAGTAACAAAGCCGCACTACAAACAGGAGAACAATTACCAGAAATTTGGGGTGGGGGGGCAGAGAGAGCCGGTGCGGAGGGGAAAGAATGCAGAAATGGTTTTAAGGAGGTTTTGCTTAGCAGAGAGCCGCTCGCTGCAGCCCATCTTGCCGTGCGTGTTGCTGCCCTGAATGTTTTTTGGTTTTTTTTTTTTTGGCTGATGACCAAACGCTAAATAACGAAGGGATTTTTTTTGCCTAAGTTCGCGGAGTTCAGCTGGTGGAGCTGAGCGCAGGCTCCTGGCCCTGACCACGGGCTGCAAGCCCCAGCTCCCATTTCGGTGCGTGCTTGGAAGGGCGAAAGGCTGGGGCTGGGAGGGCAGGTTCGCAGCCTCCAGCTGATGCCCGAATGCAAGAGCACAGCTCAGAGCCCTGCCTGCGTTCTCCAGGTGTATCAGCTGGTCTAATAAAGCGCGGTTCCCCTCCTTCCAGACCTGGTTTCCGCCAGGGAGAAAGCCCAGGGCTTTTATCAGCTCTTCCCACCGCCTCCTAACCAAAATTAATAAACCACGACCAGCCTCCAAGCGTGGGTCCCAGGCAGGCCCCTGGAAAGGCACAGGGATTCCCAGCAGGTTCCCGTGGGATGCTGGTGGGCTTCTGGCAGCGTGACCCTGCTGGGGGGAGCGAGCCCCTTGGGAACCTGCCCCTGCCCCTCGGAGCCTGCGGGAAGCAGCGGGGGGCTCAGCTCCGCGTCCTGCGCTGACACCTGTGGCGGGGGGCACGACGTCCCCGTCCCCCGTGCCACCGCCCTGCCGTCTGGCAAAAATTCAGGCAAAAGTCCCTAAATGTCTGCTTCGAATTCGTCCGGAGAGCCCTCGGCAGAGCTGAGGGCAGCATTTGGGAGCGCGAGCGTTTGACCCCTTCTGCCTGTACCGCGAACAACGCGCCCGCTGGTCCACAGCGGCCGCTGAGCTTAAGAGGAGCTGACAAGAAACACCGAGGTTAATGCGGGAGTTAGCTCGTGAGCTCCATCCACCAGATCCACCTTGCTCCGGTGGCTTTGATGGAGCAAAAATAATTTATAGCAGAGGACTTTGATCTTTTGCTGAAGCAGGCAACCGAGCTTCCTCGCCCATCACCGCAGAAATCAGGCTGAGTTTCCACCTGCCTAGGGGTCATTCCCACCAGAGCTTTCTGCCCGTGTCTCCTCGGGGGTCCCACCGGGTAATTCCCTCCGTGGCTGCGGCCGGAGCCCCACCGGCAGCGATTCCCAAGCGGAGAGGCCGCCTCCGGAGCGCAGCCTCTGACACCGCTCCTCAGTGCAACCCAGCAGTGGCTCCATTTTCTCCACCGGGCATAATCTGGCGTGTGAAAACCCAAAAGAGGCTCCGTCCTGTTCCACTTGACAAGTCCCAATTCGTTAAGCCGCTGGTGGGAGCCGCGGGCACCTGCTGCCGGGGAAGGGAGCGCGGAGGGAGCCTGAGCGCCGAGGGACGCGTGGCCCCGTGGAAGGGGGTTGGTGTGTGGAGGCCTGGCTCTGCCAAGGGTTTTGGTGTTAAAAGTCCCGGCTGCCTTTAGCGGGAAGTCTTGGAAATGCAGAGCAGTGGGCAGCCACAGCAGGAGTGTCCATGCGCACGCACACCGGACACGTCCACGTACAAACAGGGATGTCCATGCGCACACCAGACACATCCATGCACAAACGTGACATATCCATGCACACACACGTCCATGCGCACACCAGACACGTCCATGTACACGTAGATGTGCCCATGCACACACCAGACGTGTCCATCCATACACCAG
This sequence comes from Anser brachyrhynchus, assembly GCF_964034855.1. NCBI lineage: Eukaryota > Metazoa > Chordata > Aves > Anseriformes > Anatidae > Anser > Anser brachyrhynchus. Next base: position 1,579,071 of record NC_137721.1, on the reverse strand, counting down.
ACAGGTCCCTGCGCACACCCACGCAGACGTGTCCATGTGCACACTGATGTGTCCACGCACAAACCTGACGTATCCATGCACACACGCAGTGTCCATGTGCAAACCTGACACGTCCACGCACACAAACAGACCTGACACATCCATGCACACAAAGAGACCTGACACTTTGCACACACACACACCAGACCAGCGCCACGTGCCAGCGGCCGGAGCCACCTCCGACCCTGAGATCCCCGGAGCAGCCGGAGCAGGGACACGGGTGGATTTTTTGTTCCCACAGGCACACACTTCGGTGCACGTGCACGCAGCCAGATGTTACCTCTGCAACCACATCGCTACACCACCGCAGATTCTTCCATATAAAGACATAGGCAGTCACTGCCGCGCGTTATTTATGGCCTTTCACACACATACCCGCATGCACACAGCTACAGCACTGCTTCAGCTGCGCACACAGTAGGTCTTTTCTTCCCCGTAAAGAAATAAATGCACGCTCCCTGAAGCAACCTCAGGTGCTCCTTGCTGGGAGCCGGCACCCCGTGGCCGCTCAGGCACCCCGTGCCCGCCGGGACGTGGAGCTCACGGCTGTTAATGAGACGCGGATGGGAGGGACGGGCAGACAGACAGACAGCTTCTTCCTGCACATGTTCCCTGGTGTTGATTCCCGTCTGAGTGCAGCCTCGCTTGCCCAGGCTTCCCCGCTGCTCAGCCAAGCAGAGCCTTTTGCTCGCGCTTTATTCTGCGCCGTTCAAAGACTCGGGGCACTGGCGAGCGACAACGCCACCCACCCCGGCACAGCCCGGCGGCACCGCAGCCCGCGGCAGCGCAGCTGGGCCTTCGGGGTGGCCGGGGCTCTGGGAAACGCTCTCATCTTCCCAGGCACGACCCTGTGCGCTCCCCATCCCAGGGAGGGCCCTTTGGACTCGCTGGCGGGGACTCCTCTCCCCTTTAGGCACGAGCTCCATGTGGCCAGCCCATAACCAGGCTTCCTTCTGCCCAAACGTCTGCCTCCGTGCCGCCTCGGAGCAGGGCCGTGGCGCAGCAAAGCGATCGCCCAGGCAGCAGCACGCCACGGGTGAATCCTTTCCCCCCAGCTCATCGCCGTGCCCACCGGGTCCCGAGCTCGGATCCCTGGCCCCGGAGGTGCGAGAGCTGCTTGGGGGAAGCCACGCGAGGCGAGCAGGCCTGCTGCTGAGAGCACGTCCCACAGCCCGTGTTACTTCTGGAGATGTGCAGGACCGCACACCGGAGGACTGCCAGCCACAACGCCTGCCTCCCGCACCCGTCTCTCCGCCCAACTTCTCCCAAACCTACACGCTCGCCGTGGGTTTGGCTGCCTACAGGCGCTGATCGTTCTCTTGTTTGGTCCGTTTACCCGGCAGCATTTATTCCCACCTGCGCTTTGCCGTGCCCCGTGACTCAATTCGCCCCTAAATCAAATTATGCCTCGCGCTCAGGACCCTATTACCTCTCCAGATCCTAAATTGGTCCTAAATTGATCGAGCTGGGCCGGGCGGCATGCCTCTGAGCAGCCCCCGAGCCCCGAACAACACCCAGACACCGCAGGCAGGGACCCACCGAGCCCTGACCCAAATGGGGTGTTTTTACCCCAATTTCCCCACCCTTTCTCACCCCTCACGGTGAGTTTTTAAGGAAGACTCGGAGGGAGGAGGGCTCTTGCCTGGGGGGTCCCTTCCTGATGAATCGATCGAGACAAAACTAAGGGGGGGGCAGCTGTGCGGGGACAGCCGGGGCCCAGCTGCGAGTCGCGTCCCATTAAATCTCACGTAAACCCCACAGCAAGCCCCAGGCCCCGGCCTGGAGCAGGGGCACGTTTCCAGATGCCGGTGAACCCCTTGAATTTCCCTGTTCTTGGGGACAGAAAGCACGAGGGCATGGGGAGGTTTTGTAAGGGGGGGGTCCGGTCCCGGCCCCTGGCAGCCGCGGGGGGCTCGGGGCTCGCGGCGCTTTTCATGTGCAAAGGGAAGAAGGGGGGGAAGGGAGAGGAAAACGAAACCGAGCCTACCTCCTTCTCCGAGATGTAAAGCTGATCTCCCTTCAAAACCACATAACGGTTCTTCCAGATTTCCCTAAAAATGCCTTTCCCGCAAAATTTCCGCACCCAGCCGACCTTCTCGGGCTGCGCAGGCTGCTGGTTTCCATCCTGGTGCCCCTAACACAAAGGGAGAGGGAAGGAAACGGGGGTGGGGGGGGGAAATGGTGTTAATTCGTGCTTTCCCGCTCCCCTTCTCCCCCTCCTTCCTTGCCCAACTTCGCTTCCCCTCCCCTGGCCCCCCACCACCGCTTTGCCCCGTCCCCTCCGCGCGGATTTTCCGGAGCAACGACAGCAGCGCCGGGGGGCGACGCGAGCCCCGCGGGCAGGGTTTCACCCCTGCATTATATAAGAAAGGCGCCTGGGTTGCGTTCGCCTCCCCCAGCGTGCATTTGCTGCCGGAAAGAGGAACGGGGAGATTTGCAACTAGTTTTTTTTTTTTTTTTAATCATTTTTATTTTTTTACCGCGGTGAAAATTGCGTTTTTGAGCCTTTTATCAACAATTAGTCCCAGAGGCGAAACCTGTGCTCGGGTTTCTGTTTGAGATTTCTTCCTAGGGGCAGATAAGATCTGTGGGCACGGCAGGCGCACGCAGGCGGCACCGAGCAGACACAGGGCGACAGATAGATGGTGTCTGGATTTTATCGTTTTCCTTGCGAGCAGAAATGAAAACTGCCTGCCTACATCGCTCTGCCCTGAGCGACGAATTGCATCTCTGGGCAAATCCGAGAGGAAGGAGAGGCGCTGGGCAGCAGGGGAGAGGGAGACGGCGCTGGGCTTGGTTTTGTTTTGATCCGGTTGGGCATTTTTTTTTTTCTCGCAAAGCAAAGGGATTGCGGTGGGGAGAGGGAGCAGGGGACGGCGAGGCGAGCCCCCCCCTCCCCAAAACATCCGGGAGCCTCCCCCACCCCACCGTGCCCCGGAGCAGAACCGATTCGACTCACCCTTTTGGCAGAATTGGTTTTTTTCATCATTCCTTGGTGCGCCGAGCCGGAGGGAGATGGGGGGGGGGGGGGGGGTCGGAGAGGGGCTCCCGGCGGCCTCCTCTCGGGGTGAGCGCGGCTGGGAAATACACAGGGCACCTCCGCTCCCTCCCGCTCCGTCCTCGCCCTCTGTAGATTACAGGCGCTCTCCAGTTACACGAAGACCAGCCCGCCTCTGTAACACATCCTTAGCCGCACAGACACCGCGTCCCCCCCCGGCAGCCAGCACCACCACCACCATCACTGAGCTCTCGTGGGCTTGCACTGGGCTGGCCTGGGCTCCCGAGCTCCATCTATAGCCGTGCGCGTGTGACGTCTGGGGTTCACAATAAAGGGCGAATCGCAGCCCACGAGGGTTTTTTTCTTCTTTGTTTCTGACTCACTGCTGATGGGCGGGGGGCACCCCGGCGGACGGGTGCCCGCGTCCCAACCCCGCTCCTGGCCGAGGTCGTGGCAAAACTTCCCGGGATGCGGCAAAGCGGCCGGGAGGCACGGGCAGGGGGCTCTGCCCCGACAGCAGCTGAGATTTTTGGACGTGTAACCACGGTTTTTGGAAAGGAGGCAGCCCCTGGGGGGGCTCGGAGAAGGGCCCACTGCCCAGCACCGATGCCTGCAGGCAGGGACCTACGCGGTGAGATGTGGGGCACGGTTTCCCAGAACTAAGGAAACGCTTGGCTTTTTTTTTTAAAAAACGCCCCTTTTTCTGCTTATTTGTTCTTCCCCATTTTATTTCTGCAGGTGCTGCGAGTTGAGAACTCCCGGTGTGGGATCACAGACGGGGTTAGAGAGAGGCGCATAGAAAAGAACAAAAAAGAGAAAGGGAGAAACGGTTCTGTTCGGAACGAGGCAGATAAGAAGAAAGAAACAGATTGATCAATCGCTGATCCGTCGATCAATCGCTGATCCATCGATCAATCACCGATCGATCGATCCGTCGGTTGCTTCACGGTGAAAATTTTCCATCCGAGTCGTTAGTCTGGCACACGCCCACACTTTGCCGATCGCAGACTGGATTTTAACCCGAGTACGTTGGAATTAATGCGTGGAGAATACTGATGGTGCACTTGAGCAGGGCCGCTCGTGTCTTTTAAGGCGTCGGGCGGTGGAAGCGCAAATAGCGGAGCGTTTTGGGGGCTTGCGAGCGAGGGGCTGGAGAGACGGAGCCGAGTCCTGCTCCCCACCCAAAAGGTGACCACCTACAGCCCCCGGTGCCTGGGGGGGAGGCTCTCTCCAGCAGGAGAGCTTCGTCATGCCCTTGGAGTTGAGCGCCGTGCCGGGAGGCTGCTCCCCTCCAACGCCCTCCCTCAGGATGCTCAGCACAGCCCGGCGTTGGTGGCTGTGGATATACGGATGTATGGATTTATGGATATACGAGTGGATTTTGACTTTTCGAACCAATACACAGCGCCCTAACGCTCGCGGCGCTGGGTGCGCCCGGGCTGCTGCTCCCCGCTGCGTGCGGCACGGTTCTGGCCCCGGCGCCTTTGCTGGGCACCAAGGGGAAGGGCAGCGGGTCCTTCCAACCCCCCTGAGCCTAACTACCCCTTGTTAATTAGAGGGTCCCTTCCCACTCCCCCATCAATCAATGCAGTGTAAAAGGGGCTTTGACAAAACACGGAAGGCGTCGGGCAGCGCAAACGGCCACGCCGCATCGCCCACCCGGCACAACCGGGCTCTGACGCGGTGCCGATGGCTGGGAAGTCACCGAGCGTCCGCCCATGGCCAAGCAGCGCCACGCTCGACCCGAGGAGGAGGAATTGAGCTCGAGCTGAAATCCTCGGGCTGCTTCGGCAAAGCCGAGGGGCGTAGCTGGCTGCGGCAACCCTGTGGCAGTGACTCACGGTGGGAGAGGATGTGACCGCTGATTCAGGGCTGGAAACATCAACGACTTGCACGGAAGGAAGGGAGATAGGAGGGAGCCCAGCTCACGTTTCCGTGCCTGAAATGGGCGGCCCCACTGCTGGCAGCGACCCGGCCGGTGCTGATGCAGGGTTCGGTGGGCTGGGGACGGGGCGGTTGTGGCCTCCCTGAGCCACCGCTGAGCCAGGCAGGGCAGGGTAGCACGTGGAGAGGTTCTGCTCGTCCCCATGTCCCCGTCCCCGTCCCCGTCCTGCCTGCAGCGAGCCCTGGCCGTCCTGCGATGCGCGCTCACAGCAAGGATGGCCTCGTGCCCAGAGACGCAGGCAACCAGCCCCCAGTGAAATCCCTGCATACCGGAACAGCTAATGGAAGAATTTAGTCCTTTATTAGCTGCTAATGAACTCGACCCATAGTTTAACAGCCTTTGTGTAGACTGGATGCTGGGACGATTTGTTTTCCCAGCTTGGATTTCCAGTAGCGGCGTATTTTTTTGCGGTGGACGCAGGATACATCAAAAGCACCCGATAAACATCGCCGCAGGAAAAAGCAGCGTGTGGCCCCGAGCTGGAGCGGCCCCCTGGGTGCGAGCAGGCCAGGCAGGAGCAGAAGTGTTCAGATCTCGTGTTAAAAAACGACGACGGTCACTTATTTAGCACCTGGGTCCTCTGAAGGCTCTGTGCAGGGATCGGGGTCCTGCTGCAGGTGCTGGGTGCTGCCAGGGTGCTGCGGTCCCGCACCACGACTCCTCACTGCTCCAAAAACCGACCCCAAATCCCCACTTGTTGCTTTCTTTTGCGTAAGATAAGGCCGTGGCCCGAGAAACAGGGCCTTTCTGCCCTCGTGGCTACGTCCTTCTTGCTGTCCTCAGACACCCTGTTCGCTCCGCTCAGCCCTGATGTTGCAGTTTTCCTCCCCGACGATGTGTTGATTCATAACAAACAGCTACCAAAATATCCTCTTGCTGCAAAAGCAGAACAACAAACACCCTCGGTTTATTTATGCATTTAACACCCCCCCCCTCACGCCCCCCTGCATCATTTTGCCTCTGGATATCAAGTGTGAAACTGCTGCTCAAGAAGACGAAGCGAGCTTAATTAGGGCACGCGTTTTTCCTCGTCTCTGAGGACAATTACAGCAGTGCTGTTTGGAAAGGGTCGGCTCGGGGGGGTGTCGGACTTCGCAGGGTTTGGGGCTCAGGGTGGCAGCGAGGTGGCTCCCGCAGGGGGCTCCCGGCTCTGCCCACCCCCAGCAGCTCGGGGTTGGCGACGTGGGGCTGGAAGGGGCTGGGAAGGGCAGCAGAGGGACGGGGAAGGGTTTACCTGTAACGGTGAGCGGGTCGGGCTGGGTCCGTGACCTCTTCGGAGCGAGGTCCCACAGCCCCCGAGCTGCCGGAGGAGGTCTCAAACCCTGGCAAAGCTGGAGCCCCCCCGGCATGGACAGCAAGAGGGCTTGGGCTGGATGGGGCTGGATGAGGGCGAGACATTTGGGGACCTGGGGGCGAGGCAGGTCCGCAGCCAACCCCTCCAGCCCGTGGAAGGGCCAGGAGCATCCCAAAGACATCCGGAGACGCAGCCCAGAGCGATGCCCAGCGGCATTTCCAGCACCTTTCTTCCCAACCTCACCTCACCTCCGGATCGAGCCAGCGCGGGTGTCAGCCCCGTGCTCCTCCTGCAACGTTTTCCCTTTTAACCACGACTTTCCTCCCGGAGGCCCTGATTTATTTCGCATCTCTTATTTAACGATGTGCGAGGGGGGAGGAGATCAGCCTGCCGGCGAAACTCGCGGCGTGCCAATGGAGGGGGCAGCTCAAGAGCAAAAATTCGAGGGGCAGGAGAGGTGGGAAACTGCAGCCCGACGATCCCAGGGCGGGCGGGGGCTGGAGGGAGCAGTGGGATGGGAAACGGGGACCTGGCGGGGCTGGAAACCACTTGCAGTGCTTGGATGATGGCCAGGGATTTCGGAGCCGGCTTCAATTCCCCTGGCGCAGCCGGGTCCCAGCACCCATGGGTGCCACCGCTCAGGGGCAGAGGCGCCGGGTGCGGGGCAGCGTCGCTGGCGGGGGCAGAACCTAGCAGAGCCCCGCTTCGCCCAGCACCGGGCAGATAAAGAACTGTGCGTGGAGCAAAATGCTTCACTCCCAAGGTGTTTATGAAGTCCTTCTGTTACAAAGAAAGGCTGAGTTGGGAAGAAAAGGGACTTATTTTTATTTCAGGGGGCCCAAACTAGTTTGATGTTTGCTAAATGAACTTTCTCCACAGTTTTGATTCTGAAAAAAAAAAAAACAAAAACCACCACCCTCCCAACAATTCAGCCGAACGCATTAGCAAAGTGTTTCAATGCTACATTTGCATTTTGCTCTGAAAAAAAAAAAAAAAAGGCAGCTTTGGCGCAAAAATTTCACCCGGGCTCAGCATCCTGCGGCGGCGTCGCCTCCCTTTCTCTCCAAACCACGACTTTGCCCTTCGCCTTCCAGCACCTGGGGACGGAGAAGAGCGAGGGGCGTCCTCCCAGCGGCTGCTCCTTCTTGTCCCCGCTCCTTGAGCAGACGCCGGCTGCGATTCCAGGGCTCTTCCCTTTTGCACGGAGCCTGCAGAAGCCGTGGCCGGCCGTGCCGAGGAGAGGAGCAGGGCTTTGAATGGCCGAGGCTCCCCCACGTCGCCCCCGCGAGCGCGGAACAATGCGAGCCGAGCCACAAAAAGCCGAGAGCCTCCCACCTCCTACCCAGGGCCCTGCTGGTTCCTTTTCAGCTCGGCGGTTTCTCCGTGAGAAAATGCCCTGGGAAAGCGAGTCTTCGGGGCGGGGGGGCTTTTGTTCGTGATGCCCTAGACCCGAGCCGCAGCTTTTCCTTCCTAAGACGTCAGAGGAAGGCCCCTGGGAGCTGCTTCTCCCCCAGCCGGCGTTATGTGGCCACCAGGAGGCAAATGAATAACCCCACAAAACGATCTCGTGCATCCATCGGCGCGGCAGAAAGCCCCGAAAGAGACGGGGGCGAAGCCCAGGGGCTAAGAACCGAGGTGGGGCCGTTGTCACTCCAGTGCTGACCTCCAAAGAGACCCAGGGAGGACGGGCAGCCCGGGGACGGGTGCTTTGGGACCGACGGGGTGCGTGGCTCCAGCAGGTGGTATAAGGATGTAGGAACGCCGGCGTGAGGTCCCCGGCTCGTAGTGTGCAGCCCAGGGCAGGAGCCTGCGGGTTCCCAAGGTGAGCACCCAAACGCCAGCGCCTCTCCCCGATGTGCACCCCTGGTTTGGAAAGCCCCCAGGGTTTTGTGTCGGGCTCGGGCCAAACCTGCGCTCGCCAGGAAGCCAAAACCGGGGAGACGGCGAAGGGAAAGGCTCAGGAGCTGGACTGACCTGGGAGAGGCCAGTGGAGTCCCAGCCACCGCGGTACCAGGAGCAACATCGGGAGCATCGATGGGAACATCGGAGCCCGCTGGCTAAATAACAGCCAGGCCTGGACACCTCGCCGGGCTCGGCTCCTGTCCCCTGCCTCCAGCAGCCCCACCTTCAAGGCCTGCAGCGCTACGGGGCGTGAATCCTACAGGGAGAGCAGCAAAACGTGTCAGCTTCCAAGAGGCGCGGATGCAGGCGATGGGCTGGAAGCCCCGCCAGCACCCGGCCCTTCGCAAACAATGCCCGACAGCCCCGAGCGAGGAAGGAAGCGGTCCCTAACGGCGTGCGTGGGAACCCTGCCCCGTGCCCTGACCCCGCTGGTGTCACACCGGAGCCCCGGCGCGGCTCCGCGGCGCACGGAGCATCAATCCTTCAGCACTGCGGGGAGGTTTTCGGGTGGACAGGCGCCCAAGCTTGGAATGACCTTGCTTCAGGGAATGAAGCCAGAGAAATGAGGCCGAGTTCAAGCACTTTCCGTCCACGGCGGCTCTGCAGAGCTCTCAGGGAACGGGAGGTTCAGTCCTGTCTATTTACGGGAAGGCAGGAGATAAGGGAGAGCCCTGCTCCTTGGCAGCAGACGCTCGCAGGAGCCAGGCATCCAGGCTGCTGACGTCTGTTCTGCCTCTTAACCTGTGCTGCTCTCGCAGTTCCCGAACCTAAAATAAAAGGAAATTTGGAAAAAGAAACAAAAAAAAAAATCCTCCTTGCCTCTCCTGGCTGCACCCCAGGAGCCCCTTCTGGTCCAGCTCCGCACCCCCGAGAGCAGCACCTCTGCTCCCAGCTCTGCTCCAGAATTGCAACGCTCTGTTCTTTTCAAATCCAGCTTGTTTTGTTACCGCTAGAGTAACTTCTATGAGGAAATCATGACACTTTTTCAGCTCACAACACGGGAACAAGAAAAGGGGCAGAGAGTTGCGCTGGTTTAAGGTAACCAGAAGTGAACAGAGAACACTAAGGACGGCGTTCTGCCCCTGTGGCACTAGGAGGAACGTTGGGAACCATCCACCAGGCGAGAGGTTCGGTCAAACGGATCGTTTAATAGGGCTCAAAATATACAGACAACCGAGCAGAGCAAAGGTCCTGCAGTGCCCATCACCTTCCAGAGATGCACGTGGGAATCGGGGCCGTCGGACGCGCACTGGGGGGGCTCACCCAGCACCGACAGAGCGAGGCAGCGCACGGCCACCGGCCAGCGCCGTGCAGGGCCTCCGGGCTGCTGCAGGGACTTCTCCTGCGGGCCACAACTTGGAGAGCTCCCGAGAGCTGCGGTAGTGAGAGGGCAGCGAGGGGGCTGCAGCTTGGGGCACGCCCCGGTGCGTCACCTCGGATGCCAGCGGCAGCGTTCGGGTGCTTTTAGTGCACGCGGAGGGTCCTGGCAGGCAGCAGCACGGTGCGGGAACATCCAGCGCTGCTCCGGAGCCGGAGGGTTCGGTCGGTTTGTGGAAGCTACGGAGGGGCGAGACGGGAATTCCTCCAAGATTCATCGTCTGCTGCTTGGCCTCGGCGGCACTTGAGAGCTCTCGGTGCTTCGGCCACGGAACCCTGCAGCCGTAACCTCCTCGAGGAAGCTGCCGAGAGAAGTTCAGGTTAGCGGAGGCAACGTTTCGCTCACGGAGACCACGGAGAGCGAAGCACAAAGGTACGGGACGGCAGCGCCCTGCCCTGGGCACCCAAAGGTGGGGCACCCACCACGGGTCACCCTGAAATGCTCGCGGAGGTCTCTCCCCAAGGCCAGGGCTGGCGAGGCTCCCAGGAGGGTTCCCAGGAGGGCTCCCAGGAGGGCTCCCAGGACGGATCCGCGTGGGTTCAGCCCGGCCCCACTCGCCTCCGGTAACAAAGCCAGGAAGGCCGGCGGCCGGGCTCGGCTTTCTGCTGGCTCTCTGCCTTCCTGCGGGGTGATAAGGCAGGAAGGGGCAGGGTGGAAGCCTCCTGCTGAGGCATCCTCGGCATTTTACAGCCAGGGCTCTCCGGAAAGCAGCCCCCTGCCTCCAATTTCTGCCCTACGCACCGCAGGGTTTTAAGGACCGACATCTGAATCTAACTAACGAGCCACGTGGAAACCTCTGGGCACCAGCCATTCGTCGGGGCAGGTCTCAAGGAAGTTTCAGCTCAGTGAAACGCTTAAACGCACACTCAGCTTCGTGCCAGGCTCCCCGTGATTTCCCAAGGGACCCCCTCAACCATGCCCCTGAGCAACGGTCCCGTCGGAAAGCCAAACCCAACACGTTTGGGCTTCTCAGCAACCCCTCGGCCCGCGGAGATCAGCTGCTGGGGGCAGCTGCAGAGGGGAAAAAAAGGCCGGGGCAGGCAGGGAGCGGGCGGCAGCTGGCGAAGACGTCTGCGGGTCCGGGCGGTGGGCTCTGCATCCTGCCCCGCTTCGATACCGAGATACCGAAATGGGAATTTGCGAGCCCGCTCAGTCCTTGCCCGAATCCGTTTCTACTTAAGCCCCAGCAGAATTCCCTGTCCTGCCTTCGGGAGCGGAGCTGAGCTCACGAACACCTGGGAGCCTGCGAAGTCCCACTCGGCAGCGCGCCTCCGAGCCCTGGGCACGGCTGGGGACGGGCTCACAGATCCCAGAATCGTCTAGGTTGGAAGAGACCTCCAAGATCGCTAAGCCTCAGAAACAAGTTGGCTAAAGAGGTCTGGAATTGGGTTAGGGTCTGAGGCTAACTGTCCTTTCAGGGGGAAAGCCCCTCGCCGAAGCACAGCACCGCAGCTCCCACGGAGGCTCTGCCGAGGACGCGTTACCAGGACGGTGGTTACTCCGGCGATGCTACCAGTCTCTAGGCTGACTCATGCCTTCGATATGCTGAGCAAGTTATCTGAACGTTAATGCTTTTTTATAACAAAAAGAAAGAAGAATCAGGCCATACCACAAACCCTACAGAAAACGTGACTCCCCCAAACCAGGTCCAGCGGCCAAGGTCTGCGGAGCGCAGCCGATGCCAGAAGCGAGCCCCCACGGAGTGGATGTGGAGCGCACAGCACCGTGCTCCATCGCTTCCCAGGACCCCTGGGGATCCCAGCAGGGCGGTCACGGCCACTCCGGGCCGGGCGAGAATGCAAAACCCCGGAGGGAATCAGAGCCGTGCCCTGCTGCGCCCCCACACCTCGCTCCCTCCGTGGGCACAGGGACCCCGTCCCGGGGCAGCCGCAGGCGCAGCCCAGCGGCGTTTGGCACCCGAGCTCCGGGTAAGTGGGTAAGTGGGTCAGGGTGAATATCCCCTCGGATTAATCCCTGCAGGTTTGTGCTCAACCTGCGCTCCGGATGAGGCGGCGCCACGCGCCAGATGTCCCTCCGTCACCACACTCCTCGTTTTCGGAGCTCTTCGCATCCTGCGCTTTGCTGCGAGCGCTCAAAGCCCCCCCGAAATGCAACGTGGGGTCTTGAAATCCTCTTGGAAAGCTACTGAGAACCCGTGGGTTTCACTCCAGCACGGTTCTGCCCGAATTTAGCCGGTTCCTGCAGGTAATAAGAGGCTGCTATGGTCAGGCACCATCCCGAGAACGAACTCTTACACTCACCATAAATAAAACTCAAAAACATGTTGGCTTTTTTTAAACGTGATCAACAACCCCCCAGTCTTCCAGCCCTTCCGTTACAGCTCCTTACATTACTGGGATAAAACCAGAGAGCTCTACACTCAGGTTGTCATTTATCAAGCGGTCCTACCCAAAACCAAAGCTCTCCGGCACGGGGCACAGCTCTGCAGCGAGCCTTCCCTCGGCTCCTCACGCAGGAAAACCCGGCCAGGAAGGTTCCCTTACCTTTCTGAGAAGCCCTAACAGAAGTATTTTCAGGAGGGCTGCCAAAGTTTCACGAGTAACAGAGGCAGCCAGTCTGGCCTGATCAGAAAAACCCTGAAAATTCCTTGACAACAACAGATTTTTTCCACCCCGTTGGCGTTTCTCAAAGGATCTCCGAGCGCTTCCAAACGCGTCTCGGTGGATCCTCTGGTAATTGCAGCGAGAGGGCTGCCCAGTAGTGGGAACGGAGGTAAAAAAATGAAAAATTAAGTGAACTGAGAGGGGACAGACTGAACTGCAGCAAACCTGAGTGTGCGCAGTGCCAGACAAGACTCAGAGTTTTTCTCGTCTTTGCATTTCTGCATTGCTCTGAATTTCACTTGATTTTTCAGCACTCCGGCTGCTTTAATGCATTTTTTGCTCCCAGCTCCTGGTTGCAGCCCCCTGGACAGGACGAGAAGACCCAGGGCACGCTCCGAGCCTCGTCACTGACCGGGCTGCCCTGGGTGATGCCAGGAAAGAGCCCGTGGAGCGGGAGCGCTATGCGGATTTCCCTGCTGGAGGCAGAGGGGGGAAGACAAGAAACACAAATTCTCTCATCCCCTTTAAAACCACGGGGATTTTTTCCAACAGAGGAATAAACTCCACCAACAGAGCCCGTTCGCTTCCGTAGCCTGATTTCTTTCCAAGGAATCCCTTTGCCAACGTGCCTCTTTTCAAAGCGTGAGCGCTGTTAAAAGATTCCTGCCCGTATTTTGTGCTCCTACGGACACGGATCCGGGATGACCAACAGCGACAGATCCTCCTTGACATGCTGCAGAGTGGAAGGGAACTTTAAATGGGTACTTTGAGACCTTCTCTGCGAGCACAGAGGGTTGTGTAAGAGCTTTTTCGTCCCGTTTTTAAGCCTCTGGGTGCAGCGCAGCCACCGGACGAGGCAGGGTCTCTCACACTAGTAAGCCTCTCGCAACCCCACAGCTCCAACAACGCAACCAGCTCCCGAGGCTCGCCCGTCTCCCGCTTCGTCCGAAAGCAGGCTGGCTAGCCCTCGAGCCACCCCCCACCCCACAGACGCAGATGTTGGTCACAGTTTGAGTTGGACTGGTCAGAACAATGAAAGCAGGGGCTTAGTGTGCTTACACGGGCTGCTCGGCGCATTAATATAGAAATCTCCTTGTTTATTGTGACATATCAGCCCTAATCCCGCAGCAATAAGCAACGGCTCATTAAAGGGAGGCCAGAGGATTACCGCAGGGGTTAGGACGCGATAAAATCTAGGTTTCCTCGCATCAGACACCTCGGTGCGTTGCTGAAACACCCGCGAGCCTCACGCACTTTGCTCGAGTCGCTGTCGGCGTTTGGCGACGGGGAACTTCATTTCTCAGCTCGCCCTGCGTACAGGAGGCCAGTCGTCCCTCGAAAAGCGCTTGAGGTTACTGCCAGCAAAGTGCTAGCTGTTCATTACCCCCACCGTGGCCTTTCATCGTTAAGGAAATGTGATTCAAGCCACCAGGGTAAAGCAACTCACCTGGGGCAGGGCTGTTGTCAGAACGGGACCCCCGGCGGTCCTCATCCCGCAGCTCCCGGGCAGGACCTTGTAGTAATCAGCCCTTACCGACCAACAGCCCGTTTTTTCCCCCTTTTATTTTTTTTTCTTCCACTTCATTCTTTGAAATGCAAATTCTGATACAGTACCCTCGTTTTTCTGTAAATAATTCAGCGACTGCGCCAAAACGCCGTCACGGGAGAAGCCCTTGCTAGCTAACGTTACCCCTTACAGCACCAACCGATGAAGGGCAGCCCAGCAGGCAGCTGCAAATCTGGAATTTCATCCAGCCAGGACCCGCTCAGAGACCTGCTGCTGCGAACAGGGCAGGAGGAGAGCCGCCCAACGTCACCTCCGAGGTCAGCAGCAGAGCTGCGATGGGAACCTAGAGCCGATCCCCTCCTTCCTCACCCGCCTGCTCGCCACCCTCCTGCCTCCTCCTCCTCCTAGACAGAACGCTGCCGGGAGATTTTCCCCGTCCCAGCGACAGCTTTTGCTGACTCCGCTGTACCGATACACTTTCGGGGCAGGTCTCAACCTCCAATCTGGCGTGAAAAGCAATGCCATCCCAGGCAGCTTCGTAGCGCTTACTCTGTCGGTTCTGTTTGTCGTTGCGCTCAGCGTGGCGCGATGACAGCGCCATCCAGGTCCTCAGCACAGATGCTGGTAGAAGTCGGATGCGGGCCCGTTGGTAGATGTCAAAATCAGCCTCGAAATGCATCAGTAGACAGCAAGGTTACAGCGGATGGGAGGCTGAATACCAACCAGGTTTTATTTTGCATCCTTGCAAGGTTTAAGCTTACTTAATTCCTTTCTTTTCCTAAGTCAGAGAGCAGCTAGTACGTCTGCTGGTCTCTTTTTCTGACTATTTCTAGGCCTGGCTAAAACAGGATTTAGTTCAGAGGCTACTTTGTAAAGCAGAAGGTTGAGGAAGCTGGGTAATTTGGGCAGGAATCGGTTGATATGTGGGCTAATACAGACTTGCCTTCGTAACCCAGTTCATGGAAGCAATTTGCTTCTGGGCCAGCACCAGTTCAGGAGCTTTCCAATCATCTGCTGTTAAACCAAAGAATGGCCAAATTTTGGAGCAGGCGCTGGGAATTTGCAGGGTTTGGGCATTTTTTTCTTAGCAAATGATGATCAGTCACTGAAACGCCTTGCGGAAGAATTGTTGCTGCATCTGTGCGGGCAGCTTTGGGGCCTGCAGATCCCTTACAGGCATGAAAGGGAAGGGCAAAAGTGCAGAGGGTGTTATAAATACGACCCGGGACTCTAATACAGCAACAGCACACACACATGGCCTCAACCCAAGCCGTTTTTTAGCCTACGCGCTGCGCTTGGGTCCACCTGTCAGTAACTGAGATCAAAGAGGTGCCTGACAAATGTCTGCCTGCCACCCAGAGCCGTGGTGGTGGCGGCGTGCGCCTCCGGGACACTGCGGAGGCACCCGAAGCTGTCAGCTCGGGGACTTCACCCTGAATGCCGAGAAGAGTAACTTGTCCCTCCTGTTTAGGACTCTTTTTGTCTGCGTTTCCACTCGGGGGCGGCGAAGCTGTCCTTCCCTCCCAGCCCGGAGCTCCCTTCGGGCTCAGAGCAGCTGCTGGACAATTCGAGGGGCTCGCCCCGGGCTCGGATTCCACCACGCTTCCTGCTGCAACACATGGGAGAGCCGTGGGTCACCTGTCACATTCCCGACGTTCCCCTCCTGCTGGTAGCGGCCCCGCAACGTCATCACGAGAGGGACGGAGTGGTGCAGTAGGAGGGAGCAGGGCACGTACTAAAAGAACGCGCGGCTCTTTACTTGGCTAGCAACAAGCTGTGCTGAAAAAAACCCCAAGCGGGCTCAATTTTCACCCGTGGTCTGATATGCAGATGAATAATTTGGGTTTGGGAAACGTTATTTGTGTTTATAAAGAAGTTACTTCATAGTGAATGAACCAGGCTTTCTGTAACGCCAGGAATTTGGGCCAGTCTCAGCAAACAGTCGCAGGTCTCTGTAGGAGCTGGCTGACTCCGTAAATCCCGACTGAGACCCTTGGGAGCGGCTCGCTCGGTGAAATAGCATCGATGCTGCCTGACACGAGCCCTCCCGGCTCCGCCAGTCAGCTGCCCGAACGTTTCAGGGACGGTGACCCAGGAAATCAGCGAAGCTCAGCGCGGGCAGCGCTCCCCAGCGCCGCTCGGCTCCTGCAGGGATTAAGCCCTCACAACGTCTGGCCTCCCAAGAAGGCAACCTGGAGCGTAAAGCGAACCAAGAAGGAAAGCTCCTTTCTCTGGGGAGAAATGCAAAAGGCGCAGCCAATACTCTGCAGGCTCGTGGGCGGCAGAGAGGCAGTGTAATCACGGAGCCCAGTTCTAATCATAGGCGCATCGGCTTCGCTGCTATCGCACGCAGTCGCTCCAGGTTTCAACAGAGGCAACGAGACCACAGGCAGTGCTGAATCCCCGTGTGCTGCACTGGTTTCTCATTCATAGCGGAGTGCCTGGTGAGTTCTAAGCAGGAAAAACTACACACGTCTACTTCCCTGCCCTCAGATCCAGTAAAGCATGTGTTAAACCTTCAGCTTGGTAACACGGCCCTCAGCCATAACGAGCAGAGCGGAGCTCGCACCATTTACACCCATTTCTGTGTGATAAAGATCCCTCGGGCCTCACAAATCCACGCCCACGTCAGCGGCTCTGGGTACCCAGCGCGGAGCGAGGCCGTTACCTTTTGGTGTTGTGGATCGTGGTGCCCCCCAGGACGATGCGCACCCCCGGGTTGGTGCGGTTCAGGTTGTAGACGGTCAGCGCCTCTTCGTAGGTCGCCCCTCCGATGACGAAGACGATGATGTCCTGGGGCCTGCGATAAAGGCACAAGCGGTCAGGAGAAATCCTGCGCCAGCCACGGGCACCGAGGCAACCATCCTGCAGACCGCTCTCCCCAGGCCATAGCTCGTCTCTGCGATGCGCCGGGCTCAGGACCGACACCACCGCGTGGCCCGTTAAAATCACTGGCCAAACATCGCCTCTCCTAAACGTTTACACAACGTGCTCACGGCCCTTAAAAGGATTTTAAGGACAACTGTGCAAAACATTTAACGTGTGATCGAGACCCCGCTGCGGCTGGTAGATCCGATCGGTTCTGGAGCCGAACGAGGACAGCCGCGGTGCGCACACCTCTCGGGCTGGCTTTGAAGGGCACGGATCGGACACAGTTTCGCTGGCTGATTACAGAACTGTCAGGATTTATCCCCATGTTTACCTCTGAGGTTAGGATTTTACAGAGAAGTAGCATGAGGGAAAACGGGGGGAGAAGGGAAGCGTCATCCCCGAGTGAAGCACAGAACGAGACACGTGCCCTGCACGTTCTGCTCTCACACGAAGGCTGCTCCTTCCCTGCGCCGCCCTCCCTAACCGCTCCGGTTTTCTGCTCTCCGCAACCTCGGAGGGGATCATTTCTGCCGAATCTATGGTGAAAAGGCCTGGGTGGCATCCTGGCAGTGAGCTACCGTCCACCGCTCGAGCCGGAGCGCCTCGCTGTGGAGGAGAGTCAAGCCTCGACACAATTAACTGCCTGCTGCAGGCTCCGAAGCGATCCCTGCTCTCCAAGCAGGTGCTTTTATTAGAGGAGAGCCGCTTGCTGCAGCGACCAAGGCATCAGGCATCCCTCTGCCCTGGGCAAGCTCTGGATCGGTGACAAAGTAAAAGGAGCACAAGGCAGGGATGACCCCGGAGCACACCCGGGCTCCGTGGCTTCGGTTGCTCCCTGCTGAGGAGCCAGCGCGCAGAGCTCCCGGCACCCGTTAGGCGCAGGGGAGCAGCTTGGAGAAGGAACGTCGGGGATTTGGGTCTCAGCAAGCAGGGCTACAAAGAGCAGAGCTGCCGTCGGCGTCCCCTGCGCAGGGAGAGGCTGCGAAAGCTCCTGCAGCCTGCAGACAAGCGGGGTTATATTTAGCAGCCCCTGCGCAGGTTCGAGCAGCTCGCGAAGGCAGACGGAGGGTTTCGCACCGCAGCGCCAGCGCCCGTCACCGAGCCGTCCCCAGGGGACGGAGCAGGGCCGTGCCTCCTCCTTAGAGCTTTGGGAAACCAGATGCAAACGTGCCCGAGTCTTTTGGGAATGGGACTCCAAGGGAAGGGGAGGCACGGCGAGGAAGCGATCCGACAAGCCGCCGTCGGTTGTCAGAAGTAGTAGACCGAAAATCCTCACGAGCCCCATTTTGTCAGCTCGTGCAGTCCCCAGCGCCGTCACTTACATATTTCGGGTCAGAGCTGTTAGAAGCCCGAGGAATTTAGGGGCAGAAGTGGCACGGCTGGGCCCCGAACACAAGGCAAAACCACCCCGAACACAAGGCAACGTGTAGGATTTAGCAGGAGCGCTACTTCTCCTCGTCCTCAGGGCAGCGAGGACTGTCTGTGAGCTCAGACACGCCAAAAAAGGCACCAAAAAAGGAGCTTTTGTGGTCGCTGCCCGAGGAGCCGCCTCAGCCGCCCCCCTGGGCGCGTGTCAGCTGCAGGCACTTCGGGAGGGTCGGCCGGTTCCAAATTCTTCCCCTCCTCGAGAGGGCGAAGAGGAACTTTCCCTTCAAAGAGACTCGGGGAGGGGAAAGACCCTGCCCTGGCTTGAGGGCGCGGAAAGCCCTGAACCGGACGGCAGCGGCGAGTCCTCGCGTCCCACGTCTGAACTTCGACGGGTTTTCGGAGCAGGGCTTGCAAGACGCAGGTGGCTGACGGCGGGACCTTAACGGCAGGACCTCCAGGGCTCCCCGGGTAGCAGCGTGCCCCAGAGGCTGCTGCGGATCCTTGTTTGGTTTTATAGACGCACCAGTGACAGAGCTGTCCCGCGGTCTGATTGCGGGCTGCTTGGGTACGAGCTGGGCTCCGGCCATCTTAGGTAAGCAGGATCGGGGCCAGCTGCTCCGGTCCCAAATGCCCTATTAAGAGCAATTCCCAGGCCGAGGCGTAAACAGAGCAAAAGCTCCACCCAAAGGGGAGGCCTGGGCAGAGCCCGGCAGCGCCCGGAAGGTCTCACAAAGCTCACGGGGCGTTTGGAGGCATCTCCTCCGGCTCCCACCGCTCGCTGCGAGGGAAAGAAGCTTTAGGTATTTTTCTAGCCAGCAATCTCCAGCAGCAAGGTGGGGGGGACTGCAGGCTTGCGGCACACCGGGAAGGATGATATTTAACGCAGCGGGAAGGAAAGGAGAAGCAGAAGAAAGCAGAATTGCTTCTTGCTCTCTCCTAGGAGCTCAGCGCTTTGCAGATTCCCTTTCCTTCGCTGCTGCCAATTTCCACGGATGAATCTGGACCACGAGCTTCTCCTCCCTCGCAGGAGCGTCATGTGTAATACAGAAAGAAATAGTTAAAAAGACTCCTTTCGCATTCTTTGCTGCTCAAGCCACTGCCTCCCTTTGATCAAAAAACACAAAGCTTTTCGCCCTGACCTTCTGCTGAACCCCTGCCAGTCGCTGTAACGCCGTCCTCCGCCAGCAGAAAGCCAGGAGGAGGACAGCCCAGCTCGCCTTGGGCTCTGATTCCGTGTACAGAGTTTTGGGAAATTATTAAATGCAAATTCCTTGCTCAGCTCGTTTGGCACAAAGGCAAAGCCGTAAACTGGCCCCCTTCTCTCCCAACCCTTACAGCTCAAACCCTTTTTAAGATGAGCCCCCGTTTTTAGGATGTTACAGTTTGGCAGCTCCTTCTCTTTTGGATTATTATTTTACCAAAGCTACAGGACTCACGCTGGTTAGCTACGGGACAAGGCTGCAGCTGCTGCGGGAAGGGAGCGAGGTGGAAACTTCATTTCCCTTCTTCCGACTTCTGCTTTGCTTTAGTTCTAGGTAGGAAGCAAGCCCTTCCCATGCCCCCCAGAAGAATTATTTGGGTGCTCTTTGTGGCGGGATTCTCAGGGGTAGGTTCCTGTGCCTTCTTCCAAAAACATTTAAAGGGGAAATCCGAGTGAGACACAACTCAGCAGTGTAACAGCACTGAAAGCGAGAAGATAAAGGTCAGAAGGCCACTTCCAGCTAGCTCAGGACCAGCCCAGGTCAGGGATGCCTGGATGCAGCTTCTGCTGTTCTGCCCGCTTCATTTCAGACCCCAGATCCTTTCTGTTGGGCTGACATCCATCTCAGTCAAGAGCTGGTTTCAAGGAGAGACGACAGCATTCCTGCTGCCCGGGAGGGCCCTCGATATCTCACATTTATTGAAACCGCCCAGCCGCCCCGTCCAAAATCCACCATTTTAGTTTTAAAGGGAAAATGTGGAGCGAGGCAGATACCTTCCGGCCTCCCAAGGACATACCCAAACAATTTGTCTCTTTTATGATGATAATTCGGTTTTTTAATTCATAAATGAGCTGATTTATATCCCCTGCTGTCAGCCCGGCATGGGATTTGGACGCTCCCCTGTTACAAAACACATTTTCCCTTTCATCGGATGGACGCAAACATCCCAAGGCAGGGGTAGGGAGGAAGAGCAGCGTTTGTGTGCCACGGAAGCTGCACAGAATTCACAGAAAGGAAAGCGAAGAACCAAACAAACCAGCGGTTTGTCCGGAAAGCTGCTAGAGAACTTGGGGTCTTCCCTCTGCCCACTCAGTGCCCTCATCTGAGGCCCGTATTTATCTGTAATGACTTCACCGACAACAGATTAGCTGAGCTCCAGCAAAGTCAGCTAGAAGCAGACAGCCAGGGCCCTTTTCAATTACAGTTATTAGCCACATTCAGCAAGATCCCGTTCCGCTCAGAAATAGTAACTGGCTCAGAAGGGAGAGCTAGCAGTTGGACTATTTTTGGGACTCTGCAAATAAACGCCAGATGGTATGGAGTGAAGTTAGGGGGCATGCTGAAATCCATCATGTGAACATCCCGGCAGCTTGGTGCAGTGGCATTCTCCTTTACCTAAGCTCTTACAACAGGAACGTCAGGTCTTGATGTCTTGGCCAGCGCTGAACACGAAGAAAGGAAGCCCTTATTTCTGTCTTAACAGCCCTCCCCAGCACCTACCTGAGAGCACAGCCACCACCTACGTGATCAGGACATTTCTTTGACGAGCCCAAGGTGGTTTTTTCACCCAGGGACAAACAACAAAGCAGGTGGCAGCAGCAGGAGGAGCAGGAGTGCTCCAGTTCCCAGCTCTGTCCTACAAGGCCCCACATACCTGTCCCGGAGAGTGTTGGGCCCCAGGTAGGGGTACTGGCTGTCCTTGAGTTTCCCTTTGATGAGCTGGTCTAGCGTTTCTTGCAGGAGAGGCTGGTGCTGGGTATACACATTCTCAACACCCTGCAGTGCAGAAGAAGCTCCTGTTACGAATTAACACAGCGAGGCAGCAGGCTGAGATGATCAGCAAAGCCACGTTCAAAAAGCACCAGCATCTATCTGATGGATACAGCGAGTGTTAACCGTTGAGTCGAGGTTTAGAGGGACTTTTCAGCAACCAACTCCCACCGTCTACGTGAGAATTACGCCCTAACTGCTCCGTGCACTTACTATTAAACTCCGAAAGCCACGACACGTGGTGCTGCAGCTCATGAGAGTCCTGCCCTGTGGCTGTGATTCTGGCTACAGCTGTCATTACTTCACCCGTGGCAGAGCCGTACCTTCAGACCTTTGAGGAACTGTTTGGTGATGGCCACAGCGTCCTTGGGACTGAACAGGTCGCTGCCCCGGACCCGTTTCCCTCCGTACTCCACAACAGCAGACACCAGCTGTACAGAGAGAGGCAAAAACAGAATCTGTTTAACATGGGAAATCAGCTTCCAGGCAGTTACTGTCCACTCAGGACTCAGAAGAGACACCTTCCCCCTCTCCAACAAGAGCCCCTGCGCCGCGACACTGCCTGCACGAGGAGAGGGGCTGTCGTTCCCACAGCCTTTTGCAGGGCGAGCAGATCCTCCACACGAGGTGACATCATTCTGCTTCTCCACCTCCTCTCCAGCTGCTCGCTGCGTTTGCCAGGCGCTGCCACCCTCTCCCTCCCAGCCTGGCTCCTGCCGCGGGCTCGGTGTGTCCCTTGCTGCAGCCACTGCCTCGCCAGCAGGAGCTGGGGGCAGGCGAAAGGAGCGCGCACCGGGCCCTGTGTCCATGCCCCACGCCGGTTCTAGCAGCCTCCTGGCACGCACGCCACCTCTGCTTCACTGAAATCCTTCGTAACATCACTGATTTGGGGGATGGGAGTTAGGGAATTAGCTGTGAAGCAGCACCTGCTGACCTCTGGGCCCTCTTTGTGGTGGCAAGCCACCAAAAAGAGCCTTGTGCTACGCCGAGGCACCACCAGCAGGCACCTTACCCCCGAGGAACACATCCCACGTCTCCCTCCTGCCCCAGCAGAAGGGGAAATGCGGCAGTTACCTTTCGGTATTTGTCTGGCACCCCTCTGTTCCTGAGGTCCGCCAGCAGCCCCGGCAGGCTGTTGCTGCTGTGGCGCTCGTAGTGCAGGGCGTAGAGCATCACCAGCCGCGCGGCGTCGAGCTCCGTCACCTTGGGGTTCTGCAGCAGGCGCCGCACGTTCTGCAAGAGAGGGGGAGCGGCGGTAACGGAGAGGCCTTCGGAGCACGTTGAATCGGACTGAGAGCGAGCCCACTGCCTAGCAACAAAACTGCACGGAGGAGGAACGCGAGGGAATTAAACTGGGAGGAAGTAAGGAACGGATCCGAGCTTCTGGTGCGGTCAGAGCGAGCGGAGCACGAGCTGCTTTTGCGGGCTTGGGGATTCGTAACCTGGTCCTGGTGTCCGCTCCCAAAAAATGTGCTGCAGGGAGAACTCAGCTTGGTGTGAGCCTCCCCTGCACGGGGCCATCAGCAGGCGCGCGTAGGAACGTTTCCTCTCCTCTCCTTCCCAACCGGAGTGAAGCAAAGGCTGGCCCGCAGGTCGCTTCAGGAGGCTGTCAAGAGCAAGGAGCGAGCACGACCGCGCGGATTTTGTTTTCTTTTCGGAAGGTGTGGAGGAGCAGCATCAAATTCTCGGGCAACCTTCGGGTGTGGGAAGCGGAGGGACAAGCATGAAGCGCTTGGAAGCAGTGGGGCCTCCTCATTCCAAGAAAAAGGACTTATTTCCTCTCTGCACCCCCTCAGTCGCTGGGTAGAGCCTTGGAGCTAAGGGAACACACCCGAGAGCCAGGCTGGGAGCTGGGGGGAGCAGTGGGAGTGAGAAGCTTCTCAGCTCTGAGCTCGGAGGTGGCTCTGGCAGAAGAGGCACCGACTGCTGGAGGTGCTCGCGGGCATCTGGTAAGGGCTGGGCAGATGCTCGAGTACACCCCAGAGTCTGAAATTCTCCCCGTGCTGAACGTTAAAAGCAAAACATTCAGCCTACTTTAGCTCCGACGCAGGGAATTAGAGGAGCTGCCAGTTGTACAGCTGCAAAGTGGCACTTCCAAGCGAGGGACAGAACCAGCTAGGATTTTTTCCACCCTAAGCAAATGCGACCTTGAAACGCTCCAAAAACCCCAGCGTATCTCTGCAGGGCTCTCCCACCCTCCCAGGACAGATAGGCAGCGCGGAAACATTCGGCCAACAGCCGTGAAACAATGTTGGGAAAGCAGTGGTGTCTCCCCAGCTGATTCAGCTCCGCTTGCCGTTATCTGCCCAGAAATATGGGGTGAAATCCTGGCTTGGAGGAGGACCCCCGAGGCGAAGGGTAAAAGCCTCGTTAAGGTCAGGGCTTCACCTGCACGGGGAAGGACGGAGTCGTCCCACGGAGAGGTTTGCTTGCGAGCTTTTTGGCAGCCCGGCAGCACTGCCCGTGCACGCGGGGAGCTCGTGGAACAGAAAAGCTCTTGTCCAGCTCGGGAGGTGGGATCCCAAACCTCCCCTTAAGGCTCCCGTGCAACGTCGGGATTAATGAGAGCAGGGAAAGAGTAACCAAAACGTACTGTGCTCGGGGGCCCTGGGCCGCCAGAGAAATTAACAATTGCTGAAGTTACATCGGGGGGAGAACAATCCTGCCTTTATTTCGTGCGCTGCCTTGTTCATTGTGTCCGTGGCCTTGCCCCTGCGCTGCCGTTAGGAGACTGCGACAGGGAAGGGGGCAGCTCCAGAGATGCCAATCTGCCTCGTGCAGAAAGATCCCAGATTATTTTTTGCAATTTTGCATTTATTTTCTAGCTACTACGCGGCTTTCAGTCACTCTCAGTTGCCAGAAGCACACCAGAGCTCCTTCGGCGTGGGGCTGTGACCAAACTTTAGCACTGTGAGAAGGGCAGAAACACCCATTTAGGGCAGAACAGGACCCAAACGAGCACCAGGGTGAGCTCCAGCGACCACCCTGCGGCTCGCGGTGGGGCTCAGCTCCCTGCCTGCCCCTCTGCTCACCTCCCAGCACGGCCACGCTAACCACAGCGCTGCTGCTGCAGCTGCCTCAGCACCACGAGGTCGTCTTGTCCCTACGAATCTGACACAACTTTGAAAAAGACAGAAAAGGAGACCAAAAACATCTCCGACGCCAAGCACCCGAGCCTCAGCATCAGCGCTGGGCGCTGTGTTAGTTCCTCAGCAGCAAACCTGCTTGGAACAGCAGGAACAGCAGCTCCCAGCGCAGGCACGGTGTGCTGAAGGATCACAAGCCAAATCTTTGACTTTTAACCTGCACAAGCTTGACCCAGGAGCGGCGATATAGCAAGAGAACCTCTGAAGAGGTTTCCAGCAAACACATTTTATGGCTACAACCTCACTTCAGCACCTGGTCCTCTAAATCCTACCCAATACAAGCCATCAGATCGCATCTCTGTGCTCCCAAATCTACGTAGCTGCAGTGACTTCAAGGGGCCTGTCCGGCTTCACATCAGCTCAGGACCTGGCAGCAGGTGGCGGTGCCTGAAGAACTGATCTTATCGCTCAGCCACCCACCTGGAGCACTCAGTAACAGCCAGAGAAGATGGGTGTTTCAAACCCGTTGGAGATGCTCAGCTTTATTTTCCTGTCCAGGTGTTGTAGCGTTGTGTAAAGGAGCCCGTTACGCAGCGTAACATCTATCCTAGCCACAAAAAAATTAAGGAATCGCTTTTTAATACTGAATCAGTGGCTGAACTCTGCTCTAACACAGCCCCTCTCGACAATGCTGCTATTTTCCCTGACTAGGCAGCAGCCCCAACCCGTCGTTATCGACGTGCTGTCAGATGTGAGGTCAGGTCACGGAATCCAGCAAGCCAGCATGAGGTCAAACCTCCAGTCTATACTCAGCTATAATAGAAGCCTCTTTTAGGCTTTTGCAGTCCTCTTTGCCAATGAAATCTTTTCTCTAGGAGGCTTTTTGCTGTTTTTTATTTAAAAAAAAAAAAAGTAAAACCCAAGACCTCAAAGAGCAGTCTGGTTTAGGCGACTTCATGGTTTCCATTTTTTAACCAGTGCTGCTAAGGGGGCCAAGCTCTGATTTACTGGTGCCTGCGGGCAGCCTGCCAGGAGCCAACTGACTGCATCTAACGCAGGAACGCGGCATGTGAAATGTAAAGACAATCTGCAGAGATGCTTCTCCAGCCAGTTATTAACTATGATTCATCCTCATCTGAACCGAACGGGTAGGAGAGGAGCAATCCCAACCCCCAGTGCCCCAGCCCTGCGGGATATCTGCACGCACCGCTCCCCCTGGTTTTCGGTACCAAACCTCCATCAACTGGGGGGGGGGGGGGGCGACGGGATCAAAGCAGGAAGATTTAAAGGATTCACGGCAAGGTGCTGAGCCCCAGGTACCTGCAGGGCACTGGAGTGGTCGTTCTGGCAGGCCAGCTCCTGCTCCACCTCCGACACCTCCAGCAGGTTGCGCTCGGCCACCAGGCGGGAGAGCTCGCCCACCACCGTCACGTGCTTCGACACCGTGCCGGACATCTTCTTGAACTGCGGGTAGTTCTCCACAAACGCCTGCAGAGGGGAAAGCAAAGCAAGCCATCCTTCAAATAACAGCAAAAACCACCCAGCCCGCCCCTGGGTTGCACACAGGCACTAATTTGCCTCACCGTAAGCGAGCCCAGTGCCGGTATACGGATGCTCACGCCCCCCAAATCCAGAAGCCCCGAAGGTTTCTCCAATTACAAGATGTTTGGCTGCACTTTTGGTTTCCTCTTTAAACACGAGGATACGGAAAGTATCTCCAGAGATGTTGCCAGGATTCTTTAAATCTTCAGCGGTGACTAAATTAACAGCCCGTGCTCGGAGCAGCTGCCAGGTGAGCCAGCTCAGCTCTAAAGCCCGCGCAGCCGTGCTGGGTTAAGCCAAGCACTTAAATGAGGGCTTACAGGTTCAGCTGGGGGGCTGCTGGGTTTCTGCAAGCTCTGAGCAGCAGCTTAGAGAGCAGGCAGAACGAGCAAGCTTGTAGATTGTGCTGCAGAGCGGCCTAGAGAAGCGTCTGGCCTCCAGTGAGACACCGCATTGTTGTTACCTTCATATCCGCTATGGATTCCAGCTTCTGCTGCTCCTTGGGTTTCCTCTTCTGGAAATCCTCCATGAGGTTCTTGATGTTGCTGCCGATCTCGGCGAAGTTCAGGTACATGTTCTGCAGGGAACAAGAAGGGGATGTGAGAGAAAGCTGCTCGGGCAGGAGCCTTGGTGCACCGATGTGCCACTGCGCATCGTCTGCCCGAGACCCAACCGAGCAGGCAGCTCTGAGGCAGGCCCAGGTTTTATTTAAATCCCTGAACCAGCCGTGTTATTTGTCATCAGATGTCTTGCATCACACATCGATTCCACCCCACGTAAGCTATACGTCACCACCCTGACGCCCGAAGCAATTGGGAAGATCCTTCTGCATGGCAAAACCAAGCACGGGACCCGATTCCCAAACTTGGCCCCTCACCAGGACCCCACCCACCAGACGACGGCACCTACGTTGGCGTAGAACTCGTCGTTCTCGGCGGACAGGACCACCTCCCGGAGATCCTTGCTTATGCCCGGCACGCGAGAGAGGTCGATGCGGTTGTTGTTGATCCCCAGCAGCTCGTGAACCATGGCCTGGTACGTCCACTGCCAAGGATGGGGACAGAGAGAGAGGCAAGCGGTGGCTTCAGCAGGACAAACCGCACCAAAGGGCAGAGCTCAGGCTGAATTCCAAGCTGCTCTGCTTCCCTGCAGCAGCACACCGCGGCTCGAAGTGTCCGTTCCCCAAACTTTTGCCATCAGAATAAATTCTGTGGCGCTCAGAGCGGCTTCTCGCTGGCGCAGACACGTGGGAACACCACCCCAAAAAGAAAGGTGCTTGGGACTGATCGTTCTGCTCAGCTAGCTCTATTTTCTCCTCTGCCTGCGAAGGGCCACGTATTTTTGGCTGCAGGGGTTCCACGGTTACAAACTGTTTAATTTCCTACGTGCTTCTGCGCTCCTGAGGCAGCTGGAAGAGTGTGTGTTTCTGCACACCAGCGAATCACTGTATTTACCCGGGGAAGATGAATGCTAATGGAGAGAGAACTGAAAGCTGAGGGGAGTGCTGATGTGCCTGACGCTCCATTTACATCCACCTGAATCCCTCTTCTGGATGCAAAACCTCCCCCGGAGCAGCCAACGCTTCTGGTGAACCCTTCTGAGGCCGTCGCCTGCTCGCCAGGCTGAGCTGGGGCCGAGCAAACGGCGCAGAAATGAACGGAGGGAAAGGGGCTGGGGGAAAGATCTGCAGCAACAACCCAAAATCACAGCAGCTATCAACAGCACGGAGGGGGAAATGCACCGCTGCAAGGTCGCTCAGTGAACGCGTGCTACCGAGCAGCCTTGAGAGCTAAACCCTTGGGGAGGACGCTGCCAGGGCACAGGGCTCACAGGGCAAGGTGTGTTTTGGGGAAGTGGTCATGGTCTGGTCCTCCAGGACACTGGTGCCACCTGCCACCGAAGCCGGCACGCACGATCCGTGCTCAGCAGCTTGAAAAAATCAAGCTAGGAGACAGAAGAGGGATTTCAAAAAGAGCAGGGGCAACACTTGTCTCTTTTTTTACCTTCTGAATATAAACCCCGCCCTGTCAGGCTGCGAACTTCACCTCGCTGCTGCTGCACAGGGCTCTGTGCACCGCCAGGACCCGTGGTCCTCCCTCAGCCCCTCGGCCGACCGCGATGATTCATTCACCTGGTTGAGCAGCGGGGTGATAGCGTCGTCGGAGCGGTCCAGGATGAGGAGCAGCGGAGGAACCTCCGTGCGCCGAAAGTCGAACAGCTCGTATTCCTTAGTGATCACTTGCTGGTGAGAAAAGGAGGAAAAAAAAAAAAGCCATCTGAGCACAGGTTTACCTGGAAGAAGTTCCCTCTTGCTTTGGGCACGGGTGAACAAAAAGTTGTGCTGCTGTCTAAAGCTGCAGAGCCGCTGATAAAGCGCTACCTGCTCCCAAAAGGCGCCAGGTAACCCACCACAAATTGTAAGAAATGAGGGTGCAAATTGTGAGACGTGTGGGAAATGAGGGTCTTCACCTCAGGTTTTTTCAGAGACAAGGGACGTGCCCTGCCCAAAGCCACAACAAGGAAACGGCAACGTCTCCGAGAATCAGCTGAAGAAGGGTATTTCCTTCAAACACATCGACTTCTCAACAAGTTTAAATCAAACCAAGTTGCCAAACTCATTCGGCATCACGGCCAAGCTCTCACCACACCTTCACGCACTCGGCAAGCCTCTTTGCCGGCTCGGAAGAGAGCTGGTAGCGAATCATGGGGCATTTCTTCAGAGACAGCAGCAGAGCAGTCAGCCCCTGAGTCGTCCTGGCCAGCTGGGCTGGATCCCAGTTGCGGCCCTGGAAGGAGAGGTTGCAGCTAACACGCACACGCCACCCCCACGGGCGTCTTTGTAACTGGATGGATATTTTGGCTGAAGGAGGGGGAAACAGCAAAGGCCCCGACCCCGATCCCCCGCTATTCCTCTCCTTGCCAGTCCCTTTGAAGGACCAGCTGCCCCCTCACGGACCGCACCCCGCAGCCAGCCCGCCACTGCGCCCAGTTCGCCGCGGCTCCTGGTCTGTCTAACCACAGAACGAGGCCCTGGAGAGGAGCGGTGCCTTTCTCCGTACCTGGCAGCAGCCCAGGAGGTTGAGAGAAAAAACGTGGGGATTCACAGCAATGTAATCTCCGTAGAATTCCTGCCAAAAAGTGAGAGCAAACGCAGTCAGGTGTCTTGCCAGCCCTTATTCGGCCCACAAAGGTTCGTGTTCTAGCATCAGCGACGCTAAAACCTAAGCACTGCCCAAACTCATCGACACCGATCGTTTCTCCTCCCTGAAAAGCCACTTTCTGGTGTGTTTGTCGATGTCACAGACAACATTTGGCAGCCTGGGGACAGGCAGATGACAGCAGGGGCTCTGACAGTGGAGGGCAGGGAGAAAAAGGGCAGGCCTGGGGTGTTTTTTGTGCAGTGCTCCTGCGCGCTGTTCAAGAGTCCTCAAGCTTGCACCTTTCACCGCCCCAGGGCTTTTGGATCAAGAAATCTACTTAAAAATATTCAAAATTCACCTGGACTTCTGCCACGACTTCCTGCTCATCAGCCTCGGCTAAGGACTTGATGTCACTCTTGCTGATCACGTTGCTGAAATCTGAAAGAGAACAACAGCACGAGCCCGGTCGGGCGCCGCCAGCGGCACGCAGCACAGGAACACAGCCTGACCTGATTTCCCACCGGAGCGGATTGCCACAGAGCTCGTTTGACTTTACCCCTGCAATTATCACGCAGAGGTTTCAGGCTGGGAGGGAGCTCACACAGAAGGGAGCTCACACTCTGAGCCCCACGCCAGCTTTCTGCCGCTGGTGCCAGCACCCCGTGTGTGACTGCTGCACTGAATCCAGATGAGGTGGTGCGGGGAACCCGCAGCAGGACACGGAGGCTCTGGGAAGGCAGGGCTGGCTCCCTTCTCCCCTCCCTGCTCCACCAGGCAGCCCCACAGCCGGCAGATTTCCACGAGTGAGAGACAAACAAGGTGAAACAGCTTGGTACTGGTACAAGCATCTCGCATCGCTGTCAGCCAGGAGCTTTGTCCTGCGGAGCGACGCTGACATCTAGAGGCCGCCTCGGCTCCTTCCCCAGAACCTCAGGAAAGCTGAGGCTTGGACTTCAGCAGCTGCAGCTGTTCTGGTTAACTTCCAAACCCCCCGAATATTGTACAGCATGAGCGAGAAACACCTGCCTGATGCAGCAGGCATTACAAGATGCCTGCTAGAAGTTCAGCCCTAAGCTGGGCTGTGAGGTCTAACGCTGCCTCTAAATGATTTACCTTCAAGACTTGGGTCAGCCTCTCACCCTGTGCACTTGTTTCCCTTCTAATAAGGGCACTTTGCTGCCAGCATTAGCCTTCCCTCCCCCTTTTTTGTGTTTATGAAGCAACACAAAGTTATAAAAACCCCAGAAATTTTCAGAAATAAGCCATAACAGAGCAATACAAGTTTAAGGTGCTGCTTTGCAAAGATCTTTTAGGAGTTGTTTCAGTTCAACTGTTTTATTTCACACGCATATAACCTTTGCTAAAATGATTTGGTGATTTAAATAACAAAAACTAGAACTCAGACGCTTTTGGCATTTTGGAAGTGTCTGACGGTGGTCGTACTATCTTGCATCACGGTTTTCTGCTGAGCATCAGGTCGGGCTCTGGCTGCAAAGCCTGGCTTATTTGTTAAAACAGAATGCACTTACAAATGTAGTAGATGCTGTACTTTGGCCTCCGCAGCTCCTGAATGAGATATTCCACGTTCTCCTGAACAAAAACAGAACCGGGGAGAGATTTAAAACCGCTGCTGCGGTGTCAGAGGGGACGAGACTCGTCCACGCCTCCTGCTCGTCCCATCGGGGTCCCTCATCCCAACCTGTGGAGCAACGTCCCCGTCCCCCTGCGGTACGTGACAACGGTGAGGTTAAGCACAAGCAGGATGCGGGCCCGCGCTGGGTGGAGGGTCAGGAGCAGGGTTGGGTTTTTGGGGAGCTCAAAGCCCACCTCGTTCCTGCCCCCGCCGTGGGCACCACCCCTGCCCCCAGCCCAGGCTGCCCAAAGCCCCCCCCAGCCTGGCCCCCGTGCTGCACCTCGGGCCCAAAGCTGCGCTCGGGGAGCTCTTTACCTTGGTGGGGCGCAGGAAGCAAATGGCTTTCAGGTGCTTCATCGGCTCCCTGTTGAAGGAGTCGATGCGCTCGAAGAGGTACACCTCCTTCTGCAGGATCTCCGACTGCGTGTACACCATGCTCACCACGCCGGTCTGCGGGAGAGGCCGGCCCCACACGTCACCCCGGGCCCCTCACATCACCCCCAGCCCCACACATTGCCCTGGACCCCACACATCTCTCCAGGCCAGCCCCACACGTCCCCCCCCAGGCCCCGCACACCATCCCTGGACCCCACACATCTCCCCAGCCCCACACGTCCCCTCGGGCCCCACACATTGCCCCTGGTCGACCCCATACATCACCGCCAGCCCCACACATCCACCCCCCGGCCCCAAACGTCCCCCCAGGCCCCACGCGTCTCCCCGGGCCCCACATATCCACCACCCCGGCCCCACACACCTTCCCCGGACCCCACACATCGCCCCAAACCCCAGACGCCCCCCCCCCCCGCCCCACACGCCCCCCCCCCCAACCCCACAGATCGCCCCCCCCAGCCCCCCGCTCACCGTCTCGCGGTCCATCAGCAGCACCTTCATGCCGGGCCCGCTGTCCTCGATCATTTTCGCCACGTACTGCTTCACCGCCAGCACCGCGTTCATCTCGGCCCGGCTCCGTCCTGCCCAGCCAGGCTCGGCTCGGCTCGGCTCTGCCAGGCCCGGCCCGGCCCCGCTACGCCGCCTCCCGCCGGCCCCCTGGGACTTGTAGTCCTCCAGCCGCAGGTGCCGCGGGGCGCAGGGCGGCGCTGGACTACAACTCCCGGCATGCCCCGCGGCACGGCCCCGCCCCGCAGGCCCGGTAACGGCGGCTCCCTGCCGCGGGGCCGCTCGGGGCTGGGCGTTGGGTGCGGAGGGTGCGGGGCTGGGGCCGGGCCCGTCGGTCCGCTGGGGTCCCCCTGTGGGGCTGGGTCCTGTCAGTCCCGAGCCCGCTGGGGGACTGGGATCCCGCTGTGGGGCTGGGGTCCCCCCTGTGGGGCTGGGGTCCCGTCAGTCCTGAGCCCCCTGTAGGGCTGGGGTCCCTGCTGTGGGGTTGGGGTCCTGTCAGTCCTGGTCCCCCTGTGGGGCTGAGTCCCTGCTGTGGGGCTGGGTCCTGTCAGTCCCAAGCCCCCTGTGGGGCTGGGGCCCTGTGGGGTTGGGGTCCATCAGTCCTGGTCCCGCTGTAGGGCTGGGTCCCATCAGTCCTGGTCCTGCTGTGGGGTTGGGGGCCCGTCAGTCCTGCTGTGGGGCTGGGTCCCCCCTGTCCTGGTCCCGCTGCGGCCCTGCCGTTGCTGGGGTCCTGCCCTGGGGCTGTCCCGTCCCCACCATGCTCCTGAATAAAGTCCCGCACCCGCCTGGGGTCCCGTCCCTTCCCTGCTCACCGAACTGCCCCCAACTCCTCCCTGCTCCCCCTCATCAAGGCTGAAGGGGACTCAGCCTTAATAAGGGGAGGCCTTGGGAAGGGACTGGGCACTAAACCGAGCTCTCCTCCCGCTCCCAGGGCTCCTCCTAAAAATGCCGCTGTGTGAAGGCCAAGGTAGGTACCCTGCCGCGCGGCGGTGCTGCTGCAAGTTGTGTTTTCCAGCACGTGGAAGGTAAAAGGGATGTGCTGAGACATCTTCTGGGTATCGTGTGCAATTAACTAATGACCTCGGTTCTTTTTGACCCATAATTTATCGCTAACACCGTCCACCAAGCAGCCTGGCGTCCACCAAGCAGCTCGGTGTGACTGCCGCTGATGCCTGTTCCGCTAACCTTTAAAGCTCTGTGCTGTTTATTCTGCTGTTATTATTCCTGAGCGTGACAATTTTGGAAAAGGGCTCTGATGTTCATAAAAATGTAATCGTATAACGTGCGTGTTTTATACAGGAGGCGGTGAGCAGGTGCTGATGAAAAATGAAAGCTATTTGCCGATCGTGTAAGTACCTTCTGCTAAAAGCTGACACGCAGGAACTCCTTCACGCTCCCAGCTCATCTTTTGTTCTGCTTGATTTACATTTAATATACGTCCAAATACATTACGGAAATGCGGCTATAGCTGAAAATTTTTGTATTTTATAGGAAAAATAAAGATCAGAGGAAGAGGCTTGTCCATGAAATCTGCTCCTTTTTAGACAGCAGTCAGTCCGTGAGTAATAGTTCTGAGAGCACTCTTGGGGACGGTCGCAATGCATTAGTGACAGGCTGGCTGTTGAGGCTTGGGGACGGAGACGAGACGGGAAGTTTGCTCATACAGCGGTGTAACCGAGCTGTTCAAAAGCGTCGCATTTCTCCTGGCTACATTACGAACGAATATTTTTCTCTCCTTGCAAGCTGTGCTCTTTTACCTTTCTAGTGACTAAACGGGGTGCGATTTAAAAATCCCAATTCCTGCAGGCAAAAAGCAGTCATAGAGCCTTTTGCAAGTGCCGAGACAACCTCCGCAGTCTAGTGAGTTGAGGAAGTTTGGCTTATAAAATACACAAAAGTGTGCGAGTGTGATTTAGCGAGCGTAATACCGTCTCTCTGCAGTGTGCACGTTGTGCAATAGCAAACACCTCGTGGCTGCTGTCGTTTTTGCAAAGAGGGAGCTGGCACACCGCAGGGTTTGTTGCATTTAGAGAAGAGCCATCCTTAATTCTGGAAGAATAGGGGCGTTTTTGCATTCTTGCCTGCATCTGGAACATCATAAGCATTGCAACAGCAGAAACACAACCGGTGCAAGCAGAATGTTTGTGAATTTAAAGAAATTGTATTGGTTTGGCATCGATTTCGTATTGTTTTCCAGAACAGCCTGCAACATAAAGACTAAAAGGCTTTAGAGATGTTCTAAAATCAAAGACGCTTGTTCAGCCCTAGAGAAAGCTGACGTTAAGGATGTACGACGCTGATACTGATCTCAGTGCTCAAAACACAATGTTTGTTTCCTATCCCAGGTCCAGGAAATCGATGCTCTGAGGACAGAAAATAGGAAGCTTAAAAATGCGGTACGTGTTTTACTTCTTGGTGTTGGAAGGCACCTTGTTGTAGGACAGCTTTTTGCAACTGCGTTGGGAATAATCACACGCATCAGTTTAACACCTTTGGTTTTTTATTATATATAGATTTCACTGTTAGTGTTTCTATGTTTGTGCTCAGTGCTGCTTTCATTCTGTTTTCTCTTCCTCAGAACTCAAGGCTGCGATATAAAACAAAAGGTAAATTATCCACGGTATACCTCAGCATCTCCCAAAAGGAAAATCCTTATCGTTAAGATTTCATAAATTAGGCGCTGAACTGAAGAGAAAACATTTGTTATTAAAAATCTTTCAATACACAAACATGAGAGGAAAATAAGGGGGGAAAAAATGAAGTCACTGGGATTTGCACGGGAGGGCTGACTGCCTCACACCCTGCTTTTGCAGTAGCCCTCGCTGTACGTGACACCTTGCAGCCAAACACACAAGTCATTCGTAGCCAAACGCACTGAAATGAAAGAAAAGTCCACGAAGATATGGGTGGGATAATCTGTCCCCATCCTGCTGAGCCGTCCGGTTCCCTCGTGGGTAGGAAACGGTGGCGACTCCTGCTGCGTTTGGGAAAGGGAGCTTCACCTTTTAGGCTGGGTAGCAGAAGTAACGTGTCGTTCCTTTTTCTTCCTAGATTGGGCGATAAGGAGAGAAGAATATAAAAAGTAAGGATGAGGGTTATCTTACATTGGGTTTAAATGATCTACAGCTGGGCTAAACTGATGTGGCTTTGTGGTTGAGAAGGGCAGAGCGAATTTCACCCGCGATTAATAAATCTTCCCAATTCCTGGTGCCTAAAGTTCAGTGACAAATCGATGTCTTTATCAGCTTTGTACCTGAGAATGGTTCTGACGAGTAACACATCTATTTGCATTTTGCTTTCTTTTCCAAGTGAGATCGAGAGACTTTCTGGCGAGATCTCCAACTACTTAAATGTCACCAACTTCTGGGTAAATATGTCAGTGCCTTGACAAATTCTTGGAGGGCTCTGATGAGATTACGTGTCCTCTAAAACGTACAGCTGTGCTGCTGTGACATGAAAAATAGCCAGAGGAAGGGAAGGAAGCCCTGGAGACATTAATTGTAAAAATGATGGGAGCTTGTGCCCTTTTTTGTAGAGATGAGGCAAGTGTCGGGAACAGTTTTAAAGAAAACAACAGCAAAACCCCTGTATCCCCAAATGGAGCAAAGGGAAAGCAGCTATAAACTGGCCCTTATCTCCTCCACCTGCGGTAGAGAAACACTTGCCTGTGGGGCATACGGGAAGCACAAGTGAAATTCCAAAAGTGGACTCCTTAAGACTTGTAAAAAAATAAAAAAAACCTTGCTTTTTCTGACTGCTTCTAAACTGAATTCTCTCTCCTGTTCAGGATGAAGAGTCCGAGCATCTTAACGGCCCAGGTATGTTATCTATAAGCAGTGAGAGAACAGCTGAGAGTGTTTTCCTTTCCGGTGTCACCCTGTTAGAGCTGTGCTCGGAGGCTCAGCTCCGTGCTGCGCTGGTGCACGTCCCACCTGCTCGTAGCCACCACGAGCTTAAGTGAGGGAGAAAACATTCGTGCAGCATTAGGAGCCTGACTAGTGTTGTTACAGCTGAAATGAAGTTATAAGAAAAATATTTTGCATTCCTAGTCATATCTAGGATGTGAAGCATGCAGCCTGCAGGGAACTCGAAACGTTACAAGGATTGTGCCTCTGTTTTTAACCTAGCAGATAAGAGAACGCCACGGGGCCAGACCAAACACGCGAGGTGAGCGAGGGGAAAGGTTTGCTTAACCAATGCCTCTTGGAATAACAACAGGAGATTATGTGTTGTGTCCTCCCTTTAAAAATGGCTTTTTTTTTCCTAGCTGAATTGATGAGGTAAATTAGTAAGAGGAAGAACTCTGCTTTTCAGAGTTCTCAGGTGATCCGTCTACCAGCTAATTCACAGAAATTTTGGGTGCCTTCCAAGGTGTTTTCACAAACCTAGCGGCTACATATATTTAATATTTATTTATTTATTTGGAACACTTAGATTTGAGTTGTGCAACGTTTGTCTTTCATTTGTTTTGTTCTGTAAAAAAAAAATTGAGAAGCACTGACACCCTATTTCAGTATTATTTCGCTATCAGCTTTAATTAAAGCCCTGGAGCTTAACTGGAAGCTGGCAGCGGCTTAGATTAAATAACTAATTAAGCATAAATAGCCCCAAAATGCAACTGCTGGAGAAAAGTACGAAAGATCAGCGGCGTTTTGAAATGATTTTGATTGTGCTTGAATTCCTGCAGCACTCAGACAGAGGGCGCCTGCGGAGCGGAGGAAAGGTAAGGGCTGCGAAAGAGGTGCTGGTGCGGGGCTGCCATGGCGTTGTCCTGGCCCTACAAAACTCAGAATCTTCTTGGTCGTAACCCCTACATCTCGTGGGACGTTGCTGAGGTGCAGCAACGGGGAAAGCGGAGGATGTAACGTCTCACCTGCCCTTAAAACCGCTAGGTCCTGTAGTGAAATCTCTGTCTTGCCAAAGGGAGAGGTCTGGAAAAAAGGAACCTGCTCCTGAAAGCCAGGTGGTGGGAAAGTTCTGACCCCGTAGGTTTCCGTTTGGGACACCTACAGATGGCATCGGAGCCTTTTTTCCTTCGTGTCACACTTCTGCAAATCACGTATTTTGAGAGGTTTTGTCACCCCCTCTCTTCTTTTCCCCTGGTTCCCATCTCTCCCACCACTAGTCCTTCTCCTCCTTGTGCCCAAAATCGTGCAGGTTTTTTCAATTTCTGTCAAAGTAGCTTCATGCATTTGCTGCGAGGCTGATTTGAAACCCGGGCGAGCAGCGTGCTCTGTAAGACAGAAACATTTCAGCGCTGCAAGCCCTCTGCCACGGGCTTTCAGAGCTGTCTGTGCTCTGGTGCTGATGGCTACGCAGGATGGGAGAGCTTGGTAAGTCCAAAAAGTGTGCTTCCAGGCTCAAAGGACAAGGAAGTTACCTAGTTCTGCTGAGAATTAGGTAATGCTCCTGCACAAGAACCTCAGTTCTGGCTCGGTAATGTTCGAGCACCCGGAACAGCCTCTGGTCCTGTTAATCTCACAAGAACAGCAGTTGGGATTAGGTGCTATTTCCAGAGTGACGGAGCTAAAACAGGGCTAAACAAAACAGAGCCCGAACCGTCACGTCCCTATTTATAGCAAAATGGATAAAGGACTAAACCCTGCCTTTCGCTTCCAATTAAGCAACTCCCCTTTCCTTCGTCAGGTGAGCTCCACGCGTGTTGCCTGCTAAGCACGCGCTTGGATTACCCCCCGAGGTCCCGTTTTAAATTTAATTTTACTCTTGGGAATGCTCAGGGTCGCATCCTGCAGAGTGCTTAGAGCAGGTAGTCAATGTCCCTACGGATGTTTTGTACAAAAAAAAAAAAGAGATTTTGGTGTTTTAGCTGCAAACTGAAAGCGGCGGTATTTAATTGCATCCTATTGTTTTCTGGCCTTGTTTAGTTTTTAAATGATTCGGTGTCTGGGAAGTATTTATCGTTTAATTATTTGTCCGGTTTCCTTGGAAATGCTTTTGTGACAATGTCAGTGATGATTTTTTTTTCAACTAAATAAGCCGAGAGTGTTGTCTCCTCCTTAAATACGTCCCTTAATTGGCCTTTAAAGGAATACAAATGTCTTTTTTTATGCTTTTGCCATTTTCTTCAGTGATAGATTTGACTTAATGAATTAAGGAATCAAAAGTATAATGCGAGAATTATTTTAACATTAATATTTTACTCTAAGAATTCAAAATTAATGTAATTACTGGGGGTGGAATGTTCTTTCATTGCAGGACTGTTGCAACTCAGACAGGTGAAGAGAGCTCAAGGTCACGTGTAACAGAACGAATGCAGCAGGTTTGTTTTAGAAATTTGCTCTGTGAAATTATGTTCACATTAAACATGTAAAGTAGGTACAGAAATACACCAACTTCTATTTTTACTGTTGAAACCTATCGTTACATCAAAAGCTGTAACAGCATCTCCGCTCCAGTGCTGAGTGTCAACGTCGAGACGTCAGGTACCGATTTTGGGTCAAATTCAGGTAGCATCAGGCCCATCTGAAAAGGAAGCCTGATGCTGGCGAGACATCCAGCCGTAGAAAAATACCCAACCGGCTGCAAACTGCCTGACGCTGCTGGAGCCTGGCTTTAAATTGCCAGCGGAGGGATTGCGTTTGAAACGTCTTCTCAAAATCCCTCTGAGTCAGGGACCGTTTGTTCTGCTGTAGTGCAGAGCCGAGCAGCTGGGCTGGCACCGAGCTCCCCCAGGTTCCCCTGAATCAGACGTAGAAAATAATGAGAAGATCCCAGCGCCTCCTCGAAAAGGACAGCCAGGCAGTGGTAGCGAGCAAAATTAGGGGCACGCTAAGCTAGCAACACGGAGCTTTGGTTAATTTATCCAGCTAATTTATTTCAAAAGACAGAGTGGGTCTCTTGATGCAGATTTTACCTTTTTTACCTCTCTTTATTTGCCTTCTAAACTTAGCCGGATGGTTGGAGAGTCGCCGGCCCAAGTAACGCAGATATCTTGGCTTCGTGTGAATGCAGCAAATTGTGGTCAGGCGCTGCTCATTTTTGATATGTTTTTGTTTTCCCCCTGCCACGCCTGAGCTTTGAGCAGTAGATGAGCAAACACTGGGGGTGATAAAAACTTCCTGCCGCTAACAAAAGAAATATTCCTGGGTAAAAATGGTTCCCATGATTATTTTATCATCAGCTACTGAGAGTAAAAATGTCCATCTCACTTTTAAGGTGTTTAAGCTTTATTTGCACAGAAGATGTTTAAAGCGAACATGTTTTTATTTTTTTTTATTTTCCTCTCCCGCAGGATGACTTTGGATGGTGGAAGCGTGGTTTAATGTCAACATGAGTTGTTGCAGGACAACAAAATGTTTGACATTGGTTTTAACTTAACTCTTACTTAAGAATTTATTCAATCTATATAAATAAAGTTCTGCTTATCTCATCAATAATTATTCTAGTCCAATTACTATTTAAACAGCGTAACAGACCTGGGGCAGGTTTGGGTACATAAGTTTAGTCAATAGGATTGTCCCAGGATTAGGGGGATGCCTATATTAAGAGAACAATTTTTATCTCGATCATTTAAAAAGGAGAAGATTTTCCTTTTCTCGTTTCCAAGGGAAAGTAGGCCAGGGCCTGCTGCGTTTGCTGGGACGTCGCGCGCTGCCGTGTCACAGTCGTCCTCCTCTCTGCAGCCTCTGATCCACGCGCCGGTGTCGCGCATCGTTAAAATCGTGCTGCTTTGTTCTTAATGTAGGAAAAAAGGAATCGCAACCTGTGCTGTAGCAGATAAGACCGGCTCTTTTGCCAAATCCGGGTAGCTGGCCCGGCTACCTAAAAGATTTCAGGGTAGCTAATCGGAGGAATTGCTCCGTAGGGACGCGAAACAGCAAAAACTGGGGGCTGATTCGGGCAGAATTCCTTGTGTTCGGAGAAACTGCAGACGCGCGCTTTGCGTAGCCCGTACTCCGCATTTTATCCCACCATTTTCTGTCTGAGCCACGTGTCAAAGCTGTGACGTTACTGGCTTGGGCTGCGCCTTCCTTATTTCTTCCCACTCCAAACCAGAGGCACGGTTTCGTGCACGTAACCGCTCAGATCAGACGTCTGGCTGGACGCGAGCGCCCAGGTGAAATCCTGGAGGCTCGGGCTGAAAAGCAGGCTGCCTCGAGGAGAGCTGAAACCATCCTGGGGCAAACAACGCCATGGAATAGCTCCTGCCTTTTGTGTTCTCGGTGCCAGCAGCAAGCTGACACACCGAGGTGCCCGGCAGGGTCTGCTCTCCGCCCGTGCCGCGTGTGCCTGCCAAGGTAACCTCTCTGTCAGGGCCTTACGCCGCACGGAGCTTCGGTGCTCGTCTCCCTGAAGGCCCCGAACACCTCAAGGCAGCAGCGTTTTAGCTGGAGAAGCGCCGCCAGCGTTTCTTTCGAGTCCCTTTGCTCCCAGCCTGGAGGCTTCGTCAGTGCCGACGCTGGGACCGGCTCAGCCCGTGGCGAGCATGGCTCAAGAACTCGGGCTTTGTGCCCGTAAATTAACATCTTCAGCAATGTTATTTTCCTATCACGTCAATACAAGGGTAAAAAATAACTTCAGGCGCAGGAGAGGAAAAGCAGATCGCTGGCAAAGCTAACCGCTGCCAGCGGAGCGGAGCTGAAATTCTTGCAGACTTTGAAA
Organism: Anser brachyrhynchus; assembly: GCF_964034855.1. Taxonomy (NCBI): domain Eukaryota; kingdom Metazoa; phylum Chordata; class Aves; order Anseriformes; family Anatidae; genus Anser; species Anser brachyrhynchus. The sequence continues at coordinate 1,539,310 of NC_137721.1, read as the reverse complement.
AATGGCGTAGGTGCTCAGAAACAAGCGTGCCCGCGTGTCTCACTGTACTTTTCTTCCCCTGGTTTTCATCAGTATGAAATAATTTTATTTGTCTCTCTCCTATGTGCAAGAGAGGCTGCGTAGCTCGCGGCACGGCAGCCCCAGTCCTGGCTCCCTGTCTGGTTTCTGGTGGCTTGGGAGAGCCTCGGAGCCCTTCCCTGTGTCAGTCCCTTACCCGGGGAGCGATGCTCAGGTCTGAGACATCTCCTGCTGTAGCGCTCGGGTCTCCCGAGGAAACGTGCCGCAAGAAGAGGCTCTCGGCAAATAAAACGGGGTTTGGATGAGGCTCTGTTTTTGGAGAGCTTCAGGCCTCCGAAGCCAAAACTGAGTTTGTTTTCCTGCTAGCTTTACGTGTCAGCTGCCGTTTAACCCTCTGCTCTTCCGAGCAAAAAGAAAAAAGTCATCGCACCACGAGTAGGCATGGCTTTCTTCCTCCTCAATTATCTCTCATTAGCAAGTACAAGCAACTCCATTTAACTGCCTTGGGAACAATTTCTGCATCTATTGAGCTGGCCTACAGTAAGTCTTGTGGTTTCCTGTTGGCCTTGGAAACTGAGCACACTTCATTATGGGCAGTGGTTTACTGCACCTCATTATTTTTTCATAATCTTATTGTACTTCTCCTTTTAACAGCGGCGGGGGGGGGGGGGAACGGGGGGAAGCAAGTAAACAAGCAAAGGTCATTTTGGGTCCGGAACCTCCCCAGTTGTCTTTTGGAATCTGCAACCATGCATCAGCGACGCTGAGTTAATTGGCCACTCCAGAAGCTTTTTGGAGAAAAGTCAGAGAGTTTTAAGGTAAGGAAAGCTCTTCAATAACCCTGCGAGCTCAGGCCTTTAAGACTCTTCTTCACAATCGGGCCCAGAGCTCAGTGGTCGAGTCCAGGAGGAGGTGGAGCGGCGCCGGCACGAACCCCGACAGCGGCAGCCCTGCTCTCGCAGGTGCCTTGCCTCCCGTCGCCGGTGTCTTGGCAGCGCCCGCCATCTGTTCCCGTCTTTATCCTCGCCGCCTCCAATCCCTTATCCTCTTTACGGCGCTCTTCTGCTTTATCCTGATGTCCCCTGGCAAATCCCGGCGAGGCGCCGCGCTCAGTCACGGCCGCGCTTTAATCTTTCTCGCATCCTCGGTGGGAAGGTGCTGGTGTGCCGCGCTGCCGCCTTGCGCTGCGGGTGCTGTAGGAACAAGGGGGGTCCGTGCTGTTGTCTGGCGGTCCGGAGCATCGCCCCCGTGGGGTTTGGCCGTTCCTTGTGCCGACGAGCAACGCCCGAAGCTCCAGAAGAGGTGGAGGAGCTCCAGGCTCTGCCCGCTGCGCAGCTCTCTGGGTTTGCTCCTTGGAGGAGATGAGGAGCGCTGTCGCGGAGCCAGCACCGTTTGGAAACTGAAACCAAGTCCGTGCCACCGCGCCTCGGGCAGGCGGGCATTTTATCTTCCCTGCTCTCCATGGAAAGGGCACTAGTGATACAGTGAGGCAAACGTGGCTCGGGGCTTGAGTTTGCCTCTGGTTTGAGGAGCTTTTAGTTAGTTTTACGATGTTATTTTAATTTCCGAGCCGTTCAAACCCAGACGGTCCGCCCCAGCTGTCACGGGGGTGTGCCAAGGGTGTCGCACCAGGCCCAGAGCTGTCTCAGATTTTTTTTCCTTGTGCTTTGGGGTTTTCCAAAGGAAAGGTCCGACCCCAGGGCTCGCCCATGGCGGCAGAGCCAGATGTGGGTTTCCCCCAGAGCTCCACCTCTGGCTCTTGCCAGCGCTGCCTCACCCTAACGTTTTTCCTGCGTCCTCTTCTCTCTCTCGCACGATTTCTGACTACGATCCAGCCGAAATAACCAGACCACTTTCCTCACAAAGGAATCGAGTGAAAACAGGGTTTTTCAGCTGAGGCGTTTGACGCTTTCCTCCTTGATTCCCCCCCTGACGTTGGCACTCTCTCCTTCTCCCCCTGCGCCCGCTCCTTGCTCCTGCTCCCGGGAGGATAAACACGAGGCGATGCTCGGGCTTTGCGGTTCAGTAGCAGCAGCTGGCACTGGGCTGCCCAGGCTCGGAAAAACACAAGTTTTCACTTTCCACCATTGCCAATTAGGGCTGGACGCGGGGAATCCTGCTCTCCTTTACCAGCCTCGCAGCTGACACGCTGGGAACGCAGACGAGTCCATTAACCTCCCAGAATTGAGGGCTGCCTCCCGCGTCTGTGAAGTGAATGGAATAAAACCGGGGACTGTCGGAAGGGTTAATGCATTACCATATGTGAAGTCCTCAGAAATCCTCAGATGAAAGGCTCTTTAGAAGTGCAAAGCGCTATTATTTGTCTGGCATCTGCGGAGCAACTTGCGCAGGAGCTGCTGCGAGGTTTCCAGCTAGGAAGTTCTGAGACAGCTTTCATCCAAGGGGAATAAAAAAAAACAAAAATCCGATCCATAAACAGACTCCGGAGGGTTAGAGAGACCGGGTCGGGGCTGAGGTAGGTGGGGGAGATCCCGCGCGGCTCCGTGGAGCCGTCCCTGCTTGTGTCGCACCAGGATTTGTCCCCGAAAGACTGACGGCACCGCGGCGAGCAGCAGGAATCGAACCGTTCGCTCGCCCGCGGGACTGCAGCGTCTGCCATCGGCCCTGGCGCTGTGATTCCGCGATCTTTCACGTGGGTGTTGTGCGGGGCCTGGGGCCGGCCGCTGCTCTTTTCCTGCCGCTTTGGCTCCAGGTCGGCCGGGATCAGGGGCCCGGGTCCCCGCGGGGCTGTCCCCACGGGGCTGTCCCCACGCTGCGCGTGGGGCCCGGTGCTGCCGGGGCTTTCGAGCTGCGTTCCCCCCGCTCGCAACGTCCCCGCGGTCCCACGGCAGCAGGTTCAGCTGATCCCACACCTAACCCACCTCCTGGGGGTGCTCCCTGCCTCCCTGGACGGGCAGAATCGGGGCAAAGCAGGCTCGGTCTGCCCTGCTGGCACCACGCGGGTCGCGTTAGCACCCCGCGGCGCCAGGCCTGCGCTCTGCCGGGGGACTGGGGCTGGGAGACGAAACTGCCCCGCTGCAAGCCCACCCCCATTTTTCTCGGGGTCAGCGCCCCCCAAACAGCACCGCTGTGCAGGTGACGCCGCGCTAAGGTCGCTGGAAGCGAGCCCCAAAAGCGTTTGTCACTCGGCCGGGCACCCCTCGGCACCGCGCGGAGAAAACCAGATCCTGCTGGGACCGAGTCACCCCGGTGGGCTCGTGCCCGCCGCTCGTTGTCCCCCCCTCCAAAAAGCCCTTCCCCGTGCTCCTGCGTCCTGCGGGTTAGGCCCCGTTTCCCACCGAGGGGCCGAGCTGTATTTTCAGAACCAGCCTGCGCCTCCGCGGTCAGCCTGGCAGAGCGTCCGCTGACGGGGCGATCGCGGGAGGAACAGCAGGACCCCGGCACGGGGCTGGAAAACCCCGAAGGAGCCGTTTGCGCGCTGTCGGCGGGGATCGTCGTGCAGAACAGAGAGGAGCCGCTCGGGAGACGCCCCCGAGGTGTTCGCTGGCACCCGGTGGGCTCGGCTGCGCGAGCAGGGGTCCGAACGGCGGCGCTGAGGGCACGGAGGTGGTTTGGGTTGCCACAAGCGGGTTTTCCTTCGCCCCAGCTTCAGCTCCCATCGCAGGGAGAGCCGGGCCTGGCCTCCTGGGCTCTGCTCAGCCCCGACACGACGGAGGGGAGCTGCCCCCATGCCCCGTCGGTCCTCCACGGCCACCAGCACGGCCCCAACGCGCCCTACCCATCGGGGGAAAGCACTGGAGCGAGATGCTGAGCCCCAAACGGGGCTGAGGAGGTGGAATTGGTGCTGAGCTCGTAGGGCAGCGAGGGCCGGGCGCCGGGGTTCGGCCCAGCACCGCCAGCGGGACGCGCAGGGACCTCCTCGTGCGCCCCGTCCCTCACAAACCCCTCACAAACCCCTCACAAACCCCGGCTGCGGCGACGGGCAAAGGTTTAAATCAGGGCTGGCGGCAAAGAGGCGAGATTTCAGCTTTATTTTATTTATTTATCCCTGCTTTATTTTTTTATTTTTTAATTTTATTTTATTTATTTATCCCTGCGAGGGAGGAGGGGGGACACCAAGCCCGGCCTGCGGACGGCCCAGACCTCGGGGGCGCTCAGCACCATCCCTCCTCCGACCAAACGCGGCGCCGCGGGGGGGGGGTGAAAAACCCCCAAAAAGGGGGGTGAAAAACCCCAAAAAAGCCTCTCCGGAGGCCGGGACCCCGCGGCACAGACGGTTCTTTCTTCGCCGGGCTTTTCTGCGCCCCGGCCCCGTAAACAACCCTTTTGTGCGAGGCACAAACGGGGCGAGGGCGCGCGGGGAACAAAGGCGGCCATTGAGCGCCCGGATCAGCGCGTGACGGCCCCGCGCCGCTCGGGGCCGTGGGGGGATCGCCGTGGACCCGGCACCGCCGGCCCCGTTCCCCAGGGGAACGGCCCGAGGGGTTTTTTTCCCCCCCCTGGGTGAAGCGGTATCGGGGTCAGTCGGGACCTGCTTGGTGTCCGGGGTTCTTGTGGGCTGGAGATGCTGTGTATGGTTTGCGGGCTCCACAGAACCCTGACGAGGGGCACAGGCCCCACGCAGACCCCACACAAACCCCACTCAGGGGCTCAGACCCCATAGAGGGGTGCGGGTCCCATTAAGGCCCAACAAAGGGTACAGACCCCACACAAACCCCAGAACAGGGCCCAGACTCTATTAAGGCCCCACACAGGGGTACAGCCCGATAGAGGGCTGCAGACCCCACATAAACCCCATAGAGGGGCCCAGGCCCCATAAAGGCCCCATCTGAGGGGCCCAGATCCCATTAAGACCCCATAAAGGCCCCATAGAGGGGACCAGACCCCATAAATGCCCCATAGAGGGGCACAGACCCCATAAAGGCCCCATAAAGACCCCATACAGTGGTGCAGACCCCATTAAGGCCCTGTAAAGGCCCCATATAGGGGTATCAGACCCCATACAGGTCCCATACAGGCACACAGACACCACAAACACCCCATTAAGACCCCGTTAAGGCCCTTTACAGGGGTGCAGACCCCATTAAGGCCCTGTAAAGTCCCCATATAGGGGCATCAGACCCCATACAGGCCCCATACAGGGGCGCAGACCCCATAAACGCCCCATAAAGGCCCCATACAGGGGTGCAGACCCCATAAAGGCCCCATAAAGACCCCGCACAGCGGTGCAGACCCCATTAAGGCCCTGTGAAGTCCCCATATAGGGGCATCAGACCCCATACAGGCCCCATACAGGGGCGCAGACCCCATAAACGCCCCATACAGGCCCCATACAGGGGCACAGACCCCATAAACACCCCATACAGGCCCCATACAGGGGCACAGACCCCATAATGACCCCATAACAGCCCCATACAGGTGCCCAGACCCCACCCAGGCCCTACAGAGGGGCGCAGGCCCCACCCAGGGCCCCAAGCCCCGCCCCCCACCGCTAAAACCCCGCCCCCTCCCCCTCCCTCCCCCTCCCACCCCGCGCATGCGCCACGCGCCGCCGCCGGGGCGGGGCCTCACCCGCGCCGCCATTGGCTCTGCCCAGCCCCCGGGGGGGGGGAGGGCGGGGCGGAGGAGGCCGCGTGCTCCCGCGAAAGCGCTCCGGGCGGCCGCGGGGGCGGCGTCAACGTTCCGGGCGGGCACGGGGGCGGTGCAAGGCGTTCCGCCCCCCTCCGCCGCCCCCCCCCCCCCCCCCCTTCTCCCGGTCCCGGTCCCCTCCGGTTCCTCCGGGAGCGCGGCCTCGGCCTCGGCGGCTGCAGCGGCCCGGGCGCGGCATGGAGCCGCTCGCAGGTAACGTTCCCGGCGGCTCGGAGCGCTCTCCGGGCACGGCTGGATCCCGCCGGGCCCCGGTAGCGGCGGTGGGGGGGGGGGGGGTGCCCGGTTGGGGCCCCGCCGCCGGTTCCCGGTGGCCGCGGTCCCGGTGGGGCCGGAGCCGGGGTCGGGGCCGGGCACGGCGGGGTCCGCGCTGCCCTTTGGGCCCCCGCTGCCAGGCCCGGGGTGTCCCGGTGGGGCCGGGGCCGTGCCCGGTGCCCGGTACCGGGGGCCCGGCACGGAGCCTTGGGGGGGCCCCGCGACCACCGGCGAGGTCCGGCCGCCCTGCTCCGGGCTTCCCCCGGGCTCCCCCCGGGCAGCCCCGGCTCCGGGAGGGTCCCGCACACGGCCCCGTGGGGGCCTCGCTGCAGTCGCCGGGGCCCGGAGCGAGGCCGCGCCTCGGGGCCGTGGGGCCCCGTGAGGAGCCCCCCGAGGAGCCCCCCGAGGAGCCCCCATCCCCCTGAGGAGCCCCCCCGGACACCCCCCCGGCCCCGTTCGTCCCCCCGAGGGTGCCCCTGGCCCTGTTTGTCCCCACGGGGAGCGCCCTGAGGAGCCCCCGAGGATCTCCCCCCTGTCCCCGTTTGTCCCCCCGAGGATCCCCCTGTCCCCGTTCGCCCCCGTGAGGAGCCCCCCCCCGAAGAGCCCCTGTCCCCGTTTATCCCCTGAGGAGCGCCTGAGGACACCCCCTGTCACCGTTCATCCCCCCGAGGGTGCCCCTGGCCCTGTTTGTCCCCATGGGGAGCGCCCCGAGGAGCCCCCGTTCCCCTGAGGAGCCCCCTGAGGACACCCCCCGTCCCTGTTTGTCCCCCTGAGGATCCCCCTGTCCCCATTCTTGCCCCTGAGGATCCCCCCCCACCCCCGAGGAGCCCCCTAGTATACCCCTGTCCCCGTTTGTCCCCCTGAGGAGCCCCCATTCCTGTTTGTCCCCATAAGAAACCCCCATCCCCAGGAGGAACCCGCTGAGGATACCTTCATCCCCCTGAGAACACCGCTTTCCTCATTCATCCCCGTGAGGAGCCCCCCGAGGACCCCCCTGTCCCTGTTTGTCCCCGTGAGGAGCCCCCGAGGAGCCCCCATCTCCCTGAGGAGCCCCCCAGGATGCCCCTGTCCCCGTTCTTCCCCCCGAGGACGCCCCGTCCCTGTTGGTCCCCATGAGGAGCCCCCCAGGACGCCCCTGTCCCCGTTCATCCCCCCGAGGACCCCCCTGTCCCTGTTGAGCACCTCGAGGAGCCCCCTCGTGAGGAGCACCTCGAGGAGCCCATGGCCCCGTTCTTCCCCACCAGGAGCCCTCGAGCAGCTGCTCCCCTGCTCGGGTCCCCGCCGGCCGCGGTGCCTTTCCCCCCGAGTTGCCCCCGCCGTGCAGGTATCCGTGTCTCCTGGCGTTGTGGAGCTGATCTGAATAATTCAGGCTCGAGCACCGCCCTGGGGAGGACGAAGCCTGGCCTGGCCGTGCCGGTTGCCGTGACGGAGCCGGGCACAAAGAGCCCAAATAAGCGGCTGCGAAATAACCGGGCACGGCCTGCGGGCGGTTGTGGGCCCGGAGGAGACGGGACGAAGGTGTAGGTGGGTGCAGCGTGGTGCTGGGGTGTTCGAGACGCTCTCACCTGCAGCGATTTCGTATCGAACGCTGGCAATCTGCGGGCTTTCCTCTGGCGTTGCCCACAGGGGATTATCGCTCGCAACCTGGAAGCCCACGTGGCTTCGAAACGCTGCGTCGGCGCTCAAACCAGAGCGAACTCTGCCGGCCCGCCCGCTCCCGCCGAGGGCTTCGCGTTGTGGCAAAGCTGGCGGCTTCTTTCTGGGCCTGTTTTTGGGCGCTGAGTTCTCTGGGTGCCGTCGGGAGCTGTGGCTGCGCTCGGGTGGCGCGCGTCCCCCTCGGAGCACGGCGGCCGCAAGCTTCAAACCAGCTCCGGAGTTTGCTGGGCTCCGTCTCGGGAGGAGAAGGAGTTTCTCGTCCGGCTAATTACGGCTTGCCGAGCGGCGGGCTCCGTCTGCTTCCCCTGTGGGCCAGGAGGCTGGCGCGGGAGTCAGCAGCTCGCAGGCTCGAGGGAAACGTCTCCGCGCTGCGAGTCGCTCGTGGAAGGAGCGCGGTAACAGGCCGGGAGCCTCCCGGGAGGCCGAGGAGAGCCGGCTGCCCTCGGTTTGTCCGGCTGTGCACTGGGCCCAGCGCTCGGCAGGGCGATGCCGAGGGCTGCCCCGGCGATTACCGGTTTCCCGACGCGCTCGCCATGCGCGGGGGGGTTTGGTTTCCAGCTCCGAGTCGCGGGGCTGAGTACGACCCGGGATGTTACCGTCAGCTTCGGTCACGGAGCAGGAGGGGTAAAACTTGGCGGCTCGGATTATTCGCGTCGGGTCGCTGACGATGCCGAATTTCTCTTTTCTACGAGCCGGGCTTTGCTTTCTGCCTCGCCGTTCTCGCTGCCCCCGGAGCAGCGGCGACGCTCGGGGCGTGAAAACTTTCTGTCGCTGCCGAGGAGCAGGCCGCTGCGCTGGGCGTTCACGCTTTCTTTGGAGGGAAAATAAAAAAAAGGCAACGACAGAAAAAAAAAGAAACCAACGCCTTGTGGTGCTAATTGTAAGGCCAGACCGGGAGCAAGAGTTTCAGCTTAACAAAAGCTGACATTTCAAGTGGGTGTGAAGAGAACGGTTGGCAGGGTGACATGCAGCGGCACAGTTTGGACTCGAGCGCGGGCAGCGAGCTCCTCTCTGCCCCTCGCGAGTCGTCCCCTCGGCACAGCGAGAGAAACGCTCCGTGCTCGGGAGATGGGAGGGATGTTCACGATGGAAAAGGTACTGGCGAAGCCACCGTGCAGTGGTTTAAGCCGCGCGTGTCTGCGCTGTGTTGATCTTTGGGGGAATGTGGTGTTTAAAATACACAACCGCGCGTTGTGGGTTTTTTTTTTTTTGCCTGCTGCAGAAGCTGAGGGATCACGGGGGGAGGTGGTGAGAAGCTCGTGGCTGTTGCTTGTGACCGGGGGGGGCGTCCGTTGAGAAGCTTGTCCCGAGCACGCAACCCGGAGGAGGATTCGTCCAAGCGCTCCTTGCCTCCCGCGGGGTGCGCACGGGGCACAAACCCTGCCGCCCGCAGAGCGAGGGGAGCTGCGCGCCCAAATCCTTGCGCGGCCCGGGGCCGAAATCCTTCTAGCGCCTGAATTTTGCCTCCTGGTGCCGAGGGTTTACCATCCTTCTGGCTCTCGCCCCGCTCCCGCGAGCCCCGCCGATGCCTCCGCCGCGCTGCCCGCTGCCTCTCCGGGTGAAATTTCCACCGAGGCTTCGGTGGAAGCGAGGACGTCTGTCAGGGAACGGAAAGTTTGGCTTTAGGATTTCTCCTGAAAAAGTCTCTGGAAAGAGGAGCTGATAAATAACAGCGCCGACGGGGCGGGAGGCAGCGGGTCTGCTCCGTCCGCGTTTGAAGCCGGCTTTTGCGTGGCTCTGCGGCTCTGTTCCCGTGCTGCCGCAGGCACGCCTCTCAGCCCGAGTTTGGGAATCATCTGGAAGTAGAAATTAGTGCAGCTGTATTTAGAGCAAAGGAGAGCAGGTGGCTGCAGCCCGTGGAAATAGGACAGGGCTTGCTTTTAAGGGAAGCTGCGCGCATGGAAACGGTTGCAGTGATAGCAGTGAAAGTTTACAAAACGCGACCCGTGCCTCGCTGCTGCCTCTCCTGCGCCCTGGCCTTCTGGAGGAGCAGCGTGTTTTAAGAAAGCTTTGCCCCGTTGTGCGGTGTGCTGTCCTGAAGCGGCCCAGGTCGTGCCGAAAACGTGCGGTCCCGTGGAGGCTTCTCGTTTCAAAAATCCCCTTTTGCAAGCCGCTGCACCCAGCACGAAATGCCGTAGCCCCACGAGCTCAGCGCCCCATCCGCCCTGGCCTCAGCCCGCCCATCGCTTCCATTTAGGAGCAGACGTTTCTGTCTTAACTTTGCCTCGTGGGCTGGATCCTTCTCGTGCCCGTGCTCCCGCACCCTCCTCAGCACTGGGAATAATTCTTTTGCTGCTGTCGGAGCTTCAGTGACGAGCTGCCCCTCGGAGTTTCGCCTTGGCGGCGCCGTGCGGGCTGCGGGTTCTCTCGCCCAGCCCCTGCTCGGAGCTGAGCGACCGCGATAAAGGTGCGGGCTCGGGCTCCTTGCACCGTGTTCGGGCACCCCGGTGTGCTTGGGGTGACCCGAGTCGGAGCGGGGGCTCCCCGGGGACTGCGGGCAGGAGGCAGCAGCGAGGAGCCTCCCTGGAGGCCCGCGCGCTTCCCGTCCGGCTCGTTTGGAGCGGAGCCACGCGAGCGGCTTATTTTGTAGGAGCTCTGCTGATAAGGCTTATTAAGTAAAGAGCAGGGCTTGGGCAGCACGGCCGTGGGGCTGCTCAAGGCGCCGAACTTCTTGCCTCTGGGTTGCATCACGAAGCTTGTGTCGGGGCAAGGCCGGCACGCGGGTCCGCGGGGGGCGCGAGGCAGGGCCGCGCAGGCACCCTCTGCTTTGGAGGCGAGCGCCGTTCAGCGCCGCTTTTGGGGCTGGCTTTTTGGTTTGGGAGCTCCGTAAGCTTCGCACCGAGGTTTGCTGCTTGCTTCGGCTGCTGGGACCTCGTGGTGGAGCCCTGCAGGGCAGGAGAGCAGCAGCGGGGGGATTCCTCCCGGGGGCTCCTGGCGGTGGGGGAGCGGCGAGCTGCTGCTGGGCTTCGGGTCCTGAGCTGGCAGCGATAGCTCTGCGGCGCATTCTGCAGCGGAGGGATCCACAAAACTTCGGTTTTCTTGTGTTTTTTTTAGCTTTCCCGGGACTTGAGGCAGCTTTGAAAACACCTCGGGTGCGCGGTGCGGGCTTTTTTTTGTGCCCATGCGGTTGTTTGAAACCAAAAGAGCCCCGCGTTGGTTCTCAGCGGAGGGCCCCGCTCCGAGGTTTGCTGCCTCCTCGTCCCGGTGTTAGGTGGAGGCATCCCGGCTGTGGCTGCACGGCTTTCACTCTCTGTTTTTATGGGTGTGGTGACCGAGCAAGAAATACTGTTTGAGGATCAAGCTCATTACAGCGCCGAGCCGCGTGTGACTCACGGCCGCTCGGCGTAATCTCTGCCTCGCTCCGCTGGGTCCCGGTGCGCGGCGGGGGGCAGGAGCACGTCGAGACCTCGCTGAAAAAAGCCCGTGCAGGAGTCGCGGAGGAGCCCAGAGGTAACGTGAGAAAATCTCGGTGCCGTCTGTAGGTGGGGAGCTAGCAGAGCGCGGAGGGTCCCGGTGCGAGGCTTCTACCGGCATCCCGTGCACGAAGACAATAAATGATGTAAGCCTAGCAATGGATCGGGCAGATTCTGTTTCCCAAAGCCCCTGGCGTGGTCTGTGCCACCCCCACGTAGCCCACGGCCTCACTGTTCTTCATTCTGCTCCTCGTTAGCAAACGCTTGTTGACCCAAAGGCTCCCTGCGACCCCGCGTGCTCGAGCGCGGTGTGACGTTGGCGTGCCCCAATCTTAAGGAAACAGATTTCAGCGACCAGCCCGGGAAACGCGCCCGTCCAACCCGAATTCGGCTTAAAATCAAAATGCAGGCAGTGCAGAGGAGGTATTTAAATGCACTCGAAGATGAAAGCCATCTTTGGTGGCTAATACCTTTTAAGATGTTGACTTAAAAGCTGGAATTTAAAAGTGAAAGGCAAAGTGAAGTGTCTTTTGACACAGAAGGAAGCGTTTTCCTTGGGCTGAAGCCGTGAAGTTTCCTTACGTGGTTTTGGTTGCTGTGTTGTGCTGCCTCGAGTGAACGGGAAACGGACGCCCAAGCCCTGAAGGCGGACACCTCTTTCTTACTTTCGTTTTATTTTAGGACCCAGACATACGTAAGGCACCTCCGGGAGCCCGGTCCCGTGCTGGTGGTCGGGTTTTGACCTCGGGAGCTGGGGCTCGTGGGTTTGCCACCGTCCGACCCCTTCCTCAGCATCGGCCTGATTGACAGCGTGGTGAGACTGCCTAAAAAATAAACACCGTTCCATTTCTTCTTCTATTCACCCTGCTTCTGTGCTGGGACTGACGGTTTCATGCTGCTGGGCTTGATAAGGTTGGCCTTCAGAAAACAGGGCAGTCCTACTGCCCAGGCACGTCGAGTTATGACGGCTCCTAAATGTCTGCAATTCGGAAGGTTTTTAGCAGCGGAGCTGTGTCCAGGTGTAAGTTTGTGTCCCCGTGCTTCCTTCCCTCCCGTGTTTGCACAGAGCTGATAAAGCAGCTGGCAGGTACTGGCTGGGGTGGTTCGGTGCCAAGCAGAGCCCTGGGAACAGTTTCTGGAAGCGCTCGGTGCGTCACTGTGAGGTGCCGAGGAGAATGAATCCTCTCTGGAGGTTGTGGGGATGAAACCTCTGGTCTTGGCTGGGGGGAGAAGGTTTTCTCATGCAGGAATCATCTCTGGCATGAGCTAACGCTGGCGGCTCGTTCCCTTCCGAGGCTGGTAGAGGACCATGCTTCTGAAGTATGACGGCGTGTTCAGACACGACAGCAAAACAGGGTGAAATATTTCCAGTAGCAATGAACTCAGTCATCCTTTCTGGACAGGACAATGAAAAACAGTGAATCAGGCTGAAACCATTCGCTGGCAGTTCTGTGAAACGCCTCCGAGCCCGATGGGGGATCTCGGTGCGGCGGCCTGAAGTACCCACGCGTACCAGGAGGGGTGCTGGGTGGTTTGCTAACCTTTCCTCTTCTCTTTTCCTTCCTTTTGTTGATTTAAGCAACACCCTGCGGCTTTGGCATTTTAGAAGCAGCTCATGTTTTGGGGGATAATTTGGTAATAGCCTTTTAGCTTTGTTTTGAGTCTGCGTTGCTGAAGCCCAGCGCAATAAGAATGGCGTGAGCAAACAAGGGAACGCAAGGTATAATGCCAACCTTTTAAAACAAGCAAAAACCCATTGAAACTGAATTAACACACTTCCGAATACGGTCTTCAGAGATGCAAGCGACTAATTCTGCCGTACCTAAGCCTGGGCCTCTTTGGGAGCTCGCCTGTGTGGAGGAACTTCACACCGCGGCGTTCGTGGCAGGCTCGGGGGAGAAGCTCAGCCCGCACCCGGCCGTGCAGGTGAAGGCCGCTTGGCCCCGGTGCCAGAGGCTGCGATTTCTGCAGATCCTCCTGGAGGATCCTGCTGTGAGCCCTCCCTTCCCCTGCTTTGGTCAGTGGCGGTCCCCGAGCAGAGGGTGGTGACGTTACGGGCGCAGCGAGCGCGTCCGCGCGGGGTGGCAGCACGGGGCGCTTAGCGCCTCGCCAGCTCCTGCCTTATCTGCTCCCCGCAAGCAGTTATTGCGGCAGCACTGAACGCACACGCTTCACCCCGTTGTGAGCGGGTCGTAAACTGCTTTTTATAAGCTTTGCTAGCAGAAGCCGGCGAGGCTCGTGGTGGCGGCGGCTCTTCAGTCGTGTAGCTGGTGCTCGGTCGTGTCAGGATCCGGCCCTGCACGTGGTTAGGTTGTTATTTGTTAGATCTCAGCATTGTGCTCCCTGGGAGGTGAACATTTAAAATGCTGACCGGGATCCTTGCCTCTGACTACAAGGTGAATGCGCTTGCTGCTTTTTTTGGGTTTTCCCCAAAATAATTTCTGAAACGTGGACGCTTCCCAGGCTCATGCCCGTGCTGCGCGGTGCTGGCTGCTGCCTGCGCAACAAGCGTGAGAGTCCTTCCAGTGTCTCATAAGGGCGAGGCTTAATTAAGCTTTTTATAGCATTTTACAGGCATTAGCTAACGCAATATTGTGACATCCCTGTGGGGTAGGTGTTTTTCGCTCGTCCTAATAAAGCTGTTTCTGTCTGTGGGGGCACTTGGAGAATTGCTGGAAAGGAGACGCTGCTGAAGCGAGGGGGCTGGCGATGGCCCTTCGGTAAGTCCAGCGTCATGCCAGGCCGCTCTAAAAATGTGTGAATTCCCAGGGGTTTGGGTTTCCTAACGTTATCACATGCCCACGTGCAGCATCCTGTGGCAGGCGATGTTGGGAAGAGGCGCTTGGAGATATTATCCTCAAAAAGGAGCCGGTTTTGGGACAGCGCTTCCTTCCCTCCAGGTGAAGGGTTATGGCAGCCTCCGGCGTCACCCGTCCGTCCGGGCCTGGCCTGTCACCTGTTTGGGGCAGAATCTGAATATTTCGGCTCTGCCTCGGGGGATGCCGTGCTGAAGATGAGGAGCCGCAGCCTGCAGACCTGCCGAAGGTGCTGCTGGTTGCCTGCTGGGGGGGGTGGCTGGACTTCGCGTTGAAAAGCTGCGCTTTTCTGAAGAAAAAGGAGAATGGAAAGTTAGGTGAACGTGTGCCACGTGGGCTCCGTGTGAGCGGCGCTGAGCTTTTAGCTGATTTCTTATCTTTATGGCCCTCGGAGAGAGATTGTGGGGTATGAGAGGAGCACGGAGGTTACGTGTGCTGGTGTTTGGGCTGAGGGAGAGGAAAGGTCAGCTCTCTGAAACACCCAGTCCGGTTTTATCTGGCTGGTGACACGGCAAATTGTGAGGAAAACTGTAACCCTGAGACCTGAAAGATGCCAGTGTTCGCCTCAGATGTAGGCTTTTCCTCGTCGGGAGGCGCGAGGGGCGAGCAGCGCGACGCCCGCTCCGCTCGCGCGCATAGTTGCGAGCTGGCGTCACGGCAGCAGAGGCGGTGAACTCCAGGAATTCCTAACAGTCCAGGACATTGTGGTTTCCACAATGAGTCGGGCAGGCTTTAAAGAAAATATTGACACCATTGTCAGTGGGCTGGGGCTCGGTTGTCGCGTCCGTCGTGGGAGCCCCGGTCTGAGCTGCGTGCCGCCGCCGAGGCGAGGAGGAGGTTGGCTGTCTCTTGGGCTTTTCGGACCCTTCTGCCTTGGTGGGCCTGTTCCTTTCGGTTGGTTTTCAACTTAGCTTTGTCGCCTTGCTTCTTGCTTTGGGTCTGCCCGTGTTCCCCTGGGGTCTGTCGCGTTGCTTCGCTGACGTGCCGGAGGAGGGGGGGTGAAGGCCGCGCGCTGCAGTGAAGGAGGGCAGCAGCCAGGCCGGTCACCGGTGCGGCCTCAAAACGTTTGATAAGAGTAATTGGGATGAAAGCCTTGTGTGAAGTCAGTGCTTTTAAAGCTTCTGGTGGGGGGCAGCTTCTTGTACCGGGCTGTCGTGAGGTGAATAATCCCCAGCTCTGGTGTTTCATCAAAGCGGTTTGAGGAGATGCGAACCATGGAAGGGGAAAATGTGAAGGAAACGCAAGCAGCTTTGCTGCCTGCCAGATAGGAGCCTGCTCGTGTGGCTTTGAGAAGGGCGTTAGTGCAAAATAAAGAATGCTTTCTTATAAAATAACAAAAAACCCTCTCAATAACTAATTCACAACTTGACTTCTTGCGCGGGCCGCGGCTCGCTGGGCAGAGGCGGCGGGGCAGGCGCGAGAGCAGCGATACGACTGCGACCTCTTATCTCTGATGCTTTAATAACCTTATCAGCGTAAAGGGGAAGGAGACAGTAAAATTGCAGAACACCTTTGAGGGGAAGCAAGCTGGAAAGGAGCAAGGAAGCTACTATGCAAAGGAAATTAGGATAGAAGCCAAGGACCCAGAGAAAAGCCCCGAAAACCCACGTTCTGTGGTGACCAAACCGTGTTACGGCCAAATTATTCCCGTGGACGTGAATTTCCACACTTCGAGGCAGAGCTGAATGTGAGGGAAAGGGGATAAAGGCACTGCACCCACCCCTCCACCATCCCTCCGTCTCGCTGCTTCTGTTTGCGTGCAGGGAGATGGCCCAGAGGCCAGCAGATTGCAGGAACGGGTAACTCCTCTCCCCTGGGAGGCTGGAAATCCAGCTGGGTGTAGGCTTTGCGGCGTTCCCCGCGAATACGCTGGCTGCTGGGTGAATACGGTGGCTCCCGGTGCCCCGTTCCGGGCGGTTTTACCAACAGGGTGCCAACAACAATGTGCGATTGTGAGCTTTACAGCAGTGTGTTTATTCAAACAGAAATCCGTCTGCAGATTTCAGTGTGAATGAGGCGCTCTTCTTCCCCGGCGATCTATTCTGGTCCTCGACGCAAGTTTTTCGGGAAGGATGTGAAACCTCGTTGATGCGAGGCCAGCCCTATAGATGTAAATCCTTCCCGGGCAGAGCTGCCTCCGCATCCCAGCTCCCCAGGCGTGGTAGAGGTGGCCTCACCGATACCCCATCTGCAAAGAAGTGGAGTTTCGTGAAGTTTTGAAAGCCTCAGCGAGGTGAGCGCGACAGCCACCCCGTTGCCGTTCTTCCTTAGATAAATCGTTGAACGTAAATGTGTCTGCTGCTTCCCAGCGCGCTGCCAAGATACCGCAGGTACATAGCCCATGGGGCTGCGTGTAATAGGCGATGGCTTTGGGCCCGGAAAGCTGTTTACAAAGCATTTACCCCAAGGTGCCTGCCTGCCTGGCACTTGTGCTTGCTTTATCCGAGCACCGATCCTGCGCCGTTCAGGCTGCAGCGCTGTGCCGGTGCCAAAAGCGGCGAGAAAGCCTCTCGCTTCTCGCCAAAAAGCGATTTGAAGGAGGTGATAGGGCCTTATCACAACAGGAGGATTGCTGGGAAGCGCTCCTGCCTGGCGTTTAAACGTGATGACTGTTTTGAAACTCCGAAGAGCGTGGTTGGATTTGGAGTCGGTAACAAAGCCTCGCTGGTCCCGGGCTGCGCAAGCTCCCCGAACGCCAGGAGCTGGTTGTGCTCCACGCCGTCGTTTTCCCCCTCAAACCAAGATTTTTATTGGTTTGAAGGGCTCGGAGATATGTACTCTCAACTCCTTCTCATGCCTGAGAACGCAATTAAGGAGAACACGTTGGCTTTCCACAGTCTTAAATTAGCGCCTTGCTGCTCTGCAGCCCCGTGGTGAAATTAAACGAGAGAAGCTTTGGAAGCTTGGAAATGCCTCGGAGTCATGTAGAGGCTGGGGACCGTCTGCTAGGAGGGAAACAGAAGGAATTTAGGGACAGTGGCTTCTCCCAAAGCACCCTTTGTGAGTGTCTCTGGGTGTTGGGAGCTCCCCTTCCACTCCTGGCAGCCTCGGCGTGGGCGAGGAGGGGACCTCCGGGGGACGGGTCCGGCCCCTTCCCCGCCGCCGTCTGCCTGACCCCGTCTTCGCCTTCGGCTGGGAAGCGTCTCCCAAATTCCTCCCTTCCCTCCCGTGGCCTGGCAGTGTGCGGGGAATCGTTCTAATTGAAGTCTGTGCGAATTAAGGCAATTTGGTTTTGGCTCTTCACCAGTGGAAACGGGGAGATTTGGACGCCCTCCTTCTGACGGGAGCGCTGTGGATAGCAGCGGGAGACGGGGCTTGGGAAATTCAGCTGGTGCTTTGCACAATGCCTTAAACAGCAAAAGCTTTGGGTGTGCAGAGTAGTGCTTCTGGTGGCATTTTTTTTTTCCTGGAATAGCTTAAAATGTAAATATTTGGAAAGTAGCATTTCCTCGCTGAGTACTGATTATGAGGTGTTTCTGGGATGGCTTAAAGAAATGGACTGTATAATAATGAAAAAAACACACCTATAACATGGAATTTGATGGCTTTCTTCTTTAGTTAGCCGTGTCGCTGCCTCCGGCTTCGAGAGCGAGCGGGGTGGCTGGCTCGAGGGATTTGCACGTGTCCACGTGTGGCCCTTGTGGAGAAACAGATGATTTCCGAGGTGCTTTTGGGATCGCGTGCCAGAGGCAATCTGGCACCTGTGGGGTCGGGAGTGACATCCACTCGGTGGGGACGCTGTCCTGGACCTGCCTGGCTTCCTGAGGAAGATTAAAGCGTGAATATTCATGAGTTAATTTGCTTAATGCCTGCGTCCTGCGAGTAACGGTCGGTATTGCAGCGACCGTGGAACCGCCCCCGTCTCGGTCCCGCGGGCGCCCGCCGTAGCGCCCCAGTGTCCGTAACGTGGCGAGGAAGCTGCCGGCGGATTACAGCCAGCGCTGGAAGCTGCCCTAATCGCGTCGTAAACGCCTACGTATGCGCACACGCACGTATGTACGGGGGGGGATTTTGGCCTGCTTGACACCCGGAACGCTTTAGCCTTGGCTGGACAGCATCGTTGTGGTCGCGGAGCTTGGGTCTCCCTGCAGAGGAGGTCGGATCCTTCCCTCCCTATGGGCGGAGGCTCCGCGGGACTGATCCTGCCCGGCATGGGCGCAAGCTGCAGCCCTGCCTGCTCCAGCCGTACCCCGAGCGATGCCGGCAGCGCGCGGAGCTGCCTGGTGTGTAAAAAGAAGCATTTACGTATAAAAGGTGAGCGCGGCGGGAGAGGCTGTTCCTTCGTTTGGACCCTCACGGTAGGTCCCCGGCAGCTCCTTGCTGTGCCGGCGGAGCTTTGCAGCTGCGTTTGGCCTCGCAGCACCGTTTGCTGCTGTTCGTGTGCGCGAGGAGGTGGCGAAGCGGCCGCGGCGCCACGAGTTGGTGGCTGAGGGCCGTGCACCGTGCCCGGCACTCAGCGAGGATCCCATTCGGCGAGGAACACGCGAGGTTTGAGGCTTGCCTTGGGATGACAACAGCCCCAAGATTGCTCCGGTGATAAATGACATCAAGGAGCTTTTCTGCCTAACGAGGGTATGATTAGAGAGTGTGGAAGATAATAAGGGCGGCATTTAACCAACAAAGCCAGGAAATTCCAGATGAAAGCTCGCGTGTTTCGCTTGCTGTGCTTGGGTTTGGGAGTCGGTGCCGTTAGGGACTTTGGCCCATCTTTAGGAATAATCCTGACAAGCGATGGTTTTGAGGCGCCAGCAGAGAAAACGGGTTTGCTCGTCTGTGCAAGGCTGAAATTTCCTCGCCTGCTCTCAGGATGGCAGCGCCACTGTCAACCAGCCTTACGCGGTTTTTCCCCTTATTCACGTGCCAAATTTCAGCTTAGGAGGAGTTTTTTTCCAGCAGGTTACGTTCCTTGACAGTCGACTTTTTTCTTTTTTTTTCCACGGTAACCCTTTAGCTGCACAATCCCGCCGAGCGTTAGCCCGGTCCGGGCCTCGGCCGAGCGCGCTGCTCTCCATCCGTGCCGCGAGGAATGCAGTAAATCAGGATCTGAACGCGCGGCACGGCACACACCTACGTGTGGCTTTCTGGATCTTAGGACCTGCTAAAACTGAAGGTTTACAGCATGCACCTCCGCGCTGGCTGGTTTTGTTCCCTTCTGGGAAGGAGATCGGCTCTCGGAAGGATTTCTGGGGGTGCTGCCTTTGGAAACCTTTCGGTGGAGACTTGAGGGGCAGCAGGGTCTTGCAGCCGGGGCTGCCTCGCGTTTCCCCCGTCGCGTCCTTGCTGCCTTTGCCAGGTGGCTCTGAAGGGCTCTCGAAGTTGCGAAAGGTGAAGGAAGCTTTAGGAAACAGCCCCGCAGCTCCGCGGCACCGGGGCTGGTTAAAAGCAAGCGCGGGCCAAGACGTTTCTCCTTCCTGGAGAGCTGGGCTGGAGCGTTCCCGTTCCTCCGAAAGAAGGGGAGGTTGCCTTTTGTGCCTGAAAGGCTTCTTGGTTTTATTTTCCGTAGGCGACTTCTGCTAATTGCGGCGCTTTGTTGGCGCCGTCGCGCAGCGCAGGGCTGCCTGCCCCCGGAGGGGTCGGGGGGTGTGGGCAGAGGCGAGAACCTCGCTGCTCCCAGGAAACCTCATTTCTTCTGGGTGTTCTTACGAAGAGGGGCTCCCCCGAGCCGCTTTAAAATGAGAATTATTCCTCCCCAAAGCTGCCGAGCCTTCGTCACGCCTGCGTCCGCGGCATCGCTCTGGCTCTGCCTTATGGAGGGCGAAGCCCGGGGAGGCCAGCAGCGGTCCTGCAGCACGCTTATTTGGGGTTATTTGGGGGGTGGGAGGCGTTCCCCCCTGCTCTGGGGGGACGGGGGCACCTGCCACCGGCTAGTTCACAGCCAGCTCCGAGGCTGCTTCCCCGGGTTAATGATTTTATGCCCTGTAACGCGAGCCGCGCGCGGCGTTGCTCTCTCGTTCCTAGATTGAGGCCGAGGTGCTGAGCCGGGCGCCGCCGACCCCAGCTGCCGGGAGGAATCCATGAGCGCACGGCCTTGGATATGGACATCGTCCTGTCGGATTTTGTTCGCTCAACGGGGGCAGAGCCGGGACTGGCCAGAGACCTGCTGGAAGGTAAATAAAGCCGGGGACAGAAGCAGGGAGGAGGCTGCTGGGGGTGACGGGGCTCGGAAGAGGGGCAGGGAGGCTGCCGGAGGGACCCGCGGGGCTGGAGGTGTCGAAGCGGCGCCGTCAGCAGCGCGGCTGGTGAAATTCTGCCCTGGTTTCTCGTTACGCGTCCAGCGGCTAATGAATTTCACATGTTTGGAAGGGGAACGTGTCAAAGAGAGAGCCGCGATTTCATCCCTTCGCTCGTCCTCTCTGTTCGCTGCCAGCAGCGGCCCAGAACGGTGGCAGAACCTGGGGGTTTCTCCTGTGCCTTCCGCAGGAGTGAAGGCACGGCGCTAGGCGAAGGCTGCCTGTACTTTCCGAGCAGTAGAGGAGTAATTATGTAGGCAAAACCGTGCTTTTACTGGTAGATCTTGTTCTGCCTGCGAAGGTGGTTTGATTATGCCCGTATAAATTGCTGTTTTGTTGGTATCTCTCCATCCGCGCTGCGAGCGGCGTGCTGCCGAGGCGCTGACCTCCCCTGGCAGCGTCCCTGCGTCGCCCGACGGACGGGGAGCCGCCTCCAGTGCTCGTCACGGGACTCTCCCATCAGACAGGGCCGGTCCTGTTTGATAGGCACGAGGATGCCGAGGAATCGCAGACAAGTCTCCAAAATCCACCACCATCATCGTCATCATCATCACCTGCGCTCGGTCCGTTCGCTTTTAAGCAGCCAAGGCAGCCCTCGGGAGGCTCAGCACCCGGCGCTGGCTGCCTTCCAGCGCTCTGCCTACCTTAAAAAAAAAAAAGCGTGTGCTTGCCCTAAAACACAGCGTGATGTTGACTCTCTTCCCCCCAGCCTGCACGAGATCGAGAACTTGCTCGTTAGCGGTCGCGTTGAGCGTGGAGGCCGGGGGTGATCTGTTTGGTCGCCGGCAGCTGCGGGAAGGGGGAGAGGAGGGAGGCTGCCAGGTCCGAATTTTGGGACTGGAAGCTTTCTTGCAAGCGTTGCCTTTGGGTTGGTGTTGACAGAAGGCCGGTGAGTAAATATCGGCCTGTGCCGTAATGCTGGAGGACAGAAACGTTGCATGGGAAGCAGAGAGGGCCCTGCCTGGCAGTCAGTTAACCAACACGCAATTACACAACACAAGACCGTGCTTGCTGTGATACCTCAGCTGCAGAATCACCCTCTCGTCTTCGGAACAAAGGTGAGCACGCGAGTCTGAGCTGCTGCAGGTTGCTGGTGGGGAACAAACCCCCGCCCGTTTTTTGACCTCGTTTTGGGGACGTTTCTGCCTCCCGTCCCTTCTCCTGCGTAGCTCGAGCCCGGGGCTCGCTCCTGAAGCACCCGCACCATCTCCTCCGCTTGCTGCCGCTCGGTGCCGTGACGGCGAGGCACGCAAAGCCCTGAAATGGTTGCCCTAATCCGTGTCTTCGGGCGGTTTGCTCCAGCTCCCTGGCCGTAGCGCTGCTCCTGGCACGGGCCAGCAGGCGGAGGGTGCCGCTCCTCGCCCGGCTCCCGTCAGCCGTGTGCTGGCTGCAGGATTTCACCCGCTCAGCCGTGCGGCCGCGTCGTCGCAGCGGAAGTCTGGCAAGCTGTGGCTTTTGTGGCGTGTTGATGCTCTGGTTTCTGGTTTTTAGGTTTCTTTGTTTCACGTCAGGATTTCTAATGGTATCTTTCAGAATTAACATTTACGCTTGCGAGAGAAAAAGCTAAAAGCAGATATTCCTCCAAATTTTCTCTCTCTCCCGCCCTGGCACACCGGCTGATTTATTTTGACAGCAGTTGTTCTACCTCGTTTTCACGACGCGCTGCTGAGCGCTGCTCTTTTTGCTGTAGTCTCTGTGGGATTGACAACTCCACGTGTGGAGATGAGGCGAGACAGATTTGTCTTTTCTTTTTCTTTGGTGTGTCTTCGTAAGGTTGCAGTGTGCAGTGCAGCAAAAGAGCTGCACGAGGTGAGCTAGTCAGACGTGAAGTTTGAGGGCGAATTGAGGAATTGGTGAGCTGTGGTTTTCTGCCTGTGCTCGGGGTTTCGTGCACGTTTCAAGCAAAGCCACCGTGGGGCTCGTGCCATGCTCCTTGCTCAGCGCCAGGTCTCGGCGTCTGCTCCATCGTTCGGATCTCGGGCGCTGCTGGATCCCGACGCCTCGACGGCGACGTGCTCCGGCGTCCTCGTGCACGCAGAGCTGAAGAGCTGGGGGAAAAGGGGCACGTTATCGGACAGCGCTGTTTGGATTCCGCTCCGAAATTTGTCCCACGCCCTGCCACGTCGCGAGGAAAACGGGCTCTGGGTCTCTCTCTGGTTGAGCCCTGGCCCCACGTGTCCCCGGAGGATTTCCCCCTGCCTGCTTTTGCTTGGTGCAAGAGCTGCTCCTGGGCCTGCCTCCTCCCGCTGCCTGTGTCCTGAA
Organism: Anser brachyrhynchus; assembly: GCF_964034855.1. Lineage (NCBI taxonomy): Eukaryota > Metazoa > Chordata > Aves > Anseriformes > Anatidae > Anser > Anser brachyrhynchus. The sequence continues at coordinate 1,517,053 of NC_137721.1, read as the reverse complement.
GCAGGTGGCGATGTGACGGCGCCTTCAGTTTTAATCCGATGGCTCGTTCTCGTTCCTTGGTGCTGGTTCTTTGGTTCGTTTAAAAAATAAAAAGGCTCAAAAGGTGAACCTTAAAATAACTTTCTGTTTGGAGGCAGTCGCTAAATGTCGCGAATTACATCTCTCAAAAGGATTTAAATACTTGAAAAATGTATTTCCTTTTGGGAATTAGGCATAACGATTTCTTTTATTGTCTGTGAGCTATCATATAAACCAACTGACAGTTTATATCTCTCTTCTGTAGTGGAGGTACTATATAAAGCTGGCTTGCTTTCTCCGCTGTCTGCTAACTTGCAAATTTAAGAGCTTAGATTAACAGCGTTCATAAAAATCACAATTTTTGCAAACGTAAGCCATATGGTAGACTCTTTTTTGCTATATATTCTTGCTTTCGGAAGACAGTGGCTTCTAAAAGGTCAATTTATTACGTACTGAGAGGCTCGAGTGTAGTAACATATATTCTTTCAGCCCGCTGGGTAGTGTTAGCAGGAAGTGGAACTGCTTTCGGGACTCACCCGACTCCACTAAGTTCAAGCTGAGTAAGTTTTACTGAATAATTCATCTGGCTAGTGATGGCTTGAGCCTGCTGAAAAGTCTTGCAGCTACTGCCCAGCCTGGCTGGCACCTTGCTTGCTCTTATATTTTGGGTGTCAGCTGGAAGAGAGGTGGGTGGCTGCCTCCTAAACACCCCGGACAGGCGCTGGAGAAGTTGGGAGCCCTCAGCTGCTGAGGTCGTGCTCGCTCGAGCGTTATCCTGCAGTAACGTGGGGGAGCAGAGAGCTGTCGGCTGCTCTACTTCGTCAGCAAAGGAGCGGTGTCGGCATCACGGCGGATTATCTTCACTGCAGCTTACGAAACAGCGCTCGGCGTGACCCGGGGCAGGGGGCTGCTCGGCTGGCACCGGTGGACATAGCGCAGCCGGACCTTCCGTGTTATGGTGGCCCTGCCCTTCGTTTCCCAGCCAGAAGGCTAATTCTGGCAAAACCCAGGGGTCTTGGGAGGTTTCTGGAGGTTTTGTGGACATCCAGCCCCGGGAGCAGCAGCTCCCTCCGAGCTCAGCGCGCTCGAGGTATGCATAAGCCACCCCCCGTGGGGGCAGCACACCCAACATCTGCTGGGCACTTGACATTGAGTTATATTTCTTTCAGAAACCCAGGTCCTGGGCAGGAATATAGCTTCAAATCCAACGGGTAGATAAAGGACTATTATTGGCTTTTGGTGTGGGTGGTTAGGAGCTGACTTGATTTCTCTCTCGTGATGGTGACCGCTGTCGATGCCTCCCAATCCAGGTAAAAACTGGGACCTGAGCGCAGCCCTGAACGACTTCGAGCAGCTTCGGCAGGTGCACGCGGGGAACTTGCCGCCCTCCTTCAACGAAGGACGCAGCTACAAACCCCCAGAGAAGGAGGCAGCCCGCGCGGGGCGACCGCCGCTGCAGCGGCAGGATGACATCGTGCAAGGTAAGCGTGTCTCGCTGCCCCGTAGCCGAGTCCCAAAGTTGGTAGGGAGCGGGTTCGGTCTTCTCCTGGTGGCTGAAATATTTGCCAGAGCAGTTCAGCTTCTGGAGGCTGAAAACTAGTAACTGAAGGCAGCGATTTTAATCCTAGCTTCTGTGAAGTTTGCTGCTTCTGCGCTGTTCAGGTGGGTTTTTCATCTTCCTTCTCCTCTCAGAGAAACGTCTGTCGCGAGGCATTTCCCACGCCAGCTCTACCATCGTCTCTCTGGCCCGTTCCCACGTCTCCAGCAACGGCAGCAGCGAGCACCTGCTGGAGATGCCCATTTCCACCTTCCAGTTGCCTGACCTCACGGTGTACACCGAGGAGTTCCGCAGCTTCATCGAGCGCGACCTCATCGAGCAGTCGATGCTGGTGGCGCTGGAGCAGGCTGGTGAGCGTTTACACCCCAAATTATTATTTTTTTTTATGCTAACGCAGCCAGTGGCGGCAGTTTGCAGCAGTACCAGCTGGAGCGTGCTGGCACACAAGCCTTAGGCAGTGGAGAACCGAGCAAGGGCGCGTATCTGTGATAGATATTATTTCATCCCTTTTTATAGCGTGGTGCAAGAGTTGAGCAAGAGTCTGCTTCGCTTCGCCCGCAGACACCAAATGTAAATTGTGCGCGCGTGTCGTCATCGCTCATGCAGCTGAATGGTAATGCTTGGAAAAAAAAACCAAGCTGCATTATCTCACCACCTAAGCTTCCCCGTGCCCCGCGCTATCCCAGCAGCCTTGCTGTGAGAAAGGGGGGGGGGGGAAGAAATCATTGCGTAACGCCACCAGCAGCTAATCATCACGGACAAATATCGGCGGTGATTACAGGCGTTTTAGATCGATGATGCATTTCATACGCTTGCTGCTTCAATGCAGGGAAACTCGTCGGCTGGCTTTGTGCGTGCCCGGAGAGGAACCACCTCGGGAGCGCAGACGGGTTTGTTTTCCAACACGCTGGTTTCCTCCTGAATAGTTGCTAGGTGATCTGTAAATAAGATTGAGCTGGGGGATGAATGGGACCTCCGCGCTGGCGGGGAACAACCTAATCCGTGTTACCAGGACAGCGTGCAGTCGGCACAGGGTGGGGAAAGAGGCGAACCAGGCGAGATGTGGGGAGCCCTTGCACCTCTCCTTTATTTCTGTCAGCAGTCCGCGTACCTAGAAAACTATTCCTTCGGAGAGAACGTGTGTTCTTCGCGTCAAATTTTAGACCCATCCCGCTCAAGTGTTCCTGTAATAAATATTCTCATGTTTTGGAAATGAGCACTTGATCCAAGCGATCTCGTTACAGCGGCGTTGCTCTTCGTCGACTGTCAAGCTGTCGTGTCTAATGCAAATTAAAACGCACTTCTCTGCATCGAAGCAGAGGCCAGGCTGGGCGTTGGATTGCCGCGTTTCAGCACAAACTCTGGCTCAGAGCACTCCGGTGCTTTCAGGTGGTTAGGATTCAGTTTTCAGCATAGATCTCTCAAGCTGCAATTCACACGAATCCTTTTCGTGAACACAAAACACGTCGGAGGCATGTCAGTGACCCTGCAGGAGGAGGCACGAGCTGTCAGCAGGGCAGGCAGGAGATTCCTGTGGCCTCAGAGGGAGCTGGATCGGGCCTCTTGGCTGTGCTTTTTCCTACGAGTGCTGGTGACACTTCCCAGTGTTAGTGTTTAGTAATTGATTTTTTAGAAAGCGCCATCTGAAGGCAAAGTGTGCCTGCATTATGTATGTGGGTTCGTTATAAATGAATGTTTATCTTTAATAAAGGGCCGTACGTGAAATCTTCCAAGCTTAAGTTGAAGTAGGGTTTTGAGCACGGTGCTGTGATCTACACCGATACCCGTTATTAATTTAGTACGTGCTGTCCTTAGGGGATTAAGCAAATATTTTATAGACCAATAAACGTGAAGATAGCTCTTCGGGTTCTATCCAGAGCTCCCCTTACGCCAGTGTGGCAGAGCAAGCACGCTTTCAAGTGGCTGTAAATCGTAACGACGTCCTCTGGGGAAGCTGTTAACGTGCTCAGCATTCTACGAAAAGGCCTTGGTGGAGCTGAAAATTTGGCCCTTGGTGTTTTTCTCGCCGCGCGCCCGGGGAAGCAGCAGGCAGCGCCTTGCCCCGGGCTGCTCTAACAGTCGGGAAGAGTTGGAAGAAGCCCCGGGCTTGGTCGCTGTGCCTTCGCTCCAAGGTCGGGCTTTCTCCCTGGGGTCAGGGAAGCAACGCCAAGCGCTTCTCCAAAAGTCCCCAGCGCATTGGCAAGAAGACTTCTGCTTCGCTCTCCAGGCCGGCGCTGCAGTAAACATCTGTAGGTGGACTGTTAAAAACTGCTGAGCGAAGGGTTCGGCACCTCTCCTCCCCGCCTGCTTGCTTTACTGCCGGAGCCGTGGCAGAGGACCGGCGAGAGCAGGTTCCTCGTTCCTGGAATGCAAATCTCCTGCGTCTCGGAGCGGGCCATCAAAGCCACCGGCGCACGTCCGTCCCTCGGGAATGCATCACCCGGCTCCCGAGCAGCTTTTCAGCCGGGTTTAGCCCGTGCGTGGTCAGAGGCACGTGTGCGCACGTCCCCCCCTCCGTCTGACGCGCTAGCGTCCGACTTGCAAAGCTCCTGCAAATATTTTCGCCTGTCGGTCACTGGCCAGCCCTGGCCTTCCCGACAGGAGAGGCGAGCTCACGGCTGGGGCCGCCTCGCTCCGAGAGGCAGCTGAAGTTCTCTTCCTTCGGCGGAGCAGCAGCACAGCCGGCCGTAACCCGCGGTGAGCCTTCGCTTCTCGTCCCTCCCGACCCGTGGAAGAGGCTCGGCGTTGGGGGAGAAAGCAGCTACGGATGTGTCAATGCATTAGAACCAGCTCTTGTTGCTGCCAGATCCCGAAACAAAGGGTTTTTTTCCTGCAGGTATCGTTTACAGGAAAATTCGGATCAATTGGAAGAGGGAGGCTACGGGTGTATTATCGAACGTCAGATGCGGTAAACCAGCTTGCCACTTCCAGCTGCTCTTCTCCTTTTTTTTTTTTATTTTTATCAATAACCTAGTCCCAGGTCGTGGCCCCGCTCCTTCATCTCCAGCTTCAGCACGGGAAGAAAAATGTTCTGCAGCAGCCGCCCAAGCGCGGTGGCAGGCGGTGACGCTGGACCCGTCGCGTCCGCCCGGGGAGCCCGAGGACAGCTCATCCCTGGGAACGCTGCCTCCGTCACGCAGGGAGCGCGGCCTCGTCCGCACGGCTCCGGAGTCCCTTGGTAGCCCCAGGGGAGCCATTTGGTTTCTCTGTGAGTCAGGGCTCGGCGCTGGGCTAGGAGGAGCGTCGTGTCTGCTCCTTCCTCTCGGCGTGACCCATTTCCACGGTTCCTGTTAGAAGCACGTGCGGCGTTCCACAAAACAGCGTTCCCGCTCCCTGCTGGAACAAAGAAATGTTCTCAGCGTGCCACGAAACACCCCAAAACACCCCAAAACCAGCTGCGTGGTGGGACTGGATCCCGTGGCAGCGGTGGTGCTGGTGTCCCCTGCAAAAGGGAGCCTCTGGTGCTGGCTTCAGATGCGCAGAAGAGCTGTCGCTGACCTCCCGGGCTTGAATTCTGGAGCTGCGTCAGCTCTCGGCACGGCTTTTCTGCCAGCCAGCGCGGACAGCGGGGCGACAGCCTGGAGCTGAAAAGCAAAAGGGCAAGCGAGAGGCAGCCGGGAGCTCGGGACGCTGCTGTGAGCGAGCTGGAAGCCAGCAACAGCAAACTTCTTGGCGCTCGTGTCAGTTTGTCCTGCCCCTTGCAGCAGCATTTCTTGTGCTGCCGCGGAAGCGCTGATGGCAGGAAGATCCATTGTGCTCCTGAACGCAATTGTTTTCCCTTCTGCCTGCACGCAGAGCTTCCCGGAGCTGCTGCTAGGAGCTGTGTGCAGAGAGATGCGATGTTTTAAATGCTCGCGGGGGGCCTCTTGGCCCTTTTACGGCCTCGATGCAAGCGAAACGCCGCGAAGGGGTTGGGGAATGCGGCTGCTTTTGAGGGAGCGAAGCTGCGACGGCCTCTCTCGCGTAACCCGGAGCATGCGGAAGGCTGAACGAGTGACTCTGCGCGCGCAGCGCGTCGTGACCGCGTGCTGCAGATAGAAATGCCTCCCGAAGGAGCGGCCTCGGGCCCGGACCTGGCCGCGCGTGGGGCTGCGAGGTGCCGAGCGGAGGAGCGGCGAACGCCCCCGAGCTCCGCGGTCGCGGCCAGAAAAAGAGCAGCAAAAATCCTCCAGGAAAAAACGTGCAGGGGATAAAAAAAAAAAAAAAGCTCAGCGCTGAGTGCGGTAGCGCCCCGCGTTTTGTTTAGCTGTTGGGAGATGCTGGTTTTGCTTCTCGCTCTGCTCTCCTGGCGCCGCGCCACTTGGCGCAGGTTTGCGCCTTCACCGGGCCGGGAGCTGTGCCGAGCGAGACCGGCCCGCTTCTCCCAGCGGGGCTCTTGTCTCGAGGCTGCGCGCCGAACCCGTTTCAGCTCCAGCGGGTTCCTTTCCTGACGCTGAGACGAGAAAGCAGCAGCGTCACGCCGCAGTTAGCCCCGCGTGCTGTGTTTTCCCGCGTTTTATCTCCCGGCGGTGTTGGGAAGCAGCTTTCTGAAGGCAGCACCCCTGCTTCTGCTGCACAATTTCAAGAAATCCTCTGCTCCCGTGGGAGCCGGGGTGGCTGCCAGGGGCCGTGCTCGGGAACGGGGATATTTGTTAGAAATACACGGCCGGGCGAGGCGCAGCCTAGCTGGAGCTGTAAGCCTGAGGTGGTAATTCCGTACAGTTTTGTTTCCTGGATAAATGTTTAACTTCTAGCGTCGAGTTTAGCTGCAGCGGGTTTGTTAATTTTTCCCAGCTTCTATTTTTAGACGGTCGGAAAACCTTCTCTCTTGACTCGTAGTAATTCCAGTGCCTGATATTACCCCAAAGCTGCTATTTTTAAACCCGGTGAAGCGCCGTCAGTTTGCATTTTCGTTCGTAAAGCCGCTGAGCTGCTTGGCTCAGCAAAAGTTCCTGACGATCGTACCGAAACCAGTGAGCAGGGAAAAAATGACCGATGCGAGATGCTTTAAACGGGAGGGATCCGGTTGCTAAAAGCAACTCCAAGCAGTCTCGTTATTAGCTGGAGAAACTGGAAAAGGTGTTGGGCACCAGTTGGGACCGGCGCCCTGGGTGTGTTCTCAGCAGGATGGGTTTTTTTTTGGGGGGGGGGGAACTGGATAGAAAGAGAATGCTGCTCTGGGTCAGAATTTGCTCCTGTTTTCAGCTTTATCTCCAATTTGTGTTGACCTTAAGTAAGGATTTCGCGTTCCCTGCCTGTCCTTGCAGCCTGGCCAGCTCCCCAGGTCCCCACACTCTGCCCTTTTCGTTGCATCGCCTTGGCTCCTTTCTTCCAGCCGCAGACCGGGCACGCAGCTCGCGTCCGGGGCTGTTCCCATCGCAAACCAAGCAGGCTGCACTCCTCGTCTTTCTTTTTTTTTTTTTTTCTCTTTCTTTTTTTTTGAGCGGACGAACCCAACGGTCCCGCGGCGCGCAACGGGCCCCGTTTTCACGCTCTCCGTTATTTCCCCAGGTCGCCTGAACTGGTGGGCGAACGTGGACCCCAGCTGCCAGCGGCTGCTCCCCCTGGCCACCACGGGGGACGGGAACTGCCTGCTGCACGCCGCCTCCCTGGGTAAGAGCCTCGCTGAGCGCGGGATGGAGAAATAGCCGAGTGGTTCCCTTTGGCCCCCGGTAAAGAGCGCCGTGCGGGGAGATGGGTGGCCGCAGCCTCCCTTCCCCTCACCGGCCGCTTTGTGCCATCGCACCGGGGAAGCTGACGCTGCTGGAGGAGGCGTGGGGAGAGCCCAGGACCCCAACGTGCCTTGGGGACGGGCTCTGCCCGTGGTGGGACCGAGCATTTCTCGTCTGCCCCGCGGGGAGCCGTGGGCCCGCTGCTCAACCCGGGTGAGCCTCGGGAGGTGCCCAACTGCTGGGGCTCGGCGGGAGAGGCTGAGCTGAAGGCGCCGGGCTGCCAACTGCCTCTGTACTCCCCAAATTATTCTTCTGGGGTTCAGCCTTCCCTTTGGCAAGTTTCCCCGTGGTTCTGAAGGAAATGTGAGATACCAGAGGGCCCGTTCGCAGAGCGGGGCAGCTTCCAGGGCCCGGGTTTGTCTCCTGTGACTTCACCTCGTCAAACGTGACAACGGTTTTGGAGGTTTCTAGACTTCTAAATCAGCTGGGTCGGGCATTTCCTTCGCGTGGCGGGCTCTGTTCAGACACAGCAAAACCACAGCCTTGTTTCACCTGGTCTAAATTTTCCCTCGACAGATCAGCCCGGCGGAAAGCACCGTGTGATTTTCGCGAGCAAATATTTTGCTTCGTCTGGGAGATTCCTTACAGCCGAAGGCAGCAGCTGCTGCTTTTAGCTGTGCAGAAGCTCGCCGCGGGTGGGAAAGGCAGGCTTCGGACAGGGGGGTTGGGGGCTGCTGGATTTTTTGCTCAGTTTGGCCCTGCTCGCCTTGCGTTTCTCAGCCCTTTTTTTCCCAATTTACCCGCTTCCCCCGGTTTTGTGGCGGGTTGTAGGAGTTCAGCCATTAGACAGCAGAAGATGGAGAAACGCCAGCTCTCGCTAATCCTCTGGTGCTTTTTTTTTTCCCCCCCCTCTGTGCAGGTATGTGGGGTTTCCACGATAGAGATCTCATGCTTCGCAAATCCCTTTATACCTTAATGGATAAAGGTGTGGAAAGGGAAGCCCTGAAGCGGAGGTGGCGCTGGCAGCAAACGCAGCAGAACAAGGAGGTAGGAACCAGACTGAACGCGGGCCTCCGAGCAGAGGGGAAAATCCTGTTAAAACATCCCGTAGGTCTGGGAGGAAAAAAACCATCCCGTAGGTCTGGGAGGAAAAACAAAAACAAGGTCTTGAATTTTGTGCAAGTCCGTGGCTTGCAGTACTCGGCTATGCCATGATGAGAACTGTCCTCCCCTCTAAATTATGGCCGTGAAGCTTTGGTGAAATGCCCTTTATTACAAGGGAGGAAAATTCCTTTATTGGCGCCGTGTTACGTCCGCTGCTGATGGAAACGAGCTGTCGTGTAGGTCTCTCCCGCGATAAGATCAGGAAGATGTGCCTCGGTCGAGGCGTGGAGCAGCCTCCCCCACTAAAAAAGGAAACGGCGAGCTCGCCACATGAAAGGCTCCTAAAGCTGCGACGTGCTCGCCCCCCCCGAAAGCAGGGACGTGGCTTTGTCAAGGCGGAAAGTTACCAGATGTCCTCGAATCGCGCCGCGGTGTTGTGAGCAGAGTAAACTTTTGTTTCCACCTGACACTGAAGGATGTTGTTTACTTCCCAGCTTCCTTTTTATTTTTGGAAGGGCACGGAGATTAGCATCTTGTCGGGCTGAAAAAAAAGATCTATTTCCCTGTTTGTAACAAAGCAGTTGATAAATAATTGGAGGTTTGACCGCTACTAAAAGCATGCTTTTGTACATCTCTTTAAACTGCGTGCTCAGGGCTGTCTCCGGAACTAGCCATCGGCAAAGCACTGTGACTTGTAGGCCTTAAAGGGCTCGAAAATACTCGGCGTGCGGACTCGGTTGCGTCGTTCCCTTGTAATAACCCTCAGCAGAAGCTTCTCGGAGGCAGGCGGGTGTAGGTGGTGCCTGCGGTCAGGTGCAACAGCCCAGCCTCAGCCGGTGCGGCAGGTGCTGTGTAAGGGGTTGGCTGGAAGTCGGGGATTAGGAGCTCTTCCTTTCCAAGTAAGCTCGGAAAGAGGCAGCCCAGGGTGATGGAAGTTGCTCCGACTTGCCTAACCCACTCTGGGTACAGCGCTCTCCTCCCTCGCTTCGCTTTACGCTCGGATCAATGATGAAAGAAGTCCCGTTGGAGGCTTAACCAGGAGCGGGGAAACTTAATTAATGCCTTACTGAGCGAGCGGGGAGCCGGCCGGGCCGTCAGCTGCTTCTGGTTCGTGGCTTGAAGGCTTTCTTGGCAGCTTCGAGGGCTGAGGATGTTGTGTTTGGATGCTGGAGCTCCGATCGCTGGGCCCAGGAACAGAGGAGGAGGGCAGGGCTGCCTGCTATTCCTCGTGGCCTTAACACGGCAGGCTCGAGCGTGGCTTTGTGTTTTAAGGTATTTCTCCCCTCACTTGGGATTAATAAGGCTTAACGAGCCTTTTAACTCCTTGGGACCGTGTTGGAAGGCTTCTCCATCGAGGAGACGTGGGGTAATTCCTGAAGCGAATGCTTGCTGCGGACTTTTTGGAGCGGAGCGGTTGTACCGGAGGCAGGGTGCTGTGTTTGTGGGCTGGGTACAACGACGTCCTCAGAGCACCGCAGCTTTTCGAGGAAAGGGCCGTGCTTCGCGGGGGCTTTCCTTGCGCTTGTTTTTGGGCTGGGTGCCTCGTGGCTCACGTGGTGCGAGTGCGGAGTCGATGCTTGGTAATCGTAACGTGCGTGCTCAGGGAATGTGAGTAAAAAGCCGGTCTGAGTGCACGGACAAACGAGAAAGGACTGAAAGGATAAACAGTTCAGCCTGACTGCGGTTCGTAAAAGAATCTGCAGCGACGGAAAAAATCCATCCCACTCTTATAATTAGCCATCGGGGCCTGCCTGTGCTATGCGCCTTGTGCCTCTTTGGAGAGCTAAAAAAGTATCAAGTGTGTTAAAATACCTCAGCAAGCCTTGTCCTGGATCTCTGTGGGCTTTGTGGGTGTCTTTCTTTTGTTTTCGTAGTTCAGTAAGGGAGGAGAATAACTTCTAAAGGCAAACTTTAGCTGGTCCAGTCCTCATCCGCCCCCCTGTCCCTTGCCTGTAGGTTATGTCAGCTGTAATACGGGAGGGGTTAGAGTAAGAGTCAAGCTTTCCTCTCCTTCTGTGGGTTGAAACGTTTACTTCCACCCCACAAGGATGAAAACTCTTCGCTTTAGGCAGATTATCCCCCTGCTGGCTTGAGAGCGCTGGCTTGGAAGTGTGTGCTTTTTTTCACAGCATCAGAGAATGTTAGGGGGGGGTGCTTTTTTTCACGGAATCGCAGAATATTAGGGATTGGGAGGGACCCTGGAAGATCCCCCAGCCCAATCCCCCACCCCATTCCCTCATCCAAGGCATCGATGAATATATTGAACAACGCTCGTCCCGGTACCAACCCTTGAGGGGCTCCACTAGATAGAGGCCTCCGGCTCGAGTCCATCCCATTGACCACAACCCTCTGGCTTCTTCCCTTCGGCCAGTTCACAGCCCACCTCCCCCCCAGATTGTCCAGACCACGCTCCCTCAGTTTAGCATTTTTTTTTGCATAAAATATTGATTATTTTTGCATAAATCCATAGAGAGATGATGTGGCTGCGTGTACAAAACCGTGCTACAGAAATTGGAAAAAATAATTCACATTGAGGACTCTGTTCTGTCGTCCCTTTCCCAGTCTGGTCTCGTTTACACCGAAGAGGAGTGGCAGAAGGAGTGGAACGAGCTGATCAAGCTGGCCTCCAGCGAGCCTCGCGTGCACTACGGCACCAACGGAGGCAACTGCGGCGGGTACGTGGAGCACGCGAGCGCACGGACGGGGCGTGCGAAGTGGCTGGGAGGCTTTCCAGCCTTCCGGCTGGGATGTCCAGGGCTTAAGTGGCCATGATTAACGTGGGACAGGGGGGAAAAATAAAAGAGAATATCTTCCTTAAATATACAGCTTGGAATAACTTGCCCGAGGGCAGGTCCAGGGACCTGGCTGGGAACAGCGGAGGGGTTTGCTGCTTTGGTCCCGCTCGTGTGGGAGGGTTTTAAGGGGAGGGTTGAAGGATTGTGAAAAACAATGAAAACATCCATTAAAATGTTACGGAAAACCGTCTCTCTAAATGCTGCCTGACCCCTTTTGTGGCATAACGGCTCTTTTCCAGAATTGAACAAAAACCTAATCTTTTCTCACGTTTCATCATGTTGTTGGCTCCGAAATGAGAGTGATAAACAAAAGCTGAGAATTTCTGCAGTGTTCTCTCTCCCTCTGCGTTTCAAGGGCACTCTATCGCTGCAGCCGTCCCAAACAAACACAACTTTTGAGGCTCTTTAGATAAGAGACTCCAAGAAGTGCCAAGCAGCAATGTGGTATTTCCTGGAAACAAACCCTTGCCTTAGAATAGGATTTTTTTTTGGATCTGTCTCTGTGTCTAACATACGAAATTAGAGAAAAGATGAAACTTAATGCCATTAATATGATCTATGTCCTTGCGGTTGCCTGTAAAGAACTCTTCCTGCCTTTAAAAGCGATGATTAAGTGCACAGAGGATGAAAATTGATTTAGTTCTTGTTTCCCAGCGTTGAAAGCTCTGAGGAACCCGTGTACGAGAGCCTGGAGGAGTTTCATGTCTTTGTCCTGGCCCACGTGCTGAAGAGACCCATAGTAGTGGTGGCAGACACGATGCTGCGGGATTCGGGGGGAGAAGGTAAGAGTCGCGCTCGCCTGTCTTTATTAATTGTGCGGGCTCAGGCTGCGTATTGCCTGTGCACTGCTGTCACGGGCTCTTTCTGCTCCGTGGAGCCTGATTTTCAGCCCTGTCGATGAGCGTGGGGCGGGCTGCTGGGCGTGACTCCGCTGGAGGCTATGAGCCATACAGCTGAGCATCAGCGGCTGATCTGCTGCCTTTTCACGATGACTTTTCTACTTCTTTTGCCCCTACGTGTGTGTACAGATGGGAAATTCCGTTCTCTGCGTGTAGTATTTTCCACTAGCAGACTTAATTTCCTGTCAGAAAAGATTCATCAATTACCATCACTCTGTGTGCAAATTTAAGTTGTTTTTTTTGTGTGTGTGTGTGTGGAGGAGGGCTTTTGTAGAAACGACAGATTCATTCTGCAACTGCGTTCCTCCTGGTATAAAATGGCTGTCTGTCTGGGGTTTGTTTTTGTTTTGTTTTTCTTCTTTTGCCCCCCAAGTTGATAGCTAATTGCAGGTAAAACCGTGAAGTGAAACAGCTTGTTCTGGAGCAGTTTCAGGATAAACAAGTCTTAACTCTTCATCCTATTATGAAAACTAATCAGCCCCATTTCTTTCCAGCCTTTGCCCCTATTCCCTTTGGAGGCATCTATCTTCCCCTGGAAGTTCCAGCCAACAAATGTCATCGTTCCCCTTTGGTTCTGGCGTACGACCAAGCCCATTTCTCTGCCCTGGTATCCATGGAGCAGAAGGAACCCACAAAAGATCAAGGTAGGTGATGAACGAGCCCGGTGATTTACGGCCCGAGCCCTGGCAGTCGCAGTGTGCGCCGTTTGGCACGCCACCAGTGGCCGGCAGAACCGACGCCGTTCTTGGTGAGCGCCCCGAGCTTGGCTGCCGCTGCTGACACCGTGAAAGGTTGCCTTGTCACGGGGGTTAGACAGGCTGGAGGAGCCGGGTGACGTGAGGAAAGCTTAATTTATGTGGGGAGCACGCAGGAGATAGACGTCGGGCTTCTGCGTCGACTGCAGTTGGGGCGACTGATGAGGGATGCGGCGCAGAAGCGGCAGCCGCCGTCGCCTCGGCGCAGCGTGCCAAATCTCGTCCTTTCGGGCAGTAAGTGGGCTTTCCGTTCTCCTCCTCGTGCAGCTGTGATCCCCCTGACAGACTCCGAGCATAAGCTGCTCCCTGTGCACTTCGCCGTGGATCCCGGGAAGGATTGGCAGTGGGGAAAAGACGACAGTGACAACGTCAAGCTGGCCAGGTCGGTTGTCTGGACGCCGGAGCGGTCGCAGCCGCGCGGTTTGGTCTTATCCCCGGCCGCTCACGAGCACTGGGGGGTTTCTTGGGTCTGGGTGGAAGTTGTGCTGGGGTACGAACCTAGTCAGTGCAGACAGAGCAGCTTTTTCTTTTTTTTTTTTTCCTTTTTTTTTCTGATGTCCTGAGTATTTTGGTATATTTTGGGAAGGGTAGTGACATCTTATCGGCTTTGATAAGGAGGATCAGGTATTGTAGCCTGGGTTCTCAGGCACAAAAAGGTGCGTTTTTCCCTTCCTGCGTCCCCAGAGATAACAAACACCTTTGCCCAGGAGCCCCAGGAGCCGGAGGGATGCTCGCAGGCAGACACCCGTCCTGGTTTGGGCTCAGACCACGGGCGAGCCGCGGCACGGTTTGGTAGCAGCGAGCTTCCTGTTATTGAGCCAGGAGTCACCAATAGTGGGCGTCGTGGTCGGAGAGCTGGGAGCGTGACTTGTCCATCACATGACTTCGGGTTAGGAAACGTAGAAACCTCCAAGATCAGCGCGTTTATTAAAGCTCAGGGCAGGTCTTAGCGACGCAGTATTGCGCGGTACAGATATTTCATTCTGAGTTGGTTTTTTTTTTTAACCGATAGGAAATACTGTGTGTTTTTAATGGAAAAAAAAAAATGACAAATGGAAATTGTTGAGAAAACATCTTCGCTTTTTTTTCTGAAGTTGTTTTTGTGGAGAGGAAAATCATTTTGAAACTAGCTCTGTTTAGATCTGTGACATCTGCTTTTTTGTTACTTGCCTCGTGTACCAGTAAGATTATTTGCCAGGTTGGTATTAATTTGTAGCAAACTCGATTCTGACATACAGGAATCTTCTTGCTTATTCATTTCCTTTTTAATTAAAAGGCTTGGGAGGCTACAAAAATGTTATCTTTTGTATTGATGCCTTGATGGTTTTTACCCGTTAAAACATGCGTTTTAACGTAAAGGCAACAGGCAAATGCCTTGGTAACGATGGAGGAAAAAAACCTTGGCTCTTAAAGTGGGACTTGACTCTGACTTCTTGTGCTTGTTTCAAATTTTAGCGTGACGCTATCGTTGGAAGCCAAGCTGCACTTGCTGCACAGCTACATGAATGTTAAGTGGATCACGCTGCCTTGTGACACGCAGGTAAAGAGATGAGGGGTGTCTTCTTTAGTTATTTCAGCCTCCCTTCTGCAGGGCGGCGGAAGCGAAGTCGTCGTCTGCCCAGCCCTCCTTCACGTGAGGCCGTCTGTGCTTCCATTGGAAAAGGCAGCTGGCGCGGCTCCGAGCGGATGAACAACTCGTGTTTTTGTGCGTGCGCGTTTCTCTCGAGCTTTTCCTGCCTGTTTTTATCCTTCCTGCAAAGCTGAAGCGCAGCCCTCGCACGTCCTGCTGAGCGGCGCAGCCTGCTGTGTAGGTGTCTGGCAGCGAGGACGACTGCTGCCTATTCCAAGACAAACACAAACTGTTGGTTTGTGGCCTCCAGAAGCTGACTTGCGGCTTGACTGTAATTTTCCTGGGACCTTTCGTTGTCGGGACTGACTCGTGGAGCTCTGGGAACTTCTGCCTGCTTCCAACATCCCCGTGGCAGCTGCCTTAGCAGTGCGGGTGTCACCAGGCTGCCAGGCGTGAAGGATTTCTTTGTTAGCTTTTTATTGTTTGTGTTGCTTTTTTTTTTCTCCTCTCTTTTGGAGAAAACTCCCCAAACTTGCACGTGAGCTGTCTGAAACCAGCACATGGCCAGGGCGTGTGCTGAGTTCTGTGGGTCGCCCTTTGGCTGCAGCGTTGACGTGAAATAACTCCGGATCTGAGAGCCGCCACTTGTCCCCTCTGTTCTCCTAGCGAGTGCTTGCTTCTCCGTTTATTTCACCTTCAGCCTGAAAAGTCTTATCTGAGGAACTTATTTGACTTTGATATGTGTTTTCTTTCTCCCCAGGCGCCTCTGGCCCAGCCGGAATCCCCTACAGCCTCTGCAGGAGACGACGCTCGTTCAGCTGCGGAGTCAGGGGAGTCCGACAAGGAGTCGGTCTGCAGCAGTTCGGCAAGCAACGGTGGCAGCAGGGGTTGCAAGGACAAAGAGAAACCAAAGAAAGACCGAGAAAAGGACAAGGAAAAGGATAAAAAACGGGCAGACTCGGTCGCTAACAAGCTGGGCAGCTTTGGCAAGACTTTGGGAAGTAAGCTAAAAAAGAACATGGGAGGGTTGATGCACAGCAAAACTATGAAGGGAGGCGTGAGCAACGGGCAGGGAGATACCTTGGAGAAGAAAAAGAAGGGATCCTTGAAGTCAAGGAAAGGAAGCAAAGAGGAATCTTCCCAAGGAGACTTGTCGGCTCCTGTGGAGAAAACCTGCCCGGGGAAAGCAGCCCCCGAGAAGCCATCGGACCCCTACAAGTACAGCAACGACGTGAGGCTGAGCCTCAGCATCCTCCGGGCTGCCATGCAGGGAGAGCGCAAGTTCATCTTCGCCGGCCACCTCAAGACCAGCAACAGGCTCCAGTACCAGGAGGAGATGATCCAGCAGTACCTGCTGGACGCCGAGGAGCGCTTCTTGGCCGAGCAGAAGCAAAAGGAGGCAGAGAAGAAGGCGCTGGCGAGCGCTGCCCCCGCCAAGAGGCTGGAGCCGGAGCTCAACGCCCACAAGGGCGAGGAGGCGATGCTCAGCCCCGCTTACCCCCAGCCTCCTCCTGCTTACGCCATCCAGACCCCGGATCTGGCCCTCGGCGCGAAGATGGCAGCTTTTCCCTCCAGCTACTCGGGCGTCTTCACCTTCCCCCGGCCCTCCGTGGCCAGCAGCGCGGAAGGATCTCATCCCCCCGGCTTCCCCGACGGCCGGCGCCAGGTCGCGGGGGGGCCCTGCAGCAGCCTCCCCCCTTACGCCACCCTCCCCAGGCACTGCGGCCAGGCCCGGCCGAGCCCCCACGCCTCCGGCCCTTCCCACGCCGGGCGATTTTCCCCCACGGACACGGATTCTCACCCCGGCTTCCCGGCGGAGCGCGACGGCCCGGGCGGTTCGGCCCCGCACAGCAACGGCTGCCGGGAGCACGCGGAGCAGGACGGCTCGCAGAAAGGGGCGGACAAAGCGAGGGGCCGGGCTCTTTATAACGTCCAGCAGACCAAATGCAAGCAGCCCAACTGCAGCTTCTACGGGCACCCGGAAACCGGGAACTTCTGCTCCTGCTGCTACAGGGAGGAGCTGAAGCGCAAGGAGCGGGAGGCTCTGGTGCACAGGTTCTGAGCGCTCCGCCCGCGCTGCTCTTCGGACCCGTGGCACCTGGGGGATGCAATAACGCCCGTATTTCACCCCCCCCCCTCCCCACGCTCCTCTCCCTGTCCGTGGAAGGAGGGAGGCGGCGGGCGCTTGGCCGGACGGGCTGAGGAGCGCGATGCGGCCGCCGCGCCGCGGAGGTGACCCGCGGCCAGCCCTCCTCCCCGCGGCATCGCCACGAGCACGGGCGCCTCGGACGGGCTCTGGTTAGCCGGGGGGGGCTCGGGTTAGCCGGGGGGGGGCTCGGTAGGCAGCCGCCGTGGAGGGCGAGCTCAGGTCGGAGCGCGAGGCGCGGGGGCTCCTCGCCGCCACCGCCGAACCAGACCAAAGCTTCGGGAGCAGCGAGCGCCCCGCGGGTCCTCCGGCCGGGCTCGACCCTCACTTCTCGTAGCGCTTCTCCCGAATCGAGCGAAAATGCCCCAGCAATTTCAGTTAGAAAGTCACAGACCTTTTAATTGAGAGGTTTTTTTCTTTTCTTTTTTTTTTTAACACTGTTTTTATTTTATTTGATGTTTTCTGGTACTGAGAGGAGCTTAGTCGGAAGCGGACGTTATTTTATTTTTATTTTTCTGTTTTCGGTTTGAACTCGTCTGAGCCCAGCGGACGTCTCCCAGCGCCTCGCAGCAGCGGGCTCGGGGCGCTGCCCTTCCGAGGGGCTCGGCTCTTGTTTTTAAACGTTCCTTTAAAATTCTTCTTGGGGTGGGAGGGGGACGGGGTGGTCACAGTGCTGAGTGGCTTTGAGTTTTCCCGCAGAAGTTCCGTGCGGAACCGTTACCGGTACAGTCGAACCGACTTAGAATCGACGGAGAAACGAGGTCAGTGTCTCCACCCAGCAATAACCAACGGCGTGGAGAAGCAGGGAGGACAAAGAGCGCCCCGCGGCACCGGGAGGTAAATCTGCACCGGGCTGCCCTTAGCTTACAGCTGTGCGTGGACACACACACGATAACTCTTTCTACTTGAGCAAGCTACTTCCGTACTACCTCTGTTCTGCTGAATAGAATTAACTCGGCTCCATTTTGCTGAGCCACGTAACTGACCTTAGGCTGAGTAATATTAAAGATATTTTTTGATAATAGGGCTAAAGAGTGAAATGTAAGAAAAATGAACCCGTACCTGTGTTACTCCCACACTCGCTGTGGTCCATCCACTACGTCCCCTTCTCCCCGGCCGAGCCCCGCGGCGCGGCACGAGCGCTGCCCTGAGCTCCCCGTTTTTCAGGGCGGGTGTAACTTTAGCACTGCAATGTTTGCACAGATCTTTTTTTGTAACTGTAGATCCCAAACTGGACTCGATCCTCGTTCCAGTCCTGTATAGAGCAAAGGTTCAGCATTTTACCGCGTGGAAATAAAACGTGAATTACGCTGATGAGTCAAAGCTTTACAACATTCCCTCGTTTTTTTGGGTTTTTTTTTGTTTTTTTTTGGTTTTTTTTTTTCAAAAGGCATCAAACTATGCAATCCCTTCCCACGCTGATCCCCCCGCCCGCCACGGGGAGAAGGGAAGAGAGAACGGGGCAGAGAGGGTGAAAGTGTACTTAACACTGGGGACTCACCTGAAGCCTTATTCTCACAAATACACTAAGGCTTTCTTCTAACGTACAACTTCTGCCGGTTTAATGTACGTCTGAAAAACCAACCCAGCCCCAAATTAAGGCCTTTTCTGTCGCAGGTGGCTGCTTTTGGCTTTGGTAAAGGCCGGGGCCGTCCCTGTGCAGGAAGGGCCTTGCTGCAGGTGCTCCCACCTGGGTGGCTCGGCCCCGCTCGGGCTGCGTTTGGGCTGTCGCGCTCGAAGCCGACGGCCTGTAAATATCCGAGCTCCTCCACCCCTCTAACTAAAGCTGTTCTTTTGGGGTTTTGTTAAATCGCTGCTGCTCGGAGCGTAGATAAGCCTTGCCCGGCTGCGAAAGGGGCACGGAAATAAGGTCGCTGCTGCAAGCGGGGTTTTCCTTAGGGTCCCTTTGCCCGGCAGTGGGGAGCCCCGGGGCTGGCACGCGGTCAGGGAGGCGTGCGGGGTGACTGCTGTGGGCGTGCTCTGGTCCTGGAGTGATGCAAGGCAGCGAATTTCTCCCTGGGGCTGGGTTAAAGTGCGTTGGATTTACTGCAGGGGCGAGAGCGCGCGCGGTCGGGTCCGTTCCGGCGGCTCTCCGCCCCGGTCACCCCGCAGCAACTCCTTGGCGGAACCCAAATATCAAACCTGAGTGGGTTTATTTAAAACAAAACCCAGCTCGCTGTGCGGGGAACAGTTTGTGCAGGGGCTTCTGCCTCTTCTTTTTCCTGTGCCCCGGAGCAGCGGCTTTATTGTAGAATCCTTCGGCTGCTGCCGAGAGCGCGAGGAGCGGGGATGCTCCGCGCCCCCCCGCCAAAGCACGGGGAGCGGGGACGCTCCGCGCCCCCCGCCGAAGACCGCAGGCAGGGGAGGACGGAAGGCACAAATTGATGCTCCACCAGCTCAATGCCCCTTTCCTGCTTTTTTTCGGGGGGATTCATCCCCGCTTCGGCCAACCCCATCCAGCCGCTGCGCCAACCCGCCCGAGGGGGCCGTGCGGCGCAGCCAGCGTCGCCCGGCTGCCGGAGCCGCTGCCGCCGTTCCTCCTCCCGAGGGTTTTTGGGGGAGAAAAGGGAGTTTGGCCGAGTGCTTTGTGCCCGCTGCTGGTGCCGTGGCCCTGCCGGTGAGGTTTGGCCGCGGCGCCGTCCTCCCCGGGCACCGCGCGATCCCCGACGGCCGCAGCCCCGGGAGCCTGGAGGAGAGCGGGGCGGTGGAGGTGAGGGGCGAAGTTCCCCCAAAAATTAATTCCCCAATTCCCCGTTTCGGGGTCGGTTTTGAAGCCCAGCCCCGTGGCCCGTGCTTGGTCTGCCGTTTTTACCGCCGTTACTGGAATTCGTAGCTTTTTTTTAAACTCAAAATGGGGGAAAAAAAACCACAACTTCAGGCAAAATTAGGTTTCCAATGAAAAGAGTAAAATAGCGAAGAGTATTTTTTCTACGAAGTGCAGAGTCTCAGCTGTTCCCTGAGCATCCCTGAGCCCAAACCTTCCTGCCTTACACACCGAATCGAGGGAATCGGCCGCGTTTCTTCAGTACTGCTAAGGATTTTTTCAGGTCATTTTTGTTTCCTTTATGGTGAAACTAATTTCTTTTTTTTCTACGGGACTATTAAATACAACTTATATTTATTCGAAGACATCTACCAACCACCGGTTCCTTTCCATAACCACGCTAAAGCCCCTGCCCACGCCGTATTTTAGGGTTTTGATATATTTTAGGGGCTCGATATATTTTTGGTACCTTTTTTTTTTTAAGTGGGGGGGGAGAGCGAGAGCAGCTCGTGCTCCGCAGCACCTCGCACGGGGGCACCGAACCACCCCAGGGTTTTTCTCCCGCGTCTGCCCCGCCGCCGTGCGAAGGAGACGGGGAAGGGGAGGCCGCGGCTTGATCCCGAGGTCTCGAAACAAGTGCACTTAGCGGTGTAACGGGAAGAAACTTTGCAGCCATCGGGACCTGGGGGTTTCTGCGCAGCCTGGCCCTCCTGCAGGAAAGGTCTGCGACCCGTCTGGAACGTTTTCAGTTTGTCTTAGCCCCGGGTCCCATCCCGCAGCCTGGGTTTTGGCCCCGTCTCGGCCGTCTCGCCCGGGCTCCCCAAACGAGCTTCGTAACGTCCCCGGTGTCCCCAGCCCCTCCGGGGAGGGGGGGTGGGATGCTCCGGTCTTCACCGATCGCACAAGAGGTGACCTGAATTAATTCTGCAACCGTTTATTCACAAAAGACTTTTTTTTTTTTTAAATTAAGAGATATTGGGTTGGCGATTTTTACTCTTTTGTTCGAGCACTGCTGTACTGAGCACTAGATGGCGCGTTGTAATCGGGCTGTTCACGGCATCCTTCATTTATGCTACCATAGATTCACTGACAATAAACGACGTTCAACTAATTACCACCGCCGGCGGCCGTGCCTCTTTCCTGCGCTTCGGGACGAGCGTCGCCCCCGCTCCAGGCCCTTCCGCCGCGTCCCCCTCGCCTGGCTTGCGGGGACGTCTTGGGTTTATTGGCTTTTCTTCCTGCCATCGATACGGGGAGGTCAGGGAGAACTTCTTCTCTTTGGGTGCTCACTGGGGGGCTGCTTTTAAAGGGGACCCCCCCCCCCTCCCAGCTGCTGCTCCTGCCCTGGTCGTGTCCCTTGTCACCCTTCTGGAGGAGCCTTTCCCCGGGGCTTTGGGCGGTCGGGCGAAGGATTTAAAACCCACCCGAGGCTTAGCACGGCGTGGCGATAAAATCCAGCTCCTTGCCAACGCGGGGCGCTCCGGCTGCTTCGGTGGGTTCAGAAATCAGGAAAACTCTCGGCCCCGGGGCTGCGCGCGCCTGCGCCCTCTTCCCCCCCCCCCCGCGGCGCTGTTTTGGGGTGAAACGGGTTTCTGGGTGCAGGTTTGGGTTCAGGAGGCGTTGGCGGGGCGAAGAGCAAAGGTCTGGGTCTAGCCGAGCGCTGCGGCAGCTGGATCGGTCCCCGCGTGAACTCGCAGGACTTTGGCCCCCGCTCGGAGAACCCAGCCTGGAGGCTTCGCACCGGCTCCGGGTGCGGCACCCCCCGGTTTTTTTTACCCGTGGGATGTTACGGGAGCGCTCCGGGCTGGGTGGGACGGGGCTCCGCTCCCTGCTGGAGCAGAAAAAATGCCAGCTATTTCAGCTGCTCGCTCCACCTGCTCCCACGCTCGAGCCAGGCGCGGCTGGGAGCCCGAGGAAGGGTCCTGCTGATGGCCCCGAGCCCCAGCCCCGCTCCTCCCTCTCGGGGACATCCCACAGGCGTCCCGGTGGCGTTGCACTCCCCACGTTTTGGAGCTGCTTCCGACCCCCAGAGCAGGCTGCTCCCCCCGTTTGTGCCCTAAATGATGCAAATCGGGGCGTCGGGGGCGTTTGCTGGCTGGGGGACGCGGGGTGAGGTTTTGGGGCCGGATGGAAATGTGCCTCGGTGCTACCGGGTGCTGAGAGCCCCTGTGGGGTCAGGGGAGCTCTGAGCAGGTTCCTGCGGGGTTTCTTTGACCCCCCCACCCCCCCCAGTCCCTATAGCAGTGGGATTTTTTTTATTCTTGCCCCCAGTGCTCTCCCTTCCTCCCCGGGCCGTGCTCAGCGCCACGTCGGTGCCGGCTCGCCAATTTTCCTGCAGCTCTCGGGGCAGCCCCGCGGCCCGGGCTGACCCCGAGCTGGCGCGGACGCTGCCCCACCGCCGATCCCTGGCCTTGGAGCCGATCCCTGGCCCGAAGCCCCGCAGGAAATTCTTCTCATCCGCAAGGTGCTGGAGCCGGGGACCCATCCAAGCTCCCCCCCTGGGGGGCCCCGGGGCTGTGCTGCCGGGTGATTTTCCTACAGGTGGAAAATCGGGGTGCACAACACTGAGGCTCCCCCAAAAAGCTGGAGGCAAAAAGGGCCCCAAATAGGATTTTAGTGCTCCGGCGCCTTCCCGCAGGCCTGGTTTGGCCGGTGCCAGTTCTCGGATCTCGGCCGCCCTGGTCCTGCCCCGGCCAGAGGGGCTGAGCCGGCGGGGTTGGCTTTTGGGGTCCCCGGGGGTTCCACCTGCTGCCGGGAGCGGGGTCAGGACCCCCGGGGCCCCCAGCGGGGGCCCAAGCGGTGCCGCTTGGCACGGCCCGGCCAGCGCTGGCTTTTCCGGGGTTGGGAGGAGATGGCGATGCCTCAGCGATGAGTCACGGAGCGGCTCGTTCCTCCCCGGCACCGCCGCTCGGCCTCCGTGGGGAGCCCGCGGGGGCCGCACGGTGCCCCCCCGGGGAAAGGTGCGGGGACGGGATGGGGGCACCCGAACGGGACCGGGCGAACCCCGGCTGTGCGCGGCGCCGCGCGTCCCCCAGGGGGTTCGGGGAGCTGAGTGCCCTTCCTCCGGCTCCTTACGGGGTGTGGGGAGCTGAGCATCCCCCGCTGGCGCCGAACGTCCCTTATAGGGTTTAGGGAGTTGCGTGTCCTCCCCCCAGCACCGTGAGCCCCTTGTGGGGTGCCAGGAGCTGTGTGCATCCCCCTCTGGCACCAGTGATCCCTTTTGGGGTGCCAGGAGCTGCAAGCGCCCCACGTCCCCAGTACCAGGCGTCCCTTATCCAGTCCGTCCCCCCAGTACCAGGCATCCAGGGGGCCGCGTGCCCCCCCCCCAGCACCAGGCATCCTTTTTGGGGTGCCAGGAGCTGCGTGTCCCCCCATGCCCCCAGCACCCCACATCCCTTTTGGGGGTTCAGGGAGCCTCACGTCCCCCCAGCACCCCACATCCCTTTTGGGGTTCAGGAAGCCGTGGCCCCCCCCGTGCCCCCCAGCACACTGCATCCCTTTGGGGGTGCCCGGAGCTGCTCGGAGCCCCCCCCCCTGTGCCCACGGGGGGCCCCCCCCCGCCCTCCCTGCCCCACTCATTGAACACCTTCCCCCCCCCCCCCCCCGACGCCGCGGGGGGAAACTGAGGCTGGCGGCGAGCCCCGTGCTGCCGCCGCCGCCTCCGCTCCGCCCTGGCCTCCCGCTGCCAGGAGCCGGCCTCGCTCGGGGAGCGGAGGCCGCGGGATGCCGGGGGGGCCGCGGGCGGCCGAAGCGGGCTGGTTGCTGCCTCCTCGGGATCCCCGCTCGTGCTCCCGTCCCGTTCCGTCCCGCCCGGTCGGGCAAAGTCCTCCGCCATGAACGGGGAGAGGGGAGGCAGCCGCTCGGCCTTCCCCGGCCTCCCAGGTAGGAGCCTCCGCCGCCGAGCCTCCGCCGGCCGCGGGCAGGTGGCCGGATGCTGGGGGCCCCCGCCGCAGCCGAGGCTCGGGGGTCGCCGAGGGGGGCGTGGGGGGAGGCCGGGGGCACGGGGACCGACGAGGGGGGTGTTGGGGGGGGGGTCACGTACAGCCTGGAGAGACCCCCCTGGGTGTGGGGGGCTGCGGGGGGGGGCACCCCCGTGCGCCTCCTCCCCGGAGGCCAAACCGGCCCCGTCCCGCAGGGGAGGTGGTGCTGGAGGAGGCTGCGGGAGTGCGGCTGCGGTGCCGCGAAGGGGACGGCTCGGTGCCGGGCACCTTGGTCTGCACCAACCTCCGCGTCGCCTTCCTGGCCGCCCCCGGGCACG
This sequence comes from Anser brachyrhynchus, assembly GCF_964034855.1. NCBI lineage: Eukaryota > Metazoa > Chordata > Aves > Anseriformes > Anatidae > Anser > Anser brachyrhynchus. The sequence goes on along the minus strand of NC_137721.1, from coordinate 1,493,535 downwards.
GCGTGCAGGTGGGGGCCCGCCGCGACCCCCCCGCCCCCCCCCCCCGAAGCCCCCAGCCGGCTCAGCCCCGCTGCTTCCCTCCCCCCCACACACCCCGGCCCCGACCTCGCTGCTCCCGGTCCCAAACCCTCCTGGTCCTGAGCCTCTGCTGGCTGCAGCCCCGTCCCCAGCCAGCCCCAACCCAGCCGTGTCGCGATCCCATCTCAGCTGCATCCCGGTAGCATCCCAGCCCCATCCCAAGCACATCCTGACCCCATCCTGCTTCGATCCCAGCGGTATCGCAGCCCCATCCCAACCCCAACCCCGGCCCCATCCCGACCCCAACCCCGGCCCCATCCCAACCCCAACCCCGGCCCCATCCCGACCCCAACCCCGGCCCCATCCCAACCCCAACCCCGGCCCCATCCCAACCCCAACCCCGGCCCCATCCCGACCCCAACCCCGGCCCCATCCCAACCCCAACCCCGGCCCCATCCCGACCCCAACCCCGGCCCCATCCCGACCCCAACCCCAGCCCCATCCCGACCCCAACCCCGGTCCCATCCCGACCCCAACCCCAGCCCCATCCCGACCCCAACCCCAGCCCCATCCTGACCCCACACTGATCCCGTCCCGGCCGCACCCCTGCTTCATCCCATCCCCATCCCAGCCACGTTCCCGACCCCATCCCCGTCCCACCCTCGCTCCTCGGTCACAGAACCGCGATCCCCATTCCCCCCGCACCCGGGGAACTCCTCGCTGCAGGACCCGGGAGGGCACAGGGGCTGCCGCGGGTCACGGCACCGGCTGGACAAAGGCCGTGGGGTGCCGGATGCGGCCCCGCTGCCTTTTTGGGGTACCGGGGCGGCTCCCAGCTCTCCCCAAATCTCCTGCAGCCCCCTGGCTCCGTCGCCCCCCTGCAGAGCGAGCACAACGTGGCGCTGCCCTGCATCCGCAAGCTGGTGGCAGGTAAAGGGGACCGGGGGGGGGGGGGGGCACAGCACCGAGCTGGGACGAGCGGGGCCGGGGCTCGGCGGGCGCTGACGGCCGCTCCTGGCCCGCCGCAGGCAGCAGCTTCACCAAGCCCAAGGTGCTGACGGCCGCCTCCACCCTCAAGTTCATCCCCGAGGAGCTGCTGATTTTCTGCCGGGATTTCCGCCTGCTGCGCTTCCACTTCCACGAGAACGGGCTGGCGCCCCAGGCGTACCGGGTGAGCCGGGGGGGGGGGGCTTCGTGCCCTGCTCCTGGGCGATCCCCGGCGTAATTACAAGCGGTGGGGGGCTCGCGCGTGGTCCCCGTCACCTTGCTCCTCTCCGCAGGTGGCCAACGCCATCGCCCAGGCGCGGGAGACGGCCACGTGGCCGGGGGACAGCGGGGACGGGGACGGCCGCTCCCGGGCAGAAGCCAAGGCGGAGGAGGAGGAGGAGGAGGAGGGTGAAGATGAGGAAGGCTCGGCCCCCACGCTGCTCTTCGAGAGCCTCCGCGACTGGGAGAAGGAGCTGAAGCGCCAGGGCGCCGCGGGCTGGAGGGTGAGCGCCATCAACGAGCGCTTCGACATGGCCCCCAGGTACGGCCCGGCCGGGCGCCGGGCTCCAAGGGGCTGCCGGCCCCCACCCCGCCGGGGGGGCGCCCACCCCACGCCCCCACCCCCCCCCCTCTGCCCGCAGCCTGCCCCGCTACCTGTGGGTGCCCAGCGGGCTCCTGGACCACGACCTCAAGCGGACGTTCGCCCACTTCGAGGAGCGCCGCGTGCCCGTGAGTGCCGGGGCGGGAGGGAGGAATTGGGGTGCTGCCGGGGGGGTGACCTGGGGGGTGTCCCTGTCCTCCCCCCTGCCCCGTCTCGCCCGCAGCGGCTGTGCTGGCACCACCCGGGCGGCAGCGACCTGCTGAGATCCGCCGGCTTCCACGCGGCCTCGGAGCCGGGCGGCGAGGACGTGAGGTGAGCCCCCGGCGAGGATTTTGGGGCCGGGTTGGGGGTTTCGGGGTGCTGCCCGGCCCGGTCCCACGAGGGGGGGGGGGTGTCTGCGTGTCCCCCTCCCCAGGTGCCTGGAGGCGCTGCTGCGGGCGGGCCGCGGGCCCTGCGTGCTGGCCGACGCCGCCGAGCTGCCCACCCTGGCCGACATCCAGCTCGCCCACCTCAAGCTGTGGGCGCTCTGCCTGCACGGTGAGAGGGGACGGGGACCGGGGGGGGACCCCAGGTCTCATTCTGGGGGGGGGCCCCCGGGGCTCATCGCCCTCCCCTGACCCCCCCGCCCCCCAAATTTGCCCGCACGGCGCAGGCGCGGCGGCCGAGGAGAAGTGGCTCTCGGCGCTGGAGGCGACGCGCTGGCTGGACCACGTCCGGTGAGCGGGGAGCTTTTGGGGTGCGGGGCAGCGGGGGAAAGCCCGGCCCTCGAAACGCCCCCCCCCCCCCCATCCAGCCCCCCCCACCCCGCTTTGGGGGCCGTTCACCCCCAAGCACGCCCAGCAGCTGCAGGGTGACGGGGCGCTGTGGCGGCCGGGTGGTTACCCCGAACCCACGGGGGGGGGCTGGAGACCCCCGGGCAGGCAGAGGCAACATTTTGGGGTGCCCTGACCCCCCCCCCCCCCCTCCTTGCCCCTCCTCGCCCCCAGCGCCTGCTTGAGGAAAGCCGTCGAGGTGGCATCGCTGCTGGCGGGGCGCCGCTGCTGCGTCCTCCTGCAAGGTAGAGCCGGCACCGCGGGGCCACCGGAGCGCGGCGGGGGGACCACGGGGACACCCCAAACCCCCCCCCCCCAAATATCACCACCTCGTCCCACCCACCAGAGCCGTCCGACCGGGACCTCAACTGCCTGCTGGCCTCCCTGGTGCAGCTCCTGGCGGACCCCCACGCCCGGACCCTGCCGGGCTTCCAGAGCCTGGTGCAGCGCGAGTGGGTGGCAGCCGGCCACCCCTTTCCCCGCCGCCTCGGCCTGCGGCGCGACAGCCCCCGGGAGGAGGTGGGCACCGCGCCGCGGCCCCCCCCCGGTGCCCCCCCTGCCCGTCCCAGGGGACGGTGACGGGTTGGTGTCGTCCCCCCCCCACGCTGTCCCCGCAGGCGCCCGTGTTCCCGCTGTTCCTGGACTGCACGTGGCAGCTGGTGCGGCAGTTCCCGGCGGCCTTCGGCTTCACCGAGGCGTACCTGCTGGCCCTGCACGACAGCGGCTTCCTGCCCTACTGCGGCACCTTCCTCTTCAGCTGCCAGCGCCAGCGGGGCCGCGGCGGCCCGGTGAGCGGGGCCGGGGGCTCGGCGGCACCCCCGGACCCCTTCCAGCAGCTTTAGGGCGGCGGGGAATCCTCCTCACCCCCCCCCCCCGTGGCGGCATCCAGCTGCCCGCCGGCGCCGTGCCTCGGTTTCCCCACCCGCGCCGTGCCTCGGTTTCCCCACCCGTGCCCCGAATCCCGCCCCCCCCCCCGCTTTGGGGGTCGGGGGGCGCTCACCCCGTCCCTTCCTCCTCCCCGCAGCAGCAGCCCCGCAGCCAGACCTACACGCCGGTGAACGGCTGGTGGGACCCCCCCCCGGGCAGGGGGGGCAGCGCCGGCAGCCGCCTGCCCCCGGTTTGGGACTGGGCGCTGCGCTACAGCCCGCAGCAGCGGGCGCGGTTTCGGAACCCGGCGGGGGTCCCCAGCACCGTGGGACCCCCCGACACCGCGAACCCCCAGACCACGGGCACGGTGAGCCTGGGGGGGGGGTGTCTGGGGGGGCCGCGTTGGGAAGGGACGAGGGTGCTGGGGTTGTGCTGCCCCCATGGCATGAGACCCCCCCACCCCCTCCGCTCTCCCGCTGGATTTTGGGGGGGCTCCGAGTCTAAAATCCCTCCCCTGTGCCGATCGGCCCCTGGCGGCTGGGTTTTCTCCCCTGTTTTCCCGAACCGCTGGGGTTTCCGCCCATTTCCCCCCCCGCTGGACCTCCTCCCTTGTCCCCCTGGCTTTTACACCTCCTTTTACCCTAATTGCCGCTTTTCCCCATTTTTCCCTAACCACTGGCTCTCCCACCTCCCTTTTAACCCAGCTGCCAGTTTCCCCTCCATTTTCCCTAACCACCTGCTTTTGCACCCCCCTTTTCACCGTAACTTCTGGATTTCCCCCCATTTTCCCTAACCCCCATCTCTTCCACCCCCTTTTTACCCTAACCCCTATTTTCCCCCCATTTTCCCTAACCCCCATCTCTTCCACCTCCTTGTTACCCTAACCCCTATTTTCCCCCCCATTTTCCCTAACCCCCATCTTTTCCACCCCCTTTTTACCCTAACCCCTATTTTTCCCCCCGTTTTCCCTAACCCCCGTCTCTACCACCCCCTTTTCACCATAACCACCGGATTTCCCCCCATTTTCCCTAACCCCCACCTTTTCCACCCCCTTTTTACCCTAACCCCTATTTTCCCCCCCATTTTCCCTAACCCCCATCTTTTCCACCCCCTTTTTACCCTAACCCCTATTTTTCCCCCCATTTTCCCTAACCACCCTCTCTTCCACCCCCCTTTTTACCCTAACCCCTATTTTCCCCCCCATTTTCCCTAACCCTCGTCTCTTCCACCCCCTTTTTACCCTAACCCCTATTTTTCCCCCCATTTCCCAGCCCGCCGATGCCTGGCCTGGGGCAGGAGCCGGGGACGTCTTCGCGCTGGCCAAGGGCTCGCTGTGCCCCCAGCCCTTCCCGTGGCGCAGCGGCCGCCCCCCCCCGCGCTTGCTCCGCTGGGCCCCCTCCCTGGAGAGCCTCAGCGAGCGGGGGGGCGGCTCGGGGGGCAGCCCCGTCCCCGCGCCCCCCCGGGGGCTGCTGCTGCCCTGCGCCGCGGGGCCGTCGGTGCGGCTCTGGCGCCGCTGCTACCTGCGGGGCCTGCCCGAGGCCCAGGTATGGGGGCAAAAAGGGGTCTGGGGGGGGGTCCTGGGGGGGTCTGGTTGGAGAAGCGGGGGGAAATTGAGTCATTGGGGGGGGGAAACTGGGTCCTAGGGGGGGAAACTGAGTCACGGGGGGGGGAATAAGCCCTGGAGGGGGGGAAACTGGGTCCTAGGGGGGGAAACTGAGTCATGGGGGGGGGGGGGGAATAAGCCCTGGAGGGGGGAAACTGGGTCCTGGGGGGGGAAACTGAGTCACGGGGTGGGGAAAACTGAGTTATGGGGGGAAACTGGATCCCAGGAGGGGGGGAAACTGGGTCCCGGGGGGGGGAAACTAAGCCCGGGGGGGGGTGGAACTGGGTACCGGGGGGAAACTGAGTCACTGGGGGGGGGGGGGACTGGGTCACAGGGGGGGAAACTGGGTTCTGGGGGGGGAAACTGGGTCCCAAGGGGGGGGGGGAACCGGGTCCCAGGGGAGGGAAACTGAGTCCCGGGGGGGGCTGCGCTGTGCCAGGTGGGTGCACCCCCGAGGGGCTCCCCGGCTTGGAACGGATTTCTTGCCCCCCAAGCCTGTGCAGGACGGGGTTTGGGGCTGGTGCGGGTGGTCGTGCGCGCCCACCCTGCCCCCGTGGCCGTCCGTCCTGCCCGCCGCGGGCGTCTGTCCTAACGGGCTTGGGCCCCGTCTCCCCGCAGCGCGGGCGCTTCGCCCCGTCTCCGGCCGGCCTGGCGGAGGAGCTGACGCTGCTGCAGGACCGCCTCAGCGCCTGGCAAGCGCAGGGACCCCGCACCAGGGCCGCCGGCAGCCCCCTGGCACCGTCGCGATGAGGGATGGGGGAAAAAAAAAGAACCCCGGGGGGGGGACGAACGCTACCGGGACAGAGCCGGCCCTTGGGGGGGAGCTGACCCCGGGGCTCCCCTGCCGGTTTTGGGGGGGAAAAAGCCCCCAAAGCGCCCCGCGGCCTCTCCACTGCTGCCTCCCTGCTCCTCGCCGGGGCTCTTGTGGCTTTTTGGGGCCGGGGACAGCTTTTGGGGGCTGGTGATAGCTTTTTGGGGCCAGCGCCGGCTTTTTGGGGCCGTCACAGGCTTTTTTGGGGCCAGTGTTTGCTTTTTGGGGCTGACGCAGGCTTTTTGGGGCCAGCTCCTGCCATGCTGCTCCCCGGCTGCTCTGGAGGAGGCCGAGCACCCCAGGAGTGCCGCGGGCGCCCCGGCACAGCCGATTTCCCCCTTTTTTGCCTTAAATTCCTTGCTACCTCCACGTGCCTCGGGGCTGGGCTCACCGCCCCGGGCCCACGCATCTGGCCCCGCCGCAGGGTCGCTTTGCTCCCACAGGGGCCGAGCTTTGCTGGGAGCCCAGCGCCAGGCCTCTGTCGGCGACACGCTGTCGCGATATGGGAGGGGCAGGGACCCCAGGGCTCAGCTCGGCTGCCGGGGCTGTGAAGAGGAGAACGGGGCTCTGAGCGCTGGCGGCCCCCGGCCATGCACTTTTATGGAGGTTTATGTCGGGAGCTCGCCCGCACGCGGCGGTTTGCACTTTTTATTGAGGTTTGTGTCGGGGAGCTCAATAAAGCGGCCTGCGGGCACTGCGGCGTGGCTCTGAGTGAACGGCCCGGGCTGGGGGCCCTGGGCTGGGGTGGGGGTGCCCGGCCCCAGCCGTGCTGCCGGCTGTGGGGGCGATATCGCCGCCTATCGCGGGGGGGCTATCGCGACATAACAGGCCCGGCCTCAACATGGCGCCCACGCCATTTCCGGCCCGCCGCGAGGGGGCGGGGCTTGCGCCTGGGGCTGACGTCAGGGCGCGAGGGGCCGGCGCGTGCGGCGTTGCGTTGCGTAGGTTACGTTACGTAGGTTACGTTCCATAGATTGCCTTGTGCGGCGTTACGCATGTTACGTAGCGTTGCTCTACGTAGGTTACGTAGGTTAAATGGGGGCTGAATTACGTAGGTTGTGTTGAGCTACGTAGATTACGTTACGTAGATTACATTTTGCACCGTTACGCAGGATACGTTGCGCTGCGTTACGCACCTTACGTTACACGGGTTACATCGCGCTGCGTTACGTAGATTACGCAGATTGCCGGGCGTTGCGTTACGCAGGTTGCGTTACGCGGCTTACGTTGCGCTGCGTTACGCAGCTTACGTCCCGGCGGCGGGAGCGGGCCAAGATGGCGGCGGGGCCCATCTCGGAGCGGAACCAGGGTGAGCGGCGGGGGCCGGGGGGGTGCGCGGCGGCGGGGGGCCGGGCGGGGGCCGGCGGGGGCTCGGCGCCGTCAGCTCCCCCTCCTGCCTCTCCCTCGAGGGCTTCCGGCCCGGGGAGGCCGAGCTGCAGCCCCCCGGAGGCCGCGGGCCGCCGCCTCCTGACGGGGCGCTCGGTGTTTGCCCCCCCTTACAGATGCCACCGTGTACGTGGGGGGCCTGGACGAGAAGGTGAGCGAGCCGCTGCTGTGGGAGCTCTTCCTCCAGGCCGGGCCCGTGGTCAACACGCACATGCCCAAGGACCGGGTCACCGGGCAGCACCAAGGTGAGGGGGTCCGGGGGGGGTCCGGGGGGGGCCGGAGGGGGGAGCCGAGGGCCCTCGGGCGGTGCCCGGGGGGCAGGGAGGCCTGAAGGGGGCCCTGGGCACGGTGGGTCGAGGGGTGGAGGCCAAGGGATGAGGTTTAACGTGGCCAAGTGCTGGGTGCTGCGCTTGGGGCACAACAGCCCCAGGCAGAGCTACGGGCTGGGGGCAGGGTGGTCGGAAGCCATGCGGAGGGAAAGGAGCTGGGGGTGTTGGTTGGTGCTCACCGGAACGTGAGCCCGCGGCGTGCCCGGGTGGCCAAGAAGGCCAACGCCACCCTGGCTTGTGTCAGGAGTAGTGCAGGGAGGTGATCGTCACAGCATCAGCTGGGTTGGCAGAGACCTCCGAGATCACCCAGTCCAACCCCTGACCTAACACTAACAAGTCCTCCGCTAAACCACATCACCAAGCTCTGCATCTAAACGTCTTCTAAAGACCTCCAGGGATGGTGACTCAACCACTTCCCTGGGCAGCCCATCCCAATGCCTAACAACCCTGTCGGTAAAGAAGCTCTTCCTAATATCCAACCTAAACCTCCCCTGGTGCAACTTGAGGCCGTTCCCCCTCGTCCTGCCACCAGGCACATCGCTCCCCCCCCTGCTCGGCTCTGGTGAGGCCGCACCTCGAGTGCTGCGCTCAGCTTTGGGCCCCTCACTGTGAGGACATCGAGGCCCTGGAGGGAGGTGAAGGGAGGGGAGGGGTGGACGGTTAGCAGGGCAGATCGCTGCTCTCGGGCTCTGTTTTTAAAACAAGCGGGGTTGGAGTCTTCAGAGAGCAGCGAGCCCCTCGGAGGCAGCAGGGAGCGGCGCCGGGCCGTGGTTCTGCCCCTTCCTAAGCCTCTGCCTTGTTGCAGGCTATGGGTTCGTGGAGTTCCTCAGCGAGGAGGACGCGGACTACGCCATTAAGATCATGAACATGATCAAGCTGTACGGGAAGCCGATCCGCGTGAACAAAGCCTCGGCCCACAACAAAAACCTGGACGTGGGGGCCAACATCTTCATTGGCAACCTGGACCCCGAGATCGACGAGAAGCTGCTGTATGACACCTTCAGCGCCTTCGGGGTCATCCTGCAGACGCCCAAGATCATGCGGGACCCGGACACGGGCAACTCGAAGGGCTACGCCTTCATCAACTTCGCCAGCTTCGACGCCTCCGACGCCGCCATCGAGGCCATGAACGGACAGTACCTCTGCAACCGCCCCATCACCGTGTCCTACGCCTTCAAAAAGGATTCCAAGGGCGAGCGGCACGGCTCGGCCGCCGAGCGCCTCCTGGCAGCCCAGAACCCCCTCTCGCAGGCGGATCGGCCCCACCAGCTCTTCGCCGACGCCCCCCCTCCGCCGTCGGTCCCCACCCCCGTGGTCACCTCGCTGGGCCCCGGGGTCACCCCCCCAGGTGGGTACGGCCGAGGGGACGCGTTCCCGCGCCCTGCTGGGCGGAAATGGGGCGGTTTGGGGGCTGTCCCCTTGCTCCCCCGGGGGTTTGCGGGAGCGGCCTGCCTGCGGCTGGCGGCACCGTGCCCTGGGGAGGGGTCGGGGGGGCAGCAGGTCCCCGGCACCCACCCGGCTCCGTGCCGAGCGGTCGGATCCTGGGCTCCTGCTTCACTCCGGTGGGTTTTCTGGTCGCTGTGGCCGTTTGTGTGTTCGGCCTCCTTCCCGACTGCCTGTTTTTATTCTTTTTTTTGTTCTTTTTTAAACTTTTTTCATGCCGCACCCAACCAAACCCTCTCTGCTTCTCTCTCTTTCAGGCCTCCCGCCCCCAGGATCGTTCCCCCCGCCGGTGCCTCCCCCCGGAGCGATGCCCCCCGGCATGCCTCCTGCCATGCCGCCCCCCCCGATGCCGCCCGGAGCCGGGGCCCCCGGCCCCCCCTCAGGGGCTGCGCCCAGCGGCGGGCACCCCCCTCACCCTCACCCCTTCCCCCCGGGGGGGATGCACCACCCAGGTAAGCCGCGGGCGGGTACCGGGCTTGGGAAGCCAAACTCCCCTCCTGCTGCGGGGTGGCCCTGCGTAAATCCCCCCTCTGGTTTCTTCCCCGAGTTTTTTTTTTATGTAAAAAGGGGAGAAATCTGCTGCTGTGCTGCGGGAGCGTGGCGTGGCCATGGCGGGGCAGGCAGGGAGCTCGGGGGAGTTCTCGGTTAGCCGCTGAGCGGCAGCCTGAGCTCCCCGTGGGGCTGAAACGTGCAGAAATAGCTCGGAGCAGGGCCTGGCGGGATTTTAGGAAGGTAATTTGGGAACGAATTCCTTCTGGGAGGCATCCAGCCGCGTCAGGACGTTGGTTACCTTGAGGTGGGCGCGGGAAGGCGCAGTCCGGTGTAGCCCAGCCTCCGAGAGTCCCTGGTGCTGTTCTGGGAGGATGCCAACGAGGCTCCAAGTCTTCGTTTTCCTCCAGCGCGAATCCCTGCGCGAGGTGTGAACCTCCTCGGCGCAGCCCGCGGCTCCGCCAGGCGGGAGCTAATTCGAGACGCCGGAACAAAATGTTTCTCCGATTCCCTTCCATTTTTAGCCCCGTAGTGCCGGGGAGCGAGTGGGGTGGGCGTCCAGGCTGAGGTCCGGAATGCAGAGATTCGGGGAAATTCGCATCGGTTCGAGGAAAAAGAGGAGGGAAAAAAAAAAAAAAAAGAATCCCTGCTTTAATTTCTTCTCTCAAGCGACCCCCGCGCCGGGAGCTCGGCGGCGCGGGCTGATTAGGGCACCCCGCGCGATCGTGGCCGCGCGAGTGCCCGGATGGCTGCCGCTCTCCCCGGCCGCGAGCCGCTTTTGCAGCCCTCAGCCAGCCAGTTACCCACGGCAGGCCTGGCCGAGCGCTCCCCGCGGAGCTGCGCCGGGCTCCCGGCTTCCTCAGGAGAAAAGGATTCGTCTTGGTTCCTTCTTATAGTGGTGAAAAAGGATAAAATCTTAGGGGAAAAAAAAAAAGGGGGTGGGAGGGACCCGGCCACGCGGAGCGAGCTTTGAGGTCGTTGCTCAGGGTCCCGCCCGAGATCCCCGAGGGCGGTGGTTTCTCTCTGACCCCCCTTTTTTAAGGGCTGCACCCCGCTCGCTGGCGAGGCTTTCTTTTTATTTCCCCTCCGAGCAGCGTTTCCTCCGCTCCCCTTCCTCTTAACTCCTGCCCTCCGCATCGGACGAGAGCTTTTGCCTTCCCCCCCCCCCCATTTTGCTAGCAGCAAACCCTCTACGCGCTTTCCTTGCCCGATGTTTCTCACCCTCGCGGGCTCCCCTTTTCCCCCCAGGAATGCCCCCCATGCAGGTGCACCACGGACCCCCCGGCATGGGCCAGCACCACCCGGGACCCCCGGGCTCCGGAGGCCAGCCCCCGCCGCGGCCCCCGCCTGGCATGCCGCACCCCGGCCCCCCGCCCATGGGAATGCCGCCCCGAGGACCCCATTTCGGGTCGCCCATGGGTAAGTGGGGCGCCCGCGAGAGAGGCAGCCCCGGGGAGGGGGGGTTTCCACGCTGCCCGCGTGCGTCGGGGACTTTCGGTGCCCTCCTCGTGGGGAGGCGCCTCGGGGTGGGATGTGGGGGCGCTGAGCGGGGTTTCCCGGGGCTTTCCTCGGGTTCCCTGTGGTGTGGGGCTTCTCCTGCGGGAGGCAGGGCCGCCCGGGGGGCTTCTTCCCGTTTCCCAAGCAGGGAAGAAAAAAAAAAGGAGGGTTCCTGAGCGCTGCCGCGTCCCCTGGCCCTGCTGGGGGTCTTAGGGGGGGAGCGGGGGGCAGCCCCGTGTCCCTGGGAGCCGGGCACCTGCCTGGCTGGGGGGACGTGGGAGAGGCGGCTGGGTAAAACGCGGCGTCGCGGCACAAACGGGCGCTGCCCTCCACCGAATTGGGCGTTTCGGGGTCGTCCCCGGGGGGCGCGCGAGGGGAAGCCGTGCCTGGGCCTCGAGGAGCCGAGGGCGGCTCCTGCTTGGTGTTTCCTCGAGCGAGGCGGCCTCGTACCGAGAGGATCCCCTCCTCCGAGGCGCCCCGGGTCTTCTGCTTCGCAGGTGGCTGCCCAAAATGTGGGCACCGGGTGGGGCCGGCACCCAAGGGTGGGGTGGGGGGGGGACACGGGCGGGTGCTGACGCCTGTGCTCTTGTCCCCGCAGGTCACCCCGGCCCCATGCCGCACCACGGGATGCGCGGCCCTCCTCCGCTGATGCCCCCTCACGGCTACAACGGGCCCCCCCGCCCCCCGCCCTACGGCTACCAGAGGGTCCCCCTGCCCCCCCGGCCCGCCCAGAGGCCCCCCGGGGTGCCCCCGCGCGGTCCCTTGAGGGGCCCCCTGCCCTAAAGGCGGCGGCGGCCAAAGCTCCCTGCTGGGGCTCGTTCCCCCTCTGTCCTCGGAGTCCCGTCCTCCCTGGGACTGAGACGTTTGTGCCCACGAGGCGTAGCCGGGTCCATCCCTGTCGCAGCTCCCCCCCCTTTTTTTTATTCCCCCCGTTTTTTAACCCTTTTCTTTTTATAGTGTTCGTTTTGGTAATTTTTCCCCCTCCCCCCTCCTTTTATCTCCGCCTGGAAGATTTTTCAAGGTGCTTTTAACAGGATTTATTATTTTTTTTTCCTATGTAAAGCCCATTTACCAATAAACCCTTTTAGGAGCGGGGGGGGCCGTCCCTCCAGGGTCAGGATGAGGCTCTGCCTGTCTGTTTGTCACCGAGGCGCCGCCCGGCCGCCCTTGCCTCGCTCGCACTGATGCTCTGCTTCCTGGTGAGGTGCAGAATTGGGGCTGAAGCACCCGACCTCGTGCTCCAGCACCCCCGCAGCGACGAAAATGCGCGATCGAGCCTTAAAATCCTCGGCTGTTTGTGCCGGAGCGCCCAGGTAAACGGCCTGGATGTTTGGAGGAGAAATTTGGCAGCGAGCCCCGCTCTCCCGAGTCCCTCCCTAACGAGATCTCTGTTCCGATGCCGCTCGCAGCCGCGCGGAGCCATTCCAGCTGCAGGTTTGGGGATGGTTTTAACTGGAGGGCAGCGGAATTTGGGGGGGTAAGCGGCTCTCCTGGGGGGCGGGAGGTGGAGCAGGTCTGGTCCCAGCATTGTCTCCCTGCTTCCCGGGGCTGAGTCGCCGGCCTCTCCTAACGAACTCGGCGTCTCTTCCCACGTGAGAGGCGCGAAAATCCAGGTGGTTTAAAGACCAAAACCACCCGGTGTCTCCAGATATTTGTCCTGGAGTTTTTTGTGGCTTTATGGAAGAACCAAGAGAGACGAATCGGGGACCGACGTTTATTATGAGCGGGTTTTTTTGGCTGTAGGGACGTTTCTTGGGGAGCTGCCTTGGCTCCTCCTCCTCCTGCAGAGAAGCTGTCTTGTTTTCAGCCTTGCTTTTACTCTTTGCCGGTTTATTTCTGCTTTGTTTCAACTTCCTAGGGCTAAAGTTGACCTTTAGCTCCCATCTCTGCTCACCCTCGTGGGCCGAAGAGAAAGAATGGTGCCGTGCTTTTCCTCCCAGTCGTCACGGGGTCGCCTGGGACGTGCCCGTGAGGTACGGAGGGATCCCGAGCCTGATGGGGGAGGCTGGGGAGGCAGCAGAAGTGATCCGCAGGCTTCGTGTTGCCTTTGGCACGTGAGCAGCCGCTGAAGGCTCTGAGGGAGGAACTGGAAGAGCTTCAGCGCTTCCCTCTGTCGGGCTGTAGTTGTGCGCGGTCGGGGGCTGCGATGCAAGCGGCGGCGAGGCATCGGTGGAGATCCTCGTGCTGCTTCCTGCGTAAATGTGCTCAAATCCAGCCTCGGGGGCAGCTCAGGACCGCGGTAGAGGAGGCTTGAGGCTTGTCGCGTTGTGAACCCTTTCCAGGACCGCTCCCAGGTCGAAGCCTGGAGCTTTGTGGCTGTGGGGGGCTGGTCCTGAGCACCCCGTCCTCCCCCTGCAGCGGGTGCCGGTGCCCTCAGCCTGCCACCAAGCCCAGGTTCTTACCTGTGGTGGGGGTTACCAGCTTTCTGCAGTGGACGCCAGACTCCAGAGGGAGAAACGTAACTTGCGCGGGGTCTTCCAGCAGACCCGGAGGCGCCAGGGCGCTCCCAGAACCGCCGTGATTTCGTTAAACTGCCCGCGGGGCTCGGCTCTCCCTGCTCCGGACCGCTCCAGAGCCCGGCACGATTGCTCCAGCCTGGAGCCGCTCCGTCGCTCGCCGCTAAAACCGCACCCAAGAGCTCACCACGAACGTCCTCGTCCCGCTGTGGGCGGTGGGGAGGCGAGGAAGGAGGACCACCGAGCGCCTGCGCTGCCCGGGGCCGACTTGGGAAGCCCTCGGGTGAAGTCAGCGGCGCTGCGGGGCTCCGGCTCCTCCACCTGCGCCAGGAGGAGGAGGAGGAGAGCGGCCTCAGCTCCGCTCCTCGAAGCAACAGCTGGGAAGAGGGAGGAGAAAACGTCTCAGGTGTGAATTGGCGCTGAATCGGCGCTGGTGAAGAGGCCAGAAGCTGCGAGGGGGCTCTGCTGGTTGCTCGTGAGCAGGCAGCAGCTGGGCTGGAGGTGTTTTTTTCCTTCAGCGATGCCCTGGTGAGCGCTGTTTACAGCGTGCCCCATGTTTGTACTGCTCTGCCTGGGCGTGGGGCTGCCGCTTGCCTTCCCCGCTGTCGTCGTCTGCGTGCCGAAGGAGCGCTGGCGTCCGAGCCCCGGCGCTGTTGCCTCCAGGCGTGGAGAACGTGGACGCAAGGAGCTGAAATCTGAAATTCAAGCGCTTTAAATTACAGGCGCCGAACCCCCCCCCCGGTGCGGGCGATGGGCGCAGGGGGGGACTCGTTAACGCAGCGCACAGAAGCGCCCCTGAAGGCGAGGAGATCTCAAGGCAGTGAATTTTAAGGGCTGTGGGGTTTAGCTGGGGGGGTTTTAGCTCGCGATGGAGCGGGAGCCGGCTGAAGGGAGCCGGGCGGGACTGCTCGCGGGTGCTCCACCTGCCCGCAAGGAGCCGGGCGCAGCGCTGGGCTGGAGAGGGCCGAGGACAGGCGAGATTTCGCTGCCAGCGTTTGGGCGACCAAAGCCCCAAATCCCCGACAGCTCCCATGGTCACCAACGGAGAAAAAGTGGGGGAAAAAAAGGGGAAAGACGGGGAAAAGGATGACGGCAGGGAGGGGCAGCTTGCCACCCACCCACCGGGCCTCGCCGCGGGCCACGAGCGAGGCGGCTCGGTCCCTCGCTGTGCCGGGGTGACCTTGGCAGCGTGCGCGGCCCGGCTCCCGCCAGGCTGTGCTCAGCACCGCCTCAGCACCGCCTTCCCGGTGCCGGCCTTCTTCCCGCTGCTCCTGGATGCTGCCTGCGAAGCAGCGGGCTGCCATCCTTGGAGCTCCGCCACGGGACCGATCCCCTTGCTGCTGATCTGGGGCCGTTTGCAGCGCAGCCTCGGGTTTCGTTTCGTCGCCGCCTTCGCCTGCCGCTCTGGTTAAGCCTCTGCAGTGTGCGTGTGCGCGGGGAGGGAATGGCTTCTATTTTAATAGCTGTTCCTGGCAAAAAAAAAAAATGGAAGCCTTTTTATTTTTTTTTCCCCTCCTTCCAGTGGGCTGTCAGGGTGGGGAATACCCCTGGTCCAGCCTGGGTGGGAAGGGGCTGCCAGAGCTCCAACGCCTGCAGAAACCAGCACATCCCATAAGGAGCCGCCGTGCCCCGGGGGTCGCACTCCCGTCCTCCTGAGGGCAGCCGCCAGGACCCCCCTTGGGTTTTATCCCCTCACGCCCGGCTTTTAGGCCCTGGCGAAGGAGGAAGGCGGGGAAGCAGCCGGGAGGGCTGCTCCCCCCGGCCCTGCTGCAGTGCGCGGCGATCTGCTCGTGCACGCGGAAGCCCCGGGGCTGAGCGCGAGCTCCCGGCTGCTGCGCGGAGGGGAAAGGGGGGACGTGGTGAGAGCGCGGCGCGTGAGTCAGAGCTCGGTGGGACGCGGCGCCCCGAGGGAGCGGCGCTCACCCGGCCTTTCTGCTCCCCCGGCGCATTTTGGGAGAGCCCCCGCTGCCAGAGCCACGCGTGGCGGGGGCCCGGCTGGGCTGAAGACCCCCTCGGCTCAGCCCCGTTTCCCTGTTATAGGATTATTCCCATCAGGGGCTCCTTTGGTTGTTGGGATTTTACCAAATCCTTCCTCGTATCGGTTCTGGTGCGCAGACCCCAATCCCTGCTCCCCACCCGTGTTTGCCTCCCCTGCAGAGCCTGGCCGGGCGCTCGTCCTGCCCCTCGCCGTGCTCATTTTGGCCTCCAGCCTCGCGCGTACCCCGAGCTCCTCGGCCTCTCGTAGCAGGAGGACGGGCACCTGCTGGGGGCTGGTCCCTGGCCCCGTACCCGGCGCTGCTCAGGGCTTCGGGGCTCGAGCTCTGGGCGCTGAGGCCTGCCCAGCTCATTGCACGGGGGGGCACGAGGAAAGGGGCAGGGGGCAACGGGCCTGGCACGGCTTTTTGGGGTCCTCCCAGCCCCGCTTGCTCTGGGGACCCCCTCCTGGGCACCCCGAGCGCTCTGCGCCCCGCGTCCCCCAGGAGGGAGCTGGGTTGTGGTGTTTGGGGGGGGCTGGAGCTCTCCAGAGCTGATTTCCCCCCGGGGCAAATCCCTCCCCCAGGTGGGTTTGGGCACCCCACACCTCTCCCCCCCACGCTCCTCCCAGCACCGTCGGGAGCGTTTGTGCTGCATCACGGCGGGAGGGCCGCGTCCGGCCCATCCAGGCGGACAAAATTTGATCGGAAGAAATCGAAATCCCCCCCCCCCCCCCCCCCTCCGCCATCACCCCCCGAGGAGGACGTGACTCAGATTCGCCTGGCTGCCTTTCCTTCCACCGCGGCCGCGGTCGGTGGGAGGCAGGAGGTTGCCATCGAGGGTCCGAGCGCCTCGAAGCCGTCACGGCCGCGCCGCTGCGAGTCCCCGCGGTGAAACGAGGCGGGGGGGGGGGGGCAGCTCCTCGCACCCCATTACAGCCCCCGTTCACCTCCATCCCCTCGGAGCAGCTGCCAGGCTCCGGCACGGGAACCCCTTTCCCTCGGGAGCATCCCCGGCGACGTGGAGCATCGCCCTCCCTTCGGCTTGGCGAAAAAACCAAGGAGAGGGGAGAGCCCCCCCAATCCTGCTGCCGTCCCCCCCCCACCCCGCATCGCCGGTTGCTGTAGCACGGCTCCCCCCCCCCCCCCAGCCGCCTCCCTTCCCCGGGCTCTTGCAATGGACTCTCCCAGCGCTCAGCGTGTGTGGCGGAGGCTGCGGCGCTAGCGCTGGTACCCGCGAGCTGTTTTCCTGCCACATCCCCGCCGGAGCATCCTCCTGCCGCGGCTGGAGCGGAGCGCGGGGCTGAAGCAGGTAAGGGGGAGAAAGGAACGGCTTTTGGGAAGGGGGATCGCCCTCCTCCTCCTCTCCTCGCTGCTTCTACTGAGCATCGTCTCGGGGTTGCCGGCTGGCGGGTGAGGGGTTCGGCTTTCCCTTTCCGATGGCTGTGGCCATTTTGTCCTGAAAAACCTTGCCTCTAGCTTCGGTTTGTCTTTTTTTTTTATTTTTTTTTAATTTATTTATTTTTAACGTGCGTGCTCGGTAGCCCCTTGTCATCCCTGCCGCGCTGCCGTATGGCCGGGCACCGCCGCCGGCGGGGATTTCGTTGCGGGGATGGAGATTTCTCCTGGGGGCACCGGCGGGTTTTGGGGAGGGGGGAGAGCCTCAGCTCCCCGGGGGTGGGAAGTGGGGGGGGGGGGGGGGGGTCGGCGATGACCTTGGGCCCTGTGGATTTCAAACTCTTCTCCCTCGTCGCCATGTTCTGGCTGTTCTGCAGAAAGGCCGGGGGCTGCGGGGGGGACCCGGACGTGGGAACCCCCGGGGGGGGGGTCTCGGGGTGTGCAGCGAGGCAGGGCTGCGGCCATCGCTGGCTCCGATCGCGCACCTGGCAGGAGGAAAAGGCTCCGCAGCCCCCCAGCCTCGCTCGGGGCTGGCAGTG
This sequence comes from Anser brachyrhynchus, assembly GCF_964034855.1. Taxonomy (NCBI): domain Eukaryota; kingdom Metazoa; phylum Chordata; class Aves; order Anseriformes; family Anatidae; genus Anser; species Anser brachyrhynchus. Next base: position 1,476,326 of record NC_137721.1, on the reverse strand, counting down.
CTCGCCCGGGCTAACGCCACCGGTGGGGTAGGGGGCCAGCAGCGCCTTTGTGCAGCCAGGAGAGCATTTCTGGCCCCCCCCCCATTTTGCCTGTGGGGCTCCTGGCTACGGTGCGCGCGCCTTCTGGCTGCCTCGTGAGATCAAACCCCTCATCCTGAAAGCCTGCGCGGCGGCGGCTCGGCCGCTCGAGGCTCCCCGGCTCGTGCCGAGCGGCTCCTCCGGCGCGGAGCCGAGCGGTGACCTTGGTGCACGCAGGCGGCCCCGTCCTCCCCACCGGGTGCTCGGCCTCCCTTCTGCCCCCCTCGCCCTTTGCCAGCTCCCTGAGGGTGTAAACACGGCCGTGTAAACACCGTGCCGCACGGGGAGACACCGCGGGGCAGCCCCGCGGGGGCAAAATGACCTTGGCGCTGCCAAGGCCACGGCTCGGCTCCTTCCAGTGGCTTCAGGAGCCCCCAGGATTTAACCCGAGGAGGGCAGCGGGGGCTCCCCGGGCTGGGTTTTTGCTCCCCACCAAGCCGGGGAGGAGAGGGCGGGGGGCGTATGAGCGGATTGACGCTGCCTGGAGGTCCCTGCCCGGCTTCATTCAGAAATCGGCTCGGTTGGGGCGGCGGGGGGGGTGGCCGCGGCGTGCCGCAGCGCCGGCACCGCACCGTCCCCGGGTGCCTGCGCAGAGCCGGCGTGGGCGCCCACCCCGGGGGGAGCGCTGCTGACGGCCCCGGTTATTTTGGAAGGGCTAATTTTAGCTCCCCGCCGTGCCCTGTCCCCCCTCTCTCGGGGGGGGGGGGGGGGACACGCGCTGACGGCTGCGTCCCTCTCCCTGCGGCTCAACTTCTGCGGCGCTGTCCGCGCGTGGCCGCTGCTGCCCGGCGGCTTTGTGCTGCCGGGGGTAAAAATAGCGATTTGGGGGGGGTGGTGGGGGTCGTGACGGGCCCCTCAGCAGGGCCAGCAGTGCCCGTACCCACTGGTGTCTGGGGGTCCGTCCCTGTCACGCGCTGGGCTGAGCTCTTGTGGGGTTGGGGGGGGGGGGGGGTCCGGGGCGCCTGGCTCCCACCAGGGTGGCAGCACGGGGATAGGGCTTTGGCCGAAGGCTCTGATGAAGCACGACCCGCAGCCAAATCCCTTCTGGAAGCCTCCCCGGGGAACGTGGCCTTGGGCACGTGGTCCCCGGTGCCGCCTCTGCCACCGCGGCGAGCTTTGGGCACCTGGATCGGAGCTGGGGACCCCTCCCAGGGTCCCCTCACCCCAAACCTCGTTCGGCACCGTGCTGGGGATTGCCAACCTGGGGCACCGATGCCAAGCACTGGGGCTGCCCTGGGTGGTTTTGGGGACCCCCGTGGCCTTTGGCGGCTGGTTCCCCTCGTGGTCCCCGTGGGGCAGGTGGTGGCACAGGCTGCGTGGGGCCGGTGCCTCTCCGTCCTGCCCTTCCCGAGGGATCGGGGTGCTTTCGGCACCTGGTGAGGGCCCGCTGGTGGCCTGGTTCTTGGCGGTGACTTGCAATCCTGGCTGAACCTGCCGCAGAAGCGCTGCCTGCGGCCTGGCGGCGGCGGCGATGTCCCCGATGTCCCCCGGCCTCCTTGTCCCCTGTCCCTTGAGGGCGAGGTGGGATGTGGGCTGGGTGCCCCCCCTGGGGATGGGCAGGGATTTCCCAAGCCCTCGCTGGCACCGGGACCCTACCCCCTGGGGGGGCACCACGCGCCCTGCAGAGCCCTGGGGTCCCCATCCCCAGGGTCCCCATCCCCAGGGTCCCCATCCCCAGGTCCCCATCTGCAGGTCCCCGTCCCCATGTCCCCGTCCCCAGGTCCCCATCCCCAGGTCCCCATCTGCAGGTCCCCATCCCCAGGGTCCCCTCCCCAGGTCCCCGTCCCTAGGTCCCCCTCCCCATGTCCCCGTCCCCATGTCCCCATCCCCAGGGTCCTCTCCCCAGGTCCCCATCCCGTGACCCCCTCGCCCCATGGGTGCCATGAGCCGGGGGGAGGGCAGGTGCGTGGCCACACCCCCTGAAGCTGATTGGCCGAACAGCTGGGCCGTGCCCCCCCCAGCCCCATTGATGCCGGTGGGGTGGCCACGCCCCCCGGAGCTGATTGGTTCCCGGCCCAGCCCCACCTGCCCGGCCCCATTGAGGAGGTGGCGCCGCCTTTTTTGTCAATGGGCTGCTGGGGACCAGCGGGAGGGATCCGGGGGGGTCCCATGGCCTGGGGACCCTGGGCTGTCAGTGGGCGCTTGGAGGGGCTGTGGGGCCCATCTGCTCCCTCCTCACCCCAATCGCTGCCAAGATCCCCCCTGTGGGGCCCGTCCCAATTAGGGATCCCCCCCATCCCCACCGGGGTCCCCTGTGGGGGGCCCTTGAGGCAGGGGAGCGGTGGCCCCGTTGGCTTTCGGCTCGCCCATTTTCCTGTGTGGGTCCATTCTCCCTCTCACTGCATCAAACCTACCTCCTGCGCACTGCGCTCCCTTCTCGCCTCTGTTTCTTTATTTTTTGATCCCGGCCCCAAGGTGCTGTGGAAATGAAGCTCGTGGGGTCCTGCAGACCCTAACGTCTGTCCCCCGCTGCTCCTGGGGGGGGCGTCGCCTAACCGGGGCTGACCCTGGGGCCGCTGCCACAAGGCTGGGAGGTGCCAGTGCTTGGGGAGAAGAGACCAAGGCGAACAAGCCCCGTAGCCTGTGCTCAGCCACGTTGTTGGGCGCTGGGGGATCCACCTTGGATTCCAACGAGGTCAATGGGTGCCTAAATGCTACCGAAACGTAGGTGTCTGTGAGAGCTTCGCTCCTCCGAGTGAGCATGGAGAGGGGGCACTGAGAGGTGGCACCCCCTGGATGTCCTGACATCCTGCTGCTTCCCCACCCCGTGCCCTGCTGCGGGTGCCTGGCCCCAAGCCGGGCTCTCCCGGTCCCGCTCTCGCTGCGCCCAGGTCCCTGCAGCCTCGCCGTGGGGCAGAGGTGCCCCAAACCCTCCCGTCTCCATCCGAGCCGGGGAAAAAGTGCCGCAAATTGAGCCGTCCCCCCCTGGAGGGGACGTGCGGGACCGTTCCCAACCTAACGCGGGCACCGCTTGTGTCTGGGCTCCCCAGGTCCGGGGCCCTGCCCTGCGCCCCCTCCCAGCCTTCGCCACGTGGATGGGTGGCGGCGCTGCCGCCCGGCCCCAAACACCCCACTGCTGACCACGGGCGTGAGGGCGCAGCCCCGACGCGGAGCCCCCCCCCTCAATCCCGCACTGGTGTCCCAGCCCAGCCCACCGGCACCATGGATGAGAGCTTCCGAGACCGGACGGCGTTCATCCGGGGCGCCAAGGACATCGCCAAGGAGGTGAAGAAGCACGCGGCCAAGAAGGTGAGCAAGGGCATGGACCGCATGCAGGACGAGTACACCAAGCGCTCCTACACCCGCTTCGAGGAGGAGGAGGACGATGAAGACTACCCGCCACAGGACGGCTACTACCGGGGGGGCGAGGGGGCCAACGAGGAGGAGGGGGCCTCCAGCGACGCCACCGAGGGCCACGACGAGGAGGACGAGATCTACGAGGGCGAGTACCAGGGCATCCCCCGGCACGACTCGATGAAGGCCGGGGAGCGGCTGGGGGCCGAGGCGGCCGCGGGCGCCTTCGACGACACCGAGGGGCAGCGGCGGAAGGACAAGGAGGAGCTGGCGCAGCAGTACGAGCTGATCCTGCAGGAGTGCGGCCACGGCCGCTTCCAGTGGACCCTCTACTTCGTCCTGGGACTGGCCCTGATGGCCGACGGCGTGGAGGTCTTCGTGGTAGGCTTCGTGCTGCCCAGCGCCGAGAAGGACATGTGCCTCTCCGACTCCAACAAGGGCATGCTGGGTGAGCCCAGGGCGGGGGGCTTGGGGGAGAGAGACGGGGGGACGGGAGCAGGGAGGGGACGTGGGGAGACATGGGGTTTGGGGGAGGTGAGGAGGTAGGGGGCAGGGAGGGACACTGGGATGTGGGGGACACGGGCAGGTAGGGGGACACGGAGGGGGAGAGGGGGTGTGGGGGACGTGAGCAGATAAGGGGACAAGGAGGGGGACATGGGCTATGGGGGATGTGAGCAGATAAGGGGACATTGGGGGACATGGGCTATGGGGGATGTGAGCAGATAAGGGGACATTGGGGGACATGGGGATATGGGGGACATGAGCAGGTAGGGGGACAGGGGGAGAGGGGGCATGGGGAACATGAGCAGAGAGGGGGACATGGGTTACTGGGGACGTGGGCTATGGGGGACATGAGCAGATAGGGGGGACCAGGGGTTTGGGGGACATGAGAAGGTAGGGGGGCGTGGAGAGACACGTGGGGTATGGGGGACATGGAGGGGGACATGGTTATGGGGGACACGAGCAGATAAGGGGACATGGAGGGACACCTGAGAGGGGGGGATGTGAGCAGGTCGGGGCCACGGAGGGCTATGGGGGCGCACGAGCAGATGGGGGAGGTGGAAGGACACGAGGTTATGGGGGGACACGAGCAGACAGGGGACATGGAGGAACGCCGTGGGGATGTGGAGAGGCAGAGGGGACACGGGGGACATCGGCAGGTGGGGGATGTAGGGGGACGTGGCACATAGGGGACACGGCAGCAGGGAGGAGAACGGGAGCAGGGGGGACAGGGAGAGAGACGGGGATGGGGGGGGATTTGGGGGGATTTGGGGCACATAGGGGATGTGAGAGGCTGTGGGGTGGATGGGGCCCAGGATGTGCGTGTCCTTCCCCCTGAAGGACAAACGGGACTCGGGGAGGGGGGGGACACGGGAGATACGGAGGGTACAGAGGACGTGGGGGGGACGTGAAGGTACAGGGGGAGATGGCAGGGCAGGGGGAGACGTGGGTACGTGGGGGACAGGGGGCTATGTGAGGGGGACACAGGAGATTTGGGGACACGGGGCGGGGGGGGGGGGGACAGGAGCCCTCTGGGCATCCAGCTCCCTCCATCCTCCTCCTCCCAGTCCCACACTGGTCCCAGCTGGGAAAATGGGGGGGCGGGAGGCACCAGCCAGGTGGGGGCGAGTGCCTCGTGGCCCCCCCCCAGCCCCCGGCTTATCTCCCTGCTCCTGCTCGGGGCTGATAAGGGGACGCTGAGCGCTCTGGGGGGGCTGCGGGCGGCTGCGTCGGCTGCACTGCGGCGCCCCCCCCCCCTCCCCGGGGTGCCCGATGCAGCCCAAATTCCGAGTGTTATTGTGTGCCCCCCCCAAGACCTGGCAAACTCAGGGCAGGAGGAGGAGGGGGGGGGCTGGATGCAGACAGTGGGGGGGGGGTCTCTGGGTTGGTGCTGGGGGGGATCTCTGCCCCGTGCATCCCCTCAGCACCCCAGGACCCCCCCGGTACTGAGTCCTTGCCCCAAGCACCGCCAGTGCTGGGGGCCCCTCGGTGTGTGGGGCTGACACTGCTGTCCCCCCCCCTTCGTCCCCGTCCCCGTCCCCCCCCCCCAGGGCTCATCGTGTACCTGGGCATGATGGTGGGCGCCTTCCTGTGGGGCGGGCTGGCCGACCGCCTGGGCCGACGGCAGTGCCTCCTCATCTCCCTCTCCGTCAACAGCGTCTTCGCCTTCTTCTCCTCCTTCGTCCAAGGCTACGGCACCTTCCTCTTCTGCAGGCTGCTCTCGGGCGTGGGGTAAGGGGGCACGGCGCCGTCGGGGGGGGGGCTGCTGGGGGGGGCTGCGCTCCCTCGCGAGGCCGAACCCCCCCCTCCTCAGCCTCCCCTGATGCCGCTCTGCCTCCGTCCCCAGCATCGGCGGCTCCATCCCCATCGTCTTCTCCTACTTCTCCGAGTTCCTGGCGCAGGAGAAGCGCGGGGAGCACCTGAGCTGGCTCTGCATGTTCTGGATGATCGGGGGCATCTACGCCTCCGCCATGGCCTGGGCCATCATCCCCCACTACGGTAAGGGCACCGGCGCCCGCCGCGCTCGCCGCGAGGCTCGCCGGGGCTCGGCGCCACCTCCATGCCCCCCCCGTCCCGTCCCGTCCCCGCAGGCTGGAGCTTCCAGATGGGCTCCGCGTACCAGTTCCACAGCTGGAGGGTCTTCGTCCTGGTCTGCGCCTTCCCCTCCGTCTTTGCCATCGGGGCGCTCACCACCATGCCCGAGAGCCCCCGCTTCTTCCTGGAGGTGACCAGAGCTTGGGAGGGGGCGCTGGGGCTGGGGGTGCCGGCAGGGTCCCCCCCGAATGGGTGCCGGGGATGGGGGGAGGACAAGGGCAGGATTGGTCCCAGGGTGAGCCCGGGCTCTGTGTTGCAGAACGGCAAACACGACGAGGCCTGGATGGTGCTGAAGCAGGTCCACGACACCAACATGAGGGCCAAGGGCCACCCCGAGAGGGTCTTTTCGGTAAGGGCACCCCGTACCCACCCCCTCACCCACCGGCTGCCACCTCCGGGAAAAGCAGCCCCCGGAGGTGGGGGCAGCCCTGCGTCAGCGGGCGGGGAAACCGAGGCACGAGGTGGGGACGGGGCTCACCCGCGAGCTGGGATCACGGCCAAGGCCACCGTGCCCAGACCGTCCCCCCGCACCCGCAGGTCACCCACATCAAGACCATCAAGCGGGAGGACGAACTCATCGAGATCCAGTCGGACACCGGCACGTGGTACCGGCGCTGGCTCGTCCGATTCCTCAACCTCTCGCAGCAGGTGGGGCCGGATCCTGCCCGGGGGGGGGGGGCGGGGGGTGGCCCTGGTCCCCTGCGGTGTCCCCTCGTCACCTCCCCACCCGTCCCCGTAGGTTTGGAGCAACTTCCAGCAGTGCTTCGCGCCCGAGTACCGCCGCATCACGCTGATGATGATGGCCGTGTGGTTCACCATGTCCTTCAGGTGGGGCTGGGGCACCCCTTGGGGGGGGGGGCGGGGAAAGGGGGGTGACACCCGTGGGTGGGGGCACCTGGTGGCATGGGGATGGTGGCACGGGGCTGGGGATGGTGGCATGGGGACAGGGATGGTGGCATGGGGACAGGGATGGTGGCATGGGCATGGGGATCATGGCACAGGGATGGGGATGGTGGTATGGGGACAGGGATGGTGGCATGGGGACGGGGATGGTGGCACGGGGACGGGGATGGTGGCACGGGGACGGGGATGGTGGCATGGGCATGGGGATGGTGACCTGGGGACGGGGATGGTGGCACGGGCATGGGGATCATGGCACGGGGACGGGGATGGTGATATGGGGCTGGTGGCATGGGGCCAGGGCCGGTGGCACGGGAACAGGGCCGGGTTCGTGGCGGCCAGGCTCAGCCCCTCTCGCCCCGCAGCTACTACGGGCTGACGGTGTGGTTCCCGGACATGATAAAGCACCTGCAGAACATCGAGTACGCCTCGCGCACCAAGCTCTTCACCCGCGAGAAGGTCCGGCACTTCACCTTCAACTTCACCCTGGAGAACCAGATCCACCAGGGCGGGGAGTACTTCAACGACAAGTGCGTGGCTGGTGTGGACGGGGGCGCCGGGGCGGGGGCTCGGCGGACGGCAGCGAGCCCTTTCCCCCCCCTTCCCTTTTGCCCCTCCCCAGGTTCATCGGCCTGAAGATGAAGTCGGTGACGTTCGAGGACTCGCTCTTCGAGGAGTGCTACTTCGAGGACATCACCTCCAGCAACACCTTCTTCAAGAACTGCACCTTCATCTCCACCGTCTTCTACAACACCGGTAGGAGGGGGACGGGGTGATAGAACCCCCCTCAACCCCCCGATGCTCGCCACCCCCCCCCCCAACGACCCCTCTGGGTCCCCGCAGATCTCTTCGAGTACAAGTTCATCAACAGCCGGGTGGTGAACAGCACCTTCCTGCACAACAAGGAGGGCTGCCAGCTGGACTTCAGCGACGACAACAACGCCTACATGATCTACTTCGTCAGCTTCCTGGGCACCCTGGCCGTGCTCCCCGGCAACATCGTCTCGGCCCTGCTCATGGACAAGATCGGCCGCCTCCGCATGCTGGGTGGGCACCCCCCCCCTCCGCCATCTCGGTGTCCTGGGGGGTCCTGGTGGGCGGCAGGTCGGCCGCGAGCCAGCAGGGTGCCCCGGCGGCCAACGAGGCCAACGGGGTCTTGGCGGGCATTAAAAGGAGAGCGGCCAGCAGGTCAAGGGAGGTGATCCTCCCGCTCTGCTCCGCCCCGGTCAGGCCTCAGCTGGAGCGCTGTGCCCGGTTGTGGGCTCCCCGGCACAAAAAGGACAGGGATCTCCTGGGAAGAGGCCAGCGGAGGGCCACGAAGATGATACGGGGCCTGGGGCATCTTTCCCTTTGAGGAAAGGCCGAGGGACCTGGGGCTGGTCAGCCTGGAGAAGAGAAGACTGAGGGGGGATCTCATCAATGTGTATAAATACCGGAGGTGTGGGAGGCAGAGGGGTTCGGCCAACCTCCTTTCAGTGCTTTGTGGGGACAGGACAAGGGGCGATGGCCACAAAATGGAGCCCAGGAGGTTCCGCGCCAACTTCTTCGCAGGGAGGGTGACGGAGCCCTGGGACAGGCTGCCCGGGGAGGTTGTGGGGGCTCCTTCTCTGGAGATATTCAAGGCCCGTCTGGACGCCTACCTGGGCAGCCAGCTGTAGGGAGCCTGCTTTGGCAGGGGGGTTGGACCCGATGGTCTCTGGAGGTCCCTTCCAACCCCTACAATTCGGTGATTCTGTGATCACTCCCCCACCGGGGAGGGGCGCGAGGTGCCCCCGGCCCTGACGCTGTTCCCCCCCCCCGCAGCCGGCTCCAGCGTGATGTCCTGCGTGAGCTGCTTCTTCCTCTCCTTCGGCAACAGCGAGTCGGCGATGATCGCGCTGCTCTGCCTCTTCGGCGGCGTCAGCATCGCCTCCTGGAACGCCCTCGACGTGCTCACCGTGGAGCTCTACCCCTCCGACAAGAGGTGCGGGGTGCCGGGCGCGAGGTGCCGGGGTGCTGGGCTGCGGGACGTGGGGTGCCAGGGGTGAGATTTAGGGTCCCAGGTGCAAGGATTTGGGTCCAGGTATGAGGTTTTTGGGTGCTGGCTGCAAGGTTTTGGGTGCCAGGTGTGAGGTTTTGGGTGCCGGATATGAGGTTTTTGGGTGCCGGGTGTGAAGATTTGGGTGCCAGCTACGAGATTTTTGGGTGCTGGGTGCGAGGTTTTGGGTCCAGGTGCAAGGTTTTGGGTCCAGGTGCGAGGTTTTGGCTGCTGGGTGCGAAGACTTGGGTGCCGCGTACAAGGTTTTGGGTGCTGGGTACGAGGTTTTTGGGTGCCAGGTGCGAGGTTTTGGGTCCAGGTGCGAGGTTTTGGGTGTCGGATACGAGGTTTTTCAGGTCCAGGTGCGAAGTTTTGGGTGCCGGTTATGATTTTTTTTGGGTCCAGTTTGCGAGGTTTTGGTGTCCAGGTCCAAACTTTTGGGCGCAGGGCGCGAGCGGCCAAAACCCTTGGGGTCGTGCTGGACGGGGACCCCCCCCGATTAACTCCCCCCCCCCCCCCGTTTCCCCCCAGGACGACGGCGTTCGGCTTCCTCAACGCCCTGTGCAAGCTGGCGGCCGTGCTGGGCATCAGCATCTTCACCTCCTTCGTGGGCATCACGAAAGCCGTGCCCATCCTCCTGGCCTCCACCGCCCTGGCCCTCGGCAGCTCCCTCGCCTTGAAATTGCCGGAGACCCGCGGGCAAGTGTTGCAGTGAGGGGGGGGGGGGGCACACGGGGAGAGGACCCCCCCCCCCCCCCAAAGCCCCATCTCGCCCCCCCCCCCACCCCCCCATCCCGGCTCCCCTCCTTGCCCCCTCTCCGGGGGGGGGGCTTAGTCTCGTTAGACACTGTGAAACGTCTTCTTGGAGCATTTGGGATTTTTTTTCTTTCATTTGCACTTGCCCCCCCCCCCCCCCAAAAAACCCCAACCCCTTTTCCTTCCCCCCCCCCCCAACCCAAGACCCCCCCCACCCCCCCCCATTTCTTTTCTCGGTGTCACCCCGTCTGTGCAAAGCTGCTCGCTCGGTGGGGGCCGCGGGGGGGGACGAGGGCAGGGGGTTGGGGTCACCCCAGCCTCGTGGGGCTGGGGGAGAGGCCCCCGCGTCCCCCCCCCCCCAAATCCCTGTTGCGCTGGGGAGAGACGAGGAAGAGGAGGAGGAGGAGGAAGGCTCGGCCCTCGGCTCTGCTGCGGGGCTGGGGGGCGGCGCTGTGGCTCAGTTTCCCCCCATGGCTGAGGCTGGGAATATTGGGGAGCTCAGCACCTTGGGGAGCTCAGCACCTTGGGGTGCATGGCGCATTGGGGTGCTCGACATTTAGGGTGCTCAGCACCTCGGGGTGCTCAACACCTTGGGGCGAAGGGCACGTGAGGGTGCTCAGCCCGTTGGGGTGCACGGCATGGTGGGGTGCTCAGCCCCTCGGGGTGCACGGCACCCTGGGGTGCACAATATCTCGGGGTGCACGGCATGTTGGGGTGCTCAGCCCCTCGGGGTGCACGGCATTTTAGGGTGCACACCACCTTAAAGCACACGATTCTTTGGGGTGCACGGCGCTTTGGGGTGCACAGCGCCTTGGGGTGCGCAGTGCTTCAGCGTGCCCCGCTCTTTTTGGGGTGCAGAGCCCCATTTCGGGGTGCAGAGCCCCGCGCTGAGCCCAGCACCCGGGGTGCCCAGCACCTCGCACCTCCCGGCGCAGCAAAGCCCCCCCGGCCCCCCCTTGTCCAATTTGGGGTGCTGGTGATGAATTTGGGGTCTGTGCCCCCGCAGCCCCGGCCCCATTCCTGGGGGGGGGGCGTGGATTTGCAGGGGGAAGAAGGACAAATGTGCCGCCCCCCCCCCAGCGATGCAATTCCCCCCCCCTCGCTGTAGGAGGGGGGCACGGCTGCATTTTGGGGTGCGGGATGGGTGGCTGCAGCGTGGGGGGGGGGGGTCACCTGCACCCCCCCAACCTGCTGCTTCCTTTTTTTCCTACTTTTTTTTTTTCAAATTTTCCTTCCTTAGGCTTTTAAAAGGGAACGGTGGGGGGGGCATTTAAAAGGGGGGGGGGGCATTCCCCCCCCCCCCCCCCCCAAAAAAACCCCTGTCTCCCCCAGCCCAGAGCACAAGCCCCCAGCCCGGCGGTTCGCAAAGCACAACGGCGGCGCCCAAAAAAGCGGGACCCCCAAAAATTGGGGGGTGGGGGGGTGCCGGGGCTGCGCCCCCCCCGCTGTGGGCACCCTGGGAGGCTCAGCCTCCCCCCCCCCAAGGACCAGAGGCTGAGGTCTATGCAAAAAGCACTTGGGAGGCCCCTCCCCGGCACCCCCCCCCCAGCGGGCCCCCTCCCCTCTGAGCAAGCGAGCGGCGCGTGCTTCATCTCGTCCGAGTGCCGTCCTCCTCCTCCTCCTCTTCCTCCTCTTCCTCCTGCTGCTCTTCCTCCTCCTCCTCCTCCTCCTCTTCCTCCCCGTCCTCCTTCGGTGTAGCTGGTCTTTTTTCCGAGCACATCCATAGTTCTGTCCGTACGCAGTCGTGCCGTGCTGTAGTTTTTAGATGTTTGTAAAGAATTAAAAAAAAAAAAAAAAACAAAAAGACGACGAAAACCACACGAACGACCAAAAAAAAAAGAGAAAAATCCCCCCCCCCGCTACGATGAACCCCCCCCCCCCCCCATGCCGTGTTACCCCAATAACACCCAGCTGTCGGAGCCGCTTCGGATGAGGAGCCAGGAGCTGTTTATTTTTGGGGTCGGGGTGGGAGGGGGGACGCGATGCGGTGGGGGGGGGGGGGCAGACGGGGGCGGGGGGGGAGGCCAAGAGGTGAACGCCTTGAAGACGACATCGAGAAAATCCCCCAAATCCCCCAAATCTCCCCCAGATTTGGGAGCGGTTCGACGGGAAGGAGCAGCGAGGGCTGGGGGCCTGGCTGGGGGTGGGGTGGGGGGGGGTCACCCCAAAAGCCGTGCTCCCAAACCCACACCTCATCCGTACCCGAAAAACGGGCCAAAAAAAAAAACCCCAAAACCACCTAAAACGGCCAAAATACCCCCCGAAACGCGCTGGGGTGCAGCGTCACGCCGAAGCAGTAGCGTCTACGGCGGCCCCGCGCCGCTCGTGCTTGGACCCCCCCAGGCAAGGGGGCCGGGGGGGGACACGGGGGTCGGCGTCCCACTGCTCGGGGGTCCTGGCGACGATGGCGAGGGCGTGCAGGGGGCCGGCGAGCTCGGCGCTGAGCGCGGCGTGGACCAGGCGGTGCCGCTGCAGGGGGCTCAGCCCGGCGAAGCGCCCGCTCACCACCACCACGGCGAAATGGGTTTCGGCTCCGGGGGGGCCGCCGTGCCGGGGGCTCTCGTCCAGGACCTGCAGGTGGCTGGGTTGTAGGGCCGCGTCCAGCTTGGCGCGGATGGCGCCGGCCAGCGGGCGCTCGGCCACGGCCGACAGGGCCCGGCCCGCGGCGGTCAGGGGGGGACGCGGCATCTGCAGGGTCTGCAGGAGAAAAATGGGGAGGGGGGGGGGTTAGAATGGGGGGGTCTGAGGGTTCTGACCCTATAATTAGGGGAGGTAGGGAGGGGGGATATGGGGTTGGGGATATGGGGATGGGGGGGGGCTCTGGAGGGTCAGAGCCTAGGAATGTGGGGGGTAGGAAGGGGGGTTTTGGGGGGGAGTTGGGGATGGGGAGGTTTGGGGGGGGGGCTCTGTAGGATCAGACCCTATAAGAGGAGGGGGCAGGGAGGGGGGATATAGGGTTGGGGATATGGGGATGGGGGGGGTTGGGGGGGCTCTGTAGGGTCAGAGCCTAGGGATGGCGGGTTAGGAAGGGGAGATATAGGGTTGGGGGGGGGAAGTTTTGGATGGGGAGGTTCGGGGGGGCTCTGTAGGATCAGACCCTATAAGTGGAGGGGGCAGGGAGGGGGGATATAGGGCTGGGGATATGGGGATGGGGGGGGTTGGGGGGGCTCTGTAGGGTCAGAGCCTAGAAATGGGGGGGTAGGACAGGGAGATATAGGGTTGGGGGGGGGAGTTGGGGATGGGGAGGTTCGGGGGGGCTCTGTAGGATCAGACCCTATAAGAGGAGGGGGCAGGGAGGGGGGATATAGGGTTGGGGATATGGGGATGGGGGGGTTGGGGGGGCTCTGGAGGGTCAGAGCCTAGGGATGGGGGGGCAAGGAAGGGGGGTTGTGGGGGGGGCAGTTGGGGATGGGGAGGTTTGGGGGGGGCTCTGTAGGATCAGACCCTATAAGTGGAGGGGGCAGGGAGGGGGGATATAGGGTTGGGGATATGGGGATGGGGGGGGTGGGGGGGGCTCTGGAGGGTCAGAGCCTAGGGATGGGGGGATAGGACAGGGAGATATAGGGTTGTGGGGGGAGTTGGGGATGGGGAGGTTTGGGGGGGCTCTGTAGGATCAGACCCTATAAGTGGAGGGGGCAGGGAGGGGGGATATAGGGTTGGGGATATGGGGATGGGGGGGGTGGGGGGGGCTCTGGAGGGTCAGAGCCTAGGGATGGGGGGGCAGGAAAGGGGATTGGGGGGGGGGGAGTTGGGGATGGGGTGGGTTTGGGGGGGCTCTGAACACACCAACCTGGGAACCAGGAATGTGTAGGATCAGACCCTACAAGTGGAGGGGGCAGGGAGGGGGGATATGGGGTTGGGGATATGGGGCTAGGGGGGGGTGGGGGGGCTCTGTAGGATCAGCGCCTATAAATGGGGGAACGGGAAGGGGGGTGTGGGGTTTTGTGGGGGGGGCTGTGGATGGGGAGGTTTGGGGGGTTCTGCAGGTTCAGACCCTATAATTGAGGGGGGCAGGGAAGGGGGATATAGGGTTGGGGATATGGGGATGGGGCGGTCTGGGGGGGCTCTGTCAGATCAGAGCCTATAAATGGGGGGGCAGGAAGGGGGGGATAAGGGGTTGTGGGGGGGCAATGCAGAGTTCTGGGGGGGCTCTGCAGGAGCAGACCCTATAAATGGGGGGTGGCAGGAAAGGGGAGCGGGGGGGGGAGATAAGGAGTTTTGGGGGGGGCTCTGTAGGATCAGACCCTACAAGTGGGGGTGGTAGAAAGGGGGGGGGGGGGGGCGAGGGTTTTAAATGGGGGGCAGGAAGGGGGGATGTGGGGTTGCGTGGGGAGTTATGGGGGGTTTTGGGGGGGCCCTGCAGGACCAGACCCGTTTATGGGGGACTGGAGGGGGGGGGACACGGGGTCGTAGGGGGGGCGCTAGGGCACGGTGAGGGTTTTTTTGGGGGGGGGGCGTTTAGGATCAGCCCCAATGACGAGGGCGGCAGCAAGGGGCGCTGGTGAGGTCTCAGGCTTTTTTTGGGGGGGTCTCAGGTTTCTTTTGGGGGGTCTCTGGCTTTTTGGGGTCCCCCCCACCCCCGCCCGCAGCCCCAGGGGTCCCACGCCCGCCCCCCCCCCGGCCCCCTCACCGAGCTCCGCTCCGGCTGCGCTCCGCCGCTGGGCACGATGGGAAATGGAGTCCCCCCCGCCCCCCTCCGCCCCGTCACGTGCCCCCGGCGGAACTACAGCTCCCAGAAGGCCTTGCGGACCCCGCCCCTCCCCGGGAGCCCGAGGAGGGCAGGGGACGGGGGGGGCACCCACGGGTGGTGGCGGCCCCACAAGGGTGGGGGGGGGGCTGATACCCGTGGGGGGGGGCACGAGTGGGGTGGGGACGGGGGGGGTGACACCTGGGGCGTGGGAGACCGGGGGGGGTGGGACACGGGGGGTGGGACACGAGTGGGGTGGGGACATGGGAGGGTGACACCAGGGTGGTGGGAAGCGGGGCAGTGGGACACGAGTGGGGTGGGACACTGGGGGGGTGGGACATGGGGGTGGGACACGAGTGGGGGGGGGACACGAGTGGGGTATGACACCAGGAGGAGTGTGACACGAATGGGTGGGACACGAGTGGGGTGGGGACACGGGGGGATGACACCAAGGTGGTGGGAGACTGGGGGGGGGGTGGGACACGGGGGTGGGACACGAGTGGGGTGGGGACACGGGGGGAAGGTGACAACGAGGGGATGGGACACGGGGGGGTTTGGTGCCTGTGGGATGTGACACGAGTGGGGTGGGACACCAGAGGGAGCGTGACATGAGTGGGGTGGGACACTGGGGGGATGGGACACGGGACGGGTGTGACCCCCGTGGGGTGTGACCCCAGTGGGATGTGACGCCTGTGGGCTGTGACCCCGGGGGGGCGCCACGCCCGGCGGGACGTCACGCCATCGACCCCGCTCACCGCCACCCCCGGCCTTCCTGCCTGGCCTTCCCCAGCGCGGTGGCCATAAATCAGGGCCCGGTGGCCCTAAATCGCGGCCCGGTGGCCATAAATCAGGGCCCGGTGGCCCTAAATCGCGGCCCGGTGGCCATAAATCAGGGCCCGGTGGCCCTAAATCGCGGCCCGGTGGCCATAAATCAGGGCCCCGGCCCACTCTGCTGCCAGCTCCGACCCGCCGCTGGCGCCCCGAGCCGCGGTGGCCGCCCGCTGTCCCCCCCCGGTGTCCCCCCCGGTGTCCCCTGGCTGCCACCACGCCCTCGTGCCAGGAAATTGGTTGTTTTCCTTCTTTTTTGGTGGCGCTGACCCCCGTCCACCCAGCACCGCTGTCCCCGCCACGCGCCCCCGCTGCTGTCAGGAGCTAAAATCTCGTGAATTTTACCCAAAAGGGAGCCGGGGGGGGGAGCGGATTTACGATGCCGGTGCCCCCCTGACCCCCAACCCCAGCAGCCCCCGGCCCTGGCCCCTTCCCCACCCACCCCTGGGGTCCGTCCCCAGCCCGGTCCCGGCGCCCTCTCCCCCCTGGGCCCCCCCCGCCCCTCCTGGGGTTGCCCCCGCGCCCCCCGAGGTCGCCCCCGCCCCTAAACCCAGCGCCCGCCCAAGCCCCGCCCCCTCCCCGAGGCCCCGCCCCCCGCGCTATGAGCCCCGCCCCCCTCCCGCATCGCCCCGCCCCCCTCGGCGCTGATTGGCTCCGCCGCGCCGGCTCTCCGAGGCCGGGAGGGGGAGCGGGCTGGTGCAGGCCCCGCCCCCTGTGCCCTTATATGGAGCGGCACGGGGGTGGCGCCCGCGGGAACGGCGGCGGGGCGCGGGCTGGGGGCGGCGTCACGTGACCCCGCACCGGGTCGGGGAGGGGGCGCGCACCCACGCGTGTCCGTGCTCCCCACGTGGGGTCGCGCACGCCCCCTGCCCACTCCGTGCGCTCGCTGTACACCCCCCCCCGTGGCACACCCCCGACCCCCCCCACCCCCGCTGCCCTCCCCCACGCGCGTCCACGCACCCACGCGTGCACATTTCCTCCTCCCCCCGACCCCCCCCCCCCCCCCCCAATTTCACGCCGTTACCGGGGGGGGCTCCGGGCACCCAGCGCCGTGCCCACGTGTGGGCCTGCCCCGCGGACACGCGCAGAGGGAGCCGCCCCAGCGCCCGGCAACGCGTGCACACGGCCGGCCGGACAGACAGCGACAGCCAGCCAGCCCCCCCACGCCCCCCCCCCCCCCACGCAGCCCCCTCGCCCCGTCCCGCCCCGTCCCGCCCCGCGGCGTGCCGGTGCGCCTGGGGGCCGCCTGGGGCAGCCCGGGGCGGCAAGCGGCGAGGGGCAGCGACCGCCGCTCCGGGCCCCCCCCCGGGTCCGTCCCCCCCCCCCTTTAACGGGGGGGAGCCGGGACCCCCCCCCCCTTCCACCCCCCCCCCTCCCGGGGAGCCGCCCCCCCCTCCCCCCCCCCGGAGCCGGGACCCCCCCCCCCCCCCCCTCCTCCTCCCCCTCCGCCGCCCGCCCCCCCCCCCGCGGACCCTCCCGGGCAGCCCCCGCTCGGCGGCGGGGGAGGGGAAGGAACTTTTCTCTTTCTCCTCCTCCTCCTCCGCCAGTCCTTCCCCATCCCTCCATCCCCGCCGCACTCCGTCCCCTCCTTCCCGTCCTCTCCCGGCTTCGCTCCGCCGCTTTCCCCCGGCCCCCCCCCCCCCCCCCCCCCCAGGTCCCTTTACCGGGGTGCGGGGCTCCGCCGCCCCCCCCCCCAGTCCCGGGGCTCCTTCCCCATCCCGGGCGCTCCCGGCTCCGGGGCTCCTTTCCCCGTCCCTGCATCCCGGTCCCCCCCCTCTCCATCCCCGGTCCCCCCCCCCTCCATCCCGGTCCCCCCCCTCTTATCCCGGGGCTCCTTACCATTTCGGAGCCCCCCTCTCCATCCCAGTTCCCCCCTCTCCATCCCCGGTCCCCCCCCCCTCCATCCCAGTTCCCCTTCTCCATCCCGGTTCCCCCCCCTCTCCATCCCGGTTCCCCCCTCTCCATCCCAGTCCCCCCGTCTCCATCCCGGTCCCCCCCCCTCTCCATCCCGGTCCTCCGCTCTCCATCCCGGTCCCCCCCCTCTCCACCCCGGTGCCCCCCTCTCCATCCCCATCCCCTTTCCCCATCCCTCCCCTCGGGACTCCCACTTCCCCGGGGGGGGGCTCCCCTTTTTTCCCCGGGGGGGGTCTCCCCCTTTTCCCCTGAGGTCCCCCCTTTTTCCCCGGGGGCTCCCCCTTTTCCCCTGAGGTCCCCCCTTTTTCCCCGGGGGTCCCCCCTTTTCCCCCGGGGGCTCCCCCTTTTCCCCCGGGGGTCCCCCTTTTTCCCCGAGGGGGTCCCCCCTTTTTCCCCGGGGGGTCTCCCCTTTTTTTCCCCGGGGGGGTCTCCCCCTTTTTCCCCCGGGAGGGGGGGGGCTCCCTCCCGGCCCCGCCGCCCCACCATGGCCCTGGCGGCGGGGCCGTGGCCGGAGCCTCCTCCGGCACCTCCGTGCGCCCCGGAGGCGGCGGCGGGCGCGGCCAAAGCCCCGGGGGCGGCGGAGAAACCGGCGGCGGCGGCGGCGGATTGCTTGGTGTGCGGGGACAAGGGCGAGCGGCAAGCACTACGGGCAGTTCACCTGCGAGGGCTGCAAGAGCTTCTTCAAGCGCTCGGTGCGCCGCAACCTCTCGTACAGCTGCCGGGGGGGGGCGAGACTGCCCCGTGGACCAGCACCACCGCAACCAGTGCCAGTACTGCCGGCTCCGCAAGTGCCTCCGGGTCGGCATGAGGAGGGAAGGTGCGCTGCGAGCCCGGGGGCTGCGAAAGCCGGACCGGGGGGGGGGGGGCCGGGGGGGGGGGTCCGCCGAGCCTCGGAGGGACGCGGCGGGGAGCGGGGAGAGGGTTGGGGAAGGGAAAGGGGGAGAAGGGGGGAAAGGGGGGAGAGGGGGGGAGAGCGAAAGGAGGAAAGGGGGGCGAGGAGGAGGGAGTGGGATGGGGGGAGGGAGGGGAAGGGGAAAAGAGCGAGAGTGAAAAAAAAAAGGGGGAAAAGTGATGAAGGAAAGAAGGGGAAAGAGTCCAAAAAAAAATGATGGGAAAAGAACGGGGAAAAGAACGGGGAGAGAAAGCAAAAGTGAAAAAGACAAAAGAAAGGGAAAGGGGAGAGTAAGGGAAAGCAAAAGAGAGAAAGCGAAAAGAAAGAGAAAAGAGAAAGAAAAAGAAAGGAGGGAAAGAGAAAGGGGAGGCGAAAGAAAGAGAAAGTGATAGAGGGAAAGTGAAAGAGGGAGAGAAAGGGCTGCCGGAGGGAAGGAAAGAGAAAGAAAAAGGGGGAAAAAGAGAAAAAGAAAGAGAAAACTCCGCCGTTTTCTTTCATTTTTTCCTTCCCCTCTCCGCCTGCCGATCTCTCTCCATCCTCTTCGCCCCCTGTAGCCACCTCTTGTCCCCCTCCAGCCCCCCCCCAGTGCCGGGGTGCCGGGACCCCGACTCCCTGGGGGCGGCCGTGCCGGGGGCCGTTGGCTGCCCCTTGCCCCCCTCTCGAAATGGAGAGGAAACTTCCCCCGTGCCGCGGCCGAGCATCCCCCGGCGCCGCCGAATCCCCCTCGCCCGTCTCCGTCCTCCCCAAGGGCTCCGTCTCTCCCCCTATTTTTTCCAAACCCAAATTCAGCAGCGGGTCCCCCGGTAGCACTTGCGGGTTGTCCCCCCCGGGGGGGAGGACGAACCCCAGCGCTTCGCCTGGCTTTTAATTAGGGCGAACGGGGCGGCCGCGAGCGTCGCGGCGCCCGGTGCCCCTCTGCTCCCAGCTCCGCAGCCAAGGCTGCGCGGAGGGACCCCGGCTCCTCGGCTGGCTTCGCTCTGCCCCCAACGAGACCGCTCCTGTCAAATTTTGGGCTCTTTCGGGCTTCGCTCCGGCTCGATTTATGGGGCCGTGTCCGCGCAGAGCCGCGAGCGGTTTCGCCTTCCTCCCCGTTCCGCCCAGAGCAGGGGATGCGGTTGTTAAAAGAGCAGGGGATTAGAGGGCAGTAATACAGATATTCTTCAAAGATTAGGAATTTGGCTTTTGGGAGGAGTGTCCGGCAAATCTGAAGTTAATTAGGCTGAATTAGGCTGCTCTAATACTTAGCGTGACCGGATTAAAATCGCATTTCCAACCAGCAGCGGTACGACGTGTGCCGTTACCTTCGCCCGACTCAAACCGAGCCCCGCGATCACGTTTTGCTTCTCGTATTTTTTTTTCTCCCCATATCGGCAGCTTTAGAAATCGGTGGTGGTTTCTTCGCTGATTGATTTTATTTTATTTTGAAGCCTGAAATTGCATATTCGGGCGAGCAGGTGACGGCGAAGCGCTGGGGCTGGCGCGGGTTTTCCTCCGGCCGCACCGAGCCGAAACCTCAGCGCTGCAGCTCCGCCGCCGAACGAACCGCGCGGCGTCCTCCGTGCTTGGGCACGGGGCTGGCGACTCATTAATTAATTGTAAATAATTGCAGCGGCGGCCCAGGCTCTGCTCAGACGGCCAAACCCCCGTGTGCTGTGCGTTTGCTGCCGAATGGGAGATTTATTCGCCGGTGGCCGGCCGGCTCGACGGCGCGAAGCCTTTCCCGTTGAATTCGGGCTCATTTTGCCTCCGTCGCCCGAGCTGCAAACTATTCTCCTGCATCACGCGCTGCCTGAAGGACCGAGCGTGTTCCTCCCGCTGCTCAAAGCCCCGGGGATTTGTCCCCGTCCCCTTTTTTTCCCGCGTTGTCGCCGTGCGGGGTGCCGTGGGCCGCGGGAGGGCGAGCCCTCGCGGCGGCGGCTCGAGGGCAGGATTAGGCAGGAGAAGGGTTCGCTGTCTGCCTGGCGCCGTTCGGCAACAGTTGGGACCGCCCGCAGCCACGCTTCCACCTGCAAAGTTGCTGTTTTTAGAATTAAAAAATTGTTAAAAAGGCAACCGAGGGCACTAAACCCGGGCAGCGGCCTGGGGGGGGAGCTCCCGCAGCAGCAGCCACCGTCCCGGCGGGAGAGGGCATCGCGCCCCCGGCTCGTGCAAAAGGGTGGGAAATAGGGAAATTGCACGAAACGATGGGAATAGGGGAACTGCACGAAGTGATGGGAAATAGGGGAACTGCATGAAATGACGGGAAATAGGGGAACTGCATGAAATGATGGGAGATAAATAGGGGATCACCAAAAATGGTAGGAAATAGAGGAATCGCACAAAATGATAGGGAATAGAGGAATCACCAAAAATGATGGGAAATAGAGGAATTGCAAGCAATAATGGGAAATAGAGGAATTGCACAAAATAATGGAAAGCAGGGTTTGCAAAAAAAAAAGATGGGAAATAGAGGAATCACAAAAATGGTGGGGAAATAGAGGAATTGCACGAAATAATGGAAAAGAGGATTTGCAAAAAAAAAAAGATGGGAAATAGAGGAATTGCACAAATATAATGGGAAATAGAGGAATTGCACAAATATAATGGGAAATAGAGGAATTGCACAAAATGATGGGAAATAGAGGAATTGCACAAATATAATGGGAAATAGAGGAATCACACAAAATGATGGGAAATAGAGGAATCGCACAAAATGACGGGAAATAGAGGGATTGCACAAAAATCACGGGAAAATAGAGGAGTTGGGGCATTGGCATCGGCGTGGGTCAGAGCCGCTGAGCATCCCCGTGCCGCCGGCCCCGCTGCCACCTCGGGAGCAGCAGGAAAATTGTCACCTCGGTCCCCCGGGGGGGCTCAGCCCGCGA